>NC_133415.1:59585500-60217833 GCF_049350105.2 Macaca mulatta | reverse complement strand
GAGAAAGGGTGACAGTGTTGCTGGTGGAAGCTCTGCTGGCTGGGTTCCGGGACACTGTCTCTGGGACACCCTGTGCTTCCTGCCACCCTCCCTAGGGTGATTTCTTATCCTTCCCCAGTTGCATTTTGATATTTTATCCCAAGCTTTTGTCATTTTTCAAAAGATCCAAAGGTCATCTTAACTCTTGCCATAAGAAATGACAGTTGTAACAAATAGTTGTAGAGTTATCACAACCTCACGGGTGCTACCAGCAAGATGTTCACATGACATTATCTCATTCCCACTGAGAAAGTCTCTGATACACCCATAAAGGCATTTCATCCAATGTGTATATTCAGTGTCTTCGATGGTCCAGGGATTGTTCATAAGCACTTTACAGATAATGGGACGAATGCAGTATTGCCTTTCCCCAGCTTGTAGTCAGATAATATCCTACCTAGAAAGAGCGACTTGGAAAGACCACTCTGAGGATATGACATGGGAACTGCACTCTGCAGGAGGAGAAGCAGCCAGCTGCAGAAACCCAAGGGAGGGGATTTTCTGGCCAAAAAAACCAGCATGAACTTACCCTGAGGTGAAAATGATCTTAACCTGTGGAAGCTCCTGAATTGATCATCAAGGACCAGCAGGCAGGAGAGATACAGAGACTGGGTTTGGTGATGAGCAGATGTCAGCTCCTTATGCATCATGCTGATGAATTTATATTTTATTCCAAGTCTAATGAGAAGCCTTTGAAAGGTTTTACCGGGACATGACACGACACCTTATAAGTTATTCGAAGGCTGGCATGGCCACAGGGAAGGAACAAGCTTCTAGTCGGTGAGAATGGGAGGGTGGAGAACAGCCAGGAGGACATTGCAGTCACCCAGGAAAGGGAGGACAGTGACCCGGGCCCGTGCAGTGGCCCAGAAGTGGTGGAGCTCAGAAGACTCAGGATGCCTGTGAGAGGCAGTGAGGCAGGACTTGCTGAGGGCTGGGGTGAGGGCATAGTGGGAGGAAAGAAGAGAATTCCAGCCCTGGTGTGGGCACGTGGTATGACAATTACTGAACTAGAGGAGACATGAGGATAAGCAGATGGTCAGGACCTGGGTCTCAGGAAGGAACCGAGAGCTGTCCTCAGGAGATTCTTGGGACATCATGCATGTCAGACTGTGGGTCTAAAATATCAAATCCTGTGTCCAGCCTAGAGGGGCCAGATTTCATTAGAGTGCAGAGGATGGTCTTCTTCCTTTTGCTCATGGACTTCATTATGAGTGGTACCACAATGGCTTTTGATTATAAAATGTTTTAAGTACCTTCTTTGCCAGTCATATTTGGAAAAAGAAAACATTAGTCATTTTTTTGTTTGTTTTTTGAATGGAGTCTCACTCTATCGCCAGGCTTCAGTGCAGTGGCGCGATCTTGGCTTGCTGCAGCCTCCACCTCCCGGGTTCAAGAGATTCTGTCTCAGCCTCCCAAGTAGCTGGGACTACAGGCGCTTGCCACCACGCCCAGCTAAGTCTGCCACTCATGGCATTAAAGGTGTCTGAGAAGGATGCCTGAGTTGTATCAGAGTTGGCAGGAATGGTGGGCTTTTGGGCCCTGAGAGATGGAGGGTGTCTGAGGGGAACTAAGTGGGAAGAGGCTTGCAGAGTTGGCAACCTCCTCACCACATGTAAAAAAGGGGGAAGATATGCTGAAACATCACACGTGAAGATGAACACATCACAAAGAGAATGCTCAAATGCAGCAGATAAACCACAAAGCTACAGGGCAATTCCTGTGCCCGCAGCCACCTGCCCTGTAAATCCTGCTCAGTTCATGAGTTTGCAGAGAACCTCTGGGTTCTGCATGCGCCACTTCACCACAGTGACCACCAGAGGGCAGCATTCACCCACGGATGACCAGCCCTTCGGGCGCCTCTACTCCAGCCTCACCCTGGGGAGCAGGCTCTCAAGGTAACCCTGGGGTTGTCGTAGCATCTGCTCTGGAGAAAGGGGTTTTGCAAACTAAGCACTCCCTGAGTGCCATATGGATTCTGCAGAGGCCTGTCTGCTTGGTTCTGTCCTCGCTGTCCTGGGCTACCTGGGGTTTTAATGATCAGAGCAATGGCCACTAGATGGCACATCTTCCTGTTCCTACACCTCTCCCCAGGGCCCCTGCTGGATCTTTCCAGAAAGGAGAGAGAGGCCCAGAAGTGACTCTCTCGGAAGACAGGGACCTTCTCAAGGTGGGTGACAATGAACGTGTGGACACTCTTGTGGACAAGTCTGATTTCTATCTTGTCTTCCACTCTCCGCCTTCTCACCCCTTTCCTGGTGCTCTCTCTCTTGCTCCCTGCCCCTTTCTCAAACTACCCATCTCCTTCTTTTTCATGGTCATCTTAGTCAGTCGGAGGCGTGAACACCAGAGAAAAACTACGTTTGCTGCTGTGGTTAAGACGAACACATGATCCACCAATGAAAAACAGTTTCCCATCCAAGGTGAGGTGCCTGTAGACAAGATTCACCTGAGTCCAGATCTGATGAACCTACAAACAGGGGAAAACTCTTAATGATACCTGCTCGGGCCTGGTGCTTATACTCTGCTCCAAAGAGCTTTATTTTTTCCCGTCAAACATCATATCACCACCATCACCACTATATCATCAATATGACCATGATCTTCACAACTACTGCCACTTCCATAACCACCATCACTATCACCAGCACCACCACCACCAGCCCCACAATAATCACTACCACCATCATCATTATCTTTACCACTCTCACCATTGCTACCACTCCCATGATCACCATCACCATCACCACCACGATCACCATCACCACCATGATCACCATCACCACCATAATCACCATCACCACCATGATCACCACCACCACCATGATCACCTTCACCACCATCATCACCATCACCACCATGATCACCATCATCACCATCACCACCATGATCACCATAACCATCACCACCATGATCACCATCACCATCACAACCATCATCACCATCACCACCATGATCACCATCACCATCACCACCATGATCACCATCAACATGATCACCATCACCATCACCACCATGATCACCATCACCATCACCACCATGATCACCATCAACATGATCACCATCACCATCACCACCATGATCACCATCACCATCACCACCGTCATCACCATCACCACCATCATCACCATCACCACCAATGATCATCACCATCATCACCATCACCATCACTATTACCACCATGATCACCATCACCACTATCATCACCATCACCATCACCACCATCATCACCATCACCACCATGATCACCTTCACCACCATCATCACCATCACCATCACCACCATCATCACCATCACCACCATGATTACCTTCACCACCATCATCACCATCACCATCACCACCATCATCACCATCACCACCATCATCACCATCACCATCACAACCATCATCACCATCACCACCATGATCACCATCACCATCATCACCATCACCATCACCACCATGATCACCATCACCATCACAACCATCATCACCATCACCACCATGATCACCATCACCATCATCACCATCACCATCACCACCATGATCACCTTCACCATAATCTCAACATTATGATCATTAGCATCACCACCACCATCACCATAATCATCACTACCATCACCATCACTATTATCATCACCATCACCAGTACTGCCACCACCAAGACCATCACCATCAACACCAATACCACCATAATCCCCACCATCACTATCATAATCCCCACCATCACCACTATCACCATGATCATCACTTTCATCACCACCACCACCACCATTATGAATACCACCATCTCTGCCATCACCACCAGCACCACCACTGCTATTACTACCATCACCATCACCAACTTCACCACTATTACCATCACCACTATTATTACTACAAGAGCTACCATCATCACCACCATTATAACCACCAACACCACCACCACCATCATCACTATTATCACAATCACCATCACCATTATCAATACCAACATTACTGCTGTCATCACCATCACTATCACTGCTACCACCATCAACATCAGTATACTCACTGTCATTATACTCATCATGACCACCATTATCATCAACACCATCACCATCATTATCATTACCAGCATTACCACCATACCATCATCACTTCAAAACCATCATCACCATCACCATTTTCATCTTCAGCATACCATTCTCATCACCATCATCATCTTCAGCACCACTGCCAGGTGTCTGTCAGTAGCTGTTCTGCGTTGGACATTGTGCCACACCCTTTATAAACCTCACGTGATTACATAGTCATGCTGAGTCTATATTTTATAGAAAAAGAGAAGGTGGTAATTGGCTTTGTAACAAGATAGAAGAGTGTGAGAATCTGCTTTCTCTTCTCAGAACTATCTGCAATCAATGAAAGAGAAGACTCACTTTATTTCTCAGCTCTCACATTGCTGGATCTTCTGATATGGACATCCACAGTGAAGTCTTCACTGGTGTGCTGGTCTCCACCCTCAGATTTTGTTTCTCTGGTTCTAAAATGTTTAGAAACCCATATCCCTGCCACATGAAGCACTGGCATCTTGCTTTCTACGGCTGCACTCTTGCTTTTGCCCTTCACGTAGCCCGGCCTCTAGAGAAACTGGACTCTTTGATGTTCTCCAGACACATAATTGTCCAGGCTCACATAATTCCTTCTCAAATGTTTACCTGTAGATGCCCACTCTACCCTAGATCTTCGCCTCCACAAATGCTTCCTGCTTCTCAGGTTGAGGTCTACACAAACCTTGTCAATGGATCCCTCTCTGGTCCATGTAGCCAGCCAGGTATGACCCTTTTGATTTTGGGGTCCTATAGCACTTTTGTGTGCACAAGAGGAATTTTCTATCCTCCTCTTAGGGTCGCTCTTACTTGTGTGTCTATTTCCGTCACCCACCAGGCCATGAGGTCCTAGAGGATAAAGACTGAGTCTCCTTCCCCACATGATTTGCCTCTCTGAGATCACTGAGACAATCACAAACAAAAACTAGCTAATACTAATAATGAACATAACACTCAATAATGTATTATAACCTCAAAATAACTACTTAGTAGGTGCTATTATTGTCTTCATTTTACAGATGAAATAACTGAGCCACAGAGAGGTTGGTGAAACATGTCAAATTTACACAGCTTGTAAATGGAAGAATCAGGATTTTAACTCGTGTAGTCTGACTCCATGTTATTACCATGATGTGAGATGCCTCAGCAGTCTGCTGTCCTCAAAACTTTGTACATTTGAGAAATTTCATGTCAAGCCACAGTTATGCTGCTTTTGCACTGGAGCTCAGTGGATGGGATCACTTAAAATGCCAAGGTCATCACCACCTCATATGGAACTTGAAAACGATTCACACCCACATGTCTTGGCTCAGACTCTCCTTCTTTATGGAATTCCCATCTCCTATGTCACCTCATTGATGTCTCTTCATCATTTGTGATTCTGTAGATATTACATATGCCATAAAGGTGACAGTCTAGATTGACAGAAGAAAACCCTGACAAAATGATGCAAATGAATGTGATTTATTTGGGAGGTAGTCCCAGGACACACTCCTGGGGCATTGAGGAAATGATACAGGAAAGAGAAAGTGCTCAGTACAGTGAGTGTGGGCTGTCAGGCGACTGCTATGGGCACCTAGGGCTCAGTTCTGCTGGGAACTCATGGGATACTGCATAGAACATGTCTGTTGATGTCATTCCTTGGATGAAGAATGTACAGGGCTATTAGTTCTCTCGCACTTACTTGTGCCATGTGCACAGGTAAATTGGTGGGGATGCTGGCAATTGGAATGTGGGCTGGTAAGTGCTGAGGCAGTGAGGAACAATCAAGGGATGTGGGCAGCTTGTCCTCCTCCCCCAGCGCTCTCTGTGGGTTTGGTGCCCTTCTCTGTGCTCTCCAGTGCCATATTCTCTCATCTGATTTCCACTTGCCTGTCTACCACCCTGAATTCTACACTGAACATTCATTGACGATGGAGGACTTGGCTCTTTCTCTTTCATTTCTCCAGCACAAGATTTTGTTTCTAGCATAAAATGTATACTCAACAAAGACAGTAGGAGTGATGAAATTAAGACCATTTTATGAAAAGTGTGAAAAACTTTAATAAATCTTTATTTAGAAACATTAATTTATGGAGAAATTCTCTTGAATATTAAAAGAAAAGTATTTTATAGAAGTTGCCAGGAACAAAAAGAAAATTGCTTTGTGTAATTTGAAAAATCATCCCCAAATATAAAATGCATAAAAAGGAAATGAGAGAGAGGGAAAATGTAATCATCAGCCTAGAGACCCGAAAGTAAAATAAGGTAGAAATGAAAACAAAGCACAGGTGCTACAAAGTTCATTCTCTTCCACTGAACAAGGAATTGGGTAAGAAATGCAACCAGAAGCCATGTGCTGGCACCCAAGCAGTTCCAAGTGGGTTCAGGGCAAAATGATCCTCTTGGTACTTTGGTGAACTTGATAAGTGAATGGATGAAAAGTGTGAGTGATCACCCAGGCACCCTGTCCAGGAATACTTGACTGCCCAAAGATGGATAAAATGTTTTTCTGTGTACTTTAAGGAATTGTTAAGATCCTACATTTCATTATACTTCTTTTATGTGGTTTCAGGATCCCTATGTCCAAGACGTTCAGAAAAGAGGAATATGTGAGCAGGTACAAAGTAGGGTCTGAGTTCTGCTTGTCCACGTCTGGTAGCCTAGTGCTGCCTGAATAAGCACAAACATCTACCTGGTGCTGTTAGGTGGGCATTTGTGGTCATTATTAGGGCTGTCTTCTGAGTATTTCAGTTTATCCTCATAAGCGCAAGACAGGATTGTCCTTTTTCTTCCTTTGAGTTTGGTGTGCTCATGACTTGCTGTGGTCACGAAGAAGTGAGATGTCTAGTCATCATGCCAATTCTTGCTTGAATACCATGTGCTTTTTTTTTTCAATGTGGTATTCTTTTATAGGTCCTGTGAGATTTATACTTTAAGGAGATTCTATTTTGTGTATTTTGAGGATTTGTTTCAATATTTAGAGCTCTTTTGGCAGTTCTTGTAGTGCTGGCCTGATAGTGGCAAATTCTCTCAATATTTGTCTGAAAAAGACTGCATCTTTCCTTCATTTATAAAGCTTAGTTTCACTGGATATAAAATTCCTGGCTGATTTTTTGTTGTTGTTTTTTAAAGAGGCTAAAGATAAGACCCTAATCCCTTCTAACCTGTAGAGTTTCTGCTGAGAAATCTGTTAATCTGATAGGTTTTCCTTTATAGGTCACCTGATGATTTGCCTTACAGCTCTTAAGATTCTGTTCTCCATCTTGACTTTAGTTGACCTGACAACTATGTGCCTAGGTGATGATATTTTTCCAATGAATTTCCCAGGTGTTCTATGAGCTTTTTGTATTTGAATGTCTAGCTATCAGGCCTGGGGCTGGTACAGGGGAGTGTTCACAAAGAGTCCTGTGATCTGATTTGTCTTCAGGTCTCTAGCAAGGCCAAAGAAGTTTTCCTCGATCACTCCCTCAAATATGTTTCTCAAACTTTTAGATTTCTCTTTTTCCTCGGAAACACCAATTATTCTTAGGTTTGGTCATTTAACATAATCCCAAACTTGCTGGAGAGTTCATCTTGGTTTGGATCCATGGCTGGTGAGCCGGTGTAATCTTTTAGGGGTGTTAAATAACCTCATTTGTCATATTGCCAGAATTGTTTTTCTATTTCCTTCTCATTTGGGTCAGCTATGTCAGAGGGAAGATCTGGGACTCAAGGGCTGCTCTTGAGTGTCTTTTGTCCCACAGGGGTGCTCCCTTGATGTGGTGCTCTCCCTGTTCCCCTAGAGATGGGGTTTCCTGAGAGCTGAACTGCAGTCATCGTTATTTCTCTTCTGGATCTAGCCACTCAGCAAAGCTATCAGGCCTGGGGCTGGTACTGGAGAGTGTTCACAAAGAGTCCTGTGATCTGATTTGTCTTCAGGTCTCTCAGCCATGGATACCAACACCTACTCTGGTAGAAGTAGCAGGGGAGTGAAGTGGGCTGTGTGAGGGTCCTTGGTTGTAGAAACAAAAAACAAACCAAACCCAATCCCAGTAGAAGGAAAGAAAGAACCAGTATCAGAGCAGAACTAAATGAAATTGAAACAAAAAATACAAAAGATAATTGAAACAAAAGATGATTCTTTGAAAAGATAAATAAAATTGATAGACCATTAGCAAGATTAACCAAGAAGAGAAGAGAGAAGATCCAAATGAGCTCAATTAAAAACAAAATGGGAGATATTACAATCGATACTACAGAAATACAAAAGATCGTTCAAGGCTACTATGGAACACGTTTATGCACATAAACTAGAAAACCTAGAGGAGATGGCTAAATTTCTGGAAATATACAACCCTCCTATATTAAACCAGGAAGAAATAGAAACTCTGAACAGATCAAGAACAAGCAGTGAAATTGAAATGGCAATTAAAAAGTTAACAACAACAAAAAAGTTCAGGACCAGATGGATTCAGAGCTGAATTCTATTAGACATTCAAATAATTGGCAGCAATCCTACTGACACTATTCCACATGATTGAGAAAGAGGGAATTCTCTCTAATTAATTCTATGAAACCAGTATCACCCTAATACCAATACCAGGAAAGGACATAACAAAAAAACTACAGACCAATATCCCTGATGAACATGGATGCAAAAATCCTCAACAAAATACTAGCTGACAGAATCCAACAGCATATCAAAAAGATAATCCACCATGATCAAGTGGGTTTCATATCAGGGATGCAGGGATGCTTTAACATCCACAAGTCAATAAATGTGATACACCATATAAACAGAATTAAAAACAAATATCACATGATCATTTCAATAGATGCAGAAACTACATTTGACAAAATCCAGCATCCCTTTATGATTAAAACCCTCAGCAAAATTGGCATAGAAGGGATATACTTTAAGATAACAAAAGGCCGTCTATGACAAACCAACAGCTAACATTATAATGAATGGAGGAAAGTTGAAAACATTCTTCCTGAGAACTGGAGCAAGATAAGGATGCCCACTTTCACTATTTCTATCCCATAGAGTACTGGAAGCTCTAGCCAGAGCAGTCAGACACGAGAAAGAAATCAAGGGCATCCAAATTGGTAATAAGGAAGTCAAACTGTCACTGTTTGGGGATGACATGCTCGTATAGCTAGAAAACCCTAAGGATTCATCCGAACAGCTCCTGGAACTGGTAAATAAATTTGGCAAAGTGTCAGGATTCAAAATTAATGTACACACAAATCAGTAGCTCTGCTATATACCAATAGTGGCCAAGCTGAGAATCCAATCAAGAGCTCAACCCCTTTTACAATAGCTCCAAAAAACAAAAACAAATAAACAAACAAACAAAACTTACGAATCTACTTAACCAAGGAGGCAAAAGACCTCGACAAGGAAAAGTACAAAATACTGCCAAAAGAAATCATACATGACATGAACAAATGGGAACACATCGCATGCTCATGGGTGGGTAGAATCAATATTGTGAAAATGACCATACTGCCAAAAGCAATCTACAAATTCCATGCAATTCCCATAAAATGCCCCTATCATTCTTTAGAAAACTAGAAAGAAATTCTAAAATTCATATGGAATAAAAAATAGCCTGCATAACCAAAGCAAGACTAAGTAAAAATAACAAATCTGGAGGCATTACATTTCCTGACTTCAAACTATACTATAAGGTCACAGTCACCAAAACAGCATGGGACTGATATAAAAATAGGCATATAGACCAATAGAACAGAATGGAGAATCCAGACATAAAGCCAAAGAATTACAGTCAACAGATCTTAAACAAAGCAAACAAAAACATAACTGGGGAAAGGACACCCTATTCAACCAATGGTGCTAAGATAACTAGCAAGCCACATGTAGAAGAATGAAACTGGATCCTTATCTCTCACCCTATACAAAAATCTACTCAAGATGGATCAAGGACTTAAATCTAAGACCTGAAACCATAAAAATTCTAGAAGATAACATTGGAAAAACCCTTCTGGACATTGGCTTAGGCAAAGACTTCATGACCAAGACCTCAGAAGCAAATGTAAGAAAACAAAGATAAATAGATGGAATTAAACTAAAAAGCCTCTGCACAGCAAAAGAAATAATCAGCAGAGTAAACAGACAACCCACAGAGTGGGAGAAAATCTTCACTATACACACAACAAAGGACGAATATTCAGAATCTGCAAAGAACTCAAACAAATTAGCAAGAACAAAGCAAACAATCCCATTAAAAAGTGGACTAGGGACATAACTAGACAATTCTCAAAAGATATACAAGCGGTCAAGAAACATGAAGAAATGATCAACATCACGAATTATCAAGGAAATGCAAATCAAAACCACAATAAGATACCACCTGACTCCGGCAAGAATGGCCATAATAAAAAATAATAATAATAGATATTGGCGTGGATGTGGTGAAAAGGGAACACTCTTACACTGTTGGTGGGAATGTAAACTAGCACAATCACTATGGAAAACAATGTGGAGATTCCTTAAAGAACTGAAAGTAGAGCTACCATTTCATCCAACAATTCCACTCCTGGGTATCTACCGAGAGGAAAAGAAGTTAATATATGAAAAAGATACTTGCACATGCATGTTTACAGCAGCGCAATTCACAATTGCAAATATATGAAACCAGCTCAAATGCCCACCAATCAACAAGTGGATAAAGAAAATGTGATATATACACACATACATACCACAGAAAACTACTCAGTTATAAAATGGAACAAAATCATGGCATTCACAGCAACCTGGATGGAACTGGAGACCATTATTCTAAGTGAAGTAACTCAGGAATGAAAAACCAAACATCGTATGTTCTCCCTTATAAGTGGGAGCTAAGCTATGAGGATGGAAAGGCATAAAAATGATTCGATGAACTTTGGGCACTTGGGGGAAAGGGTGGGAGGGGGACGAGGGATAGAAGACTACACATTGGGAACAGCGTACACTGCTTGGGTGATGGGTGCCTCAAAATCTCAGAAATCACCACTAAACAACTTGTTCATGTAACCAAACACTGCCTGTTCTCCAAAAACCAACTGAAATTAAATAATTTAAAAATTAAAAAAATATCAAAATACTTTCCTCAGAAAAGCAGTTGGGCAGAACATTTCTACTATAAACAGGTGACCAAGGGTTCTCTTGTATTTTGAATTTTTAAATCTATTTTTTTCCTTCTTTGCCTTACACGAGACATCAGTCATATGTAAATGAATGAATACATTCACAAAAGACTTAAAGAATTAAATCTGTAAACCTTATACAACATGAAAAATTTAGATGGAAAAGGAATTCACATCAAGTTACTTTGTAACAAAGGAGCAAAACCATGCAAAGTATGAAAGCATTATTTCTACCTGTACCTTCAAAAATATGAACAAAAATACAAGCCACACAAAGTAATTTCTGTATAATGTCTCATAGAATTTAGGTATTCACTTAGAAGGCAGATGTAATGATGTCTATATAAAAGAAAGCTGAATAGAAGGCAGAAAAGGTTATTCAAGATTCCATGTCATAGATAGGCCTATATCTTTTATTGCCTTTTTCATAGAGGTCTAATAATAGCAAAGGCATGGAATCAACCTAAATTCCCATCAATGACAGACTGAATAAAGAAAATATGGTACTGATACACAATGGAATATTGTACAGCCATAAAAAAAGAATTAAATCATGTCTTTTGTGGGAACATGAATAGAGCTGGAGGCTATCATCCTTAGCAAACTAACAGGAACAGAAAACCAAATATCACATGTTCTCACTTATAAGTGGGAGCTAAATGATGAGAACTTATGAACACAAAGAAGGAAACAACAGATACTAGGGTCTACTTGAAAGGGGAGGGTGGGAGGAGGAAGAGGAGCAGAAAAATAACCATTGGGTACCAAGATTATTATGTGGTTGATATAAGAATATGCATAACAAACCCCCATGACACAGGTTTATGTATGTAACAAATCTTCACATGTAACCCCAAACCTGAAATAAAAATTTTTAAAAAGGAAAAGTTTTTGCCTTCCATTTGTCTATATCTTGATTGTCAAAAGCAGAGCATATATCCTTATTAAGCAAGCAAAATTGGACAGGGCCCAGTGTACAATCCTGGTAACATTTCTTAATCTTTCTGAGCCCCATTTTCTTTACGTAGAGACTATTGCATTAACCAGGATGGGCTGGGTTGTGCAGTCATAACACGAAAATCCAAAACATCAGTGGCTTACAACAGCAACATAAAACTCCATTATTGTGACTGCTATTCCCACAGATTGATGCATGTGTTTTGGAGGCTCTGAACCATGTTGTGGTCACTCTGAGCCCCAGGCTGATGGCAGCAACACAGAGGCCGAGGCAACAAGCACTGGCTCTGCCAAGAGCAATGGAAGGAAGACATATCACTTATTGTTTTCTTTTGGTTATTTCCAAGCCTGACAGCTTTCCCTCTATTCATTTTGTCACTCATTTATTTAGCATTCTAAGATGTGCTCTTTCGGAAATTGCCATACTGCTTTCCACAAGAGCTGAACTAATTCACACTCTCACCAACAGTGTATAAGTGTTCCCTTTTCTCTGCAACATCGTGAGCATCTGTTGTTTTTTGACTTTTTAATAATAGCCATTCTGTTTGATATGAGATGGTATCTCATTGTGGTTTTGATTTGCATTTCTCCAATGAGAAGTGTCCGTTTATGTTTTTTGCCCATTTTTTAATGGACTTGTTTTTCTCTTGTAAATTTAACTTCCTTATAAATGCTAGATATAAGACCTTTGTCAGATGCATAGTTTGCAAATATTTTCTCCCATTCTGTGGGCTGTCTGTTTACTCTGTTGGTAGTTTATTTTGCTGTGCAGAAGATCTAGCTCTTAAGTTTAATTAGATCCCATTTGTCAAATTTTGCTTTTTTTGCAATTGCTTTTTGTGTCTTTGTTGAGGAATCTTTTCCCATTCCAAGTCCAGGATCATATTGCCTAGGCTGTCTTTCAGGTTTTTATAGTTTTGGGTTTTACATTTAAGTCTTTAATCCATCTTTAGTTCATTTTTGTATAAGGTGTAAAGAAGGGGTCCAGCTTAAATCTTCTGCATATGGCTAGCCAGTTTTCCAGCACCATTTATTGAAAAAGGAGTCTTTTCCCCATTGGTTGTTTTTATCAGTTTTGTCAAAGATCAGATGGTCGTAGATGTGTGGCCTTTCTCTGGGCTCTCTATTCTATTTCATTGGTCTATGTGCCTGTTTTTGTACCAGTACCATGCTGTTTTGGTCACTGTAGCCTTGTAGTATAGTTTGAAGTCAGGTAACATGATTCTCTTAGCTTTATTCTTTTTGCTTAGATTTGCCTTGGCTATTCAGGCTCTTTTTTGGTTCCATATAAATTTTAAAATAATTTTCTCGTGTTCTATGAATAATTTCATTGATAGTTTGACAGAAATAGCATTGAATCTATAAATTGCCTTGAGCACTATAGCCATTTTAATAATATTGATTCTTCCTATCCATGAGCATAGGACGTTTTTTCCATTTGTTTGTGTCTTCTCTGATTTCTTTGAGCAGTGTTTTGTAATTCTCATTGTAGAGAATTACCCCTCCCCTCCCCAGTTAGCTGTATTCCTAGGGGTGTGTGTGTATGTGTGTGTGTGTGAATTGTGAATGGAACTGCCTTTCTGATTTGGCTCTCAGTTTGATTATTGTTGGTATATAGGAATGCTAGTGATTTTGTACGTTGATTTTGTATTCTGTAACTTTGCTGATGTGGTTTATCAGCTGAAGGAGCTTTTGGGTTGAGATTATGGAGTTTTCTAGATATAGAATATGTCATCTGCAAACAGAGTTTGACTTCCCCTCTTCCTATTTGGATGCTCTTTATTTCTTTCTCTTGCCTGATTGCTCTGACTAGGTCTTCCAATACTATATTGAATAGAAGTGGTGAGAGAGGGCATTCTTGTATTGTACTAGTTTTCAAGGTGAATGCTTCCAGCTTTTGCCCATTCAGTATAATGTTAGTTGTGGGTTTGTTAGAGGGGTCTTATTATTTTGAGATATGTTCATTCAGTACCTAGTTTATTGAGAGCTTTTCACATGAAGAGATGTTGAATTTTATCAAAAACCTTTTCTGCATCTGCTGAGATAATCATGTGGTTTTTGTCTTTAGTTCTGTGATGTGAAGGGTCACATTTATTGATCTTCATGTGTTGAATCAACCTTGCATCCCAGAGATGAAGCCTACGTGATCATGGTGGATTAGCTTTTTGATGTGTTATTTATTGGATTCAGCAGGCAAGTATTTTGTTGAGGAGTTGTGCATCAATTTTCACCAAGGATATTGGCCTGAAGTTTTTGTTGGTGTTATTGTATCTCTGCCAGGTTTCAGTATCAAGATGATGCTGGCCTCATAGAATGAGTTGGAGAGAAGTCCCTCCTCCTCAACTTTTTGGAATCATTTCTGTAGGTTTGGTACCAGCTCTTCTTTGTACATCTGGTAGAATTTGGCTGTGAATCTATCATGTCCTGGGATTTTTTTGGTTGGTGGGATACTTATTATTGATTCAATTTTGGAGCACATTATTGGTCTGTTCAGGGAATCAATTTCTTCCTGGCTCAGTCTTGGGGGAGTGTATGCATCCAGGAATTCATCCATCTCTTCTAAATGTTTAAATTTGTGTGTGAAGAGGTGTTTGTAATAGTTTCTGATGGTTGTTTTTACTTCTGTGGGGTCAGAAGTAACATTCCCTTCATCATTTCTAATTGTTTTCATTTGGATCTTATCTCTTTTCTTCTCAATTAGTCTAGTTAATGACCTCTTTTGTTAATTTTTTTTCAAAAATCTAACTCCTGGATTTGTTGATCTTTTGAATTGTTTTTAATGTCTTGATTCCCTTCAGTTCAGCTCGGATTTTTGTTATTTCTTGTCTTCTGCTAGCTTTGGGGTTGACTTGTTCTTGTTTCTCTAATTCTTTCAATTGTGAAGTTAGGGTATTAATTTGAGATGTTTCTAACTTCTTGATATGGGCATTTAGTGTTATGAATTTCTCTTAGATGCCTTAGGTATGTCCCAGAAATTCTGGTATGTTGTATTATTATTCTCATTATTTTCAAATAATTGATTTCTGCCTTAATTTCATTTTATTTACCCAAAAGTCATTCAGGAGCATGTTGTTTAATTTCTATGTAATTGTATGGTTTTGAGTGATTTTCCTTGTGTTGACTTCTATTTTTATTGTGTCATTTTCCAAGAGTGTGTTTGGTATGATTTCAGTTCTTTTACATTTGTTGAGGATTGTTTTATGTCCAATTATGTGGTTGATTTTAGAATATGTGCCATGTGGCAATGAGAAGAATGTATATTCTGTTGTTTTGGGATGGACACTTCTGTAAAGGTCTATCAGATCCATTTGGTCCCATTCTGAGTTTAGGTCCTGAATATCTTCATTAATTTTCTCCCTCGATGATCTGTCTAAGACTGTCAGTGGAGCATTGAAGTCTCCCACTATTAGTGTTTGGAACTTTATGTCTTTTTGTAGGTCTCTAAGAACTTATTTTATGAATCTGGGTGCTCCTGTGTTGGGTGCATATATATTTAGGATAGTTAGGTCTTCCTGTTGCATTAAACCCTTTACCATTATGTAATACCCTTCCTTTTTTTCTTTTTTTAAATCTTTGTTAGTTTAAAATCTGTTTTGTCTGAAATTAGGGTTGCGATCCTAATTTTTCTGTTTTCTTTTTTTCTGTTTTCTGTTTTTCATTTGTTTGGTAGTTTTTTCTCCATCCTTTATTTTGAGCCTATGAGTTTCATTATGTGTGAGATGGGTCTCTTGAAGACAGCGTATCCTTCGGTCTTGCCTTTTTTTATCCAGTTTGCCACTTTGTGCCTTTTAAGTGAGACATTTAGTCCATTCATATTAAATGTTAGTATTGATGCATGTGGATTTGACCGTGGCATTGTGCTGTTAGCTGGTTATTATGTTGGCTTGCTTGTGTAGTTGATTTACAGTGATACTGGTCTGTGTGTGTAAGTGTGTTTTTATATTAGCTGATAGTGTATTAGCTCTTTTCAGCATCTTTTGTAAGGCAGGTCTGGTTGTAACGAAGTCCCTCAACATTTGCTTATCTGAAAAGGATCTTATTTCTTGTTCCCTTAGGAAGTTTAGTTTGGCTGGATTTAAAAATTTTTGGTTGGAGATTTTTTTTCTTTAAGAGTGTTGCATATAAGCCCCCAGTCTCTTTTGGCTTGTAGGGTTTCGGCTGAGAAATTCACTGTTGGCCTGATGGGGATCCCTTTGTAGGTGACCTGTCCTTTCTCTCCAGCTTCCTTTAACATTCTTTCTTTCATTTCAACGTTGGAAAATATGATGATTATGTGTCTTGGGGATGGCATTCTTATGTCATCTTGAAGGAGTTTTCTGTATTTCCTGATTTTGACTGTTGGCCTCTCTAGCAAGGTGGGGGAAGTTTTCATGGATGATATCCTGAAACATATTTTCCAAGTTGTTTGCTTTCTCCACCTTCCTTTCAGGGATGCCAATGATTCATAGATTTGGCCTCTTTACATAATCCCATACTTCTTGGTGGTTTTGTTTATTCCTCTTTATTCTTTTGTTTAATTTTTGTCTGATTGTCTTATGTCAGAGAACAAGTCTTCAAATTCTGAGACTCTTTCCTCAGTTGGGTTTATTCTGCTGTTAATACTTGTGATTGCATTATGAAATTCATGTATTATGTTATTAAGCTGCGTCTTTTATACTGGCTATTTTGTCCTTCAGCTCCTGTATCACTTTATTTTAATTCTTATTTTTCTTGGATTGGGTTTTGCGTTGCCCCTGAATCTCAATGATCTTTGTTCCTATCCATATTCTGAGTTACATTTGTGTCATTTCAGCCAGTTTGGCCTGGTTAAGAACTCTTGTTGGCAAACTGGTGCAATTGTTTAGAGAACATATGACGCTCTGGCCATTTGAGTTACTGGAGTTCTTGAATTGGTTCTTTCTCATCTTCATGTGTGGGTATTCCTTTAACTGCAGTGTAGATCGAGTACAGTCAATAGACTTTGTTTAAATCAATGTTTTCACCAGGTTGAGTCTTTGTGTAGGGTCTTTATTTGAAGTTGACTTCTTGTCTCTGGTTTCGGATGTGGACATATTAGTGAGGTATTTTTAATGTGAAGCTTTGGGGTGTGATCCAGTAGGTGACACTTAGGCTTACTGGTCAATTGGTAGACTCTTGCTCAGTTGTATAGCTCCCCTACGTTTCCTCACAGTTGCAGCTCTGTTCCCTCTCAGTGCTCTGAAAGTGTGGGTTTCTCTCGCCCTTGAGTGCTGGCTGTAGTTCATGACTTGGCACTCCCAGGCTGCCCACTGCCTTTCTGTGGTGATCCCAGTGTTGTTTTTTCCACAGCTTAGAGGCAGCAGAGGAAGGGATCTTTGTAGTGGTTGTGGCCAAGGGTCATTTTGCTTGACTCCTGGGTGCTCCATCCCAGAGAGATGCAGGTCACCAATTGCTCCATGCAGTTGGTTTAAGATGAAGGGTTGTGCTGTGGACTCAAGTCAGGGGTTCCCTGTCTGGCAATGAACTATGAGGAGTGTGTGGGACCCCTGGAAGACAGGCTGACCTCCTCTCCTTGGGTCAACTGAAGCTTGTTAGAGGTTAAGACACTTAGGGTATTTGCCTCTTCATTAGTGCAAAGGTGGCAAGGGCAGTGGCGGAGAGGCTTTCAGTTGCCCTGGAGGCTCTGTACAGGGAATTGCTGAGTTGCTGCTGGCTTGATAGCTCTGGTGGGGCATGGCTGGATGTCCAGGCCTGGAAGACCTGCCTGGTGAGGAGATATGGGAATGGACACTCACATAACAATCTGGTCACTTTTTGTACGGCTGTTGTGGTATGCTTGGACCCACTCCAGTCCCTAGTCACCTTGGATTTTCCGGAACCTGGAGGTGTCACCAGTGAAGGCTGCAAAACATCAAAGATGGCAGCCTTTCTCTCCCTCTGGGAGCTTTGTCTCAGGGAGGCATGGACCTATTGCCAGCCCAAAGACACCTATAGAAAGTGGCTGGAGACCCCAGTTGGGAGGTCCTGCCCAGTGAGAAGAAATGGGATTGGGACCCACTTAAAAAAGCAGCCTGACCATGTTTTGGTAGAACAGCTGTGCTGTTCTCAGATCCACTTCAGCCCCTGGGCCACGGGAGGCACTTCAAAGCCCAAAGGCTGGAACGACTAAGTCACCCAAACAGCAAAGATGGCAGCCCACTCCTCCCTCTGGGGGCACCATCCCAGGGGAGATTCAGATCTCTACTGGCTGGAGAGCTCAGGTGGAAGTGGGTGGAGGCCCTAGTTGGGAAGTCCTGCCCAGTGAGGAGAAACAGGATCAGGCACCTGCTTAAAGCAGCGGACTGGCCACATTTTAGTAGAGCAGTTGGGCTGTGCTGAGGGACCCCTTCTTTCCAGGTCGGCTCAGACTCTCCAAAGCCTGAAGGCTGGAACAGCTAAGGTGGTCAAATAGCAAAGCTGGCAGCCTGCCCATTCTCCTGGGAGCTCCTTCTCAGGGAGGTGCAATGCTGCTATTAGTAGCTGGCTGGAATTCCAAGCCAGTGGGTCTTGTCTTCTGAGGTGCCATGGAAGTGGGGACCATAGGCTGTTGCTGTTCAGCTCCCTGGATTCAAACCATTTTAAAGTGTACACAGAGTAGTCTAGCCCACTTTATTGGAGCTGCATCTATTTTTGCTGGAAAGCCCAAGTATCTAAGCCTCCAGGGTCTCCATGCATGCCTCAGTGGCTGCTCTGCTGAAACTCCATGCAGCTCTCTCTGTCAGACTGAAGACTGAAGGTCCTAGTGGAGTGGGTTTACAATGAGATCACGTGACACGAGAGTTGCTAAAACATGTTTGAGAAGCGTGGTTTCCTGATGTCAATCATTCACTCACCCCTTCCCTGGGCAGGGGGAGATCCCCTGATTCTGTATTGCTTCTAGGTGGGCCGTTCTCCTGTCTGGATTTTCTTCATTTTCTGTGGGTCATTTCCTTGATTAGTCCCAGTGAGTACTTGGATGTTTCAGTTGCAGATGTTACATTTACTCATCCCTCTATTTCTCTCCATGTGACCCATGCACACTAGCTGCTTCTAGTTGGCCATCTTGCCACTCCCACTCCCAAAATGTTTTTATTATTTAATATGTTACACCAACCTAATATGTTCTAATATTAACTTAGAAAAGGAGAAGAAATAGACAAAAATAGAAATAAGAGAAAAAGGATAAGTGAGGAAGAAAAGAAGAGAAATATGTACCAAATGCATGGGATCTCTATCAGTCCTTATTCTGAAAATTTTCTTCTTTTTAAAATATATGCTCTTTTTTTTTTTTAAAGGAAGATAATGTTCTATTAATTTGTAGGATGTCCCATGCTTATTTATATTTTCAAACAATTGGAGAAATTTTGTGCTAAAATACAAAGTACTTCCAGATTATGGATGTTTTATTAAAGTTAGGTGAAACTTCCCATGAAAAACCTACTAGGTGCCCCTTTCCAAAAGATCCCTTGGACCACAAATAGTTATCTTTCTGTGAGAGCTGCAATGGCCACATATATCTTGTTTAGAGCTCCTAAAGACTTAGAATGACTTATCATATATGGAAAGGCAATTTCTGCACTGAGATGGTGAATCATGGAGAACTGAGCTTATGGCAATCACAGGACAGAGACCCAGCATTCATGGGTTCATATGGAGAGCATTCATTGACCCTGCCCCACCGACAACTTGCAACTCTCCACATTCATTAACAGAACCACCAAGTGCTTCTGAAAGTGTACTTGAAAACTAAAGCTTTGTCTCACACATACTATCCCAATAAGATCTCTGCCATCTCCAAAATCATGTTTCACAGGTGACATCTTCTGAAAGGAAAAAGGAGGCCTGGGTCACAAATGGACATCAGCAATAGCTAGCTCAGGTCAGACTGCAGCTAACTCAGCTCAATAAACCCAAAGCTCCTCTGAGTTTGTCTGCTGCTATTCTGAAAGTGAATTCCACCCACTTTCACACCTTTAAGAAACTGAATATTGATACCTCTGTGATGACAACACTCAGGGCAAAGTGTTTGGTGTCACTGAGCAGGAAGGGTGGGGTACGGGTTTGCTAGGTCTGCCATGACAAAGCACGGCAGACTCGTGGTTTAAACAACAAAATCACAGTCCTGGAATCTAGAAGTCTAAGATCAAGATGCCAGCAGCGTTTTTTCCTTCTGAGTGCTGAGAGTAGCATCTGTTCTAAGTCTCTGTCCTTGGTTTGTAGACGGCTATCTTCTCCCTGTGACCCTTCATGTCATCTCCCCTCCATGCATGCCTCTGTGTCTGAATTTCCCCTTTTTATGAAGGCACCAGGCATATTGGATTAGGGCTCACACTAACGACCTCATTTAACTTAATTCTATCTTTAAAAAATTTATCTCCAAATAAGATAAAGTTCTAAGGCACTAGGGGTTAGGATTTCAACACGGGAGTCTTCGTGTTGGTGCCATTGGGACACAATTCAGCCCAAAGCGGTGGGAAGAATTTGGAGTGGACTTATCTGCTATTAGTTTAAGTTATGTGTTATGCTTTTAGTGTGACCCCTAGGGAAGTAATTGAACTTCTATCATCTTCAAAGATTTCATCTGTAAAATGACCTAAATATTTGTATTGATCTCAAATTAGTTCATCCAAAGATCTCTTTGCACAAAGATGAATTTACCAAAAGTTTACTCTTTTCTTCCTTTCAACTCAGAGTGGTTTTGCATTTTACTGTTCTGTTTTTTTGGGCATCTCTTAGATATACATATATAATTATGGTGCAGCCTCTCCTAAACTTCAGACTTGTATGTCTAGCTTTTTGAAGGACACCTCCATCCAACCATCCAAAGCTTAAATCAACTCCAAGCATCCACAAATAAACTGATGATCTCAGGTGATTACTTCACCACCACAGTCAGACACTCAGGGTGGCAACTGTATCACTTCACTGTCACACTCAGTGGATGTTTTCAGTCTCAGAAGTTTCTTGCATCTCTGAGACTTCATTCTAGTCCAAACACGAGGCTCACTATCCTGGCATTACACTGTTCCCCTTGTTCTGTCCTTCTAGGTTCTCACATCTTCTGATCAGCCTTCTCTATCTACCTTCTTCCCTCCTGCTCTTCCCCAATCTACCCGAACCTTCATCCTTTATAACAGGACAATGGTGGGCAATGGGCTAAAGATGCCTTCCTGCTTAAAGAACTATGGGGTGCTTGACAGGGAAGTCAGGTGGGAAAAGGTCTGAGGGAAAAGGAGATTTTGAGTCTCACACTCCAGATTTGGTTTCAAGTCTACTTCATGTCACCCCGGCTTTGAAGCCCTGGAGCTGTTCCACAGGGTGGTTTAGGTGCGGAACTCAGATAGGAACACAGAGGTCTTCATCGCTCATTGGCCCGTGTTCTTGCAGATGCAGTTCTTTTCAGAATGCTGGGAAAGCCAGGGCACTGGTTCCCTGAGGGGTCTTATCCCACTGCTATTCGCAGATTGTGCTTCTGCGTTTTGAAAATGAATCATTAACGAGTGCATTGCTCAGTCTTCAATGTGCAGTGAGGCCAAGCAAGACATTATGTCTATTACTGATCATTACAGGGCCTGTGGAACGGCACTCAGGGGAACTGGAGCTTTGCATTTAGAGGAGAAATCCCTCCAACATCGAAGCTTCTCAGGTGTGCAGACAGCAGCCCACGGCAGAGTGATCTTGAAGCCAGCGTCTCCTTGTACAGCAAGTGTATTTTTGAGGTTGCCTCAGGCTGACGTCACCTCACAGGGCTAGTGGCAGGCCAGGCCGACTGTCTTGTTCTGTGGAAGGGGTTGCCTCCTGGATGGCTGCCACAACTCCAGTCTCATGAGCCCCAAAATGTGACCACAATCCCCTCAATGTCTGATTACTTTTCCCTTTCAGATCAATTATCTTCAAAGCTTCGAGTGCTGTCTCTTGAACACTCCTTTCATTTTTGCTCTCTGCTTAAAATGTCTGTAGGGCAACCACCCTTGACTTCACTACTGTGACTCACAGGCCTTCTGTGCACAAAGCATTGCCCCCTCCAGCCTGCACTTCCCACACTGTGACCCCCCACGAGGGAGTCCTGAAGACCCCTGCCAGACTGTGCCCTCCCAGCCTCCTTCTCGTCCCCTCTGAAACTCCTGCCTTGAGTTTCTTCCTCATTCTCACTCATAGGCCACAGTCTTAGCACAGGTGCCATCACTCACAGGAAGCCCCCCTCCCTCGGACCTCCATCCTCCTTGGCTGGGGCGGGCTCTTCCTTGATGGTGCCTGCCAGAACAGCTGCCCACCACTGGGGGTTGTCTGCAGCCTCCCCAATGCCCAGCACCATGCATGGTACTCAGCACATGGTGCTTCTCGACATAGGCTGTGAACTGATGGCCATGACAGGCAATAACCAAGAGATTTGTGTGCAGTGTTTGTTTTGCATCATCATCACATTCTTTTAATTCAATAATATATTTTAATATTTGGCATCACTAGTAGTTTTTAAATATTCTAAGCTATTTCTGTTTATTCTTCCAAGTGACTTTTAGTATCTTTAAAATTATTAAAATGTATTTATAATGGAGCAAGTACAAATCGATAGACTCATTTAAATCAAATTAACACCTTCACCATATTTGTTCTTCCCATACAAAATAAATTATAAAGCTCTACTTATATAGTTCATTTCTCTCTCTTCTCAGTAAATTTTTCTTATTCTTCATAGAGAACTTGCATGTCTCTTAAAATATATTTTATTACGGTATAATATAGATAACATAAAATCTGCCATTTTAGCTGTGTCTAAGTGTTGAGTTCTGTAGCATTAAGTATATCATGTTGGTGTGCAACCATCCCCATTCTTCAACTACAGAATTTCACTATCTCAGACCGAAGCTCCGTACCCATTAAACACTAACTCCCCACACTCTTTTCCTGCCAAGCCCTGGTAATCACCATTCTACTTTGTCTCTATGAATGTGGCTACTGTAGGTACCGATATAACTGGAATCATACAGTATTTGTCTTTTTCTTGTCTGACTTATTATTTCACTTAGCAAATTGTCCTCAAGGTTCATCCACGTAGCAGCGTGTGTCAGAATTTCCTTCCTTTTTAAAGTGGGAGAAGATTTCCTTGTATGGATATACCATATTTTGATTAACCATTTATTTATCAATGGGTATCTGAGTTGCTTTCACCTTTTGGCTATTATCAATACTGTTGTTATGAACATTGTTGTACAAGACATGTATCTTGTAAAAAAAATATTTCTGGCCATTTTCTTGCTGCTAGAAATTATTTTTTTTTTCCCGTACACATCCAAGTTAGTTTCTGCTAGTATCTAAGAAAGCTATTGATGTTTGGATTTTTGCCATGGATTCAGCCATGTTGCCACACACCTATACTGATTTTCATAACATTCAACTTGATTCTTCAGAGCTTTCGAGGCATACGATAACATCTTCTACCACCAGGGTAATCTTGTCTTTTCCTTTCCCTCATTTTTAACTAACTCATGTATACACCTGTTTGCATTTGCAGGTGGTTATGTCTCATGGGTCCTTTTATTCTCAGGACTCAGCACCACACCAGACACCCAAGAGTTGGTTAAGAAGCACCTGCTGAGTAATTCTTCGTGCTTCACATTAGGGAGTGGGAACTGAGATCGGGTGTCACCAATTTTATTCTGATTGTGGTCTGCATATTTTGATAATGAACAGTTATTTTACATCATTCAGAACTCAAAGTCACTTTTCAAATATACTCTGATTTATTTCTTAAATGATTATGTGCAGTAATTATTATGACTTTTCCCATTGGACAGATGAGTTAACTGAGTCTCCTAGAGATGACATCCCTCGCCCTCTCAGTGGGGCTCCGTCCCCCAGTTTCCCCTTCCCCAGTGAGACTTCATTCTCTCCGCTGCTGGGAGTGTGGCCACTGATGACTCCAGCTGAGTCCCTCTGTAGGAATTGATCTGAGTCAAAGAATTTGCTTCGTCCAAGTACATGCCCCTCCTGGAATTGCCTATATTGAATAAAAGGTCTACGTGGGGGTACAAAGTCTTGACTGTTTTGCCCCAGTACACTAACACGCCGAGGCCATTCCCATTGCAGAGCTCTCCATGGGCCTGGCTGTGGCCTCTGCTGAGCTGCACCCTAGCCTGACTTCTCCTGCCCCGCCCCACATCCCTACCTCCCAGCATTTGCCAGTGAATCTCCATCTGAGTGTGTTTCCAGGAACCCTAGTCAAGAGCTGGTGGAGTCAGGACACACAGCACAAAATATCCTGCCTTCTAAACTACAGTGGCCATTAAGTCTGTGAACGTTTTGAGGATGGGGTAATTCCTGTCTAGGAGACTGGCTATCTCCTCTTCTCAGGATTTAAGGGGTAGGATGTTCCAAATGTTCTCAGACCTGAGACCTGCTGCAAAAAATAAATAAATAAATAAATCCTCACTGAAAATTCACCTTTTTTTCAAAAATCTCTTATTCAACTGGAACATTTTTAATCCTTCCTCCAAACTCAGTGAAATGAAAATTAAAGCTGCTATCTGTATTGAACTTTGTGAAATATTTTTACTCACCTAATTTTTTGTGAAATAATTTCACTTACCTAATTTTCTTTAATACATCTGATGAGGAAGGCTGAGCAGGTAACATAACTCCTTGCAGTTTTGAGGAAATAAGTAGGAGGGAGGTTGAGGACAAGGTGCCAGGTCACACAATTTTCAGTTAGATTTTGTTTCTGTTGCACAATAAGCCTTATTTGAAACACTGGCTCTGGGGTGGACACTTAGTGGTGTGTGAGCTCCATTGTTCCTGGGAGCATCCTGGCTGCAGGTAGCAGGAGTCCTGAGAAACACTGGCCGCCTCTCCCATGACGACACTGGTCATTTACCAAAGGTCGTGGGGGTGGTGTTCACAGAGTTGGTGCAGTGTCCTCAGCAGGGGCCCAGGTGGTTTCCCTCTGTCTTCTCCATTGTTCCTTGGGCTCTTGTTCTTGGGCACACTGCTCATGAGTGAAAGGTGGACACCATAGCCCAAGGCATCCTGTCCTACGCCACAACCTAAAAGGTGAGGAGTAGGAGCAGGAGGAGGTCACAAGGTGTGAGAGGAGGGTGGGGAGAGAGTGAGAGTGAGAGAGACACACACAGTGGGAGACAGACTGTCCCCAGGGTCTCTCTGTTTATTCAGTATAGACTCTCTTAGTAGTGACCTGGCTGAAGTCTTAAATATTTTTGTCTGGATCTGGGTTCTGTGCCTCCAGGGCTGAGGAAGACTAAGAAATTCATGGGCTGATACTTTCGGTCTTTGCACTTGAGAGCAGGCTGGAGGAAGGGAATTGACAATGGCTGGTCAGGTTTCCAGAACAAGATTTCTTACTATAGATCCATAGAGAGCCTGTAGAAACTCCATTGAATTCTGAAGGCTACAAATGTGCTTGTGCAGGAGAGAGCACACACACACACACCATTTCTACATTTTTCATCAGATTCCCAATGGGATCAGTGACTGCACACCATTTCAATGTTTAAGTGTGGGTGCTGGGATGTGAATGCAATGCTGTCAGCTTGCACTGAATTTAAATCAGACCAACATCTTGAGATTCCCATGTTCGTTCCTTTCAACTGGACTGGGCAGCAGCCTACGTCCTCCTCACATTCAGTGGGAGTAGAACATAGAACACTTCCTCTTCCTCCAGGAGCTCTCACTGTAGCTGAGCAAGGCTATATCCAGAGACATTCAGTGCCTACAGAAACAAGGAAAAATATACTGAATGCCGCACGGCTGTCATAGTTCAGGGAGCATGTGGAAATACCTTACACTGAAAATTGACTTCCCGTTAACTCATAGTTAACGCTCATATGCAGGCATATCAACCACACCAATAGGATGTTCAGCCATAGCATTTGTTAGTTTTAAAAATACAGACATAGGGAGGATGCAATGAAAAATAACCTATAATCTTATCACCCAAACACCCATGGCTGACATTTAAAAATAATTGGAACACACACAGATTGTAATAATTTTCCAATGGACCACAAAGATGCAAAATTTAAAAAATAAAATCCAAACCACCCATCTCCCTACCCACGCTATAAGCTCTCTTAAAATATATCCACAGTCAATATTTTCTTATGCTTTTCTTTCTTCCTGGAAAAATGCAGAAGATAGCTTGCCTCTCTTTTTCCTCTCTCTCTCTCTCTCTCTCTCTCTCTCTCTCTCTCTTTCTCTGATGTGTATGTGTATATACATATGTATATATGTGGGTATACATGTCTATATACACACTCATACACATGTATGCTTAGTTGTGTTTTCACAAAGACCTTTGTATTAACACACCATATATACCTTTTTTCAATAAAAAATCTATTCAAGGTGTATTAAAAATTATTGCCATTGTAACTCTTATATCCTTCTCTAATTCTTCTGAATGCCTATTCCAACACGTGTGTGCACCCTTATTTACTTGACCAGTCTACAGTGGTGACATAGTTTTAATTGTGTTGAAGTTTGTGCTCTCACCAGGATGCTGCCTTATCCACAGGTTTCACTGAGTGTTGGTGACACCATGAATGATGTGAATTCCTAACAGGAATTGGTGTAGGGGGTGGGTATGTCAAACAGCCCCGACCAAAGAGACAGCAGGGGTGGTGAGCTAGGGAGTGGGTTAGGAAGAGCTTCCCCATATTCAGGAAGTAGGTGTGGAACAGAGGCTCTTCCCAAGGCTCTTTCTGCCTCTGGATGTTGGTGTTGATGGTGTGATGTCTGGAGCTGTTGCAACCGCCTTGCTACCAGCTCAAGGCTGAGGCTTCAAGAACAAAAAGGTAACTACGTGCTGGGAGTTCTGTTTCTGGAGCCTGTCTCACCCAAGGGCTTCTTATCATGAGGGTAGAACATTCCCTTTGCATTCAAGACATTTTTAATTGGGGACTTTGTTTACATGCAGCCAAAAACCCTCTCAGCAGGTCCCAACGCCTCCGCAGGTTTCTTCTACCTGAGTTTCTCTTTCTCTCATCTCTTCTCCAGGTCTCCTTCTACTTTTGTGATTGGTGGATTTGCCTCCTTCCGCATGTCCTCCTTGCCTACCCACTATGCAAAAATACTGGAGTCTGCCCATGTTATTGTCAGAGGGGATTTTCCAAGAAGCTAACAGTATTTAAGTGCAGAGCTCCTCACAACCCCAGAAAAGGGTCTGAGTGGGGCCGAGCAACAGCTGTTCTTGGCTAGATGTTTTGTACAATTTTAAAAGGTCAAGTATTTAAACTGCAGTTATTTAAGAGCATTGCTTTTGTTTACTCTGACTTTCTCTTTCCCATTGTCCTCCTGCATGCTGTGTGGGTGGACACGGGCATTTTGGTATCTGGCTCAGAGGAAGCTGAGTTGAGATGCATTTAACCTGGGGTGATGGGAACACACTCCTGTGGTTCTCATTCACTCCTGGGTATAGTTACATTGTCTCTAGAGATCCTGTTGCAAAAGTGGCCCCAGGCCTGGCCCCACCGCCCACCTAGGATTTGACCCAAAGCAGCGGGGACAGAGGTGGTTCCTGGATCAGGACATTTCCCAGCACCACACATGGGAAGCCTGTGATCAGTGCAGAGGAAACAAGGTTTCAATGTGCTGAGCCAAAAGCCACTGTGTAGAAAATTATTCCCAGCAGAATCATGGGCAATTGTGAATGGATGATCTGGTTCTTTTTGACACCTAGTCAAAAATGGAAGTTTTCTCCTGTTGAAAATGTACTCACTAATCTGATATATATAATTAGTGCACCGTGTAATTGTTTTTACTTTTGATGGGAACTTTGATAGAAATCTTAATTTTTGACATTTGTGGAGCACAGATCTTTGTTTTGAAACTGTCCACAGCAAGGACATATGCATGTATGTGACACAAACCCGACAGATGGGAACCTCCCTCCTTCCCCCTCTTATCCTGATGACCTCCGGCAGCTCCAGGCAACACAGATGTAAAACAGCCACTAACAGGTGAGACAGCTCGAAAAGATACTTGTTTCAGGACAAATTCCTCCTGCACATTCAATGAGCTAATCAATACAGCACACAATGATAAATTTACACAATTTTCAAGCTCACTACAACAGTGAGAGTTTTAAAATGCTGCGATAGTGACATTGTCAGCAGAGTCTTTAAGATCCTAAACCTTAAGTCGAAAACATTTAGAAAGTACTGAAATTTTACAGCTCACCTATGAAAGGAAACTGAAAGAGGCTTTTCCAAATTAGACAATAATCAAAAAAATTGCATGATGTTACAACTATGAATCTTAAATTAGAATGAAAACATTATATGCCATTAACTTTACAAGTGATCAAACCTGTTGGTGGAAAAACTGGCTTATCTTTCTGCTATATTTATAGAAAATTCTGTTACTAAATCCATGTCATAAGATGAGGCAAGCAGGGATTCCTTAGCTAAGTAGGAAACACAGGAAGAAATTATTATGTGTTTGTGCCAAGTAGCTAATTAATTTAAAAAAATGTATGAGACAATACAAACCGTGTGGATTAAGGAAGGGCAAATCTGCCCTTTCTTCTGCAGGGTGGATGGATGGACTGATGGGGTCAAAGCCAGTGGCATCAAGAACAGGAAACAATGTTTCTCTCAAGCTGCAGCTTTGAAATGTCAAACAGCCTCTGCCTTGGCTGACGGCTGCTTTCTGACTCAATGGAAGACCTTGTTCTCTAGCGTCAGGGCTGTCAGAATCTTTGCTGATGACTGAGAAGAACATCCCACTGCCTGGAGGATCTGGGTCCATCTTTACACAGAAGCACAGAGCTGCAGAGAAGGGGTTTCTGGATGAAACGTTCCACATCTGGCTGGACTTTATGGGTTCTAAGGACACAGGACCTAGGACCACTTTGCAGTCCACACCTGACCCTGGCTCCTTTAAACAGAGGCCTGCCATGCTCTGAGTGCATCAATCCAACCTCAAAATCCCTTCCTCCAATCCTATGATAACCTCCTTTCCTTTGTTTGTCGAGTCATCTGAGGATCCTTGGTGTGACTATATTCCCTTACTGCAACAAGCCAATATTGAGTATGTTGACTACAGTACTGCTTTTGGTGGCTGATTGCACTAGGATGTGTGTTATTCTCTGGATTTTGTGGATGTTTGTAGTATATCTCAGCGTTTTAAAAAATGCATATTTTGCTGTAATTTATTTTCTCTTATAAATAAGCAGTAACTTTTGTGCTTTCTTTGGTATTGCTAGTATTGCCCTATTTTCCACACAGGGAGCCTCTATATCATGTGAGCCTCAGGCCCCACAGCGTCTGGGTCCACCTGTGCTTGCTGTGCCGAGCGTCCACCTGCCCAGGGAAAGACTGCGCTGTCTCCGCTTCCCAGGCCACCGATCCACTCACTTCTCCTTGCAGAGTGATTTCTCTATGCTGGATGAGATGTTTCTGACCTCCGTAGTTTCAGTGTTTTACCGCTGATTTGGCGTGTAGTTTCTGTTAGAAGAACTCTTAGAAGAGGTTAATATTTCCAACTTGACCTGAGCAGTGGACTCCTTTGCACTCCTCTAAAGATCCAGTGGCTTCAGGACACAGCTCACTGCCCATCTCTAGGCCCAGAGGAAGCCCCTCCTCACTCTCGGTTTCCCCGCCTCCTGCCCCCCTCCTAGGGAGCAGACACACAGGGAGATGGTGGGGAGAGCCCTGTGCAGAGCCACGACTTCACCCCAAACTTCCCCAAGGAAGAGAGAATTGTGTCAGAAAAGGGAATGATTTACACGAAGTCAGCTGCTCCCTGTGTGCCTGGGTGGTGGTTGCTTATTGTGAAAAGAGATCTCTTATCCACGTGGAAAATTAGGAGCACCTCGCTGCATGGAAGACTTTTCCACCAACCACCTGCTGGGCACCTGCTGCTCTGCCCTCTGCGCCTATCTCCCAGCAGAAGCCTGAATCACTAAGCACATGCTCCCCGGATAGGGTGAGGCCCAGACTTACATCTCCCCAGCACATGGCCTCCTGGGCGCTGCTGCATTCCTACATCCCAAAGATTCCGTTAAATCCTGTGGGGGTGGAGAGGAAATGGAAGCAGATGCTTCCCATCGTTCCTGTCAGACCATTCTCCTCCCTGGCTTTCTAGGGTGGCACATGGGGTGTGGCCTCAGGGCTGTTTGGGCAGATTTCCCTTTGGCATTTTACCCTCGCTGTTCATGGCAGCAGCTCTCGCTCACTGCAGCTCGAGGCATGGAAGATATTTGAGAGCCCTGCCCCAGAGGCACAGGCCCTGAGGGCTGCAGCCCTCTGTCCTAAAATGGCAAAGGGAAGAGCTGTGCATGGTGGGCTGTATTTTAGTGGATTTTTGTGACACAAGTATCCACAATTCTATAGGATGATGCTGACATGAAAAGGATGTGTTCTATTTATTAAATAGAACATCTTTGGGAAAAGAAGAGAGTCTGCTGCATGGCAGTCCTGCTTGTGTTTTAACTTCTCCATCCCTAACATTAAGCTTGACATGAGGACTTGTTTTAAATTCAAGTCCAGAGAATGGACCTGTGGGCGCAAATTATTAAACCCTTCATAGGGCACCACCTCCCAGGACGGATGACAGTAGGCTCTGTTTTCTCTTTGTGATATTGCCCATCCTTGGTTTGGCTGCCTTTTCTCTCAATCTGTTACACACACACATACACACTTTTCGACTTTGTTTCCATGTAGGGGCCTAAAGTCTCCTATGGAAAGAAGCAGACATCAATCGCTATTTAGTGTCTAGGGGATTTGATGAGAGAAGCTCAGTCCCAGGAGTCTGCTCAACTCTGCAAGCACAGATGGAATCTACGGCCTAGTGAGCTCCACCGAGGCCTGGCCCCTGGCTGTGGACACAGCCAGCCCCCTCCTGCTCTGACCAGGAGCTCAGAACCAACCAGCAGCCCAGCTTCCGGGGCCAGCAGCCTGGGCCCCCTCCTCTCCCTGACCCCCTCACCAGGGGCTGCTGCAGCTGAAGGCCTGGGTTCCCAGTCCCTGGATGCTTTCTCCCTGCTCTGAGACTCAGGTCTCCTATAGCAGCAGCTCCCCTGACAGCCTTGCTGTGGCTGCGTCAGCTCCCAGGTACTCCTCTGATCTCCACAGCAGCAGAACAAGGAGGCTTCATAAGGGAACTGCAGAAACCCTGCCTGTGTGCACATCCCCAGACAACCAAGAACTCAGAGGGAGCCAATGCTACTGTTTAACTGCAGGAGGTGGGGGTCTGTGAGAAGCAAGAAAAAAGGAGCAAGGACAGAGCCCACTGCTGAGCAACAAAGGCTTCTTGTCGCCTTCTCTGTTGTCTCCCGGTGCAGGCGCACGAGGAGACCTCCCCCAGGGCGGGGGCCACCAGTCTGGGGGTGGGAGCACTACAGGGGGTGGGAGTAGGAGGTGGTCGGTGTAGCTGACCTAGCACAGACCCCTAGGCTTTCCCACGTATGGATTTCACCAGGGACATTCTGTCCTTCGAGGGAACTTCATAGACCTGGAAAGAGCAGAACTGTTTCTGTGAAAGGAAAGAGAGGGGGACAATCAGTGTTGGTTGCAGTTAAATCGGAAGACACCCGGGCATGTCATTTCAGAGTGGAGGCGACGACGGATCCAGGTGAGACACTGGGTTCTCACCCTCCTCTGCTGAGTTCCAGGGCACTGAGCCCGACTGGGCAGTGACTGTTCCATCGCCCCTCTCAAGGCTCCAAGTCACCAGGTGGCTCTCAGCCCCCACCCCAGCCTGCAGGTTTCCTGCCCCAGCACAGCCCGAGCTTGTGCATGGCCTCAGGAGCCCCAGGGGTGCAGGGCAGGGGGAGGTGGCTCATTGTGCCCAGCTGCTTCCACCTCCAGCACTCAGGTCAGCACTAAGAGGGGCCAGAGGGAAGAAGCCAAAGAACTGGAAACTGTAACTCAAAAGGGTGGTTAGATGACAAGGAGAATGTGGCTTTCCCCTGAACAGAGACCTCACAAGAAATCTCGGGTTCTTGGAGAGGCTGGTGTTGGGTGAGCTGGGGCAGGTCCAGGGCTTCACTGCTAACAGGCATTTAATTCCCTCTAATCTGCTCAGCATGGCTGTGGCTGTGGGCAGGTGCATGAGGCTGGGATTACACACATCCCCTTCTCTCTGACCAGAACCCAGCCCTGCATCTGCCTCCTCCAGTCCAGCAGGCACCAACCCAAAGCACACCTTGTGGAGCTCCCAGTAACCCTATTCCCAAGCTAAAGCCCTCTTAGCAAATCAGATTCATCACCCATCTCCACACCGCTCCATCTGCACACACAAAGGCATCTACATAAACTCACACCAATCCTCACCCACACAGGTCTATGCATGAACCCACAAGCATACTCCTTCAAACATCCATCTACCCACATGCACACACACTCTCATGCACCTCCCACATGTGGGCACATGCATGCTCCGTTGCACATACACCCATATATACAGACCACCCCCACATACATGTATGCACACATGTAACTCCACATTCACACACGCATGCATGCCCCTCACAACAGGCATCTGCACGTGTGTGCCCTAACCCACATGCATCTCCACAGGCACATGCGCACATCCATGCACGCATGGCTTTCATGCATCTGCACTCATGCTCCATTCCCTTCAAAACATGTGCAGGAGCAGACACACACACATATACCCCACACACTCCACACACACCCCTCTGCACAGCATGGCACCGCTGACCCACATCAGGCACATACCTCCTTCCACTGTGGCTGGTCATTGATGAGACAGTTGTCCAAGTCTGGCTGGGACTTAGTGCCTGTGGCTAGGCCGATCTTCATACCAAAGAAGTAGCTCACCCCACCCAGATCTACATGCGTGAAAGAGCAGGATGCATGGACAGCACCCTGTCAGTTTCGTGCACACACAGGCATTTCACTATGATTGAGTCACTGGATTTGCCTGGGGCTTCACGCCTGCCTTTCTGAACTGCCCATGCTGTCACCTACAAGGCACACAAGCCACCTCCTGCTGGCTGGCAGTGGCACCGGGCGCCAGACCTCCCTGGTAACTGGTTTTCTCTTAGTAACTGAAACAAGGTGTCTCATGCAGCCCAGTAGGAGGAGAAGCAGGGGCAGGGCAGATGAAAGTCAGGGCCTAAAACCCCCTTCACTGGATTCAGGAATAGAAGGCACAGCTCTGGGGAGCCAGCCACGGTGGGGTAAAGAAACAGCCCTGGCACCAGACTTGCAGGACAGGGTCTAAGCACCAAGTGAATGCTCTTTCCCACAGCAAAGGATTAACTGATTTCTGCTACCTGTGGCTCAGAGGCCAGGGACACTGGGCCCGTCCTAGGAAGGCTGTCACCTGATGATGAAATATCTGCTAACTTCCAGCTCCTGGCATCCAGCCCATAGGACATCTCATTCCCTCTGTTAACCTAGATTTATTTATCCCTCATATACAGCAGGGAATGAGAGGCTTCACACACACGGATGTTTAAGCCAATAACAGATTGCCTCTGGAGCATCTCCATTCTAAGTGTGTTGTTGGAAGCAATATTTCTAAAGTGAGCGGCACACCTGCATGTCTTACATTTGTGATTGCAGAGTAGAATTGAACCCTTTTCCCTGCACAGGGCCTCCTCCAGACATGAACCGTGAGAACTGGGAAGCAGTGTGAGATGAGGAGCCCTGGGAACCACGTGCAAGTCCTGAGATCCCTCCGGAGTCAGCTTGCTCACTGTAACACAGCCCAGTGATCCTTTTCACCCCATGTGAGTGTCACACTTGAGAGAGGGGTGCAGGCCAGCAGGGACCCTGGCAGCAGGGAGTGCCCTTCACGTGCAGGGAGAGGGCCCCAGCTGACGGCTGCAGGAGGAGAAACGGGGCTGGTCTGGACTCCTCTGAATTTCCAAGAGAAGGTGGAGAAGCTCCAAAGTCTGTGTCACTGTTTGTTGCTCTGCCATGGGATGCAGGTCAAGCTGAGCCTGGTAGCCCTACTGAAGCTCCCTCCCGATCTGACCCCCTACTCCGCTCTGCTGTCCTCGTCTGGCTGAAGTCTAATGCTATGTCAGCTGGCAGAGGCACGGTCAGGCGTACTCCACCCCAGCAGAAACTCAGCTGCCCTGGGCTGTAGGGGGTGGTCAGCCAGCCTGAGGGTGAAGGCCACTTGCCCTAGGGGGTTATGCTCAGGGGTGTGACTTTGGGAGGGAAGCAGGGCTCTGCAGGACAAGGAGCCAGGCTCTGGTGTGGCCCCTGTGAAGAGGACTCGGAGGAGGATGAGCCTCATGGCCTGGATCTCATCCTGAGCAGCACCAAGCCCACCCAGAGTCAGCAGAGCCTCCACCCACACCTGCTGGACCCTGGGAAATGGCACGGTCGTGGCACAGACCCAGTGGCTACTGCAGGTTAAAGGAGGCCGAGGGGACAGGACAGGACTGAACTCCTGCACTCATGGTCCGGGAGCGTCCTAGGGCATGAAGCCCGTCAGCAGACGGTCAGGGAAAGCTGAACGAGTCTGAGCTTAGATCACGAATGTGTCAGTGCTGATTTGCTGGGACTGCTCTTTGGGGTAGGGGGCAAATCCAGCTGGGACTCAGGACCCCTTGGGTGGTGGCATCACCCACCTGCTGTTGGGCTGGCAGCTCCTGCGGGGGTGGCTCTAGTGCTCATCGTTCTCTCCTTGTTCTACTCGCTGATGGCGAAGTCCAGGCCATGCTGCAATCTATCATCATTAAGGCCTGCGTCACAGATGTCACTTTGAATGATCATTCTAGCCAGAGTTGGGGGACTCTAGGCCAGGGCCACAAACAGGGCAGCCAGCAAGGGCAGTGGAGTGTGCAGGGGCCAGGCTATGGTCTGCTGGGACAAGGACAAGGAGTGAGGAGGGAGAGGTGCAGAAGAGTGAAGGGGCATGATCCTGAGGCAGGGAGCCCAGACTAGCAGGCAGCTGTGCATTAGGATAAACGGATAAAAGCAGGATAGCTTGGGGGCCCCCAGCCCCACGTCCCTCCATGCCCTGCCCCTGGCTTCTCCCTATCTTTCTGCCCCTGCTCCTTTTCCTTTGTCTCCCATTCCATCTCCCTGCACCTCTCTCCCTGCCTAAGTCCCCCTGTTCCTCCAGGCCCTTATCCTCCATCTCTCCCTCTTCCTGACTCCTCTCTCCAATCCCCAGCTTCCTTCAGTCTTGCCCCTCCTTCCCAGTGCTCCCAAGACTGGGTCACCCTGGTGTCCAGAAAGGTGAGACTGCTGTCTGTGTTGTGAAACAAGGTGACCTTCTACTTACTCACAAAAGCAAAAAATAAAGGGCTTGGCATCCCAGGGTCTTCAGATGTCAGGGAAATCTGAGAGCACTTGCTGCAAGTTGGGAATCCCTGGTGCAGGGAGACTATTTTAAACACTCCTGGAAGACCTTGTTCATACCCTGTTCTGGGGAACCTCTTTGCCAAACATAAAGGAATTAACCTTTTGGGAAAAAGTCATTGAGTTCTCTTTTCATAACTCATTATTTAATAAACATACCTGTCACCAACTTCTCCCAGCACCATGTGGTCTAGGGCTTGGGACGGAGCCTGGGTGACTGAGCCATGGACATGACATTGCAGAGCTGCTGCCCAACAGAGATTGTGACATGAACCCATGAGCAATTTTCTGTTTTCTAGGAGACACATTGAAAAAAGAAAAAGAAACAGGTGAAAGTAATTTAAAGAATATCTCTTTTTTAACCTTATATATCCAAAATGTTATTTCAACACATAGGAACAACACTTATTAATACGAGAGTTTATATTCTTTTGGGTGTGTGTAAGTCTTTGAAATTTTTACACTTAGACCAAGTGTCATCTTGGACTGTCCCCATTTCCAGCATCCCATGGCCATCTGTGGCTGGTGGCTGTGGAACTGCACAGCTGAAGTTAGGGTGTGTGTGGAGATGGGGAGCAGTGATCCATCACTCAGATGAGGAGAGTAGAGCTGCTCTGCAGGAAGTGAAGTCGAATGGAGGGTAGAGAGAGATGGGTGCCACTGGACTCTGGTCAGGGAGGTCTCTATGAGACTGGAAAGGTGAGAAGAACTGCTTAGACAGGAAACAGCTCCAGGCAGCAGGAACAGTCGGTGCAAAGGCCCTGAGGTGAGGCTGAGTGTGCCTATTCCAGGAAGAGGAAGCCCCTGGGGGGGATGTGAGCAGGGAAGAGAACGACCTGGAGTCTCACAGTAACTGGGGGTGGGGTCAAGTGGAAGATGCAGGGAGACCCCTGGCAGGTGGTAAGGGTTGGCAGTACAGGAAGCAGCAGCTGCGGGATGAATGTGGGAGCCCACGGGCCACTCTTGCTTTTCTCCTGGGAGAGTCACGCCTTGGGGTCCTTTCCTCTGTTCACTGCTTGGAAAACTCGTCTGACTTTACAACATCACAGTGAATGAGGTGGGATTTACATACAATAAAATACCTAATTGTATGTGCCCTACTTGGAGGATTTCATCAATGCATACACCTGTGTTACCACTTTGTCCAGACCTGCGACATCTGCCTTGCCCCAGACGGGGTCCTCCTGCCTCTGCATCCCACCCTCGTGTCCACCCCACCCTGACAGCCCCCATCTGGCCCTGTAGACTCCTTTGTCGCCTGTTCTTGAGCTTCCCAGGAACGGAGTCCTGCAGAGCGAGTCCGGGGGGTGGCTTTCCAGCGGCCCCCAAGTTGCTTCATTGCCAGGATTGCGAGTTCTCCTTCTCCCCAGACTAGGAGATGTGGTCAGCTGGGCGCTCTGTGGGGTGACAAAGTCCCCAGCTCGGGATGCTGCGGGCCTGGGCTGGAATGTGACTCCAGGAGTGGGGAGGGTAGAAGGGAGGCTCTGAACAGACAACTGCTTCTTTTGTTGTCTCAAACCCACCCTCCATGCCTGAAGGTGACCCTGTGGCAAATCCCTTATGGTGAAGTGGCAGCTTGGCCAGAAACACCAGGAAACCCTGGGCCTTTGCAGGGCACCCGAAGGACTCTCCCAGGAGTGGTGGAGGTGAGGGTCGGTCAGGGTCAGCCTAGACCTGCTGTCATCCTGGGGCTCAGCCATGGCTGGGGCTGGATCAGCAGGAACCTGGCAGCGGGAACAATATTACTCATGGGCGCTCATATTCAGTGTTAGGATTGGGGAACTTGTTACCCAAGGCCCAGTGACCATCTCACCCCACTGTGAATCCAGCACCCCTAGAAAAGCCGTGCAGCCCAGCAGATACAGCAGGTGGCCCAGGGATGGTGTTTATTGCTGGGAGAGAGAGAGGAGATCTTCAAACACGACAGCGTGTGATGCCTTCTAGTTAGACAGGAAAGATTGGGAGCTCCACAGATAAGAGAAAGAGGGGTCAGCTCCTGGCCAGGTACTTCGAAGCACAATGGTCATCTCCCAAGTGTGGGGGTTGGTTCCTCTCTGTGGCTGCAGCTTCTTGAGGCCACGGGGCTCCAATCTCAGGAGGATGTGCTGTACAGAGGGTAAGATTAAATAATCACGAGTCTTCTGTTTTCTATCACTAGGAAGAAGGTGCAGGTCACTCAGATAGGGGGAGAGTAGTGGTGAGTGGAATGTGGGGGAAGAGGGGCTGGAGTGCTGACCTGCACCCCTGAATGTGATGACATGACCTGTGGTCATCCTCTGTCAGGACACTAGCATGTGCTGCAGGGAGGGTCAGCTGTCCTGATCCAATGACCACTGTAATCCTAACAGGACAGACAGCATTGGTGGGCACTCTCAGCAGCGACGGGAGCCACGTCCAGTGTGGGTGATGGGAAGTGGAAGGTTAGGGTAGCTGGACAGCTGCTCCAGATGTTTGGTGACCTTGGGAAAATGTCTGGCCTTCTCTGAGTCATGCATCTTGAGATCTTGAGAGGTGGGTGGCTTTGTAAATGGTAGCGTCTGACAGTTCCCAACCAACAAGATGAGCGGGCTTCAGGAGTGATGTTTAAGCATGATTGAAAATGACTCAGTAGCCTGGTATGGTGGTGGTGCACCTGTAATCCCAGCTGCTGAGGGGGGCTATGACAGGGGATCCCCTTGAGCCCTGTAGTTCCTGACCAGCCTGGACAACATAGGGAAACTCTGTACAGCATAGATCCCATCTTAAAAAAAAATAAAACATGACACAACTGTGTGTGCCTTGGTTCCTGAAACCTACAGCTTCAAGGACAAGGTAATAGGGACTCAGAGAGAAACAATGGACCCAGAACTGAGCCTGGGGCCTTCAGCACCCCTATAACCTGGAGGAGTCCAGCTGCCCAGGAGGGGACATGTTTCCCTTCTACCAGGTGATGAAAAAGAAAGCTGTGTTCTCCTGGGCTGTGTGGGTGACTATTGATCTCACGATCTGAATTAGTAGAGTGAGAATTTAGGTGACTGGCAGAAGTTCTCTATAATAAATAAGCAATAATAAGTGATCGCTAAACAATGCTATAATAAATACATCATCAAGCACATAAACATCTACTAAAGGTGCAAGTGGTCAGGACAAGTTGGCCAGAGTTGAGATTCTGCACATTTGGGTTTTGAGAAATTAACATTCAGCATCTATGGTAGGATATTGGACTGAGCAGCCACACAATTTGGTGGTTTCTCAAAGGGGAAGCCCCAAAGCTTCCTTTATGGAGTGCCCGGAGTTCTCTGGGGTCAAGCATATCCCTTACATACACCATCGCTTCTTCTCCCCTCCCTACCCCCAACCACAAAGGAGAGGCAGATGCTCCTAGACCATGGGCCAACATTGGTATCTTATTTGGCTTTGAGATGATGCCACATCATTAGGAAACTGTGATATTCATGAAGAAGCCTGCTGGTAGCCCCTGAAGAATGTGACAAGAGGGGAGTGCCCAGTGTCTGAGGTTTGACGGTTTTGAGTTTCATGGGGAAAAGAGAATCCTTGGGACACTTCTGCTCAGGGACCAGTATGTGAACAGTACTCATGGTTTTGGATTATAAATTACCACTGACTTTCTCAAGGAGTGCATTCACCAGAGTAGAGCCAGTGACTGAAGAACCACACAGTCTAATGAAGAGGACAGGGAGAGGACTCCAGTAGCCCGGGCTGCTGGCTGGTATAGGCTGGGCTCCGCCTGATTCCCTGGGCTGCAGATTGCAGAGGCCTGGCCTCAAGGGAAACGGATGGCTCTGAGGGGGAGAGCAATCCCCTTGGCATCTCTGGGTGGTCAGAGTTTCCCTTCTAATACTGTTTGGGTCACTGTTGGCACTTTCCTGTCACTGTTTGTGTAACCTTAAATATAAATTCCTTTAGCAAAGTGCAGTGACTGTGGAGAGTGGTTCCTGTTCCTGCTTGGAATCCTGCTAAACTCAATCACTGAGTGCTGGAGCTGGGGCCAGAGGCCATCAGGACAGCCCTGCCTCCTCCTGTGGCCCTGCCTGCCCTCTCCTACCTGTCACAGAGGAGCTGGATCCAGCGACAGGACTCACCTCAACCAAACCTTAGTTAGGCTCTTCTAAGCCTTGTTTTCCCCTAGTCCTCAACCCTAGTCCCCAGCCCCTGCCTCCTGTTCTTTCGAGGGTTGCATTGCCCAGTTTTAGGAAAGAATCCTGCTAAGTGAGTTTAGAAAGAATCCCCCCACCCTTGGTATCTGATCACTCTCAACATCTGATCAAGTTCCTCATTTCTCAACTTTGATGTCTAAGGCTTTGTCCTGCCTTCAGCAAGAATTCTGTTAGGTCAATTTAGCCAGAAACTCCTATCTTTGATGGCTCTGCTTAATAATTTTTTTTATCTATTAATCCTGCTCCCTGCTCCTTGGCTATAAATCCTCACTTGCCCTGTATATATTTATAGTTGAGCTCTCTCCCCTTTATTGTGAGAGTGTTGACCCTATTGCAATTGTCTTGAGTCATCTAAATCAAGCTCAGTCTTCCAGCAGTGAAGCTCCTCATCCCCCTGCCCATGACATCATCACTGGATGCCCTGCAGGTACCACCAGTTCAGTATGACCATTAACCACCATTTTGCTCATAGACCTGCCCCTCGACTGGTGTCCCCATCTGTGTTAGTAGCCCCATTCTTGCCCATGGCTGTGGCAAGAGACATATTTGTGACAAGACAAGATATTCATTCTCTTGGTGCTTCTGCTTCCTGATTTGTAAAACAGGAATGACAATGATTACAATGGGCTGTGTAATAAGGAGCCGCATGATCTCACTGGCCTATGGCAATGACCAGTTATTTTGCTCACATCTGCAGTCCAACTGGGAGTCACTGACCTGGGATGGGATTGTCTGGGCTGGCTCTGCTCCACATCTGTCATCTTTCTCCAGGGAGCAATGGCTGACATTTCTCATATTCTCACATGGCAAGAGCAGTGTGCAAGAGGGCAAGCTGAATTGCACAAACTTGTTTCAAACTTCTGGTTACTTTACACTTGAAACTCCTTTGGCTAAAGCAAATCACACGGCCCAGCCCAAAGGGAAGTGGTGCAGAAGTGCACTTTGCCATGGACAGTGGGGTACAGGGAGTGAGTATTTTGAACAAGAGTCTAATGAGCCACAGTAGTGTACCAAATAGTTTCATAGGGGTGTCAGGAAAACGAAATGAAATGCTTGTGAGGTGATAGTGCAGGGCCTGACATATCGATTGATTGATCAATTGATCTCATCTGTCTAATCTGTGTATCTATCTGTGTATATATCTGTGTATCAAATCTATCTCTGTATTCATCCATATAACATGTTTCCACTCTATTCCTCATCTTGCCCCAGACAATAATAATTAAAGTTCTGTAAAATTCTCTACATTGTATTTTCAACGTGTCTTCCACAGTGTCACAGCTATGAGAATGCTCATGGATGTCTCGTGACTGTCTGATCTTCGAGGAATCTTCACTCTACTCTGTGTCTCCATTCCTCTGCTGTCCAACCCACCACAGCAAATCAGATGGTGATCCTTGGCTCACAGCCTCCCATGGCTTCCGAGTGTCCCTAAATTGAAACTCTGATGAGTACTTGGCATCTAAACCTGTCCTTGCCCTCCCTGGTGCATCCTGCAGGCAAGTAGGTTCTGGCCTGGCCTGAACTTTGGGGTGAGAGTGTGGACTGTTCTGCACCTAGAAATTTCCTGACAATCTTAAGTGCACCTGGCCCTGCACCTATTTGAGATCTTTTGAAAGGCTCATCCTCTGGGGCAGCTTGATGGCTTTGATAGTTGTAGTACTATAGAAAGAGTATGCAAGCCAGTGAGAAGGCAGATGGAGAGCATGAAATGTAGGCTGGATTCAGAAGGAAAGAGCTGCGCTCCAGCCGCCCCATGGCAGTTGCAGACACCAGCAGAAACCACAGTCTATGGGGGAGGGGATTTTCCCTCTCTCGACCCCACATGGGGTGGACTGTGGGTCTTTCCTGGGAGAGCTGTTCAGAGCATCCTGTATGCATTACCTGCTGCTGCAACAGAAGCCACCCCGAATCTTCCTGGCTGAAAGTCACGTGACATGTGGATTCTCAGGACTCTGGAGCTGTCCGCGGCTCTTCCGCTGGTCTTGCTGGGTTCACTCGCGGGCTGCATTCAGGTGGGGAGGGCTGGGAGTGTGCTCAGCAGGCACAGTGGGCATCTCTTTCCAGGTGGTCTTTTATCCTCAAGAAGGTTTGAGGATACTTTTACATGAAGACGAGTTCCAAGATCTCATTGCAGGAGCCCAGCGCCCGGGTGTGGCCTGGCCCCAGCCATTGCAGACTCCTGCCAGCTGGTGTCTCATTCGTCAAAGCAGGTCACATGGCCAAGCCCAGACTCAGAGGGAGTGGAGCCTCACAGAGCGAGGGGCAAGGCCCGGTGCATTGTGGGTGTTTCCTGTATCTACCTCCATTCCCTGCACAGAATCCAGGAGAGAGATATAATCCTGGACCAATCTGATGTCAGAAAATACAGATTTTTATAGATGGCTGTTTGAGGAAAATTTGGCTTCCCGTAATATCTGGATTGAGATGAGGTGTCCAGAGGAAAGCACTGAAGCCCAGGAGTCAGGAGCTGAGTTTACCCCATCCCTCTCCAGGTTGGCTTAGAAAGTTCTAAATATCTGAGAAATAATCAAGCAGAAATAGGGTAGCCAACCTGGGAGTCCCCAGTCCTGCTTCTGTTGTTTCTCTCCTGCATCACTTCATCGAAACTAAAGGTGGATTCCAGCTGCTTTAAATATTATTTTCTTACCTAAACCAGTAGCCCTTCCTAGGTCCTTCTTGTGTCCTTGGCCTCTCTATTTTTCAGCATGTCACTTTCAGGTTAGGGCATGGTGTATGAGGGAGAGCTGGGCTCTTCTTGCCACATTGCTTTGCTGTCCTGATGTAATGTTTGGGTCCAGCACCTCAGCAGTGAGGAGAGCACGCAGGGCTGTGTTTCCCACGAGCCATCAGGATCACTTATGTGTATCTGGGAAGAGTTCAATGCTGTCTTGTGTCTCCCAGACATGAAAACCAGTCAGGAATTGCTAAAAGGAAACAACTAAACCTCTTGTTTCTAGTCTTTCCAAAAATTAGTTTATGAGATAGTTTGAATATACACCCCCATCAGATCTCATGCTGAATTCCAATCCTGTGTTGGAGGTGGGACCTGGTGGGAGGTGTTCGGGTCATAGTTTCTGATCCCTTATGGCTTGGTGTTGTCCTCACAATAGTCGGTGAGTTCTCTAGAGATCTGGTTGTTAAAAGCATGTAATATCTTTCTCTAGGTCTCCCTTTTGATCCTTCCCTTCTCCCTGTCTATCTAGAAAGAGGGACCAGAAAAGGTCACTCTGAGGATGTGGCATGGGAGCTGGACTCTGCAGGAGGAGAAGCAGCCAGCTGCAGAAACCCAAGGGAGGGGTGTTTCTGGTCAAGAACAGCATGAACTGAGCTTGAGGCAGAACTTATATTAACCTGTGGAAGTTCCTGAATGGAGTATCAGGGACTTGCAGGCAGGAGAGGTAAGAAGATTGGGTTTGGTGAATGAGCAGATGTCAGTTCCCACCATGGGGAAGAATTTGTATTTTATTCAAAATGTAATGAGAAGGTTTTCAAATGATTTACTGGGACATAACATGACACATTATATGTTATTAGAAGGCTGGCATGGCCACACAGAGGTAACAAGCTTTTAGTCAGTGAGAATGGGAGGGTGGAGAACAGTCAGGAGGACACTGTAGTCATCCAGGAAAGGGAGGACAGTGACCTGGGCCGGTGCAGTGGCCAAGAAAGGGAGCACAGGAGACTCAGGATGCCTGTGAGAGGCAACGGGGCAGGACTTGCTGAGGGCTGGGGTGATGGCGCAGAGGGAAGGAAAAAACAGAACTCCAGCCCAGGCCTGACCACAGGGCAGGAAAATTACTAAGCTTGAGGAGATATGAGGATGAGCAGATTGTCTGGGCTTGGGCCTCAGGGAAGATTTGGGAGCCGTCCTCAGAGATTTTTGGGACATCATGTGCTTAGAACTGTGGATCTCAAATGCCAGCCCATGGATCTATTACTGAAGTGCCAGGGGCTTAGTCTAGGATTCATTGCTTGCAGCACAGGAAGCCAAACACTGAGACAACAAGTATTGCCAAGGAAGAAGGCTGTAATCAGGAGCTGCAGCTAAGGAGATGGAAGATCAGTCTCAAATCCATCTTCCCATATGACTAAAATCAGAGATCTATATAGCAGGGGAAACGTACCCACATTCAGGAAAACAGGATTAGGGAAGGGTAAGGAATAGGAGATTGTAAGCAGGAATCATGATGGGTGAAGGGTCTGGCATCTCATTGTGCAGATGCTGTGATCTGGTGAGTGTCAGTTCCCTGATGCTATCCGGGAGCCCTGAAGTTTGATTTCCTAAGCAAGGAACTCAGAGAAGACACATGTGAGTTTCTCAAGTTTTAAGACTGAAAGGGTCAATTTCTATGTTTATTCAAAAGAAATCATAAATATCAGTTCTATGGGCCAGTTGGGCCAGTTTCAACCCCTTTCTATTTATCAGTTTCCAAATCATGGGGAATCTGGTGATTGATCTTTCTGACTGCTTCATGCTGAAGACAAGGGTTGTAGAATAGGGGCTAAGAGCCAACCCACTTCTGGGGGCTATTGTGTGTTCAGCAGCGCAAAGAGCAAGGCCTATTTCCAGGTAAGATTTGTCTCTTGGCAACTGGGGTCCCCTTGGCCACAAGTGAATTTGCTGAGTTGGTGGGGGGTCTTTGAACTCTATTTTGTCCCATACTATTGCTGGAGTGGTGTACTACACTTCCGGCCACGGTTCATCCTGTTCCTCAGTGGAAACCCTATGGCCAAGGGACTTGCAGTTGAGAGACTTCCAGCCAATTAAATGTTCTAGGCAAGACAGTAATGGAGCTGGGCAGATGCTCATAACCCGTAAAACACCCTTTAAGTAACTTAAGAGTTGAAAACTAAAAGCTAAAAAGTAGGGCTGCAGAATTGATTGTGACACAAAAGGAATTTTCTTTGCCATTTAAGAGGCCACACCCTGACCTGGGAGGAGGCCTAGCCACCCAGGCTCCCGAGCTGAGTTGTCTTCAACATTGGCCACGAATAGTTAGTTCCTGTAAAGGTCTACATAAGGACACACACAACCACCACAAAATAATATGCATAACTAAATTTATCCCTCAGAATCAGCCCTTACAATCTCACATGCCCAGCTTTTCCACAATAGTGCCTGGGCCTAGAAGGACTGAATAGTTCTAATTTCTGGCTCTGTGTCTCCTGAAAGCAGTTCATTTGATTGCCACCTTCTCCTGACTCTGAAGATGAGGCTTTGACTAGTGTCAGTGTTCAACATTTAGCAAGAGTTGATGCCTTTTTCAGGCCTAGGAGTCAAAGCCCTGTAACTTAACAGTACAAGGATTAGTTAATAGGATGTTTATCAAAGATGCTAAAAGGCTCAAGACAGTCAAGCAAAACAGAATCGTAGGTCATTGTAAAATAATAGTTATTCATTTAACCAAAGTGATCACCAAAAGACCTTAAAAGCAATGTAGAAATAGAATTAAAGGAGCGCTCTACCAGTAATGTGCAGATAGATGACTTTTGCTGTAAAAATAAGTTTCTGTCTATAGCACAAAAGATCAAGTATACTATATACATTGTGATAAAAACAGAAGCCAAAGCTTAATGAAAGGTTTATACACATACAAAAGAATATTCATACATTTGTGGTTCCATTTACTAATACTGCAGAAAGTTCCATCATTCTCTCTAGGATATCATAAATTAAAACACTGTGATTTTGTGTCTGGTGGTTAGTGTCTGCAGCACTTCAAACCACTGTATTAAAGTGGTTAGGTTATTCCTTGCATATGTGTAATTGCTAGCATTCTCATGGCTGAATTTTGACCAAAAGCATGAAAAATATGATAGGTCCTATGCCAAACATATCCAAGTAAGACAATTTAGCTTTTTCTCCATCATTAAAAACAGTGATAAACACAAATATCAGTTTTGGAAATTTAGTATGAGGATAAATAATCTCCTTTCACTTAAATATTGTACAACAAAACAGAAACAAAGCAACAACAAGCACACGATAATTTCTTTTCAGCTATTTTAAAAGAGCATCATCACACATTTTCAAGATTGGTTTCTAGATAGAGTACTGACAGCTGATTAGGTAACTTCCACCATTAGAAGTCTTGTACATATTTTGTTTTCAAGCACACACAAGAAAGCCCAACAGTGACAAAAGGCATGGGATCCAAAATCATTAGAAAGTGTAACTTTTTAAAAATTACTACTTAACCAGTGAATGTCTGTTAGTTTTAATAATGGTAAACACAACAAAAGTAATTTGAGGGAAATTCCTGTCAATATAACTTCCTCAAGGACATGGCCAGTCTTTCTGAACATTAAAACTTTGTACCCATGTCACAGTTTTTCCTCATTACGTAAAGGAAAAGATCTGAAACCAATTCAAATTATTGATTGAATTATCTTGGAAATGAACACCATTTAAACATTTTTACTCTCACCTACTTTTCCAAAGAACAAAATAAGTAAAGTATTATTTATCTTCAGAACTTACAAAAATGAGTTTGTTTTTGGCCAGAAACCTCAAAGCTCTTTTAGCACTCTAGGTTATCAGAGGTAAGGAAAACCGATTCAGTTTTAAGTGGCTGGTGTGCTCTATCATTGTTGGAAGCTTGACAAAGGTAGTTTAGAAATTGTAGATAAGTAGAGCAAATTATGAATTATTGGGAATGCATAGGGAACAAAACAACTATAAATAGAACCTAGTACAAGCTTTCCATTAGAAACTCAAAAACATCAATGGCTTTATATCTGCAAGTAAATGAAAATTAAATGTAAAAAATCCCAGGTGTGGTGACTCACACCTGTAATCCCAGCACTTGGGAAGTTGAGGCAGGAGGATGGCTTGAGGCCAGGAATTTGAGACCAGCCTGGGCAACGTAGCAAGACCCTGTCTCTACAAAAATAAAAAAAAATTAAATAAAAGTTAAAAAAAAAGTGGTAAACCAACCCTAAATTTATCTCCTACTCAGTTTACCTTAGAAGCCACAGGTTATCCAGAGCCTACAATAACAAATGATGGGTATTTTTTTTCAGATGTACAAATTAATGTATTTTAGTCCAGCAACACCACTGAATTCAAACACTTACTTCAAGCACATGGCCAGTATTGTAGTGCTAGTACTATCTACACAGAATAGCAAATGCAGTGTGAAATAAAGCAATGCAAGCATTTATGTAAAATTTGGCTCCATGCTAAATCTGGCTTCATGTTTAACTGTAAGAGAGAATTATCGAACTACCAATGTATCTCTTTACAATATTTCTTATTTTACCTTCATCAATAGTAAGAGCTTTAACTATTAACAATGCTAATTACCTAAATTTCTCCAATTTTCATCAGGTTTTGAGTAATATTTTACTATCGAATCTTTTCAACTTTCTGTTTTCTCTTTATATCCATGAAGATAGACACACAAAGACACAGGAAGAAACTACACATTACTTAACTTTTGAATTAAACAAAAGTATTATAAACTACACATTACTATAAGAAACTACACATTACTTAACTTTTGAATTAGATACAATTATATATTAACTACAATTCTTATTCTTAGTAACCTTAAATCTTAGTGAAAACTTAGGAAGCAAGAAATCCTAAACTGCCTATCAGATATTGGCATTTTATAGATGAGAACAATTTCACAATTTTTAAAAACATATTTCCCCATATCATCATCCTTTCTTAATTGGAAATGACCCAGACATCCAAGGAGCATCTGTTATTCAACCCAAAATCACTTTAATGTTTTAAACTACACACAAAGTTTACCTACAAGCATTTATCCCATTTATATGTACTCAAAGATTATCTAGATTCCTTCTGAAAACTGAGACATTAAACAAAGCTAGTCATCATATCGACTTATTTCCTTGTCAACCGCTTCTTTTTTTTTTTTTTGAGCCAGAGTCTCGCTTTGTTGCCCAGGCTGGAGTGCAGTAGCGCGATTTCGGCTCACTGCAACCTCTGCCTCCTGGGTTCAAGTGATCCTCCTGCCTCAGCCTCCTGAGGAGCTGGGACTACAGGTGTGTGCCACCACACCCGGCTAATTTTTTTTATTTTTGGTATATATTGGGTTTTCACTGTGTTAGCCATGATGGTCTCGATTTCCTGAGCTCGCTATCCACCCACCTTGGCCTCCCAAAGTTCTGGGATTACAGGCATGAGCCACTGTGTCCGGCCATAAACCACTTTTTTTTTTTTTTTTCTTGAGACGGAGTCTCGTTCTGTCGCCTGGGCTGGAGTGCCGTGGCATGATCTTGGCTCACTGCAACCTCTGCCTCCCAGGTTCAAGCTATTTTCCTGCCTCAGCCTCTCGAGTGGCTGGGACTACAGGTGCCTGCCACCACACCTGGCTAATTTTTGTATTTTTAGTAGAGACAGGGTTTCATCATGGTGGTCAGGCTGGTCTTGAACTCCTGTCCTTGTGATCCGCCCGCCTCAGACTCCCAAAGTGCTGGGATTACAGGCCTGAGCCACCGCGCCCAGCCCAACCACTTTTTATAGTCTGTGAATATCTGGTATGTACCTAAGAACCTTGACGTTTAACATATGGATATTTTCACCAATAACTAAGAAGATCCAGCTGTCTTTGTTAAACCAACACTAAATTAGTCTTCTTCATCAAAAAACCACATGAACAAGGATCATTTTGTTTTTGCTGGGTTTATATTTTTATAACTTTCTGTGTAAACCCTGACCTAAAAATATCTAGTAGAGACAAATACAAAACCCAGACAAAAATGTATGTTGACCATTCTGAAGACATATCTGTTTTAATTTTACAAATAATTTTAAAGCCAGGTTTTTTATTAAAGATCTACTTAAATCATATGAACTTAAAAATTTTATGGTCTGATTTAATTAATTTATGAGTGCTCTTTTATTTATAAGCAAATTTATCAGATATAATATATAACATAAAAAAGGTACATAGACATAAACACATCTAATCATGTACACACAAAAACACACACAAGATCCATTAGGTTTTACCTCAAAAATCTAGCCATGAGGTAGCAATACAAACTTACTGGTTTAAGACACTGTTCACGTCTAACCTTTTTTTTTTACCTCATAGGTAATCCAATGAAGGCTCTGAACCAAAATTTAAGGTAAACTCATTTTCATGGCAGTTTGATTTTTTAAAGGCCAAACCTCCCCGGCCTCTAAAGAATACCGGGGCCAAGCAACACCCCAGAAGAACACCATGTACTAAGCAGGTCCCAAAAACAGCAGCATAAAGCCTGATTACACACAACTCCATCCCACATTCCCATTCAACAGCAAACTCCAGATTCCAAAGAATATTGGGGCCTAACAGTATTACAAAAGATTATCAGTTTATCAAATTTTGATTTCCCATGACTATATGAACACACACATATGAACGATCACCAAAACACAATTCAACTGTTGCAGTAACAAACAAGCCTCAAGAATGTTTAAACAGAAACAGCCAGATGGTTTTCCTCTCTGAGTTGGTTGAACTTATCCAACCTGCAAATGGAAATTCCCTTAGAATTTCCCAGATTGAGGGAGCAGATCCCACTCTCTGGGCCCAAAAAGACACTCACCCATCTGGACACAGATGCCAGATTTCAAAGGCTGTTCTTCCTAGGCAATCAGAAACTTGGTTGGGGCCAGGAGCAGTGGGGCCATATAGAGACTGAAACCCACCTCCAGCCAAAAGTAGATGGGCAGCAACTTAGGGGACTTTCCAAAACTCTCCTTCCCCACATAGCCAAGCCGTGAGCAACACTTTCCTGGTGAGGAAACCAAAATCTGGTACCACAATGCAGGGGGTTCCATCTAAGTTCTGTTACTTCCTGCACAGAAAGTCAAACATGGAGACAACGAGCATTGACAGGGAGAGGGCTTTAATGGGGCGCCACAGCAGAGGAGATGGGAGACCAGTCTCAAATCATTTTTCTTACCCACTAAAATAAGGGGTTTATATAGTAGAGAAGAACTGTAACTACATGCAGGAAAACAGGAATTGGGGAGGGTGAAGGAAGAGGAATTGGTGAGCAGAAGTCATGATGGTTGAGGAATCTGGCATCTCATTGTCTGGAATGCTGACCTGGTGAGTTTCAGTTCCTTGATGCGGAAGGTGCATTTCCTAAGGAAGTCGGATAAGACAAATGTAAGTTTCTCAAGTTTTAAGACTGGGAGGGCCAATTTCTATGTTCATTCAAAAGAAACCATAAATAATAGTTTTATGGGACAATTGGGCTGGTTTCATATCTGCCTAGGGGTCAGGTTTCACTTGAGTGCAGGGCAGGGGATCCTTCATTTTCATGATGGCCCCCATTTTGGGTGGCACCAAAATGACTTTCTATTATGAAATAGTGATCGTAGAACTTTTTCTGTGCCAATCATATTTGGAAAATCAAAATATTTGCAATTGTTAGTCTCAAATAGCACCGACTACAGGAACCTACAGTCTGCAACTTGTGGCATGGCAAGTGCCTGAGAAGAACCCTTGGGCTGTGCCAGAGTTGGCAGGGAGGGGTGGGCTGTTGGGCCCTGAGAGTTGGAGGGTGTCTGAGGGGAACTAAGGAAGGAAGAGGCTTGCAGAGTGGGCAACCCCCTCCCCCACAATAAAGGAGAGGATGATATGCTGAAATATCAAATGTGAAGATGAAGACAAGAAGAAAATCCTCCAAGGTGGCAGATAAACCACAAAGCTAAAGGGCAATTCCTGCTCCCACAGCTATCTGCCCTATAAATCCTGCTCAGTTCATGAGTTTGCAGAGAACCTTTGTAAGGTGGAGCCTGCATCCTCCACTTCACCATCTTTACCACCAGAGGGAAGCATTCACCCACGGATGACCAGCCCCTCCGGCACCAGCTACTCCAACCTCATGTTGGCCAGCAGGCTCTGAAGGTGGCCCTGGGGTTGACGTAGGGTCTGCCTTGGAGGAACAAGCTTTGCAAACTAAATACTTCCTGAGTGCTGTTCTGGGTTCTGCAGAGCTCCCTCTGCTTGGCCCTGTCCTTGCTACTCTGGGCTGCCTGGGCATGCAGGGTTTTATTGATTAGAGCAATTGCCAGTGGATGGCCCAGCCTCCTGTTCCTGCAGTGCTCCCCACTGCCCCTGCTAGACCTTCACAAGGCGGGTGACAATGAAGGTGTTGATACCCCTACTGATGGTGGCAGTGGGCCATCTAGAACAGCCACTGTGAAGATGCCAGCTGCAGCAGGAGAGGCACAGCTGGGGCTGCATGCTCCACAGAGCTGGTGGGGGGCCAGGAACAGGTGGGAGTCCCATGCTCCCAGGCACAGCTGTGGCTGCGCAGCTGCAGCTCCAGACCTGGGCATCCCTGTGCTCTCAGGGCCCAGGAAGTCCCCAGCCCTGACAGGTTCAGAAGTGCCTGCTCCTGCTCCTTGGCCTTTCCCTGCTCCTGGCACCTGCTCAGCTGCAGAGCAAAGTTGTAACTGAGCCTGGGAGCTGTCATGACCCAGCTGGGTATTTGGGCACTTGTGGCAGTGCTGACATGCCAGCCCTCTGCCATTTCAGCACCCTCAGGACTTTGGGAGCTGAATAGCATGGGAGGGCTGCTGGTGGGGGCTGAGTGCAGCTCAGCATGGGCTTGCAGGCACCGTTCAATATGAACAGCCTGGGCGCCGTGGATGGCATGTTGATGGTGGGAGGCAGACAGTTTCCTGGGCAGAAAGGGGTGGTTCCCTGGTGAATTCTCACTTTCAAACCAGGGGCAGCCTGAAGCCTTGGAACCAGGGTGTCAGTTCTGGATGGAGGCTGCGGCCCAGAGTAAAAACTTACGGTGCTTTTTTTTGCACCTGCCCATGACCACCCATGGACCAATCAGCACACACTTCATTCATTCCGAGCCTATAAAAACTCCAGACTCAGCCAGACTCAGCCAAACATCAGGACTACTAGCTGTGGGAAGGAACTACCCACTTCAGGTCTCCTCAACTCCTTGGGACAACCTGTCTGCAGAAAGGAGCTACCCTCCATGGTTCTCCTTTCCACTGAGAGCTGGACACCCCTGGGGCTGACCTACTTGCAGAAAGGAACTACCCATCTTGGATCTCCTGAGAGCTGTTCTGTCACTCAATGAAGCTCCTCTCCACCTTGCTCACCTTCCAGTTGTACGCATACCTCATTCCTCCTGGATGTGGGACAGGAAATCAGGGACTGCCAAATGGCGGGACTGCAAGAGCTGTGAGGGCCGAAATGTCCCAACTTACCACATTGTGGGTGATGAGGAGAGAAGAGCTGCGGCCATTCTGGGAGCCTGGACCTCAGGGTTCCCTGAGCCAGGACTGGGATATGCTTTAACACCCTGTTTGGGGCTCTGTGGTTCCTGGCATCTCTGAGCTTTCAGGTACCACCATATTCCCCTTGTCCAGGTGCTGGTGCCTGCAGTGGAAGCTGCTTGCAGTACGTCTGGTCCAGTCACAGCCCCACACAGAGCCGGTACCTATGCTAGCACCTGGAGCTGCCTGCCCATTGCAGTCAACATGTCTGGCTGTGCACAGTGGCCTGACCCTGTGCTCTTTTGCTTACACACACCTGACCACACTGCACCTGGCTCACCCTTGGCAAGTGTGAGATCTGGGCCACAGCGTGAGCTGAGCACAGCCTGAGAGACCAAGTGGGTGGAATGAGCCCAGTGGGTACAAGTAAAACCTGAGTAGAGGTGCCACGAGGCACAGAGGTTTCCAGCTGGCAAAGTGACACCCTAAAGATCCTGTGACACTATAGCCAAGCCTGGTTTCTGTCCACCCTTCCACTCTTTCTCCTCTCACCCCTTTTTTGGCACTCTTTCTCTTCCTTCCTTCCCTCTTTTCTGAAGCTACCCATCTCCGTCTTGTTCTTGGTAATATCTAGGGGTCAGAGGCATGACTTCCAGGGAAAAAAATCTGCTTTTCTTCCTCTGGTTAACAAAACACATGATCCCATAAACAAAATTAAGAACAAAATCATGATCATATCAATAGAGGCAGAAAGGCATTTGATAAAACTTCAGCATCACTCATGCCAAAAATCTCTTAATAAACTGGACATAGAAAGAAAATCCCTCAACATAATAAAGGCCATATATGACAAAGTCATATATGCCCACATTCACCGCTCATTCAACATGGTTCTGAACACAGTCCTGGAAGTTCTTGACACAGCAATCAGACAAGGGAAAAAAGTTAAAAGGCATCCCAATGGGAAAAGAGGAAGTGAAATTACCCCTGTTCACTGATGATATATTCTTATATCTAGAAAGCCCTAAATACTTCACCAAAAATCTCTTAGATTTGTTAAATTCAGTAAAGTTTCAAGATACAAAATTAATGTACAGAAATCAGTAGGGTTTCTACACATCAATAGCAACGTAGCTGAGAATGAAGTCAAGAAGCAATCCCATTTATAGTAGCTATCAAAAACTAATGAAATACCTGGGAATATATTTAACTAAGCAGGTGAAAGATCTCTGTAATGAGAACTATAAAATATTGAGGAAAGAAATCATAGATAGCACAAAGAAATTGAAAAACATTATATGCTAATAGGTTGGAATAATCATTATAGTTAGAATGACCTCAATGCCCAGAGAAATCTACAGATTCAATGCAATTCCCATCAAATCAGCAGTATTATTTTCACGGAATTAGGAGAAAACAATTCTAAAATTCCCATGGAACCAAAAAAGAACTCAAATAGCCAGAGCAAGTCTAAGCAAAAGAACAAAGCTGGAGATATCACATCACCTCATTTCAAATTATACTACAATGCTACAGTAACCAAAACAGCATGGTACTGGTATAAAAATAGACACATGAATCAATGAAACAGATTAGAGAATGTAGAAATGAAGCCACATACCTACAACCAACTTATCTTAGACAAAGTCAGTAAAAATATGCACTGAGGAAATGACACCATAGTCAATAAATGGCACTGGGAATATTGGACAGCCATATGCAGAAGAATGAAACTAGACCCATGCCTCTCACCATATACAAAAATTAGCTTAATATGGGTTAAATAAATAAACATAAGAGACAAAACTATTAAAATATCCTACAAGAAAACTTAGGAACATCTTTTGGACATTGGGCTAGGCCAAGAATTAATGAGCAAGTCCTCAAAAGGACATAACAAAAACAAAAATAGACAAATGGAACTTAATAAGACTAAAGAGCTTCTGACAGCAAAGGAAATAATCAATGGACCAGGCATAGCGGACTCCACCTATAATACCAGCAGTTTGTGAGGCTGAGGTTGAAGTATTGCTTGAGGCTATAAGTTTGAAACCAGCCTGGACAACATAGTGAGACCTCATCTCTAAAAAATAATGAAAAATTAGCCAGGCCTGGTGGCTAGCACCTGTAGTCCTAGCTACTCTGGAGGCTGAAGAAGGAGGCTCACTTGAGTCCAGAAGTTAGAGGCTGCAGTTAGTTATGATCACATCACTGCACTATAGTCTGGAAAACTAACAGAGGCCCTGTCTCAAAAAAAAAAAAAAAAAAAAGAAAGAAAAAGAAAAAGAAAAAAGAAACAAACAATGATTATTACTACAGCAAAATCAATAGAGTAAATTGACAACCTAAGATTAGGGAAAAAATATTTGCAAACTATGTGTCTGACAATGGGCTAATATCCAGCATCTACAAGGAACTCAAACAACTCTACCAGAAAAAGAAAAACAACAACAACAACAAATTACCCGATTGAAAGGTAGGCAAAGGACATGTACAGACATTTGTCAAAAGAAGCCATACAAACAGCCAACAAAATATGAAAAAATACTCAACATCAGTAAACATCAGAGAAATGCAAATTAAAACCACAATGGGATACCATCTTACACCAGTCAGAATGGCTACTATTAAAAAGTCTAAAAGCAACAGATATTGCCAAGGATGTAAAGATAACACTTATGCACTGCTGGTGGAAATATAAATTCATGTAACTCCTATGAAAAACAGTATGGAGACTTCTCAAAGAACTAAAAATAGAACTACCCGTTTATTCAGGAATCTCACTTCTGGGTATCTACCCAAAGGAAAAGAAATCGTTATATAAAAAAGGCACCTGCACTTGTATTTTTATCACAACACTATTAACAGTAGCACAGATAGGGAATCAACCTAAGTGTCCATTAATAAAAAATAGGATAAAGAAAATGTGAGATATACATACTTACATATGTATATTATCTATCTATCTATAATGAAATAACAGCCATTAAAAAATGAAATCATGTATTTTGTAGCAGTATGTTTGGAATCAAAGGCTATAATCTAAAGTAACTCAAAAAAATAAAGTCAAATACTGCATGTTCTCATTTATAAGTAGGGACTAAACAATGGACATACATGAGCATTGGAAATTACAAAATGGACATTGGAGATTACAAAAGGTGGGAGGTTGGTGGAGGATGAGGGTTGAAAAATAGCCCATTAGATACAAAGTTTGTGATGTGGTTGCTTGGTTCATTAAAAGCCCAGACTTTACCACTACACAATATATGCATGTAAGAAGCCTTCACTTGTACACCCTAAACGTATAACAATAAAACATAACTTTAATGTAAGGTGTCTGAAGACAAGATTCACCTGAGTCTTGATCTGATGAATCTTCAGACAGAGGAATTGCCCCTGATTTCTACCTGCTCAGACCTGGTGCTTACACTCTGCTCCAAAGAGCTTGATATTTTCTCATTAACATCATATTATTACTTTCACTGCCGTCACTTTCACTATTATCATTTTTGTCAACACCATCACCACTGCTATAACCACTCTGATCATGATCACCATCATTCTACGAATGCTAAGGTCATCACCAGCATCATCATCATCATCATCATCATCACTACGACCACCAGCATCTCCATTATCAACACTACCACCATCAGCATCACCTTCATTATAACCATAACTGTCACCATTACCATAATCCTCATCATCACCACTATCACTACAACAATCACCATTATCACCACCATCTTCACTATCACTACCAATACCATCATCATCACCACCATCACAATCATCATCCTTATCAACACCCCCATTATCATCATTACCATCATCACCACAATTAACACCATCGCAATCACAAACACCATCATCACCACACATAACATAAACACCATCACCATCACTACCATCAACACCATCAGCATCACAACCATCCTCACCACCATCACCACTATCATCACTACCATCACCCCCATGATTACCATTATTATTGTCACAGTCACCACTACCATCACCAACACCATCAGCACCATCATTGTTCTCACCATCACCATTATGACAAGCATTCTCACCATGACCATCATCAACATCACCACCATCACTATACAGTTTGGATGTTTGTCTCCTCCAAATATCATGTTGAAATGTAATTTCCAATGTTGGTAGTGGGACCTAGTGGAAGGTGATTGGATCATGGAAGCAGATCCCTCACGAATGCCTTAGTACCACCCCATGGTAATGAGCGCATTCTCATTTTGAGTTCCTGAGTGATCTGGGTGTTTAAAAGATTGTGGTACTTTCTTCTTTCTCTGTCTTGCTCTCGCTGTTATTATATGACATGCCTGCTCCCATTTCACCTTCCATCACACATGACTGTACATTTCCTTAGGCCCTCACCAGAAATAGATGCTGGAGCCATACTGGTCTAGCCTATACAACTTTGAGGCAATTAAACCTTTTTTCTATATAAATTACATGGCCTCAGGTATTTATGACATATAAAAATGGCCTTATATAATCATTACTATTACTATCGCCACCACCATCACCATTATCATTACCACTCTCATCGCTATTACAATCACCACCATTACCACCATCATCACCACCATACGATCATTATTATCACCTTCACCACTATCACCATCACCATCACCAGCTCCATCTCCACTGTATCCACATCACCATCATCACTATATTTCCCCTGTATCCACTGTGTCATTGTCACTGTCATCATACCATCTTCACCACAACTACCAGGTGTCTCTCAACAGTTACTCTGCATTAGACATTGTGCCACACTCTTTATAAACCTCATATGGTTACATCATCACCCTGAGTGTATACATTTATAGAAAAAATAAGGCAGTAATTGGGTTTGTAACATGATGTAAGAGTGTGTGAACCTGCTTTCTATTCTCAGAACTATCTGCAATCAATAAAAGAGAAGACTCACTTCATTTCTCAGCTCCCACATTGCTGGACACAGGTCTGATCTAGATATCCACAGTGACATCTTCACTTGTCCACTGGGCTCCACCCTCAGATTCTGTTTCCTTGGTTCTAAAGTGTTCAGAAAGCTGCATCCCCTGGCACATGAAACCCAGGCATCTATGCCCTCTGTGACCGCCCTCTTGTTTTTGCACATAATGTGGCTTGGCTTCAGAAGAAACTGGACTTCTTAATATTCTGCACATGTATACCTGTCCAGGCTCACAAACATTTGTCTTTATGGAAAGACACCTATACTTCATGGAAAGTCACCTGTACCTGCCCACTCCTCCCTAGGTCTTTGCCTCCCCAAAGCCTACCTGTTCCTCAAGTTCAGGTCTGCATAAACGTTATCTATGGATTCCTCTCTGGTCAATGTAGCCAGGTGTGAAACTTTTGAGTTTGATCTCCTACAGCACTTTTATGTTCCCTAGAGGCTTTTATCATCCTCCTGTTAGAGTCTTTCTTCTTATGTATGTATTTCTGTCCCTCACCAGGCCATGAGGTCTTGGAGGACAGCAACTAAGTCTCCTTCTCCATGTGACTTGCCTCTCAGAGATCACTGAGATAATCACAAACAAAACTAAGCTAATAATAATGATAATATTCTCACAATAATATATAATAATCTATATAATTATACAATGATATATAATATAACAATAATCATCATTTCACAATAACTACTTAGTAGTTACAATTAGTGCCTCCGTTTTACTGATAAGGAAGCTGAATCACAGAGAGGTTAAGGACATATTTGAAATGTACGCAGTGTGTAAATGGACAACCAGGATTTTAACCCAGATAGTCTGGTTTCTTGCTCTCGCCATGAAGTTAGATGTTCCAGCAGTCTGCTGTACTCACAATCTTGGACATTTGAGAGATTTTATGGTGGGACACAGTTAAGATGCTTTTGAGATCAGTGGATGGGGCCCTTTTAACCCCAGGGTCATTGCCCCTTCATATGGAGCTCACACCAAATCACTGTCATGTGTCTTGGCCCAGACTCTCCTCCTTTCTGGAATTCCCTTTCCCTGTGTCACTTCATTGATTCCTCTTCATTTTTTGTGATTACCCAGGTATTATATTTTCCATAAAGGTGACTGTCTAGATTGACCTACGCAGAAGCAGAAACAAATATGCATTTGCAAGTGTTTTATTTGGGGGGTAGTCCCAGGAAAGACTACTGAAGCAGTGAGGTAATGAGACAAGGAAGAGAAGTGGTCAATACAGCAAGTGTGAGTTGCCAGGCTAGTGCCACGGGCACTTGGGACTCATTTCCACTGGGAACTTCTGGAAGATTGCATGGAATATGACTGTTGGTGTCATTCCGTGGGTGAAGAATGTACAGGGCCATTAGTTCTCTTGCAGTTACTTGTGCCACATGCACAGGAAAATCAGTGCAGATGCTGGCAATTGGAATGTGGGTTGGTAAGTGCTGAGATAGTGAGGACCAACCAAGGGATGTGGGCAGCTTGCCCTTCTCCAGCCCTCTATGTGGGTTTAGTCCCCTTCTCTGTGCTCTCCAGTGCCATATTTGCTCCTCTGATTTCTACTTGCCTGTCTACCACCCAGAATTCTATACTGAGCATTCATCAAGGCTGGAGGACTTGGCTCTTTTGCTTTCTTTTCTCCAGCACCCAATTTTGTTTCTGGCATAAAATGTATACTCAACAAAGACAGTAGGAGTGATGAAATTAGGCTCATTTTATGAAAAGTCTGAAAAACTTTCATAAATCTTTATTTAGAAACATCAATTTACAGAGAAATCATCTTGAATAATTAAAAGAAAAATATTTTATAAAAGTTGCAGAAACAAAAGGGAAATTGCTTTGTGTAATTTGGAAAATTACCCCTAAATTTAAAATGCATAAAAAGGAAATGAGAGAGAAGGAAAATGTAATCATTAGCCTGGAGTAAAATAAGGTAGAAATGAAAATGAATCACAGGTGCTATGAAGCTCATTCTCTTCCACTGAACAAGGAATCAGGTAAGAGAGGCAGCCAGTAACCACATGTTGGCACCCAGGCAGTCCCAGGTGGGTTCAGGGCAACTTCATCCTTTTGGCATCTTAGTGAATTTGGTAGCTGAATGAATGAAACATGTGAGTGATCACCCAGGTACTGTGTCCAGGTGATACTTGACTGCCCAAAGATGGGTAAAATGTTTTTCTGTATACTTTAAGGAATTTTTAAAATCCTGCATTTCATTATACTCCTGTTATGTGGTTTCAGGGTCCCTATGTCCAGGGTGTTCAGGGAAGGGGAGGAGGTGAGCAGGGACAACGTAGGGTCTGAGCTCGGCTTGTGCCTGCCTGGTAGCTGGTAGGTGGGCATTTGTGGTGGTCGTTAGGGCTGTCCCCTGAGTATTTCTGTTTCTTATGAGTGCAAGACAGGAGTCCCACCCCCTTGAGTTTGTTGTAGTCATCCCCTGCTTGAGTCAATATCGTAGAAGAATAAGTGACTTGTGTTCTTTCTAGTCATGCTAGGGAGTGCTGGTGCTCATTGCCTTGGCCCCTCTGTTGTTATGAGGGTGTCTTCATCATCCTGAGGCCCAGAGTGACCACAATGTGGTCCAGAGCCCGCAGCACAGATGTCGTGCATCTGTGGAAATAGCAGCCACGATAATAGAGTGTTATGTTGACTGTCTGAAGTCACTGATTTTGAGAGCTTTTTAAAAATAATCTCAAATTTAGTTTAGATTTAAAGGTCGCATGTGCTGTTTTGCTACCTGGATGTTACTGTGTGACACTGCGGTTTGGAGTTTGAGTGGTCCTGTCACCCAGGGAGTTAGCATAGTTCACAACAGGTTGTTTTTCAGCTCCTTCCCCCTTCTTCTCTTTCCCCTCTAATAGTCCCTAGTGTCTATCGGTCCCATCTTTATGTATACATGTACCCAAGGCTTAGCTCCTACTTATAAGTCAGAATAAGCAATGTTTGATTTCTGTTCCTTTGTTAATTCACTTAGGATAATGGCCTCCAGCCTTATTTATTTTACTGCAAATGACATGATTTTATTCTTTTTTATGACTGTGCAGTATCTTGTGGTGTATACGTACCACGTTTTCTTTGTTCAAACCCACTATTGATGGGCATCTAGGTTGATTCTGTGTCTTTGCTACTATAAATAGTGCTGCCATGAACACAGGAGTACATGTATCATTTTGGTAGAATAATTTATTTTCCTCTGGATATAAATCCAGTAAAGGGATTGACAGGTCAAATGACAGTTCTGTTTTAAGTTCTTTGATAAACCTCTAAACTGCTATCCACAGTGGCTGAACTAGTTTAGACTTCCACTAACAGTGTGTGAACATTCCCTTTTCTCTGTAGCCTCACAGGCATTTGCTTTTGACTTTTTCATAGCCATTCTGATTGGTGTAAAATGGTATCCCTTGAGAAGTGTCTTCTGAGAAGTGTCTTCTGAGAAGTGTCCTCCCATCCTTCACATTCTGTTGTCTTCTCAGTGTCTGTTTTTCCCCTATAGGTGTCCTTTAGTTCATCATTTAGCTCCCACTTATACATGAGAACATGTGGTATTTATTTTTCTGTTCCTATGTTAGTTTGCTAAGGATAAAGGCCTCCAACTCCATCCATGTTCCTGCAAAGGACAAGATCTCATACTTTGCTATGGCTACATAATATTTCATGGTGTATATCTACCAGATTTTCTTTACCCAGTCTATCACAGGTGAGCATTTAGGTTGATTCCATGTCTTTGCTATTGTGAATGGTGCTGCAATAAACATATGTGTGCATATGTCTTTATAATAGAATCATTTATATTTTTGGGGGTATATACCCAGAAATGGGATTGCTGGGTCAAATGATATTTCTGTTTTTAGGTCTTTGAGGAATCACCATACTGTCTTCCACAATGGTTGAACTAAGTTTACACTTCTACCAACAGTGTATAAGCATTCCTTTTCCTCCAGAACCTTATCAGCATCTGTCATTTTGTGACTTTTTATAATAGCCATTCTGACTAGTGTGAGATGATATCTCATTGTGGTTTGGTTTTCATTTCTCTAATGATCAGTGATGTTGAGCTTTTTTCATGTGATTGTTGGCTACATATATGTCTTCTTTAGAAAAGTGTCTGTTCATGTCCTTTGCCCACTTTTTAATGAGGTTGTTTGTATTGTAAATTTGTTTAAGTTTCCTATAGATGCTGGCTATTAGACCTTTGTTAGGTGCATACTTTGCAAAAATTTTCTCCCATTCTGTAGGTTGTCTGTTCACTCTGTTGATAGTTTCCTTTGCTGTGCAGAAACTCCTTAGTTCAATTAGATCCCATTTGCCAATTTTTGCTTTTGTTGCAATTACTTTTGGATTCTTCATCGTGAAACTTTTGCCTGTTCCTATGTTCTGAATGGTATTGCTTAGGTTGTCTTCCAGGATTTTTATAGTTTTAGGTTTTACATTTAAGTCTTTAATCTGTCTTGAGTTAATTTTTGTATATGGTGTAAGGAAGGGATCCAATTTCAATCTTCTGCATATGGCCAGCCAATTCTCCCAGCACCATGTATTGAACAGGGAATCCTTTCCTCATTGCTTTTATTTGTCAGATTTGTTAAAAATCAGATCATTGTAGGTGTGCAGCCTTATTTCTGGGTTCTCTATTATTTTCCATTGGTCTATGTGTCTGTTTTTGTACCAGTACCATGCTATTTTGGTTACTGTAGACCTGTAGTATAGTTTGAAGTAGGGTAGTGTGATGCCTCCAGCTTTGTTATTTTTGCTTAGGATTGCCTTGGCTATTCAGGCTCTTTTTTGATTCCATATGAATTTTAAAATAGGTTTTTTTCTAGTTCTGTGAAGAATGTCAATGGTAGTTTAATAGGAATAGCATAATCTATAAATTGCTTCGGGCAATATGGCCATTTTTATGATATTGATTCTTATTTATGAGCACAGAATGTTTTTCCATTTCTTTGTGTCATCTCTGATTTCTTTGAGCAGTTTTTATAGTTATTTTTGTACAGATCTTTCACCTCTCTGGTAAGCTGTATTTCTAGGTATTTTATTTATTTATTTATTTATTTATTTATTTATTTATTTATGGCAGTTGGAATGGGATTACATTGCTGATTTGGCTCTCAGCTTGACAGTTGTTGCTGTATAGGAATATTAGTAATTTTTGCACATTGATTTTGCATCCTGAGACTTTGCCGATGCTGTTCATCAGCTGAAGGAGCTTTTGGACTGAGACTATGGGGTTTTCTAGATACAAGATCATGTCAGTCTGCAAACAGAGATAGCTGGACTTCCTCTCCCTGTTTGGATGCCTTTTATTTATCCCTATTGCCTGATTGCCCTGGGCAGGGTTTCCTATATTGAATAGGAGTGGTGAGAGAGGGCATCCTTGTCTTGTGCCGGTTTTCAACAAAGACTTGACTTTGCTGTTACACGTGTGATGGGTCTTTTAAAGTCAGCAGACAGGTCTTAGTTTTAAATCAAGCTTGCCACTTTATTCTTTTTAAATGGATGTTTACACTATTTACATTCAAGTTTAATACTGATATGTGATGTTTTGATCCTATTGTGAAGTGATTAGTTGGTTGCTTTGTAGTTTCTATTACACGGTTTCTTTATAGGATCTGAGAGCTTCGTTCTGAAGTTTTTGTGGTAGCAGGAATCATTTCTTTTATTTCCATGTCACTCCCTTAAGGATGTCTTGTCAAGCTGATCTAGGGGTAACAAATTCTCTTAGCACTTGTTTGTCAGAAAAAGATTTTATTTCTCCTTCACTTATGAAGCTAAGTTTGGTGGAATATAAAATTCTTAATTGGAATTTCCTTTCTTTAAGATTATAGGCCCCCAATCTCTCCTGGCTTATAAGGTTCCTGCCGAGAAGTCTTCTGTTAGCTGTTAGAGTTCCCTTTGTATATAATCTGAACTTTTTCTCTAGCTGCCTTTAAGATTTTTTCTCTAGCATTGACCTCTGGTGATTATATGCCTTTGTGATGTCCATTTTTTGTAGTACCTCACTGGTGTTCTCTGAAGTTCTTTTATCTGGATGTCTACCTCTCTAGAAAATTAGGGAAATTTCCTCGAATTATTTTCTCAAATATGCTTTGACTACTGTAGATACTTCATGTAAGTGGAATCATAGAATATTTGTCCTTTTCTTGTGTAACTTATTTTACTTGGCATAATGTCCTCAAGATTCACTCATGTTGTAATATGTGTCAGAACTATTTTCCTTTTTAAAGCTGAATAATATTTCATTATCTGAATTTATCATATTTTGGTTATCCATTTATCTATTGATGGACACTTGAGTTGCTTCTACCTTTTGCCAATAGCGAATAATGTCATTATATCAAGTGCATTACCATAAAAAGTATTGCTGCCCATTTCCTTTTTTAGGAACAGCAGAGTGGGATTTTTTTCTTTATTAATTCTAACTAGTTTTTAAAAGTATCTAGGAAAACTATTGATGTTTAAATTTTGCCATGGACTCAGCCATGTTGCCAAACACCTACACTGATTTTCATAATATTTAAGTTGATTCTTCTGAGCTTTCTAGACATTTGAGAAAATCTTCTACAAACAAGAATAATTGTGTCTTTTTCTTTTCCACACTTACGGCTAAATCAAGTATACACCTGTTTGTTTTATTTATTGAAGGTCATGGTGTGTGTCATTTTACTCTGGGATTTAGCACCACGCAAAGCACCTAAGAGCTGGTTAACAAGCATTTGCTAAGTGACTCTTTGTGTCTCACTTTGGGGCATGCAGAATGTTGCCAGGTGTCACCAATTTTATTCTCTCTATTGTGAGTATATTTTAACAACCAACAATTATGTAACATCATTCAGAGCTCAAAGCCCCTTTTCAAAAACACTCTTTCATTTACTTATTATATAACCATATGCAGTAATCATTATAATTATCCCCATTGTACAGATGAGTTAACTGAGTCTCAGAGAGATTACATCCCTTGCTCTCTCACTAGAGGCTGCATTGCTCAGGTTTCCCCTCACCAGCAAGACTCATTCTCTCAGCTGTGGGGGGGTGTGTCCACTGATTGCTCACAGCTGAGTCCTTCAATGGGGATTGATCTGAGTCAAAGGTAGACGCTTTGCCCAAGCTCATGCCCTCCCCACCCCCGAAACTACCTATTTTGAACAAAAGGCCTAAAAGTGGGTACCAGGCCTGACTTGTTTGCACCAATATGAAACAATTCTGAGGCCATCTCAGTTTTAGAACTTTAGAGCTCTCCATGCAGCTGGCGGTGGCTTCTGCTGAGCTGCACCCCAGACCCACTTCTCCCTCTGCCCCGCCCCTCGCCGCTGCCTCCCTTGTACTCTTTACAATGAGACCCTTGCCCATGAATCTTCATTTCAGCATCTGTTTCCAGGACACCCTAACTAAGAGAGTAGTGGAGTCAGGACTCACAGCACAAGAATCTCTGCCTTTTTAGCTACAGTAGGCGTTAGGTCTGTGAACCTTTGGGAAACTCTCATCCAGGAGACTCAGCATAACCCACCTGGGATGATCCCCATTTTCTCAGAGCTGAGACTTGCTTAAGGAAAAATGTCTCATCTGGAAAGTTACCTGTTTTCCAAAAGCCAGGGCTATTTTGCCCTCTTTTATCCTCAGTGAATTGAACACTAAAGTGTCCATTCGTGTTGGACTTGGTGAAATATTTTCACTTACCTAATGTTCTTTGATTCATCTGATGAGGAAGGCTGGGCAAATTACCCCTTGTAATTTTGAGGAAATAAGTAGGAAGGAAGTTAGGGACAAGATGCCAGGTCATGTAATTTTCAGTTAAATTTTGATTCCATTGCACAATAAGCTTCATTTGCTTCTCTGGCTCTGAGACTGACATTTAGGGTGTGTTGGCTCCATCACTCCTAGAAACATCCTAGCTACAGGTAGCAAGAGTCCTGAGAAACAATGGCTACACCTCCCATGAAGACAACATCCATTTACCAACAGCTGTGGGGGTGGTGTTCATAGAGTTGGTGCAGCGTCCTCAGCAGGGGCCCCAGTAGTTTCCTTCCATCTTCTCCATCATTCACTGGGCTCTTGTTCTTGGGCACATTGCTCATGAGTGAAAGGTGAACACCATAGCCCAAGGCATCCTGTCCCACAGTACAGTGTCCAAAAATAAGGGGTAGGAGCAAAAGGCAGTCCTAGTGGTGGCAGGAGAAAGGGAGAGAGAAAGAGAGAGACTCTCCCCAGGATTTCACCCTTTTTATTCAATATAGACCTTTTTTAGTAGTGACCTGGCTGACCGCTCAGATTTCATTGGTTGCCAGTTCCAACCAATAATATCTGAGATATCCCCAGGGGTGAAGAAGGCTAGGAAGTTCATTGCCTGATACTTTCAGTCTTTGCATTTGGGTTCAGGCAGGAGGAAGGGATTTGGAAATGGCTGGTCAGGTTTCCAGGACAAAGTTTCTTAATATAAGAGTGTATCAGGAGCTTGCAGAAACCCCATTGTACCCTGAAGCTTATGAATGTGTTTGTGTAGGAGTGTGCATACATGCACACACACACGCACAAACATTCATTTCTACAACTGTCGTCAGATTTGTAATGGATTCAGTGACTGCACATTACTCTAATATTGAGGTATAGGTACTGAGATGTAAATGAAATGCCATGAGTTTTCACTGAATGAAATGCAGACCAACATCTTCATATTTAGTTGTACATTACTTTCCAGTGAACTGGGCAGCAGGCTACCTCCCCCTTACATTCAACAGGTGCAGAATATAGGAGACTGAAAGAGGATGAAATGAGCACTCGAAAGCCAAGCCAGAGCCCACCTGCTAATCCCAGTCATTGAGTCCACAGCAGTGATGAGCTCTCTGATGGAAATGGCACAATAGGGAATGTGAACTAAGACACCCTCACTTCCCCCAGGAGCTCACAGTGTAGCTGAGAGAAGATCTAATCCAGAAACGTTCAGTGCCACACAATAAAAACAAGGAGAAATGCATTGAATACTAAATGGCTGTTATAATTCAGAAAGCAAGTAGAAACACATGCTAAAAGTCAACTCATGATTAATTCATAGCTAATGTGCTATTAAACATATGCAAGCATATTAACCACACCAATAGGACAATCAGGCATAGCGTTTATTATTTTAAAATAGACATAGAGATAATCCAGTGAAAAATAACCTATAATCTCATGACTCAAACACCATGGCTGACATTTAAAATGTTTAGAAAAAACACAAGCACATTGTTATAATATTCAATGGAAAAGAGAGATTCAAAATTTTTTAAAAAAGGAAAAGTCAAAAGCATGCATCTTCCTACCCAGGCTAATATCTATAAAGATATCCACTGCTAATAACCCCTTATGCTTTGCTTTCTTCCAGGAAAAATGCAAATGGTAGTTCATTTCTCTTGTCTTCTCCTTGCTCTCTCTCTCTCTCTCTCTCTCTCTCTCTCTCTCTCTCTCTGTTAGATGTGTACGCATATATACATGTATATATGCGTGTATACATATCTATATATGATATGAGTTCTTCCCAAAGCTCTTTCTGCCTCTGGATGTTAGTGTTGATGATGTAATATCTGGAGCTTTCTCAAACTTCTTGCTACCAGCTCAAGGTTGAAGCATCATGAATGGAGAGGTAAGGCTGAGAGAATCCCAGGGAGGAAGAGCTGGATGCTGGGAGTTCTGTTTCTGGAGCCTGTCTCACCCAAGGGCTTCTTCTCATAAGAAGTAGAGCATTCCCTTTGCATTCAAGACATTTTAATTGGGAACTTTGTTTACATGCAGCTGAAGGCCCCTCACCAGGCACTGATGCCCGTATAGGTTTCTTCTGCATGAGTTTCTCCTTCCCTCACCTCTTCTCCAGGTCTCCTTCTACTTTTGTGGCTGGCAGCTTTACCTCTTCCCTTACGTCCCCTTTGCCCACCCGCTATGCAAGAATACTGGAGTCTGCGCATGTTATTATCAGAAGGGATTTTCCAGGAAGCTAATGGTATTTAAGTGCAGGGCTCCTCACAACCCCAGAGAAGGGTCTGAGTGGGGCCGAGCAACAGGTGTTCTTGGCTGGATGTTTTGTACAATTTTAAAAAGTCAAGTATTTAAACTGCAGTTATTTAAGAGCATTGCCTTTGTTTACTCTGACTTTCTCTTTCCCATTCTCTTCCTGCATGCTGTGTGGGTGGACACAGGCATTTTTGTATCTGGCTAAGAGGAAGCTGAGTTGAGATGCCTTTAACCTGGGGTGAGGGGAACACACTCCTGTGGTTCTCATTCACTCCTGGGCATAGTTACATTGTCTCTAGGATCCTGTTGTAAAAGTGGCCTCAACCGTGGCCCCACCATCCGCCTAGGATTTGACCCAAAGCAGCAGGGACAGAGGTGGTTCCTGGATCATGACTTTCCCCAGCACTGCATATGGGAAACCTGTGATCAGTGCAGAGGAAACAAGGTTTGCAATTTTCCACTGTGTGGAAAATTATTCCCAGCAGAAACATGGAAATTATGAGTGGATAATTTGGTTCTTTTTGACACCTAGTCAAAAATGGAAGTTTTCTCCTGTTGGAAATATACTCATCAATATGGTATATACAATAATTACTGCACGATGCAGTTGTTTTTATTTTTGATGGGAATTGGATGAGAAAGAAATCTTGATTTTTAACATCTATAGAGCATAGACTTGTGTGGTGAAACTGCCCACAGCAAGGACATACGGGTGTGAATGGCACAGACAGGAGGCACGAGGCTGACCTCCCTCCCCTCTTACCCTGACGACCTCTCCCAGCTGCAGGCAACACAGATGTAAAATTGACCAGCAACGAGACAGCCTGAAGAAATACTTGTTTCAGGAGAAACTCCTCCTGCATGTTCAGTGAGCTAATCAATATAGCACAAAATGATACATTTGCACAATTGTGAATCTCAGAACAACAGTGACACATTAAAAATGCTGTGATAGGGAGCACTGTCAATAGCAAAAGTCCTTATGATCATCAATCAAGAAAATTTAGAAAGAACTAAAATCTTAGAGATCACTATGAAAGGAAACTGGAAGAGGCTTTTCCAAATTTGATGACAATCAGACAAAGTTTGAGTTATAAATTAGAAAGAAGATGTTATGCACCATCAGTTTTACAAAATGATACAACCTCTCAGTGGAAAGACTGGCTTATCCTTCTGCTATATTTATACACAATTCTGCTGTAAATTCAGTGTCTTACGATGGGGCAAATAGGGATTCACTAATTGAAGACGAAAATATAAGGAGAAATCATTACAGCATTCTGTCACATATTAATTAATAAAATATTATATGAATAAGGTTGGGCGTGGTGACTCATGACCGTAATCCCAGCACTTTGGGAGGCCGAGGCGGGCGGATCACGAGGTCAGGAGATCGAGACCATCCTGGCCAACATCATGAAACCCCGTCTCTGCTAAAAATACAATTAGCAGCATTTGGTGGCACACGCCTGTAATCCCAGCTACTTGGGAGGTTGAGGCAGGGGAATTGCTTGAACCCAGGAGGCAGAGGTTGCAGTGAGCCGAGATCATGCTACTGCACTCCAGCCTGGGCAACAGTGAGACTCCATTTCAAAAAAAAAAAAAAAAAAAAAAAAGAAAAGAAAAAAATAAAATACTACATGAATAAGTCAAAATAGCATGGATTAACATGGATTAAGAAAGGGCAAATCTGCCCTTTCACCTGCAGGATGGACAGACGGACTGATGGTAACAAAGCCAGTGGCATCATGTGCAGGAAACAATGTTTCTTTCAAACTGCAGCTTTGAAATGTCAAACAGCCTCTTTCTCTGCTGACTACCCTGTTTCCTCTCAGTGGAAGACCTTGTTCTGTAGAATCAAGGGGAAGTCAGAATTTTTGCCTGTCAGTAAGAACATCCCACTGCCTGCAGGATGTAGATTGACCTTCACACAGAGGTACAGAATTTTAGAGAAGGAGTTTCCAGACAGAACCTTCCTCATCTGGCTGAACTTTATGGGTTCTGAGGACATAGGAACTGGGTGCATTTTGCAGTCCAGAGCAGACACTGGCTCCTTTCCACAGAGGACTTCTGAGTATATCAACACAGCCTCAAAATCCCTTTCCCCAGTCCTATATATTTTCCTTTATTTGGCGAGTTTTCCTGAGTTCCTTCAGTGTAACTGTCATTTTTCTGGATTTTGTAATTTTTGTAGTAGTATTTTAAAATGTGTAATTTTCTATTATTTCTTTTCTCTTCCTAAATAAATGTTAATTTTTGTGCTTAGTTCATATTGGTAATATTGTGCTATGCTTCATACCGAGAGCCCCTATATTGTATGAGCCTCAGGCCCCGCAGCACCTGGTCTGCCTGTGGTCGTGCAAGCATCCATCTCCCCAAGGAAAGACTGCACAGTCTCGTGCTTCCCAGGCCTCCAACACACTCACCCCTCGTTCGAGTGATTTTTCTGTGCTGGATGACGGGTTTCTAACCACTGCAGTTTCTGTCTTTTACCACTGATCTGTGATATTTTTGCTAAAGGAATTCTTAGAAGAGACAACATATATCCAAGTATGACTTAATTGGGAACCTCCTTAACACTGCTCCAAAGACCTCGTGGCTTCAGAACACAGCTCAGTGCTCACCACCTGGCCCAGAAGATGCACTTGCTCTCTCTTGGCCTCCCTGCCCCTTCCTCTGTTACAGAGGCACATTCTGGACCCTCTGCTATAAGGACTTGCAAGCAGCCCCTCACATCTGCCGCTGGGAACTTCTGCAACTGTGTCTTACCTGCTTAATCTTTCTCTGTAGAAGTGGTCATCTCCGTGTGACAGAGGGACGACTGTGAAAGCCCAGCACGTGGCCTTGTCTTCTCTTCTGAAGCCTGGAATAATTATTCCAGTCTTCAATGGTCATACTTAGCATCAAGCTTATTACATCTGCTATCAATCATTCACTACCAAGGAGTCAGTTAGGCACTGGCGAATCAGACTCAATACTAAGAGAAAAAGAAATGTCCTCTGTGGTGAGGTCTAAACATATTTGGGTTTTACGATGTCTTTTCTCTCTGTGTGTGTGTGTGTGTGTATTTAAAGTGAGATTCATTTTGTGTCCCATGTCTGGTGGCAATATTATTAAGGATAATAATATTAATCAGCATTCAAAACTTTCCATTATTTGTCAGGTGATCACTGTGTGAGTTTATTTTTGTTCAGGGAGTCAGGAGTGAATGGTAGGTGAGGGCTTTGACTCTGACCTCTGATGTTTGTCCCATGTAACTTCAGCAGCTGGTCATCCTCTAAGCACCAGGTTCCACGTTTCTCCAAACAGGGAAAGCCATGCTGCCTGCTTCACCGGTAAGAGTAGACGAGATGATGGATACAGAACCCCAGCTGTCCTGTGGGCACATCGTCCATGCTTGCTTGGAGGCTGGTGTTATTTCTCATGCTCAGGTGTTGCTTGTAGAATTCAAGCATATTTTTTAAACAACATTTTATTTGCTTTAATATACGCTGTAACCAGGGTTATAATTTCACATGTCTTGGGAAATACTGTTCAGTGCAAGGAAGCCCTCTGCATTCCCAGCATGGAAACTAATTTTCCCAATACCTTGCAGCAAGTCAGGATGAGCATCTCCATCACTGGTCAGCCTCATGCCTTCTTCCACTTCTGTGCAAAGAATTCAGGCAGCCATTGTGGTAATCCCGATAACTGTGATTAAATCATTCTAGTTAATAGAGAGGCTCGCCAGGACAACATCACCAAGTGCTGGAGTGGGAGGAGGGTCTGAAGACAAAAAAGATGAAGGAATTAACTGGGGGTCAAGCCCATATAAGGGCAGCATTTTCAGGTGCAGGTGGGTTTGAACTGGAGGCCTAGAGGAGATGCTGCCTTTGATGCCATTATCTGTCTTGACAAAGTGTCATTGTGTTCAGATGTTTTGTGTTTTCAAATTCTAACCCAGTAGGATCTGATTAATAACTGGCCATATCACCAGTATCAGGGCTGAACAGTATGGTATTTTATTTTTATTCAGCTCTAATCCAAGGCTGCCTTCACTTGGACATCAATATCTAATTTGTTCAATGGTGGTGTGTTTTACTTTGGCAGTTCTTTTCCTCTCATAGAGAAATAAGCAGTCTTCAAAGAAGCTTTTAAATACTTACAAGATTCCTTATTTCAGTTCACATTGGGCCACTAAATTAATGAATCATGATTAGGAATATGCAGTTCTCCTTGCTTGAGTTCATCTGTAGCTTTGTGAATGGGGTTTTACCCCTTCGTTGCAGGGTGTTAGTGAAGAAAGGGTCAGCACATTATATCAATCTGGACATTAATTTGAAGACTTGCTTAGGAAGATATTAACAACGGTGTTTCTTTAGATGAAACATAAAGATACTTACTTTAAATTGTTCCAGTTAATGAATGATTCCAGTTATAGTCAATAAGAATTATGATATAAATTGAATGCCAATAAATTCTAGAAATTGTTCCACTATTTTACATGTGAGTAACACATGAGAACCAGAAACTGCCTTTAAAAATTTAGTTGTGAAGCCCACTGGCTTCACCAGAGGCATGTTTCAGAAGCTGCATAAATGAATATTTCTGATTGGGACATTTAGGGTTCAGAGAAGCAATTTACTAACTAGTTGTTGTGATGGCTGTCATTACTCTTTGGGTTTTAATTTTCTGAGTCAGTCCTAAACAGGTCGATCATTTCTTCCTAAATCATTGGCCTATAATTAGGTGGTCTACAACACACAAATTGAAATATGTGTTTCCTGGATGTCTGGACCTTCCAGGGTAACTACTGTGCATATGGAGAAACTATAGATCACTGCACGAACTGGGCCAGTTTTGGTTTTTGTAAATGAAAGTAAAATTATTATTATCATAATAAAAACATGAGCACGCTTCTCTCCTCATAAGCCTTGTAATATATATACCTTTAGAGAGAATGTTAAGAATTGCAGACAGCCAGATTTTCTATAGCAACCTTATATTTTCAAACTTTAATTGCAATCACTCACTACCTAATCTGACTCCTCCTTTCACAATTCACACACGATTTTCTCACCATGCTTTAAAGGTATAAGTATAACCATACGCAGTTTACTTCAAAATGTGTTCTACCAATATACTGTGCATGAACATCACCTGGGTGGGACTTAGAAACAGATTCCTAGACCCTATCCCAGACCTACTGAATCTGGTGTGGTGTGGTGCGGTATGGTGTGTGTGTGACCTGCGCACGTGCACTTTGATAAGCTCTCAGGGTAATTTTGGTATTCTCTACCTTTTGAGAACCAGTGTCCCTTGAAATTTAATGATCTAGTCTCCTTGCAAACATACAGCATGTGCTCCTGAGGAATTAACCCTTTCTGCATGCTTTTTGTATTGCTCTACCTCTTTTAATCTCCTGCTCAGAGACACTGATGCCATTGGATTTGATTGGGAAAGAAAAAAGCGATAGAAAAGAAAGGCCAACACCACAACTGAAGAGGCTTTCTGTATGTGATTATGTGGCTTGCTTCCGATCAGGAAAACGTATGTTTCTGAATAACTGACAACCCTTTCTTCCTTTCTTGGTGATGAATGCCCTAAAATCATTGATGTCTATCTTTGCTGGGCTTCAGAAGACTTCCAGCAGGGTTTACAGTGCTCCTCTTAATAGCAGATTTCTATTTTTTCCCCAAATTAACTCATAATAAAGCAACATTTATTAAGCACATGTAAAATGCCAAATTCTGCACTCAGCTTCCACCTCAGTTCATTTTCCACTTGAACAACTGAAAATACGTATTTGCATAAGGCAGAAGGCAGCACAGTTTATGTTAAAAAAATACAGAATTTTTCCCTCCAGCAAATTACCCATTGCTCATAAAACAAGCCCAAGACTACAGCTTCACTAAAATTCTTGGTTTTCCTGCACTGTGGGAATTGAAACAGAATTTCATCAACAGCTATGTGCTGAGCACTTCCTACATGCAAGAGACATCTATGGGGTGACATGCAAAAATGTGCAAGTTAAATTGGTTCTATCCTCGATGAGTTTTAAGGATAGTTCTGTTGTCAGTGGTCCGGTTCAGATTCTTGACTTTGCCACACAAAAGAATTTGAAAGGGAGTTCAAAGTGAATGTAGGTAAAGAAGTGTATCCTTTTCTTTGGATATATATCCAGGAGTGAGATTGCTGGATCATATGGTAGTTCAATTCTTTGCTTATTTAGAAAACTCCTATGCTAATCACCCTGATTTGATCATTACATATCATATATATGTATTGAAACATCCCACTATACTCCATAAATATAATAAATATGTGCAATATTGTGTCAATTTAAATATATATAAATGAAACCCATTTAAATTTTGTGACCCTTGATGAAAATATTTCAGCAAATTATTTTTTAACACAAAAAATGAAGGCATGTGGTATAAAGTAAGATAGATATTTTGGTACAGCACAACATTATTCTGTAGGCCATATAATTTAACTTATTGGTTAGTGTATTTAGGGCTGTATTTTGTAGTTTCATCACTTCTAATTAGTTAAATATTATATTTATGGTTATTTCTATACAATATTTGTGGACCTACTTTTCTAATGTTATTTATGACATCTTGAAATAAGATAACTCCTTTCAGAAAAAAAATTATTATTTGCTAGTTTTTTGTTCTGAAAACACCTGGGAATTTTTTGGCTCCTCCAAATATTGTGTACATCATGGTGTTTTTGTTACTGAAATATCAGGGACTTGCAGGTCCTGTTTCTTGCTGCACAGAAAGCCAGTCACTGAGTATTGCCAGAGAAAAAGGCTTTAATTGGGTGCTGCAGTTGAGGAGATGGGAGACCAGTCTCAAATCCATCTCCTCATCTGACTGCAATTGAGAGCTTATGTAGCAGGGAAGGAATGTAGCTATATACTATATATACGGGAAAACAGGAATGAGGGAGGAGTAAGGAAGAGGTATTTCCATTTCTTGATATTAGCCTTAGGGTTGGTTTTCTGAGAAAGAAACTCAGATAAGACAACTGTTTCAAGTTTTAAGACTAGGAGGGTCAACTTCTATGTTTATTACAAGAAAAAACCATAAACATCAGTTCTACCAGGAAATTGGGCCATTTCAGTGCCCTCTTTCTATTTACCAATTCCTCAATCATGGGGAATCTGGTCATTGATCTTTATGACTGCTTCGAGCAGAGAAGGGGCATGGTGGGATAATGAGCAATGAGAATCTCGTATCTGTGATTGAAAGTGCTCATGAGTACCTGGTTGGCACCTGGCTTGTTGGAGTCCCACAATCTGGGTAAATTTATTATGATTTTAGAGCAGCATTTCAAGCCACATTGACTAAGAACCAATAGCATAGATAACCCCAATTTAAGCATTTCGTTACACTCATCTGAGTTCAGGAATATAGAGAGGCAAAGTTCCCCAGTTTTTCAGCTTCTCAGGCATCTGTTTACCCATCCTTGATTTAGAAGGTCCAAACTAATTTTATCTCTCAAAATCAGCCCTTAAAAATCTCACTCACTCACCTTTTCTGCAGTAATCCCTTGACCTAAAGGGATTGAATAATCTAATTTTTGGCTCTGTGCCTCAGAAAAGCAGTTCATTTGATTGTCACCTTCCTTGGGGTCTGAAGAGGAGGCTTTGACTGATGTCAATATTCAAGATCTATCAGGAAGGGATGCCTTTTTCAGACCAAGGAGTCAAAACTCTGCAACTTAACAGCAGAAGGATTAGTTGATAGGACATTTATCAAGGATGTTAAAAGACTAAAAAATTTCATCAAAACAGAATCACAGGTCATTGTAAAGTAGTAGCTACTTATTTAACCAAAGTGATCATCAAAAAACTTTAAAAGCATAGAATAAAATTATAAGCATTTTTATCCATAATATGCAGATAGACTACTTTGCTAGAAAATAAATTTCTGCAATATAAGTGATCAAATATAGTATATATATTTATGCTAAGAGCAGAAGCCAATGTTTATTAAACTGTTTAAAGACATAAAGAACACTTAAAAATTGTGGTTCCATTTATAAATACTGGAGAAAGTTCTTTCATTCTCTCTAACTTGTCACAAATTAAAACACTGTGGTGGGGTGTTGAGTAGTTACTGCCTGCAGGACCTCAAACCACTGTAATTAAGTGGCTAGGTTACATATGACCCAGCAATCTCGCTGCTGGGTATATACCCAAAAGAAAGGAAATCAGTATATTGAAGAGACACCTGCACTCCCTTGTCTGTTGCAGCACTATTCATAGAAGCCAAGGTTTGGAAGCAATCTAAGTATCCATCCACAGATGAATGGATAAAGAAAATGTTGTACATATACACCAGGCAATACTATTCAGCCACAAAAAAGAATGAGGTCCTGTCATTTGCAACAACATGGATGGAACTGGAGGTCATTATGTTAATTGAAATAAGCCAGGCACAGAAAGACAAACATCACATGTTCTTAGTTATGTGTGGGATGTAAAAATCAAAACAATCGAACACACGGAGGCAGAGAGTAGATGGATAGTTACCAGAGGCTGGGAAAGGTAATGGAGAGTATGGGAAAGGTGAGAATGGTTAATGGGCACAAAAACTAGTTTGAAAGAATGAATAATACCTAGTATTTGATATCACAATAGGGTGACTATAGTCAAAGTACCTTCACTATACTTTAAAAATAACTGAAAGAGGATAATTAAGTGGTTTGTAACACGAAGGATGATATCTTGACAGGGTATCTGACAGGGTAGATATCTTATTTTCCATGATGTGATTATTATGCATTGCATGCCTGTGCCAAGTATCTCATGTATCCCCTAAATATATGCACCTAATATGTACTCACAAAAATGTTTGAAAAATCAGGAAGTGGCTACGTTACTCCCTGCATATATCTAAATGCTAGCATTTCAGTGACAGGCTATGACCAAAAGCATAAAAAATGTGGTAGGTCCTTATCTAAATAAGACAATTAACTTTTCTTTCTATCATTTAAAAAATGATATATGCAAATACCAGTTTTGGAAATTCAGTATGAAGATAAATAATCTCCTTCACTTAAATAGTATACACAAAACAAGGACACAGTAGAAACAAGCACACAATAATTTATTTTCAGCTATTTTAAAAGAGCATCATCACACATTTACAAAATTGGTTTCAAGATACAGTACTGACAGTCAATTATGTAATTTTCACCACTGGAAATCTTCAAATCTGTGCAACACTTACACATATTTTGTTTTTAAGCACACACATGAAGCCCCAGGAGTGATAAAAGGTTTGGGATCAAAAATCATTAGAAAGTCTCATGTTTTTAAATTGCATCTAATCCAAGTGAATGCCACTTAATTTTAATAACAATTAAAACAACTAAAGTAGTTTGAGAGAAATCCCAGTCAATATTATTTCCTTAAGTACAAGGCCAAAGTTTCCTGAACTTTGAAACTTATACAGTATCACAGTTTTTCCTCATTACTTAAAGGAAAATATCTGAAACCAGTTCAAACTTTGATTGAATTGAATTATCTTGAAAATAAAAACCATTTAAAGGTTTCTGCTTTCACCTACTTTTCCAAATAGTAAGATAAAGTAGGTACTATCTCTGTTCAGAACTTATAAAAGTAAGTCTTTTATTTTTGGCCAGAAATATTAAAAGCTCTTACAGCTTTCCAGATCATCAGAGGTAACCATACCAATCAAATTTGAAGTGTCTTGTGTGCTCTATCAACTTTTAGAGGCTTGATGAAGGTAGTTTAGGAGTTTTAGATAAGTAGAGCAAATGATAAATTGTTGGAAATGCACAGAAACAAAATGACTCTCCATAGAGCCAAATAAAAGCCTTCCATTACAAACTTTAAAAAATCAGTTTACTTATATATGAATATATATATATGTTTGCTTATATATGGAGATATATATATTTACTTATATATGGATATATATGTTTACTTATATATGGATTTTACTTATATATGGATATATATGTACATCCATATATAAGTAAACTAATTTTATATATATAAATATATATATACACAAGTAAAAATCGAAGAAGAGCAAACAGCAAGTAAATGAAAATTAAAAGAAAAAAAACGAATAAATAGGAACATGACTCACAATTTTTTTCCACTCAGTTTATATTGGAGGCTAGTGTTACTCAGAGCCTAAAATGAGCACATTTTGTTTCGCAGTCTTCATTGGATTACCTAATGAGCATCAAAAATAATTTTAAGATTTAAAATTATACGAAAAGTTTACCTACAAGCATTTATCCTATTTGCATGTACTCAATTCTTTCAATTTTAACAGTTTATCTAGATTACTTCCGAAAACTGAGATATTAAATAAAGCTAGTCATCATTTCAAGTTATTTCCTTGTTAACTATCTATAGTTTGTGAATATCTGGCGTTCACCTAAGTAATGAACTTAAAGCTAAATACATGGGTATTTTCACCAAGAACTCAGGGTATTCAGCTGTTTTCATTAAACCAACAACATTAAATTATTCTTATTTATCAAAAAAGTCATGCAAAGAAAGATCATTTGGTTTTGACTGGGTTTGTAGTTTTGTAACCTTGTGTGCCAAGCCTTGACACCTCAAAATATGTAGCAGAGAGAAATATAAAGCACACACACACAAACGTATGTTGACAATTCTGAAGAATTTCTATTTTATTTTACCAATAATTTTAAAGCCTGCTTGTTTATTAAAGATGTACTTAAGTTATGTGAACTTCAATAATGCTTGTGTTTGTTTACTTTATCTATGAGCACTGTTTCATTTATAAGCCAGTTTGGTATCCTGTGAAAGCAATACATAACATCCGGACATATATACACACAGACAAACAAAGACCTAATAGCTTTACCACAGAACACTAGCCACAAGATAGCAGTACAAACTCAGTGGTTTACATACACATTCACATGGGTAAACTTTGTTTGCTCCAGTAGGTAATCCAATGAAGACTGCGAAACAAAATTTTGGATACAGCAGTTTCCATGACAGTTTGATTTTTGATGGCCAAACCTCCCCCGACTCTAAAGAACACTGGAGCCAAACTGTACCCAGGAGAACATCACGTACTAACCAGGCCCAACCCTGCTTAGAACAGCGGCATAAAACCTGGATACAAGGAACTCCATCCCGCTTTCCCATTCACCAGCAAAATGAATCCAATTGTGAGACAGCACTACAACTCAGAGACCTTTCGAAACTAGAAGATACCTGGCATGTTCAGGGCGGTGTGGCTGCAGACCTTCCCTTGCTCCATCAGACCAGAGCTCTGCTCAGACCAACCTTAAACAACAAACCCTCACAGGCTGCACTCTGGAATGGAACCCAACCACCCAAAACTCCATCAACACACACACACAATCGCCAAGATCCAGTCCAACTCCTGCAACAACAAACAAGCCCCAGGAGTTCCAAATGGGAACAATGGGGGTGCTTTCTCTCTCCACAAGTTGGGTTTGTTCAATCTGCAAATGGAACTTCCTCCAGAGTTTCCTAAATTGAGAGGAGCAGATCCCACTGTCTGGACCCACAAAAGACACTCACTTGCACGCACATGTGTGCACGCACGCACATGTGCGCACGCACACACACGCAATTACTGACAACCCTCAAGAGTGTCCACAGTAAAACAATTGGGATGCTTCCTTTCTCTGTTGGTTGGGCTTGTTCAATCTGCAAATGGAAATTCCTTCAGATTTTCCCAAATTAAGGGAGTCAGTCTCGCTGTCTAGTACCCACTAAAGATACCCACTAAAGTTAAACTTCAAAGGTAGTTCTTCCTAGGCAAACAGGAACACAACTGGGGCTGGCCGGATGGGGCCAGAGAGAGAGATAGAAACCCACTTCCAGACAAAAATGGGCAGGCAGCTGCTTAAGGAGGGCTCCCAAGATTCTCCTATCTCCCAACAGCCGAGCTGTGAGCACTGTCCTACCTGTCAGGGAACTAAAATCTGCTGCCAAAATGCCGGGGGTTTCTCTAGGTCCTGTTGCTTGCCACACAGGAAACCAATCACTGAGATGAGTACTGCCAGGGAAGAAGGCTTTAACTGAGTGCTGTAGCTGGGGAGACGGGAGACCAGTCTCAAATCCATCTCCCCATCAAGCTAAAATTGGAGGTTTATATCATGGAGAAGGAATGTAACTATAGGCAGGAAAACAGAAATTTGGGAGGGGTAAGATAGAGGAGCTTCAGTTTCCTGATACAATCTGCAAGGCCTGAGGGTCAGTTTCCTGAGACAGGAACTCAGATAAAACAAATGTGTTTCAAGCTTTAAGGCCGGGAGGATCAATTTCTATATAAAAAAGAAAAATGGAAGCATCCACTTGTTGGGGAAAATTGGGCCAGTTTTGTTTTCCTCACATTTCCCCTGGGCCAGGACCCAGGAAGGTCCCCAGGATTGTCATGTGTTCCACCCTCGCTTCAGACTGGAATAGTAACAGCTGCCTGCTGATCTAGAATCTTAAGAATGGATGGAGAGATAAACACTTTCTGGGAAACTCCTTAATGAGCCGCAATTATTTGCAGCCTGTTTCAACTCATCTCATCCTCCAAAGACCCATGGCTAGGTTCTGTGGCTACCTTTCTCCCTCATGCCTGCCCCACTGTTGAGCCCCGAGCAATGAAATCAGAGCCTGATGCTCTGTGAGTGTTCCCAGAACCAAGCTGATCCAGCTGCATTTTTTCGAGGCCCAATAACGAAAAGCAGGTAAACTAGGAAAGAAGGGAATTTATTGCTGTAACTGGATACTGGGAGCAGGCCAGAGATAATTCCACCAGACCAACTCAAAGTGTTACAATGTTTTTAGTGCTTATATAGGTAGGGGTTATGTGCCTATGTGCAGAATAGCATTTGCCTAAGTCTACTAGTAACTAATTTTGTTTCAACTAGAAGGTCAGAGGCAAAAATGCTTGCTATGTCTGATTAAAAGGATTCCAGTACCTTCAAGGCCTGCCTACTGTTGTACCGGAGTGATTATGTCTATCTTATCTCCTTTACAGCTTGGTCCAGAGAGCTGCCTTAGACTCTCCAATGAAATCTATTCAAACAGCTGCCTCTGTTACCTTGACTCGTCTCAGGTACCAGTCCTGGCACTAGGAATTAAAGACTGTCTCTATTATTTTGACTTGCTCCAGGTTAGGGAGAAGCCCATGCAAGGCTCCTACCAACCACATGTTTCATTTCTAGCTTTGATGTCTGGGCACTGATTTCCCTAGGTTTAGCTATTTGCTCAATCTTAATGCAGTGCTATGGAAATCTGTCTGTGTAACTGGAATGCTATGCAGGCCTGTCTGTGTGATTGTCAGGGAGAATCAGCCTGCCACATGGGGACAATACAGGCTCGTGATGGGGCCTCAGCTGACAGCACAGTTTCTTCAGGGAAGCGTCCCCACCCTGGCCCACCTGCAACAGGATCCCGATTCTGTCTCCCATCACAACCCTCACTTGTTTTTCTTATGAAATGTCATATATTTATTTATTGACTTTCTTTAAAATATCAGAAAGGACAAACTGCTAATACAGAATGTGGAAGAATCTCAAACACCTGATGTGGGGTGATAGAAGCCAGACTCCAGGCTGCCAACTGGTTCTAGGACATCCTGGAAGGGCTGCAGGGAGGAGAGCACATCTGCGGCTTCAGGAACTGTGGGAGGGCGGGGTGCCTGCACAGGGGCTGGAAGGAATGTCTGGAGGTGGTGGGGCTGTTCCCCACTGCGGTGATTACACGCTGCATGCATTTGCCAAAACGCAGAGAACCCTCGACTGCCATGGGTAAATTTTACTGTAGCTCAATTATACTTCAAAGAAAATCTGAAGTAACCCTTCCCTCACAAAAAAAGATGAAAACTATTAAAAAGCAAATCGTCAGTAGCATTGAGATATACAAATACGTTTGGAAGATACCTTCAAAGCATGACAAAGATTTAACAGTTTCTATCTGGAAGGAACCAGAAACAAATTCAGAAGAATCACCCTCAACTGCATAGTAGGAATGTGAACAGAGTGCCTGAGCATGGACTGTCACTTCAAAAATCTCACAGACGGACTGTTCTGGGTGACATATATTTTTCAGTTAAACCTTTATTTTGAGATTATTGTAAATTTACATGGAGTTGTAAGAAATAATACCTAGAGATCTCATGTACCCTTTACCCAAATTTTCCTATATGGTAACATCTTGCAAAACTATAGTTCAATATCACAGCCAAGAGGTTGACCTGGATGCAGTCAAGACACAGAATGTTGCCATCACAGCGAGCGTCCATCACAGTGCCCTTTTACAGCCAAACCCGTGATCCTCCACCCTCATCTCTTCCTTAACCCCTGGCAACCAGGAATCTGTTCTCCATTTCTATGATCTTGTCATTTCAAGTACACTGTATAAATAGAATCATCACATTACTTACAGTATGTAATCTTCTGGGATTAGCTTTTTTTTTTCATTCAGCATGACTTCCTCAAGAATCCAACCGAACTGTTGTATGTATCAGTAGTTGCCTCTTTTGGTTGCTGAGTACTAACCCATCACATGCACCTACTACACTTTGCTTAAATACCAGCTTCTTGAAGGAAAGATACCTGGGTTGTTTCCAGTTTACAGGTATTGTGAATAAGGCTGTTATAAGCATTTGTGTATAGACTTTTCTGTGAAGCTACAGTTTCATTTTTGGGGGAGAGATGAATGCCCAAAAGTGCAATTGCTGGATCACATGTAAGTTGCATGTTTTATAAGAAACTTCCAAACTGTTTTTCTAGAGTGGCTGTAACATTTCACATTTAAAACAGCAATGCATGGGTGATCCCGTTTCTGTGCATCCTCGGCAGGACTTGGTATTGCCACTACTGTTTATCTGAGTGGTTCTGATAGGTGTGTAGTGATGTATCATTGTGGTTTTAGTGGGCATTTTCCTAGGGCTAAGGATGTTGAGCATCTTTTCATATGCTTCTTTGACATCGGCATATTCATTTCTGTGAAATGTCTGTTCATGTCTTTTCACTATTTTCTAATTGGATTGTTTGTTTTTGTAATTGTTAAGTGTCAGGATTCTATATACATATATCCTAGATACAAGTCCTTTGCAGGATATGTGGTTTTTCTATCTTTTTCATTCTCTTATCAAGGTCATTCACAAAGCAAATGTTTTCAATGTTTATGTAGCACAATTTACTAATTTTTCCTTTTACAGCTCTTGCTTTTTGTGTCAAGCTTAAGAAGTCTTTGATTAGCTCTGGATCCTACAGATATACTTTTATCTTTTTTTTAAAGTTTTGTATTTTTATTTTTTGCTTAAATCTGTGATCCATTTTGAGTTAATTTTTGTACAAGTTATGAGATTTAGATCAAAGATCTTATTTTTCTTTTTCTTTTTTCCTCTCTGGATGTCCAATTCCAGCACCATTTGTTCAAAAGGTTATCTTTCTTTTATTAGATTGCTTTTTCTTCTTTGCCAAAAAGCAGCTGGATATATTTGTGTGGATTTCTTTCTGAGTTCTCTATCACATTCTAGTTACCTATGAGTCTGCCCCTCAGCTAATATCCCAGAGTCTTTAATACCTTAGGTATATAATAGGTCTTAGTATTGAGTGAAATAATTCCTCCCACTTCACTATTCATTGTCAAGATTGTCTTAATTATTCTAGAGTCCGTGCTATTCCATATATAGTTTAGAATGAGCTTATTTTATGTTTACAAAAAACCTTATTGAACTCAGAATAGCCAAAAGAATCTTAAAAAAAAATTTAAAAAGGAGAGTAGAATTGGAGAACTCACACTTCTTAATTGTAAGACTTACTATAAAACTGTAGAATCAAGGCAGTGTGGTACTGGCAAAAAGGGAGACATATAGGTCAACAGAATGGAATTGAGCCCTGAAATAAACTCTTACATTTAAGCTCAATTGTTTTCTGGCAACAGTGCTAAGAAAATTCAAAAGAGAAAGAAAATATTTTTCAACAAATGATGCCAGAACAACTGAATAAATACACATAAAAACAATGATGTTGGGCTTCTTATACCATACACAAAAATTAAATCAAAATGGATCATAAACTTAAACATAAGAGCTAAACTGTGAAACTCTCAGAAGAAAACTCTTAGGAGTAAATCTTTGTGAGCCTGAGTTGATCGGTGTTGTTTTCAAACCGGACACTAAGAGCACAGGTAACAAAAGGAAAAATAAATAAATTGGACTAAATAAATTGTTTATTATGCAGTTCATATTTTCTATATTCTTGCTGATTTTCTGTCAACTATTTCTATCATTATAAGGGGGGTTGTTGAAGCCTTTAATTATAATTGTAGGTTTGTGTATTTATCTTTTCAGTTCTCTCAGTTTTTGTTTTATTTTGGGGGGAACTGTTGTTTCATGCATATACATTTAAGATTATTTCTTCCTTGTGGATTGATTGATTGATTATATTTTAATATTTATATCATTAGATTCTAAGTGCCGTTCTTTTTTTTTTTTTTTTTTTTTTGATGGAGTCTTGCTCTGTTTCACAGGCTGGAGTGCAGTGGCACGATCTTGGCTCACTACAACTTCCACCTCTTGAGTTCAAGCAATTCTCCTGCCTCAGCCTCCCTAGTAGCTGGGATTACAGGCGCTCATCACCATGCTTAGCTAATTTTTGTATTGTAGTAGAGATGGGGTTTCACCATGTGTGGCAGGCTGGTCTTGAACTCCTGACCTCAGGTGATCCACCCGCCTTGGCCTCCCAAAGTGCTGGGAGGACAGGCGTGAGCCACTGCATCTGGCCTTAAGTGCTGGGATGACAGTAGGGAGCCACCGTGTCTGGCCCTGAGTGCCATTCTAAGTGTCTATTCTGTTGACTGTTTACCGTTAGTGCCTAGAGCAAGGCTTGCATGAGGAGGCACCCACTATGTGCTAAATAAATACGTAGACATTTTTAACGTAAAAGATTATCTAGATTAACCTATTCATTTTACAGTGGAGAAAACTGAGCCCCATAAAATTTACTCCAGTTGTTCATGCTGTAAGAAATGTCTATCAGAGAGCATTGGAGTAGCCTACAACAGCTTTGCTCTCAGACTTACATTTAAAGTAAGTATTTAGTGCTGTTTGTGTATATACATTACGTGTGTTGAGATGCAGAGCAAGTAAAAAGAGAAGCCCCTATGTCCTAAAATGTTCTTGACCTTCCCTATTGGTGTTTTATTACACTTTACCCTCCTGTGCAATCCATAACTCTGCACATAGTACGTGCTTAATTAGTGCCTAACTGCTTAATGCTACCTTCCGCTTCCCTCTGTGTATAATTTATTGGAATACCCAATAATGTTAATAAGAGGTTGTAAGAAGCTCATTCTTCCCTCCAGAGGTCGGTCAGTACTCTAAGCTCAAGTCTTCACTTCAAAGTTCCTGACAGAGCTGGAGTGCTTCTTTTCAGAAGCCCGTGGCTTCAGAGGCTGTAGATCCTCTTTCTCCTGGGATACCTGACAGAGGCCCTGTTTCGATCTCAGTCCTTACCAACTATCTTACTCATGTAAACACAGTCCCAGGGCAGCTAATCTTTGTGGTCTGCAGGCAAAAAAACTCTTATTAAATAATTTATGAAACCCACAGCTGGACCATGGTCACACTGCTGCCCAGCCAGTGATATTCTGGTTTTATTTTGAACCCTGCTTTTTTTGTTTGCTTCCACTCTTTGCCTTGTTTCCCACCCCCTCCAGGACACCTGTCTTACCCAAGGAAGCATTAAGTTACTAAATGATGTGATCCATGTTGGAGGAGAAAAAATGAGAGCTGGTAGCTGATCTAAGCTCCACGATGCTGGAGAGAAGCCAGGAGTGTTATTTAGCCTCATTCCCACACTGATTCCTGCTACTTCAACCTTGGGCTACAGCAATATTGACCACATGGGTGGCCCTCTATCCTAATTAGGACTGACAACTCTGGGTCAGAAAATGTGCCCTTCTGAATGGCAAGTAAGAAGCAGAGTGTCGTGTACCTCAGAGCATGTTTGCATGGATACTTCACTTTGGGACAATGTTGGGTTCATGCTACCTACAGTTGCCCAGTGGCACTGAGATTTTGTCAGGTGTCTACTGTGTGTGAGGCCTGGTTTTAAGTGCATTAGTTCAGGAGATACCAAGCACAACAGACATGCTACTCCCTGTGAGAAACCAAAAATATGATGTGACCGAAGAATGACTGCAGATGAAATCTCATGTGAGCTCTGCCTTGCTGTGTCACTCATTTCAGAGGTGCAAGAACTGAGTGTGGTGGTGATGCTGTGGGGATCAGACCTGGAATATAAGGAGTTGATGGTTGAGCTCAATCATAGCAGCAGGGGGAAGTTATGGTGCTATCAGAGGGGCCAAGTCCTCACCACAGTGGCCACTCCAGTCCCTGGAATCCAGGAAGGCTCTAGCAATGACCTTCATGACCATCATGAATCTTGTGCTTCAGATGGCCTCCAGTGCATGCACTGAGATCCTTTGGCTTCTGTACTCTGGGTTCAGACAATGTCTTATTTTCTCATAGTTAGGCAATCATTACATAGCAGAAAGAGTAGGAATCTTACAATCAGAATGGCCACCTCTCCACGGTAAACTCAGTCAAATTGTTTATCTCATTTGGCGTCAGTTTTTTTATCTAGAAAATGGGGATCACAGTAGTGCTGGCCTATTATGATTGCAGTAGATGATGCTGACTGTCCTGGCAGATACAGGCTTCCCTGACTATCATCCTCTACACATCATGCAATCCTGTGGAACCTGCCTGCAGAGGCACGGAGGGGCCTTTCTTCCATATCCTTTGTCTTGCCTTTCCCAGTTCCCTGGGAGGAGAAATGCACGGTGGTTGCCCTTCAGTTATTAACAGTGGAAATAGACTTAACTTCCACTAAGAAATGAGCAAATTCTGAGTTGTTGTTGTTGTGGTTGTTTTTGAGACAGAGTCTTGCTCTGTCACTCAGGCTGGAGTGCAATGGTGCAATCTCGGCTCGCTGTAACGTCTGCCTCCGAGGTTCAAGTGATTCTCCTTCCTCAGCCTCCCGAGTAGTTGGGACTACAGGCACCCACCACCACACCCAGGTAATTTTTGTATTTTTAGTAGAGACGGGGTTTCGCCATCTTGGTCAGGCTAGTCTTGAACTCTTGACCTCAGAGGATCTTCCTGCCTCAGCCTCCCAAAGTGTTGGAATTACAGGTGTGAACCACTGCACCCGGCCCAAATACTGAGTTTTAATACAGAGGGCTGAACCTGAAATCTGGACAGCTATATCGAAGGCCAGGTGAGGCTTTCCAAGATTTCTTCCACTGTCATATGCAAGAAAATCTAGTTTATAAAAGACTGTCATGGTGCAATTTTTGAAATGATATTTAGAGTTCCTTCCTTTTATGCATGTTTTTTCCTCTGACGTGCCTCTTGTCTGCTGAAGTTATTTCACTTCATATGGGATCCTAAAAAATGAATGCCAAGTTTACAGTAGGACACCCAAGGAAAAAATGTAGAATAATTAGTGAAATTACAGAATAATTAGAGAAACCAATGAAGTAAATAGAAACTTCAGCCCTCAATGAGAGGTAATTGTTCTGTCTTATTTTTCTATGTCCTGGGATTTTATTTACTTATAGAGACTTACAGTCAGTTATGGTACATGGACTTGACAGCTAAAATATATTTATTTAATTATTGCTGTATTTTTCCCTATGCAGTACAATTTTTTTTTTTATCAGGTGAAGAAAGAACACATTCATTCAGTCTGTTCTGGGAAGCATCCACTGCTCCACAGTCTACAGGTATCTTCACTTAAATATCAAAAGTCATTTGGGACTTGATTTATTCAATAAACTCCTTCAACTGGAAAACCTGAGAATATGTACCATATCATATACCAAACCTAGTATATAATGCTGATTGAACCACGAGAAATTGTCAACTGCCATCTGTGTGCAACTAAAATATTCTCAATTGCAGCCTCATGAGACGTCTGAGCTAGAACCACCCATCCGAGCCTTCTGGTTTCCTAACACTTGGGAGCCATTTGTTGTTTTAAAGCTGCCAGGCTTGGGGGTAATTTGTTATACAGAATAGGATACTAATACGTATTTTGGTACCTGAAAGAAGGATGCTACCAAACAGAAAATCTCAAATGTGAGAATGACTACGGAACTGAGAATTATGAGGATGCTTTAAGGATTTTACAGAGAGCATCAAAGAATGGTTAAACTCCCTGACTGCTACTAGAATTTCAGACTTTAAGAAAGATGCCCATGTGGACAAAAAGGAAAGAGGAAAATTAAAACCTCCTCATGTAGTGGCAGAAAGCTTAGCAACATGGTAGCCTGCAGTGATGTGGAAAGTCGGAAAGGTACTTAATGAACTGGGTGACCTAGTTATGGAAATTTCCAGCCAGTGATGTCCATGCCATTTGTTTTGTTTCCTTGCTGTTTATAATAACATGCAAGGGGAGAAATATAAGCTGTAGGAAAAACAACAAAAAGCCAGGCTTTGCTGGCAAAGATTCACACCTTTCCCCGATGGCAAATAATGCTAAAATTAAGACATATCTTCTAAACAAAGATCAAATCCAAGACACTCTCAGGAAAGCATGGTCTAAAGATGAGGCTAAGAGTATGACTCTTAAATGCTTTATTTGAGTGGTGCCTCAAAGTACTACTCAATCAGCCAGAAGACCCTCAGATATCTAACAAGGTGACTTACTCACAGATCCTCTCAATCAAACAAAAGAATTTCTAAGAAGGTTAAGGCGTTGTCTCTGAGCAGAAGCCTAAGGTAGAGAAGGGCTTATTTCAGACTGATTTGTGAGTGTGACTTTTGTCTAATGGAATAAAACTCAATGAGATTCATAAATGTTTTCAAAAATTATATCTGACAAATCACCATCACTGTGTGAAAGGATCGAAACAGTGCATAATGAGATTGGCATTCCTCCTAGCAGGAAGCCAGTTGAGGAAATTACTCAGCTGCAAATGCATGCTACCTTTCATGGAAAAAGAAGGATTCAGAGAGTGGAACCGAGAATCCCAAGGACCAGTTGAGGAGGCACGGAGAAGAACAGGTGGGCATGAGTAGGACTGAGTCCTAAACATTCAACATTTTTAAAGTTGGATTGCAAAACTGCTGCAGCCAGGGGTGCTGGTGCACCTCTTGGTTTCCTCTTTTTGAGTAGGAGGGCTGAAGATGGTTCTTACTATTTTGTTCTGCTGAGCCCATAGCTGGCATCACCCCAAAAGTGGCAGCAGAGGAGGTCCCACAAGGGAGAGCCCCAAACCCTCCCATGATGGGGCCAGTTGCAATTACCAAGAAAGAAGCACTGAACTCCAGGGTGATCAGTCCAGAGGACTGATTCAAGGAACTTAATTAACAGAGGGCTGCAGCAATCCTCACAATAAACGGTGAGAGAAAAGGCTGCTCTGCCTACACACGTCCACAGTGAGGGGTCAGGGCATGAAGCCAGTTTCTTTTAGTGTTTGGGGCAACCTAGATACCCTTATCAGTGCCTGAAAATGTTCAAGACCTACTTTTGTTTGATTCAAGCCTGCTTCAAAGAACCTGTAGCTGTCTGAGTCACAGAGAGGTCAAGACATTCCGTGGTTTTCTGTCCAGACACAGAAGGAAACAAGGGGTAACTGGAGACTCTGCACCTACTCCTGTCCCCATTTTACATTGAGGGGGGAAGATCTGATCTTTTCGATTCAAGAGTTGTGAGGAATTATAACAGACCAAGGATTTCAGCTGATGGGATGGGATCATTTTATAGCAGTCTTGGCAAGGGGTGAGTTATTTTGCATGTCTGATGGACAGAACTCATTGAGGCCAGAGGGAAGATGGTGGCATACAGCCCCTGGGATGGGCCCCAGGCTTCTAATAGTCATATCCTTCAGTGGTTTCCTCCCACGGTGCACCAGCATTGGGATGGCAGAACTGGTGATGTGGTACCTCTGAGATGAGGCAATGAAAGACAGTGGCTTGCATTTTGGTTGCTGTATCCCAGCTCACTGTCCGTGGCGAAAGTCAACTGCTCTGTTGAGAGCAGCCCTATGAGAGACCCACATGGTGAGAGCTGGGGCCTGCTGCCCACAGCCATGCAAGAGCATTTAGAAGCAGATCTTGCAGCCCTGATCAAACCTCAGATGACTGCAACCTTGGGTGAAACTTGGCGATAGACCCTGAGCCAGAGCCAACCTGCTAAGATGCTCTTGGACTTCTGACCAATAGCACTGTGAGGTCATGATTTCACCATGCCTCAGGGTATTTTATTACATAGCAGTGGATAACTAGTACACAATGTAGCACTGTGCTGCCCTAAAGCTGACTCTAGATGATGTAATAATGGTCTTGGTCTACAATCTGGGGTGCCGAGGAAGAGCAACTGTGGAGGAGGCTGGGAGCCACCTTAGTAGGTGGTAACTCCCTCAGTGCCATCTGCTAATAGTAGGAGGCAGACTTTGACCACTGTCTCTTGATTCTGCCATCAGGGGAGGGCCCTCCTGAGGGAGCAGTGGTCAAGAGCAAGGTGCTTGCCAGGCTGCTGCTGCTGAGAAGCAGGTGCTGGGAGCTGCTTCTGCTGAGAGCATCTGCTCAGAAAGAAGGGTGCCAAGGGCACCTGCAGTAGCTGGGGGAACACCTGGAGGCCCAACCTTACCATTTTCCATGAGGTAGAAACGTTGTTGGTTTACCACTGTAGCCTCAATGGCTCACAAATAGATAGCTTGCTTTTCAAATTCACCTACCTATAGGATTTACTTTTGACATCTATAGGACAATAGAGATTGGCTCCCAATTTATGGCTTAGCTTTTTTTGTTATAATTCAAAATGTATGGAAAAGTTGCAAGAGTTGTAGAAGGAGCTCATATATATATATATATATATATATATATATATGCAGATTTATATATATATATGCGGATTTACTGACGATTTACAATTTGTCCAATTTGCTACCTATTTTTCTATTTACTTGAGATTAAACTGGGACATTGTGCCCTTTTTGTCTTTAAATAGTTCAGCATGTGTTTCCCAAGAAGAAGGATATCCTATTATATAACCATAGTACAGTTTTCAAAGTCAAATAATTTAATATTGATATAATACTATTATCTAATCCACAACCCATATCCAGATTTCATCAATTGTCCCCAAAGTTTTCTTTTGCCGTCTCTAAAATTCAATACAGGATTACATGGTCCATTGATTGATGTATCTCCTTGGTCTGTCTTAAACTTAATCACTTTCACAGTCTTTATGTGGGCCTCTTGATCATGGATTTTGTCTTTAAAGAACCAGAGTAAAGCCGGTTACTTTGTAGGATGCCTTGACATGATTTTTCAACTTCATGGCTAAATTCACAGGATGTATTTTTTGGCAGGAATGCCACAGAGGGGCACGGTGTCCTTCCCAGTGCACACATGAGAAGACGCATGACCATGGCCGCCCCCATGTTGGTGATGTTAACCTTCATCCCTGGGTTAAGATGGTGACTCCCGAGGTTCTCCAATAAGAGCTTACCAATCTTATCTTTATAATTAGTAAGGAACTAGCAGGGAGATGTTTGGAGACTATTTAACTATCTTGCTCCTCATCAACCTTTAATCCAGTAGTTTTATTATTCATTGATAATGTTCTAACGTTACTTTTTCCACATTCATTTGTTCATATTCCTGTCAGAAAAAATACTTTTTTCTCATTTGTTTATTACTTTGTGCATTCATAACAATAAGAACCGTTGGATGCTGATTTTATTCTATGTGTTATGGTACCTAACCAGTATAATTCATATTGATGCTGTATTGTCAGATCTGCTCAGCAGGAGGCCTGTCAGCAACCTCCTGTATCCTTTGGCGTGACCTCATGCTTCTTGAAGAACTTCCTTATTTTATGGCTCAACACGTTGTTTTGGTTCCAATTTGTTTTTTCTTAAGAGCAAAGCAATAATTTCTTACTGGGCCCCTGGTGGGGTTAGTAGCCTATAAAGAACTCTACAGTATGGACCCCTTGAAATACATTCTCAGGCCCTTGCATTCTTCATACAGTTAAAAAAGAAGGCATACATTCATTTCCATGGGACTTTGTGAGAAATGGAAGCTTTGAAATGTGAAAACCTTTACCCCAGAGGAACAGCTGATGAAGAGATAGTGTTAAGACAGAAATGACTTGGAGTAGAAACACATTTGCATCCAAACAGTCGCATGGGCTCTTCCCTTTAAAACCTCAAGAACTCTCCTTCTTGGCTCCCCCTTGGGTTAGCTCAGTGGATCTGTCAGTGTTTTGGCAATGAAGGCATCCCCTCTCTCCTGGTACCGTAGGATTCCTGGCACAACGCCTGCCCCTCTGTTTTATGGAGATGAGGCTGCCACAGGTCAGTGTCTCTGCAAGGCCACAAGGCTTCTGCTGGATTAAATTTCCTTGGGAGGTAGGAGATAGAATGGAAATAGACTCACCTTGAGTCTGCATCCTAGTACCCCAGAGGTGGGAAGGATTTCTGACACATTCACAAGTGATGCTTGCCCTATTATTTGTGGTTGATTACATGCACTCCATGTACTGATGATGAAAATGCCTTGATGATGAAAAATGCATAAAATGAAGGCCTCGATTTAAAATAAATCAGGCAAAACGTAAGATGAACATAATCAATTCTAAAATTAAAAAGATTAAAGTCCCAACAGTGGCTACATCATGAAGACTACCCTGGTCTATGATGTTTCTGGTCCATTCTAGAACCTGTGCCCACAGTTGGGTGAAAATGGCCCCTGATAGGATGAGAAAGCATACTCAGCTTAATGGAGGGAGGGAGGTGGAAAGGGGTTGAAAGCAGAGATTGATCCAATGGGTTCTGGCAGCCAGGGGCTTGGCTTTGCCTTAGAACCTTGCTTTGGCTTCTTCAGAGTCCTGGAGCAAAGCAGAATGAAAGGCCACAGGCTTTCATTCATTGAGGGACTGGATCAGGCCGGAGGGCATTTCCCCTTAATGAGAGGTTTCTCAGAATGGATTAATGAGTTGTCCTAGAAAGAGGGCTCTGTCTTCAAATTGCTGTGTGAAGCGCTACATACTTTATTCTTGCTTCCTCAACCCCATTTTAAAGATCCCAGAAGTCCTGCAGTCAAGACCCCTGGCTCTCTGTTTAACTCTGTGTTCTCCAAGCATATTGGACTGATGACCATCAGGTGCCCACAGACCAGGGCTGGGGCAATCCTGCTCAGTTTCACTGAGCTCTGCTTGCCCGTATCCAAACTGCCATGAGCAGTCAGGATGTGGTTTCTGCTCAGAGGGTTTCCCAGTTCTGCACAAAGGTTGGCATGCCTGAAGAGACACAGTGAGGTCCCAGAGCAGTGGAGGGCATCAGAGCACGCGCTCTGCAAGCCACTGTTGGGGACTGAGTCCTGGCTCCGCTCAGTAGTGCTGCTAAGAAAATTACTTATTCTTTCTGTATCTCAGTTTCCTCATCTGTAAAAGGGGTGCAATGACAATACCTGTCTCACAACTGTCTGTGTAGATTAGGCACGTGAGGCAATACATGTAAGGCACTTACAACAGTGCCTGGCACACAGGACATGCCCCAAATTAGTAGCTGTTGTTCTTAGGAACTCAGGTGCTTTCAGCAGCTCTGGCTAGAATGGAGCCTTAGACCTCTGGTGCATTACAGCAAGGGGAGGGCATCTCCACATGTGCTTATTACTTCTCCAAGTAGAAACTGTGAGTCCATGGAAGAATGCAGTTACACCTTCTTCTTTCTTTATTTGGAATACAAATTTGTTGTTCTGTATCTGTGCAGGTGTCCATATGGAAAGCCATGAGCAGAAAGACTTTAAACAGAGTGCATTTTCCAAGATGGCAAAGACTGTGGGAGATGTAGCTTTAGGGGACCTCCGAGAGCCTGGTTTTGGATGTGTAAACTTGAGACACCTATTAATTATCAAAACAGAGATGCTCTTGGGAAGTATAAGCTAGAACTTATGGGCCAGATGAGGACAGGAGTTATGAATTTAGATGTCATCACCAAATACATGGTATTTGAAGCCAAGAGACTGGAAGAGATTCCCAAGGCAGCAAGTGGACGAAGGAGAGAAGACCAAGGGCTGAACCCCTGGAATAGAAAATTTAGAAGTTTGAGCAAAATTATAGATTATGAGACAACATTGTTGGCTATAAGAATGAAGAGTGGATGAGAAAGGTTTGAAGTTGCTTCTGAAGCTTGGTCTTGTAGGAACTGAAAGTCATTGGGCGACACAATGACCTATGTCAAGGATTCTGTGCCAATGATCCATGTCCAGAAGGGGAAAGTTGTATTTCCTTAATGCCTGCAGCATGGAGATTCTGAGAAGCTTCGCCATGAGGTCACTGTCCAAGCTGGGCAGGGATGCTGCCCTCCCAGCTCAGGTTCCGCCAAAGCAGCTCTGAGGATCTGACTGCCAGTCAACAATGGGCTCCCTCCTGTGAGGAAGACCTTAGTGGCAGGTGTCAAGAAGGGCAGCAGTTGGAGTTGATCAGTTCTCTGGGTCAAGGTTACAGGCTGTATATTATGCACAGAATTCAAGGGAAGCTGGTAACAATTTTAAGCACAAGTATCACTTTTGCTAAAGCAGAGTATGGCTTAATTGATTGGCATTAATTTAAAGCATGAATCTTGTCAACTGTAGTAGCTGCAGAAGTGCCTGGCTTTCTTCCCTGGTTCAGGAAAGATCACCATCCTGAGTTTTGTGACTCCCTGGCTTGGAGGATGAAATGGTCCAACTCTGTACTGCAGGGGACTATTGCTCGAGGCCTTCCTCTCCATCCCTCGTCTCATCTTCTCTGCCTGACTGACCAATGGTTTCTACTTTGTGCCTGAGGAGATGCCTCTTAAACTTGAAGCCTGGAATTGTCATCCATAAATGGGGATGCTTCATAGAAATCAGCTCTCTATCCATTCACCCATTCATTCACCCATATATCCATTCATCCATCCACTCACTCGTCTATTTATCCACCCATCCATTGTCCATCTGTCCACCCACCCACCCATCGGTCCATCTATGTATCCATCCAGTCATCCAACAACACGAGTTATTCATCCAGCACACGCCATGAGCTCTGCTGGGGCTGCTCCTGGGAGGAGGTGCGTGAGTAAACACAGCGCAGTGCAGCACCGTAGGCAGAGGGTGCACAAGGAGGAGCACAGGCGGGGGCCGGGAAATCTCTTTACAGGAGCTGTCTTCTAAGTCTATCTCAGTGATTCTGAACTGTGGATGATTTTGCCTCCTACATGACATTTGGCAATGCTTGGGGACATTTTTGCTTGTCACAGCTAAAGAGATGGGTTCAACAGCTGTGCGTGGAGGCCACATCCTCTAATGCACATGACAAAGCCCAAAACAAAAAGAATAATCTGACCCAACATATCCAGAATGCCAAGGCTGAGAAACCCTGCCCTGGAGCGACCGGCGAGTGGTGAGGAAGGTGGAAAGGGGCTGAGCGGGTCTCCGGGAGCACTGGGCATGCAGGGGGGCGTGGGTGCTGCACCGCTGGAGACCCTGGGAGCTGGGAGTGACAGAGGTGCCCAGATTCTAACTGTCTTGAAGGCAATTGAGAGAGGCGAGTGATTTTAAGCAGGGAGGGACCTAATCAGGTTGAGGTTTTCGAAATGTGAACTACTCCAGCAGCAGTGTGAAGGTTGGTCCCAGGCAGGGGTGGGGGCCAGCACCAGTAATCAGGGGGAGGCCACAGGCACACAGAGGATGCCTCCTACCTGCAGAACTTCATGACCAGGATCCCTGGTATTCTATTTTTAATACCTTCACTTTTGAATATATGGTATACTGCACATTCCTTTTGCCACATTTCAATAATTCTTTATCTTTTTATCTTTTAAAAATTTATTTAATTTTTTTTTTTTTTTTTTTTTTTTTTTTTGAGACGGAGTCTCGCTCTGTCACCCAGGCTGGAGTGCAGTGGCCGGATCTCAGCTCACTGCAAGCTCCGCCTCCCGGGTTCACGCCATTCTCCTGCCTCAGCCTCCCGAGTAGCTGGGACTACAGGCGCCTGCCACCTCGCCCGGCTAAGTTTTTGTATTTTTAGTAGAGACGGGGTTTCACTGTGTTACCCAGGATGGTCTCGATCTCCTGACCTCGTGATCCGCCCGTCTCGGCCTCCCAAAGTGCTGGGATTACAGGCTTGAGCCACCGCGCCCGGCAATTTTTGTTTTTTTGAGACAGAGTCTTGCTCTGTCTCCCAGGCTGGAGTGCAGTGGCACAATCTTGGCTCACTGCAACCTCTGCCTCCTGGATTCAAAAGATTCTCCTGCCTCAGCCTCTCCAGTAGCTGGGATTACAGGCGTCTGCCACCACACCCTGCTAATTTTTTTGTATTTTTGGTAGAGAAGGGGTTTCACCATGTTGGCTAGGCTGGCCTCCAACTCCTGACCTCAGGTGATCTGCCTGCCTCAGGCTCCCAATGTGCTGGGATTATAGGCATGTGCCATTGCGCGGCCTTTTTTTTTTTTTTTTTTTTTTTTAAGTAATTGTTTTTAATAACATCGTTTCCAAAACACAGACCAGATGATATGAAAGGGACTGTCACTACATTTGGGTCTTAGAAAGTGGGTCTGGGGCAGCCACGGAACCAAGGCTGGACCCTTGATGACATCAGAAGCGCCCCTACAATCATATTGTAAATGGAGATGAAATTCATGGCAGTGCCCGGAAAACCGGAGCAGCCGCAGCCCTCTGCAGTCATTCCCCTGGACAATTTCCTAGTACAATTCTAGACTAGCCGGTTTTTCTGGCCTCAGTTCTGATTAACCAAATGAAAGATTTAATTGAACCCAAAGAAAAATCAATTTCCCCTTTTAATTTTAATTGGACCTTTCAGCTGGTGAGAGCACTGCAAAATGAACTTCATTCCCTGTTTGTAATATTAAAGGGAAAAATTAATGTAATTAAAAATAATCACTAGGCATTGTTCTGAAATGGCGCTCGTGAATTATTTACACGGGAAATGCTGCCCTCTGCTGGCCACCTTAGGACACTAACACCGTGCTTTATCTGTTTCCATTTTTCGTCTCTGGTTGGTTGACATTTTTCTTCTTTAAAAAATTTACGTTGATAGACATTTGCTCATCTCCAGCAGGGGCTGTTGGGAATGAATGCTGTGCTGTTGCTGCCAATCCTGGAATGAGGTGAGACTCCCCTCCCCAGCCTCCTGACAGAGTCATCTCATTTCTACTTTGAAAAATTAAAGAACAAAGGTAATGTGTTTTATCGCAGAATTCAGCTTATACTCCAGCGTGGAAGACAAATTTCTGTTTAAGCTAATACTCTCTGCCCAGATGATGTTTCATGCTGCTGTATAATTGAGCAAGCTTCGTAAGGGAACATGGATCTGGCTTGTAAATGAGGTTGCTAGGGAGAGCTGAATTATAAATGATAGAAAAAGTTAATCTTTCTCAGGTTAAAAATGTCATAAATCTCTGTAATTAAGGTGTTTCATTTTTTTTCTTTCCCAAGTTCAAAATGGATTTTGCATATGGAAAGATGAAATCACTTGCATCCATACAAATTTATCGGGGCTGTGTGAGAATTATCTGAAGAGATACCAAAAAGCACAGCAGGCTTACACATAGGCAGGCACGTACTGTGAAGTCCTCTTTGTAAATTCTAGAGTGTGGCTTGTAATTTATAAGACACATTTTACTTTATTTAGGTTGTAACAACTAGAATCTTCCTTTCCCAATAGCAAGCAATTCCAGGCAGGGGATCTAAGCCATCATTTCATTTCTCCGGCAGCAAACAATATAATGCTAAGCAGGGGAATTCTGTTTCATGACTTGAGTTGATGTTACTGAGCCCTGGAGCACATTTATAGCTGATAACAAGCACAGAAAAATCCTTATTAAATGATGAGGAAGAGGTGATATGAATGCTGACCTCCTTGGTCTAGAAAGACCAGGAATATTGCTGCTGTCCTGTAAGAGTAGTCAGTGGTCAAGCCTACCTGTGTGCTACCTGAGCAGGAATCAGAAGACAACCCCTCTACCTTGGCATCCAGGGGTAATCAGCAAGTTACCAACAGAAGAAGTACCACATTTAGACTTCCCCACCATGAGCTGGAATGGGAGACAGAAGAAAACAGCAGGCTTGAGGTCCTTATGACATTCTGCTTCAGTGCTGGGGAGTGCCCTCAGACTGTAGCAAATTAGGGAGGTTTTCATAGTTATTGGATTTCTCAGGTTGCTAAACTGTGGTCTGCTTTTAAAATAAAAAATTAAAGACTTTTATTTATTTATTTAATCCTTCCTTCCTTCCTCCCTCCCTCCCTCCCTCCCTTCTTTCCTTTCTTTCTTTCTTTCTTTCTTTCTTTCTTTCTTTCTTTCTTTCTTTCTTTCTTTCTTTCTTTCTTTCTTTCTTTCTTTCTTTCTTTCTTTCTTTCTTTCTTTCTTTCTTTCTTTCTTGTTTTTGGAGACAGGGTCTTGCTCTGTCACCCAGGCTGGAGTGCAGTGGTGCAATCTTGGTTCACTACAGCTTCTGCCTCCCGAGTTCAAACAATTCTCCTGCCTCAGCCTCCTGAGTAGCCGGGATTATAGGCACGCACCACCACACCCAGCTAATTTTTGTATTTTTAGTAGAGACGGGGTTTCACCATGTTGGCCAGGCTGATCTTGAACTCCTAGCCTCAAGTGATCCACCCACCTCAGCCTCCCAAAGTGCTGGGATTAAAGGCATGAGCCATTACTCTGGGCCTATTTAATTCTGTTTTAGATTCAGAGGGTACACTTAAAGATTTTTGATGTGAGGCTGAGGTTTGGGCTTTGATGTAACTCATCACCCAAGTAGAGAACATGGCACTCAGTAGGTAGCTTTCCAGCCCTTCTCCCTTTCCTCCCCACTTTTGGAGCCTCCAGTGTCTATTGCTGCCAACTTATGCCATGAAAACGCATTGTTTATCTCCCACTTATAAGTGAGAACAGGCAGTATTTGGTTTTCTGTGCTAAACCATGATCCTTGAAGTTATTTCCTTTGAATTCCTGCTAGGAATCGGATTTTAAAAAGAACAAAAATCAGGACCAACATTGAAGAACCATTTATTTCCAAAAATTTGGAAATGTCTGACAGAATTAGATTAAAAGAACATTTTGTGACCTGTTTATGTTCTGCCTCACTGAACACAGTCTGTGAACTTGCAGAATAAGGCAGGTGGGCACAGGGTCCCGGTCCCATGGCCTGGCCCGTGCTCAGAGGCCATGGAGCTAAGACAGCAGAAGCAGGACGGAATCTTCCCCTTGTGTGAGTGCTGCTCTCAATATAGCCATCCAGAGACCGCCGGAAACAAAGCATGATGGCATGGGCAGAGGAGCGTCCTGTGGGGCACGCGAGGTGCTGAAGGTGTGTCCATATACAAGTCGTCTGTGAGGCAGAGTGTGTGGTCAGTCCAGTGTCCTTCCATCCTCTGAACTGAGAGTGTCAAGGCATGAGATGGGCGTGGATGAAGATCTCCCATCCGCACAGACCAGCCCCTGAGCAGATAGATGCTCATCACACAGTGGGAACGGCATGTCGCTGTGCCCCCAGCTGACCCACTGTGGAGGAGAGGGGGAGAATCAAAAGGAAGCCATGTAGTCACAGTTTGGAGAAATACCAAGTTAATGCTGCATCCATTAGAAAATGAGTAAATCAAGAAAACCAAAATGTTGCCTCCCTTCCTCTACCCCTGAGAAAACACACTTCAGATCTGGGGAAAGAGAATATCATGCAGATATGCAGAATAAGAGCATGCACTGGCATTTCCTTGACTAGAAAACCGGCATCCTCAATAGCATGTAAATAGGCATGGCTCTGTGAGCCTGGAGCAGAAAGCTGCAGAAAGACGAACGGAGATGAAAAGATAGCAGTTGGTACAAAGAGACTAGAGGCTAGGATGCAAAGGCAATGGAAAAACAGATGGAAAATGATCTGCTTGAAATAAGGATTTCAAAAAAGGTCCTTTTGAAAGAAGGACTTTTGCTTGGTAAATAACATGCATAGAACGGCAGGAAGTGAAATCTCTGATGGAAAATTTTTGAGAAGCCCTGGTGGAATGCATAAAATACACACAAATAGGTATGATCTGTAAGAGAGTGAATGACAGCTGAAGAAAATGAACTGCGAGCTAAGGACATAGGTGCCCCTGACAAGGTAACATGGGCAACTAGGACAGTCGCCATAATCAAGAGAAGGATTCCTTGAATTAGCATGATTCAAGAAAAATGTCCAGATCCAGTGTCTGAGCACGTGGATTGAAATGGTTATTTTTTTTTTTTTTTGACAGTGATCCCCAGGAATAATACCTGGAGTCCTAGAACAAAGTTTTATTTAGAAGGATGAAGGGAAATCCCTTCACCCCACAAGCATCCAGAGAGAAAAAGAAGTTACTAACAAAAGAATCGAATTCATACTTCTGCACTGTGGTTTAAATAATACTTACAGTTTTTTGGGAGGGAAGATTATCACAAACAAATTTTGTTCATATCTAAAAATGAAATGGTCAGACACTCAAAGACATGTATCTAAATTTTATTTTTTGATACAAAGAAGTTAAGCTGATATCATAGAAACGAAGAGCCTGGGATGGGAGAATAAGGAGGATGGGATAGTAAAAAAGTGGGCCAGGCACGGTGGCTCACACCTGTAATCCCAGCACTTTGGGAGGCCAAGGTGGGTGGATCACGAGGTCAGGAGTTGGAGACCAGCCTGCCCAACATGGTGAAACCCCATCTCTACTAAAACTACAAACATTAGCTGGGCGTGGTGGTGTGAACCTGTTAAAAGAAAGATTGTGAATAGTGAAAGGTAGAATGAGCCTAAAGCACTGTCACACATTTGTTAATCTAGAAGCATATATTATAACTAATATTTGATACCAGGAAAAGTATAAAAATTAATTACAAGGAGAATTCCAAGGTCTAGTTTATATATTTAAAAAATCAAAAGTTGGGAGGTAGAACATGAAGAAGGAAAATCATTCTAAATTCTAAATATTGCATACATGAGGCAGCAGAGCCAAAAGACACATTTCCTCTCTCTCTGTGTTGTGTTCTGTTGTGTTGTGTTGTTTGTTTGTTTGAGACAGGGTATTGCTTTGTCACTCAGGCTGGACTGCAGCCGTGCAAACATGGCTCATTGCAGCCTCAACCTCCTAGGTTCAAGGGGACCTCCCACCTCAGCCTCTTGAGTTGCTGGGACTACAGGCATGCACCACCATGGCCAGTTAATTTTTAAACTATTTGTAGATATGGGGTCTCACTATGTTGCCCAGGCTAGTCTTGGACTCCTGGCCTCAAGCAATCTTCCTGCCTTGGCCACCCAAAATGCTGAGATTACAGGTGTGAGCCATTGCACCTGGTATATTTTCGTTCTTGATTTGAATAAGGAATTACAGGTTGAACAATTAAGCCAGAATGTAGATGTAATAAACCATTAGAGAAAATAAAGTGAAACATAATACTCTTAACATTTATTCCAACATAATAAAATAACAAATATAGTAGGGATTACAATAAATGTAAGTAGGCTGGGCTCTGTGAAAAAAGATGTATAATTTCTAGCTGCATTAAGAATCAGTATCCACGTATGTGCTTACATTCTAGAATGGTCTGATGAATAAAACATTTAAAATTTAGCTTATATATCAAAACAAAACAACAACATACATGACAACATTGTTTTCAAAGAAGTAAAATTCAAGGATGAAAACAAACAGGTTGAGAAAATGTTATAGGGGACACAAACATTCATAAACATTAATATACTGATTAATACTGAATCAAAATAGATAACACAAAAATTATCCAAATAAAACGAAAAATTGAGAGATGATCTTTACCGGAATTAGGAATGTAGCTGTGTGAGCCCTTGATAAGCTCAGCAAACATGTAACAAAAAACGTTGTAGAGAATTAAAGTCAGATTAAAATACTTTACTACCTTTTGTGCAGGAAACACACCTCTAAAAATGTTTATAAAACATTTACAAAAATCATCAGAATTTCTACAAATTTTAAAATGGGAAACACTTGTCATACTGCCATCAAGCTACAGTAAAACAAGAAATGAAGCCGGGCGCGGTGGCTCAAGCCTGTAATCCCAGCACTTTGGGAGGCCGAGGCGGGCGGATCACGAGGTCAGGAGATGGAGACCATCCTGGCTAACACGGTGAAACCCCGTCTCTACTAAAAATACAAAAAACTAGCCGGGCGCGGTGGCGGGCGCCTGTAGTCCCAGCTACTCGGGAGGCTGAGGCAGGAGAATGGCATAAACCCGGGAGGCGGAGCTTGCAGTGAGCTGAGATCCGGCCACTGCACTCCAGCCTGGGTGACAGAGCAAGACTCCGTCTCAAAAAAAAAAAAAAAAAAAGAAATGAATGTGAAAAAAATCTGCAAAATTAACCAGATATCTAAAATACTTGTATAAAATTATTGGATCAAAGGATAAATGAAATTTCAATTTTAGGTTATTAGAACACTATATATCTTAAAATTGAATTAAACATGCATTGAGTACAAATTTACATACAAAATAAATAATGAACGAGTTATATAACAAAATAAGTTTAAAATAAAAAAGTAATTCTTGGGGAGCAAAAAAAAGAAAATAATAATGAATGACAAATTAATTCATAAGATTTTCATAATTTAGTTCTGTGGTGAAGCTATTGGCAAATCTCAAGGAAAGATAAAAATAACCAAAAAATAACCCAATATGAGAAATGTTGATATTAACAGAGAATACTGAGAAATAACTTCCATAATCTGTATCCTAGTAAATGATAAAAACTTCTGGAAAGACTGATTTGAAGCTGATTCTTGACTTCCATGTCCTATGGTATTTCTTGGAGAGAGAGTAAGTGTGAGGCTTTGTCCTTGACAGACAGGCGAGCCTGTGGGACTGTGGAAGAACTTAAGGCTTATATATTGTTGTGTAGCAAAGCACCCGCACTTAGTGACTTAAAGCAATGGCCGTTTGATTTGCGTATGATTCTGCAGTCTGGGTTGGGTCAGCTGGGCAGTTCTCCTGATCTCACACCGGTCAAGCTGACAGGTCATCTGAGCTGGGCTCACCTGGGATGCTGCAACAGCCTCTGTCTTTCTTTCCACTAGTTTCACAGTCATGCTCTCTCCAAGGGGTCTATCCATCATGGTACCTGAGCCTTGGGGCTTCCCAAAGTGGAAAAGCAGAAGCTGCTGGGTCTTCTTGAAGCTTAAGCCTAGAACGGGTACAGCATCACTTCCTCTGTGTTTAATTGGGTAAAGCTTTTAGAAGATCATCCCAGACTTGAGCAGAGAGAACCACCTGAGGGTATGAACACCTGAGCGCGTGGTTCTTTGGAAGCCATGCATGTAATTGAAAGACACAGCTATTCTGGGGGCTGTGAAGGTTATTTATACCCATGTGGCTTGACCAGCAGAAGTCTATGAATCTCTCCAGGAAAGAGCTGCAGTGTGCAGGTGCAGGTGCAGGTTGAGGTTTCTGGTCTTGATGATCCTGGAGAAAGAGAAAATTGACATTGGGTTGGATTGTGTGTAACTCCTCAGGTTGGGTGAAGACTGTGTTTAGCATTTGGAAGCAGAAAAACATCTTTTCCATGTTCCAAAATGAAGGTAATGATTTTCCAGCCCTCTCCCTGCACATGCTCGGGGAGCAGGAGTCACACATCTTCCCTTGCTGTGGAGGTCGTCCTGTTCCAGAGGCCCTAAAAGCCTGATGGGTCTGGAAGAGGAGGGGACACACCAGCACGAGCAGGCCAAGGAAAGCTTCAGCTCCTCCAGAGCCCTTGAGTACGTGCAGAGCAAGGAAGCCCAAAGCAAGTAACGGAACACTCGGCTCCCCCTGAACTGGTGAGAGACCTACATAAGAACTTGACAAAAAGATAAGCCCTAGGAGACGTAGCTAGAACACAAAATACTCTGAGGATCTATAAAGTAGACAGAAGAATGGATTTTTCACTTAAATGAGAATGTTTAACAGATGAAGTGAGAGATGGTCACAGCGGATAACTGATGTACAGATGTGGGGGACCAGGTAGACATTCTGCAATCCCCTGAACGCACTCACACACACGCAGACACACACAGACACATGCACACGCACTCACACTCACACACATACACATGCACAATTATGCACACACACATGCACATGCACACACACACACATGCACATGTACTCACACACATGCATGTGCACACACACATATGCACACACACTCACATATGCACATACACTCACACACATGCACACACACACATGCACACACGCACACATACATGCACACATATGCACACACATGCACACCCACGTACACTCACACGTGCACACACACATGCACACACACACTCACAGAGACACAAAAGCCACAAGGTAAAATATAAAGAGACCCGAAGGACAAATCCAGGATACCCAAAATGTGAATAACGGACCCTCAAAATGGTAAACAAAAAAGAACCCGTGGAAGAAAAGTCACACTTGAAGATTAAGTGTATGTGATGAGAGGCCGGACTGATTATCCAGGTGGCTCTCACGGTGGAAGTAGGTGTGAGAAAAATAGTCTGTAACTTCGTTTTGGACATACTCATATTACAAAAGTGTAGCCCCTGAGAGGATATGCTACTGTCCCATGGGATGCCAAGCCTTTTGCTCTGTCAGGGTACAGATACCAGGTGACATGTATTAGCTTAATGCACTGAAAGAAACCAAAATGTTCTCTCCTACCTACTGAGGATTATGGAGCTTAAGAAGGTTCAGACGCAGGGAGAATCTGCCCTGTCTCTGCTTGCCTGGTAGCAGGACAGCAATTTACAAAACCAAGGTATTCTCCCTTCCTCTCTGTCTTTCCCACCTAGACACAGGCCCCTTTCCAACACTTGCTTATAAGCTCAGAGACAGTCACGCCAGAGAATCTAGGAGCTGACTTTACTCTTCCCACAATTACTTTCCCACATATCTCGCCTTTTTTAAGCCTGAAGATGCTCTTTTCTTTGTCTTGTCACTAAATAGGATTTATGGCTCTTTGTTAAAATACTTTTTGTTTTTTTTTTTTTCTAAATGGAGTATGGAGTCTCACTCCGTTGCCCAGGCTGGAGTGTAGTGGCACAATCTCGGCTCACTGCAACCTCTGCCTCCCAGGTTCAGGCAGTTCTCCTGCCTCAGCCTCCTGAGTAGCTGGGATTACAGATGCCTGCCACCACGCCTGGCTAATTTTTCTATTTTTAGTAGAGACAGTTTCACTATGTTGGCCAGGCTGGTCTCGAACTCCTGACCTCAAGTGATCCGTCTGCCTTGGCCTTCCAAAGTGCTGGGATTGCAGGCATGAGCCACTGCACCCAGCCAATACTTTTAAAGCAAGGCCCCTAAGCCACTGCCTTGAGAGAGAAATAATTTTGAACTGAAGCCTCTCCCAGGTGATGGGCACAGCAAGCGTTAATAAACTCCTACTGGGTTTTCTCTTGTTAGATTCTCAACTAAGAATCTATAAGGGAAAAAAAAGAAATTGCATTTCCTCCCCTATAGCACTGAAGGAGCCCGGGGAACTTCACCCAAAAATATAGCTCTCTAGTATAGTGAGTATTTCGAATTGAAAGTCCTTAGAGATCAACAGAGGCCGAGAGAGTTTTCCTTTATCTGCATGAAGACCGACCCCCAAGGAGAACAGTTGCTTTTCTTCTCCTCCCTGTTATCTCCTTATCTTCTGCAGAAAAGAATCCTGAGGAATATCGCCACGCCTGAACAGGCCCTTTCGCCCTCTGAGTATGCCATCTGTCCTCTTGGCAACCAGGACCCCTCCTGAGGCAGTCTGGGGTCAATCACCACGTTCGTGTAGAAACAGACACTTGTCACTTTGGAGACTCCAAGCTTTTTAGGAACTGTGTGTCAGGAGCAGGACAAAGACCAAATATATATTTCTTATCATAAATCACAATGTCATACTACCGTCTATTCATCCCTCCCCCCGGGATAGATAAGCTTGTCGGTCATCCTTTGGGTGGCTTACAGAAACACCTAACCCCACAGAGATGTTCTAACAGGCTGACACATAAGAAAGGTAGAGGACATCCATCAGCTCTGCCTACTTTGGGCTCAGGAAGACCTGGTTATGTTGCAGCCATTTCTGTCAACAAGAGCCTCCTGTGGCCCTGAGGGTAGCCTTAAAAATACTCTGCCCTGGAAGCAGTCTCCTTTACTAGCCCCAGCAGACCAAAGCAAAATGAAGTCACTCTCGCTAAAGTTCCATGTCACCAAACCAAAACTAAGCTACTTGACCCTCTGAGAAATCAGGAGAGAAAGAAATATAACCAAACAAGCCATCTTTAGCTGGCACAATAAGGAAGTCCCTCCTGCTTTAACTCTCACAAAATACTAACCTGGTGCTATTAATTGATCAGTTATTTTTCTATGGTTTTGTTTCCTTGTTTTCCCCTTAGAAAACCCACTGTTCTGCTACTGGTTGGTGGAAGCTTTCAAGCTTTCATTTTATTTTGTAGGATGGAGGCTGCCCTGATTCGTGAATTACAAATAAAGGCCAATTAAAATCTTTAAATGTGTTGTAATTTTGTCTTTTGACACAACTGTGATTATTTATTCTGCTCATGAATTTGAAGATAGCAGGGCTTGGTGAAGAGAGCTTGCCTTGCTCTCTGGGGCACCCTTTGGGGCAGCCCCCAGGAGGGCGGAGGGCCTGCTTCCGAGATGGCTTACTCCGGGGCTGAAGTGCAGTTCCAGTCGTTGGCTGGGAGGGCAGCGAGGGTGGTGGGCCCCGGGTTTTAGTTTCTCTCCACACAGGACCTTCTCCAGGGTCTGCCTGGGCTTTCTCACAGCACAGTGTCTGGTCCCAGGAGTAACATCCCAAGAGAACAAAGAGGAAGAACCGAGAATTTCCATGACCTTGTCTCAGGAGTCACAGGGCTTCACTTTACTGTACTCTGTGTTGAGGCAGTCAAAGAGGTCTACTCTGATTAAGAGGAGGGGACACAGTCCTGATCTCTTGGTGTCACAGATGACGAGTCACTGCGTAAGGAGAATGTAGGGGATAGGAGATACTGATGGCGCCATCTTTGGAAAATCCAATCTGCCAAAACTCTCCTGGGAAGTGATGATAGAGCCTGGGGGCTGGAGGACAGGCAGCCTAGAAGGATCTGCGCTGTTCACCTTGAAGAGCGCAATCACTGAGGAGGTGTGTGAATTCCTTCCTGCTCCTAGTCAGAACTCAGGACTGCACTGAGTGCACCTCGTGCAGGGGATCCAGCAAGCATGGCACTCGGGATGCTGGAAGGGTTAGGTTTTCCTCGGCAAGAGAGACCAGCAGGAGCAGAGATGTGATCTGCCTCTCTGCCACTTCGTCAAACATTAAACTACAGCCCTCAGGTTCCTTCCACCCCCAGGAGGAAGAATGTATATCTTGCTCTGTTGCAATTAAACATTTCTCCTTGCTGAAGGCAAGGAGGTCCCAGGGAGCTGCTGATCCCTCAGGTTCAGCTGTGTCTGCACCCGTGCCTCCAGCATCTGCTCATAGATCTACACACAGCCCAGCATTTTGTTACCTATATTGATCATTGATGAGGAATTGGATGGAGTCTGGAATTTGGTTTCTGGTGAAGAAACTAGGGCACAGGAGACGAAAGCCACCTGTGCTTTTGGTGTTTTCCTGGCTTCTTTCCCCTCAGCGGAGACAGATTCTTTGATTAATGCAGAGCTAGTGTCTTTGTAGCTCCTAAGCGATCGATACACTACTGCTCTCATCCGGACCTCTCAGCTACTCCAGTGAGTTAAGGCGATATTTAAAATGCTCACTGCAACTGCTTTGCATTTCTCCGGTGTCATGTACCTTGCTAATTGCTTGTGTTAAGCAATTAGCAGCTTCGACAATCAGCCTGGGATGCACTAGCTGTGGGGATGAGATTTCTTCATGCTTTGCTTTCCCCAGTGGATTGAGTGCGTATTTCCGATTGGCAGTAGTAAGGTTGAGTTTGCAATAGCAGCTGCTGGTGCCAGCTCCAGCCTGGAGAACAGGGACAGCCCCTGCCCTGATTTTTCCTCCCACTGGTCTCTCTTCATGTTTGTTATATCACCCAACCCCAGGTTCACAGGAGTAACTGAGGAACTGAAGCATGAAGCACAGACTATGCCTCCAGGTGTTAATGAGCCAGATCAGGTTTGCTGCAAAACAACCAGGTCGCAGTGGTTTGGAGTGCAGCTTCCATGCCTCCTAAAGCACAGTGACAAATTACTATTGGGAGTTTTTTGTTTTTAATTAAATTGAGAGCAAGTGCTCCCAGAGCACTGGCAATGTCTCTGCTGACATGCACGGGGGCGCACGTTGCTCTGACACCCACTTATTTGCATGTGCTGAGGACACAAGAAGCTAAGCATCACTCTGCCTGAGACGTAGTGCCTTCCACGATGATATCTGAAGCTGAAAAATATCCCCTGTGTCCAGACATACTGTGAATTACAGCACACTCAGCCAAAAATAGATCAGAGAGACTTTCTGAGAGTCATTCACTTCTCTGTCCACTTCGGAGAACTCAACTTTGATTGGCATTATGACCAAAACAGATCTGATTTCTGTCCTCAGCGGGCATTAAACAATCCTAGGAAAACACATTGCATACTGTGATATGTGCTATGAATAATAATAATCTTAACAATCACAAATCATGATTAACATTATGGAGCGGTTAATGTGAGTCAGACATTGTTCTAAGTAACTGACATTTATCAACTCATTCAATCCTCACAACAATTTTTTCATTATTATCTCCACTTTACAGATGAGAAAATTTAACACAGATGATATGAAAACACCTTGCTAAAGTCATGAGCTAATATGCTGTGGAGTCAGGACCTGGATGTGCAGCCAGACCTCACAGCTCAGTTCATAACAAGAGAATGTCAATTCAAAGTCATGAGCTAATGTGCTGTGCAGTCAGGACCTGGATGTGCAGACAGACTCCAGGGCTCAGTTCATAACAGGGGAATGTAAATTCATCTCTTCCCTGGTTTTCTCTGGACTCTCATTTGGTCAGACTTGAGTTCCCATAGCCCTACAGACTCTGCTCTTGTCAAGGTCACCTTCATGATCTAAGCCAGGGGTCTGTCCTCAGTCTTGGCCTCCCTGAACTCATCTGCGGCTTACACAGCTGATTCCTTGAAGCACCATGGATGCGTGGCTGCAGCCACACCAAATCCTGCTGCTTCTCCTTCTGCCTCTCTGTTCCCTCTGCACTGTTCCACTAGTTCCTTCTTATCTCCCAGCATCCAAACCTCACTGTCCTTGGCTCACTCCTTGGACCTCTTTGCCATTTCGTATGTGCTCACTTCCTTGATGACCTCCCCCAATCTAATGGCCTCAAATAAATCTATATGGTGATGATTCCAGTTTACCTTGTGTTTTGACCTCTCCCTCAACCCTGGAGGACCAGCAAATCTAACTACATACTCCACATTTTCATTTGGATATCTAGTAGGACATTTCCAGGGTGACCTGCCCAAGACAGAGCTCCTGTCCACCCTCCCCTCCTACTACCAAACTGACCTCGTTCCCTGGCCTTCTGCATCCTGCCAGTGGTGATGCTCTCCTTCCAGTTGTTCAGGCTAAGACATTTGGTGTTATCCTTGATTGCCTTCTCAGCTTTGCTTATAAAAGATGCCCAGAATCTGCCTGTGCCCAGCATGGCCTGCCAGCACCCGGGGCCCAGCCCTGCTGCCTCCAGGCGAGCTTGATGCAGCAGCCAGGTTTCCTGTTCCTGGCATCCCTGCTGCAGCCATACAGGGCCCTGGTAGTATGCAGGGACGTGGACCACAGCATGGTCTAGAGCTTGACTTACAAGTTCAACTTTTGCTTCCGCCTCTGAGTAACTGCTTCTATGAGGATGTCACTTAGACTCTTGTGGACTGAAAATGGGCCTGATATTAGTTTTTGCCCCTCAGAGTTGTTGATGTAGGTAAAGAGTTTGAACTTATGTCTGGCTCATGTTGAGGGCTCCACAACACTGGTATTATTATGAACATAAAAGGCAAAGCACGGGACCCAGGGCTCAAATCTTCCAGTGGCCTCCAGGTTGAAGTGAAACAAAAATCATAACAGTGGCCTCCAGGGCTTCACCTTTCACCTCTGCCCTCTCCTCTTGTCTCCAGTCACCTCGTGGACTCACTCTGATGTGCCAGGCTCTGGCCTGGGGCCTTTGCATGTACTGTTTCCTCTGTCTGAAAGTCTCTTCCCCTATGAGGCCACCTCTGGTTCCCTATTCCATGTGACCATGCTGCTCCCAGGCCATGCACTTTTCACCCATCTTTCCCTTCCTCCATTGCCGCTGTCACCACCTGACATCACACTAGCTATTGACCTTGTCCATTGCCAGTCTCCCTGCTAGAATGTAAGCTTGGTGAAGGCAGTGGGTGGGAGGAAGTACTTTATTCTTTTCTGCATCCCAGCCTCTAGAGCCATGTTTTAACTGCCTACATATTAGGCAGTTAACAATGGATGTTAACTAAATGATTGAATGAAATATAAAAACAGCAGGCACTTATTGGGTACCAACAATCTTGTATACCATATCCCATTGAATCCCACCATAACTCTGTGCCATAGGGCCTTATTTTTAGATCTTTCACTTTGCTGGTGAGGAGAGTGAAGCACGGCATGGCTGGTGTGCCCAAGGTCAGTGGTGGGTGGATGTGAAGCTAAGACACACCTCCAAAAGCCTATTTCTAGAGCTGTAACCATTCTGAATTTCAGTGAATTCTCAACCTGTCTGCTGTGTACATTTGCTTCCTCTCCGTGATCTCTATATTCTGAGTAGAGAATACACTCAGGGTATATTCTCTATACCCTGGGTTAGACCTTTGAAGTGTGGCTTGTGCCACTGAGGAGCTGAATGTTTAATTGGCTTCATTTTCATTAATTTAAATTTACATAGTCACACATGGCTGGTGGCTATCTTATTATACAGTGCAGGTCAGCACTGCCTCTTACCAACAAAGCCCTCTCTTTCTCATTGTCTTGTGCCAACATTTCTTTTAAAACTAGATGTCTGCTGTAGACTGAATATTTGTGTTCCCTCAAAATTCATGTTTTGAAATCCTCACTCCCCAAGTTTATGGTATTAGGAGGCAGGGCCTTTGGAAGTTGACTCCGTCTTGAGAGTGGAGCCCTTGAGAATGGGATTAGTGCCCTAATAAAAGAGGCCCAGAGAGCTCCCTCACCCCTTTGCCATGTGAGGAAGCAGTAAGAAAGCACAATCTCTGAAGCAGAGAGCAGCCCTCAGCAGACACTGAATATGCCGGCGCCTGCATCTTGGACTTCCCAGCCTTCAGAACTGTGGGCAAGACATCTCTATTGTTTCTAAATTATCAAGTCAAAGATATTTTGTTTCAGCAACCCGAATATGCTAAGACAATGTCCTTCCAGCCAGGTGAAGTGGGCCCTTCTTTTGACTAAGAGAAATGCATTATCCACTGTGGCAATGTCATTGAAGGTCATCTGCTCATTGTGTCACAGAATTTTTCTGTCATTTTGCCCAAGATCTTATTTGCTTTCAAATTGCAACAGTCTAGAAGAATCCCAGGGATCCAGTGGCTCTGATTCTCTGATTGTGTGTAATGGTAAATATTCTGTAGCAGTTAGAGAAGTCTGATAACAGATGTCAACAGAGATGCAAGGTGTTGCCTGTCAAATCACTGATTTTTGGAGCAGGGGGTTTTCAGAGTAGGTCTGGCAGGAATGGGTATGTTCCTTCCCCCAATCCCTGACACCTTTTATTCAAACATAAATCATTCTATTCTCTCACAGACAGGCAAGTGAGACAACTCTGGGATTGACCAAAGGGTATCCTTTCCATTTCAGTTCCAAGGTGTTGGTTCTGATGTTCCCTTGGGGGCCACTTTTATTTGCCATGCTATGTTGATTGTCTGAGGAAGTAACTCATCAGGAAATACAATTATTGCAGAACTGTGGTGCTGTACTGCAAATTTCAAAACAGAATTGCTGGGATTCCTGGTTCTTAGGGCTCATGTTTGTTGAGGTTCACAGCAGCATAGGATTGACAGAGCAATGCACACCTGCATGGATCCCTTGACCTAGGAATGGGAGTATTGCAATTGGCTGGGACTGCTGACACTTAACTGCAACCCGGGGATCTCTCAAAGCAGCTGCTGGTTTGGCTGCAATTACTGTCATGTATCTAATACTTTAAAGGGTATACAAGAAACACAAGAGCAAAACCAATTTCAGACTCAGCTTTCTTCTCTCAAGGATCCCCATGTAGCCCAGTGCTTGGGGAGGAGGGCTGGATCAGTGGTAGCATGCAAGGTGGATAGACAGCTGCCATTTCCAAGTCATTCAGACCAAGCATTTGAAGGACACTCATGGCCTCAGTCACTCAGTATGCACCTACCAGCCACTTTCTCCTGCGTGCATCTCTGTCATCACTGTGCTTTGTCGGTGGAGGCGAGACGCGGTGCTGCCCAGGGCTGGGCTGGTGGTGAGCACATCTCATAAACATGCTCTGTGAGTGGGGGAATTCAAATGTTGCACACCAGCTGACTTTCTGTCATCCACACTGACCCTCTCAATACTGTATGCTGAGCTCCACTAACTCCTATACTATGTAATTGATGAAGTGGAACAAACTTCACAGCAAGTTAAATGCAGACTTTATTCAAGCTCCAAGGGACTTGGAAAGACACTCAGCCCAGTCAGCCCAGATGAGCCCACCTCTGTGAGCTCCTTGATTTGGAAAGGTGGCTTGTATGTCTGTGTCACCAGGAAGCCCACTGCATTGTGACTCAGGTGAGGAGGGCTGCCCTGGGAGCAAACTCCTCTGCCACCATCATCAGGACAGGCACAGCACAAGCATGAGTCTCTCATCTGGCCAGAGCCTCCCCCATCCACTGGGGCAGCAGTCACATTGAAACCCTGCCCTGTGATGCACCAGCCTGGAGGGGGGCATCATGTCCATTAGGGCTTTGGTGCCCCCAGTGAGTACAGAAGTCTGGGAAACCTGGGAATCTTTCTCTCGGGGGAAAGGTTGACATGATATGCAAACCAATTTATATGTGTCTGCCTTTGCTAGAGGATGACCTGGGAAAATGATGTGCACATACTATCCACGCACTGAGAGACAAGGTGGGACACCCCATGAGAGTGGTACAGGCAGTGCTTTTGGGTGCTAAGCAGTTAGGGTGATTTTTGGCTGGAGGTATTCAGGGAGACTAATCTCTGGCATTTTGATTGGTCGGATCAAGAAAGCAGGGGAAACACTACAGAGATAGGGATAAGGGGAACCCACGCAGGCTGGAGTTTTTGGAGTGTGGAGTGAGGTGGGGAATATGGCAGCACATGGACCCTAACAGCGTCACAGCAGCCTGTGGACACCAGCCACAGAGCTCGGGTACAACTAGGAAAGCATCAGGAGCATTTGAGAATTTGAGGAAAGAAAGAGACCTCATCAAGGTGGGCTTCTAAGAAGACTCCCCTGCCAGTTGAGCAGGAAGCGAGAAGGAGCAGGGTAGCCAGTGTCTCCCCCTGCCCCCTTGCAGAAGAACGATGCTTGTAACAGCAGGTTCTTGTGGGTGGATGTGGTCTCAAGTAAGACGGCAGGTCCAGGGCAACACCAACGGGATTCAGGCTCTGCCAGGTCACAAGTTTTGGAGACGGTGACTACACCTGCTTTGAACTCCTATAAACCAGTAATGAATGCCCCAGGGTACAGGAATGGTGTGGCGGGTACAGGGCAGCCTGTCAGCCTCCAGGTGCAGCCCATGGCCGTTCCCTATGGACGTGTCTCTGGTGGGCCTTGCAGACCCTTCCCCTGGCAGGGCAACCTTGCTGCATGCTCCTCATCCCCTCATTCCCTCTTGCCCAGGCTTCCCTACTTAGCCAGTGATTTGATTTCCTTTGCATATGAGTGCATCCACCTTCCCTCCTCTTCATAACACATCTGTCCCCATGGCCCACTCAGTCCTGCACCTTGACTCAAGTCTTTTTGTGACTGCCCTTCAGTGTGACCACTTCTGAATGGACTCCCTCTTCTCTCTTTAAAGACACTCGAAGACATAAATTGTCCTCCAAGCAAACCTATCACTCAACCCCACTGCCTTTCTGGTTCTCATCCTGTGACATCGAGGGGAGACCGAAGGTTCCATGTGGGGAGGACCTCAGGAAAGGAGCTTCCTAGCTCCTGCCTCTGCCCCAGGAAAGGAGTGGATAACACACACCATCGGCTTCAGAACAAGATTGCTTTGTTCTGTTCATTGTTACTGTCCTATGTTTGTTCATTATTCCCCATGTTTCCTAGGATATGTTTTCTAAGCCAACACCTTCATTCAAATTACTGCATTTTTCTTGAATCTTGACGAGAAAATTACGTAGGAAGTAGATTTGAGGCTTTGCATAGCTGTGTCTACTGTGACCCAATGGACTTTCACCCTGAACCTTTCATTTCTTGTGTAAATCACACTTTTCTGCATCCTTTCCTACCATGTTACTCGAGAGCTGTGGCTGAGTAACATTTCAGCACAGCATCAGTTTCCCTGGCATCAAGTCTTGATTTGTCCAGAAAATGAAAACTTAAGCTCTATCAAGGACATACCTGAAATTTCATTCCTTTGGAATGAATAGCTTGGTTTTTGTCAATGATAATTTGATCCTGTTGAATTTCTGACCCTTTCAGGTAAGCCCTGGACCAAGCCACAAAAGTAGCAAGATTGGTTTTTGGAGTTTCTGATTGGCTGTTCTTGTTGCCTTCTGTCACAGTCACTCCATCAGGGCCTACTCGCTGCCCAGATGAGCCATACACATTGACTGGATGACATGAAACTTGCCCTTCTTGTCCTACACGTCTGTATCTAAAAGTATACATTTTAGAAAGAGGCCTTATTCATCTTTTTATTTTTTATTTTAAGGTAACAATTTTAATTTCTGCTTCATTTGGTGATATTTTGTTCATATTAGTGGTCCTGTGAGTTTGCAAGGAAATCCATCAAGGTTACAAAAGAACAGTTTATAACTCTTATTTTTAACCTAAAAATAGCAAAGGAACAAAGCATTAGTACTGTTTTAAACATAGGTGGACACTTACAGCTCATTTGGCTTAAATGATGGCAAGTTATCTGTGAGATGAGGATTCAAGGCATCTGAGGGAAAAGTGGGGTACAGGGAGCAGCTTGGGGGCTGAAATGCAGTGTCATGTGCGTGGGAGTGTGATGTCATGTCGTGTGCATGTGTGTGCAGAATGTGTGTGACAGATGACATATGTGTGCCTGTGTGTGATCTGGTGTGTGTGTATGTGTGTGTGCAGGTGTCTGTGTTGGGAGCAGTTTCCTGGGAATCCCTGACTCCTGATAGCGGATCAAGCTTCCCACCTCTGCCATCCCCCAGGAGATGTCTGAACCCTGCCTGCTTTCAGCAAGAATCCTACCAGGTTGGGTTAGCCAGATTCCCCCACCCACAGGCCGGATGCTTCCTCGCAGTGATTTAACATCCACTGACCCCATCCTGCTCTTTGGTGAAAGTCCCTACTGTCCATGCTGTATTCAGGAGTGACCCATGTTCTTCTTTGAGGCCTCTTTTACCCTATTGCAATCGTTCCTGAATCAAATCTATTTTTATGGCTTTAACTATTGTCCAGTTCTGGTTTTCTTTAGTGGAGGGAAGCAGCCAGGGGGTCTCCACAGTCAACTTGACCCTGATCTTCATAAAGGTATGAAGGCACTTCCAGGCCAAACTTCTAGTGAACCTGGGATGTTTGGGAGCTAAGTAAGCTGCCAGCGGCTCTAGGATCAGAGTGGGGAAGGGCCTAGGGTCCTCCTCCATCTCAGGCTTAATGACTGGGGCATTTCAGCTCCACTTACTGCTCTGTCTTTCGTAACTTTGTCCAAATCATTTTTTGGGATTATTCTGGAAGCAAAGGGAAGCACAGTGTTGATTACTCGCTGTGTGAGCAGTGTGTTCCCTTCCGTGCTGTATGAGTACTTTGCTCACATCTTACGTTTCGCTTTACACATGTGTGTCAGGGTCTGGGAAACCATCTCGTTCTTGTTTTATCCTTGGCTTTAGTTTTTGGCATCTTGACTGAAGCACCTCTATGTAAATGCGCCCTCACTGACATCTCCTGGGTTCTCTGTTCCAGTGTCTTGTGGATTTTCTCCTCCCCTATTTCTGACCATGAAAGACAGGGTCCCCGTTGCCCTGCCCATCGGTGCCGCTGCTCCCTGCAGTTCTCTGGCCAGACTCAGGACCCACACCACCAGACCTTGTCTCCCTTTCCCCTTTCCAGCCCAACCTCAGACCCAGACCCATCCTGTGCAGCCTGGGACACCCCTGCAATGGCTCCCAGCCCCCTCAGCTCCCTTGTAGGGTTTGTTATTAGAAACCAAACCCATTGCTTCCTCTCATATATCTGGTGCTAACCTAACCTGTACTGATCCCTTTCTCTACTTCTCCTGTCCTGATACTTCAAAAACTACATTTAATACTCCAAGTTCATATGAATCATCTATGAAAAGATAGGCTATTGATTTATATTTTCTTTTTTGTTGTTTTAATGATATGCCTTCCTTCCCATTCTCATTTTTGTATGTGGTTACCTATTATAGCAAATTCCTCAAAGAAAAACGTGAAATGATGCCTGTGGCTTTGTACTATAAGGTAGATATCTTAAAGACCTTCTTTAAAAAATAACTAAATCAGGTCATTATTTCTAAATGCACTAACTTTTATTAAAATACCTTAAGGCTCATTTGCCACTCTACCTACTCATAGGAATTTCTTTTTTGATGTAAAATATAGTATTTATTTATTTATTTTTTACTATACTTTAAGTTCTAGGGTACATGTGCACAACGCGCAGGTTTGTTACGTATGTACACATGTGCCATGTTGGTGTGCTGCACCCATTAACTTGCTATTTACATTAGGTATATCTCCCAATGCTATCCCTCCCCCCTCCCACTACCCCACAACAGTCCTCGGTGTGTGATGTCCCCCACCCTGTGTCCAAGTGTTCTCATTATCTAATTCCCACCTACTCATAGGAACTTCTTTTTCTTTATTTTTTTATTTTTTTAAATTTATTTATTATTATTATACTTTAAGTTCTAGGGTACCTGTGCATAACGTGCAAGTTTGTTACATATGTATTCTTGTGCCAAATAAACTCATCTGTATAAGAGGAAACATCCTTGGCATGTCACAGGTCTTCGCAGAGATTAATGTAGTAAATAAGTTACATAAAACAGTTCCTAACTCTCTCCAGTGATAAAAGCAGCAGCTGGCCCGCTTGTCCTCATGCCCACTCCCTGTACAAGAGTGGATTTGGTGCCCTCACTTAAGCATCATTGTCTCCTTGTGCAGTGTTCACCAGGACCCACAGTGGGGTGAGTTTACTAAGGTGGTGTTGAGTCCTGGTTCCCAAGGATGGGCCTCACAGGCTATGTCAGAAAACAGCAGAGGGGAGGTGTAGGTCCGAGAGGTGGGCTGTCCATTGCAGTCCACCTACCACCTTCTGCAGACAACACAGCAGGGCTGCTCTGTGCTACGAGTATTGTTGCTTTCTGAAATTGTGCAGGGATCTATGCACTGCTCCTTTCAGTTTGAAATACTTTCAGACTGTGAGCAGTTTAAACTAGATAAACTGTGTTTCCTTCCAGCTAAAATATGCTCTCATCCTATCTTCTTAAAACCCATGCATGCAGAGAATCCAAAAATAAATCACGTAATGAATGTCACCTTCCCATTGCCTTGCAGCCCAATCAAACAAAAATTCCTTAAACAGAGCCCTATTAAAGTCACTGCTTTGTAACTTCTCAGAATATGAAACAAGCAATTTAGTCTCACTTGAGGAACAGACCCTGCCTTCTGGTGTTTGATTTTGTGCCCTTCCTATTTGAACCACCTTCCTTGACGATCTCTGCTGTTACCTTAGAAGGAAAGCACCGTCCATGATTGTTCTATGTTCCCAGCTGATTGGAGCTATGGAGGTGAGGTGTACTTGAAGCTGGAGAACCTCCTATTCTTGATATGTTTTATGTTTTGCAAACTCCTCTAAATGCACAAGAATGCTAGTTGCTGAGACAGGCAGGACTGCAAGGACTTGGTATTTACCAAAGACCCTGTAGCACTTTTCTGTAACACTCCAAAATCCTGGCACCTCCTGGCTGTCATCCTCACTGCTTCTCCCACAGAGTCCTGGTCTGTCATTAACACCAGCCTCACTCATCGCTCAGCCACTCAGTATGACAGTGATGGTGGGAACACAGATCTGCTGTCCCTCTAGTAACTGTGGAGTAGGAGATCGCAGAATGTCAGCTCAAGAAATGGCTCGCATATTTCCTGTGTGTTATTACTTTTTAACCCAGATCATCTTGGAAGAGAAATAGCTTTCATTTATATTCTAAACTCATGAAAAGGGTGGTAAAGCTTGCTGATTCAGGAATCTGATTTATTTTACAGAAATTAACATAACCACTAAAATCAAACCCATTCCCTTCCCCACTGTGGTTGCTAAAGTGGCTCAATTATGATAAAGAGAGTGCAAAAAGTATAAGTCTCATTTTCTGCTCATCTATTTTATTTTGATGCCTTTATTAAATGCAGGAGCCATGGCTGCTCTGATGGGTCTCCTCCCTTCACTCCTCTGGACCAGCCCTACCTTGCCATCAGCATCTGGCTTTTTTTTAAACATATGTCTTCTGATTTAAACAATGCCTTTCTGATTGTGTTAAAATATACATAACATAAAATTTACCGTCTTAACCCTGTTAAAGTACACAGTTCAGTGACATTAAGTACATTTACATTGTTGCACAATCATCACCAGCCCCATCTCCAGACCACTTACCATCTTCAAAACTAAAACTCTGTCCCCATTAAACAAACCCATTAAACACTCCCCACTCTCCCCCTCCCAGCCCCTGGCAGCCACCATTCTACTTTGTCTCTATGAATTTGGTGACTCTAGCCGCTTATATAAGTGGAATCATTGTGAGTGGCTTATTTCATTTAGCATAATGTCCTCAGAGTTCATCCATGTTGTGACCTGTGTCAGAATTTCCTTCCTTTTTAAGGCTGAACAATATTTCATTGTATGGAAATGCCACATTTTGGATACTGTCTTATTTCTCTACCTGTATTTCCTGGAAATAACTTCCCGTTTAGCATCTGTATCCAGGCTCTTAGCTCAGGGTGTGCTTTGGAGGGAATACAAATCAAGGAGGATTTACATGCTTTTTACCCCTTTGAGGTGTTTTAGACCCTGGCTTATAAGTGGAATAAAAAAACAAGGTAAAGAAATGCTTAACATAAAAAAAAAATTTTTCTGAAGGAACTGAAAAGAATACCAGGGCTACTTAGAGAAAACTCAGGGCAGCAGAGTTGATATAAGGGCATGTAACTCATGGTAAGTGCAGGGGGAGAGTCCACAGACTCAGCCAGAAGGCACAGCACTGGTGAGTCAAGGCAAATGGGTCAGGGTCCGTGGCTGGTGACTTCTTGGTGTGAGGGACCCAGATGAGGTTCATTCCCAGCACAAGGCCCCAGAGAGCTGGACAACCGCTTAGGGCTCTACAGGGACCAAGAACCCAGGCAAAGGCAATGGTTTTCAAGGACTCAGGTAGATGAGGCAGGTGAGAAGCCTGCTCCAAAAGATGGGCATGAGAGTGGAATTTCTAATATTCTCGCCCAGCTGGCTCTCTCTGGGTCCTGGCTGTTGACAGCTCTGGCCAGTTGGGGAAGGACTAATGTGGCAAAACCAATCTGAACTTTTTAAGGTTTCCCCAGATGTTATGCTTGCTTCAGTGGATTCTACAGTTGAGTCTACAAACATCAGAACTTCGGGTGTGTGAGCTTGTGATCTCTTTGCCCTTCTCTCAGACTGTCTGTGCAGTCCACAGTCCTTATGACCATCTTCCCATCCCTTGGCAAAACAGTTGAGCTGACATCAGGAAGAAAGGTCTTGTGAGTAGTTGCCCGGTTCATCCCCACTGTAGATCACAGCTCAGGGCTTTTCCACTGAGCACTGCTGATTCATTCTGGTTGCCCCTTAGTTCGATTATGAGGTCCTCTGTGTAGCACGGCTCTCTCTTGTAAGCCTGCTCTTTCAGAGACAGAAGAATGAAGATGTCTTCAATAAAGGAACTGGATAATACTGAGCTTTACAAGTGACATCCTTTACAAGCTGAGAATGTGCGAGCATAGGGGCAAGTGATCCGTAAACTAGCAAGTTTAGTAGGGATGAGGAGGTTCTACTAAAGGACTGGAGAGGCCAGGTGAATGCAGAATGAGAGGAGCTCCTGGGGGTTTATGTGACAACAGGGATCATCCCCTGGATGTGGTACAGATCCGACAACCCTGTATCCTTAAGCCCGGCCGTTCTTTCACTGTGACTTGTAATGGGGAATGAGTAGCCAAAGAATAAAGCCTTGTGGCAGCTGCTCTCAGAGCCATAACCACATTCCCTGGACACTGACTGCTCTCAAACCCTCATGTGGAGTCCTAGGGTGCATTCCAGTTACTCCCCAGGGCTTGCTCTCCCAGCTCACAGGAAATGCCAGTGCCCAATTCCCCAGGAGCAGCCTTCAGCCAAGGAGGATGGGGTGTTGGGTGGAAAACAAAACTGCCCTCTTCCTCACCTGTTCAGGCAAGTCTGAGACAAGTTCCACACCAACCGGTCCCCAGATTGCACATGAGGTGCCCACAGCAGAGACCTGCTCCTTAACTGGCTCCCATCCTTCCCTGTCTCACTTTTTCACAAGCTATCTGTGTCTTCCTGGAAGCAGATACTGGGAAAGAGTTACAAATACAAGTAATTCCTTGAGGTGGGTAATACCTGTAAAAGAAAACTGGGTGTGATTGTTAATACTGTGTGTTAACGTAATTGGATTAAAAGATGCAAAGTATGATCCTGGGTGTGTCTGTGAGGGTGTTGCCAAAGGAGATTAACGTTTGAGTCAGTGGGCTGGGAAAGACAGACCCACACTTAATCTGGGTGAGCACCATTCAATCAGCTGCCAGGGAGCCTAGAACATAAAGCAGTCGGGAAAACATGAAAAGACTAGACTGGCCTAGCCTCCCAGCTTACATCTTTCTTCCATGCTGGATGCTTCCTGCCCTCAAACATTGGACTCCCACTTCTTCAGTTTTGGGACTTGGACTGCCTCTTCTTGCTCCTCAGCTTACAGACGACCTATTGTGGGACCTTGTGATTGTGTGAGTTAATACTTAATAAAATCCCCTTTCTATATATATTTCTATCCCTCTAGAGAACCCTGATTAATACAGATTTTGGTGCCAGGAGTGGTTCTAGAGAAACAGAATATTAAGAATGGAGTTCTTTCATTGGTTTTGGGTTTCTGGAGTTGGCTGCTTAATATGACTAGACCCCCAAATACCAAGGACTCTACTTCTAATAGTATAGAGAACAATGGTGGTCCTTGGCATGAACTGTTTAGAAAGTTATGCAAAATAAATGCATTTGACACTCCAGATTCATTGCTCATGAGAGGCAGAGAGTTTAGTGACTCAATACATAACACCTTTGACCATATGTGGAGAACAAAGGAACATAATGAAGCTGGTTGGTTGCTCCTAAGTTTGGTGGAAAAAGTGACGAAAGAAAATGATGAACTCAGGGATTCTAACTCCCAGCTTCAGAAGCAGATACCGAGGCTCAAATCTGGTAAGATTGCCCTGAGTGAGAGTCTTATCTCCTGTAGAGAAAGAACTGAAATTATGGAAAAACAGACACAAGCTCTTATCATGTGAGTGGCTGACCCGCAACAAAAGGAGCATGCAGAGCCTCACCATGTGTCTACTGTTAAAGTGAGGGCATTGATAGGAAGAGAATGAGACCCTGCAACTTGGAATGGGGACGTGTGGGAGGACCCTGATGAAGCTGGGGATGCTGAGTTTGTAAACTCTAATGAACCTTTTTTGTCAGAAGAAACAGTTTCGCTATCCCCAGTAGTGGCAACATCCCCTCCGCGACCCATGCTGCCATCCACCTTTCCACCTTTGTCTGAGGAGTTAAACCCTGCGCTACCTGAGGCAACAGTGATGGTCTCCCTGAGGCAGTTTCCAGGCAAGATAATGTTGATTCTCCTGAGGAGCCACCCCCAACACCCCTGTTTGCTTCTAGACCTATAACTGGACTAAAGTCCCAGCGGGCCCCTAGACATGAGTTTGAGAGTGTGACCCATGAGGAGGTACACTACACTCAAAAAGAACTGCTTGACTTTTCTCATTTATATAAGCAGAAATCTGGAGAACAGGCATGAGAATAGATATTAAGGGTGTGGGATAATGGTGAAAGGAACATAGAGTTGGATCAGGCTGAATTTATTAATTTGGGTCCACTAAGTAGGGGCTCTGCATTTAATATCGTGGCTTGGGGAGTTGAAAAGTGTTCTAATAGTTTATTTGCTTGGTTAACTGAAATATGAATGAAAAGATGGCCTACTATGAGTGAGCTGGAGATGCCTGATCTCCCTTGGTTTAATGTAGAGGAAAGGATCCAAAGGCTTGGGGAGATTTGGATGGTGGAGTGGATTAGTCACTTATATCTACTCATCCCAACTGGGAGCATCCAGAAGATACACCCTTGACCAATGCCTTGCAAAATAGATTTGTGAAGGCAGAACCTGTGTCTTTGAAGAGCCCTGTAATTGCTCTTCAGATCTCACAGTGGGAAACTACAACAGCCCAATCCAGGCAGGACTGAAAACTGCCCAGACCCTTTAGGAATGGAGGTTTGGGTCACTCCACCAGGAATAAAACACAACCTGCTGAGGCGCTTGCTAAAGGCAAAGGGAATACAGAATAGGTAGAAGAATGTAGTCACCAATACCAGCTATGACCACATGACCAGAAACGTGACCAGACCTTTTTATATATATAAAGGGGAGTTTATATGTGTGTGTGTGTGTATATATATATATATGTATATATATGTGTGTGTGTGTATATGTGTGTGTGTGTGTGTATAAATATATGTATGTATATATCCTATTAGTTCTGTCTTTCTAGAAAACCCTAATACACTGGGGGAAGAAAACCTGGTGTGTGTGTGTGTGAGTGTGTGTGAGTGTGTGTGTGTGTGTGTGTGTATATCCTATTAGTTCCGTCCCTCTAGAAAGCCCTAATACACTGGGGGAAGAAAACCTGACACCAAGTGCAGGGCCAGAGTTGGGCAGGGGGAGCCTTGGACTGTGGTGCTGACTGAGGAAGGCTCCACCAACCCTGAGATAGCCCATTAGAACGGTCCAATGCTGGGCACACCGAGTTGGGCTGCAGCACCAGCTGTGTGCAGGCCGTGGCAGGGATGGCCTGGGAAGAGTTTGTCTGATGAGAAAAGCAGGGGCAGATCCTGGTGGCAGCCACTGAAGGCTGCAGGAACCTACCTTCCTTGCAGCTGGGCAAATTCTCCCTTGAAGGGAAGAGAGGTATTCCACACTGCTCACCAACACTGCTCCCTCCAAATCACCACTCAAACCAGTTCCTTGCTCTGGATCCTTTCCTCAAGGTGTCTTCTTGGGGAACGAGCTTAAACCAAACTTTAAGTTAATATTTATTATGCTTCATGTGCCCCACTGTGCAAGGCGTATATCCCTAAAAGCCATGGGTTCTTAATGAATGTGTTTCCTGCTCCCAATATGTTCGTTCCAGTTTTTCACCTGCGCAGTTTTATGCTGCACATAAAAATACGTGAAGGGAGATTGCAGGATCCCTGCTAGAGAAGCAGGGCCACTTGCAAATTGCAATCAACTGAATTAACATGATGTAGAGGAATGCTGATATCTGTCACTTGCAGGAACGTGTACTCTGAACAAGGAAGGCAAAGGACATGGGGCAGGCATTGAGGAGGACAACCTTGAGGTGGGTCATCACAGCCACAGTGTCCCAAGAGCTCTGAGTTCTAGCTTGCAAGGCTGTCCTGGGAGGTGCCTGTTGCTACTTCATTTTCCCTTTGTGACACCCCAAGTAAATGGCACAGCCAGATGCAGAAGAAACAAAAGACTTTTGAAGATTTATAGGATTTAAGATACGGATCCTCCTATCAGGGAGCAATTGTATGAAAAAAAATCAGTTAAGAGCGAGGTTTCCAATTTATATGAACACTCAGACTTGTCCCACAGGTTATTAAAGCCGAACAACAAGCTTTTCATTCTGTTTGGAGGCCAACAGCCGCAAAGCTATTAACTTGCATACATCTTGTGTGCTTCAAAATTGAAATTAGCTTCTTTAATTGCATCAGCATAAAGCAAATATCTGTTCCTCAGAGGATCTGGTTTTAAAGGTAGCTTGAAATTAAGTGACCCCAAGGCCCACACAGATGTCATGACAGCAGCTATGAAAAGAGGTGACTTATTGTGTAATTGGGAGTAGTGTAGAAAAGTTGAAATAATGAGAGAATTGTTGTTCTTTGCATTTTCTTCCTTATTCTCTGGATTTTATTATCAGCAATTAAGTGCTGATTAGTTCCTCTACTGCCTGATGCTTTGAGACATGCATAACAATCAGTGAGCCTGCAAATTGAGTGGAAACCCCTAATTGCTTAGATAATGATCCCAACAGAAGCTGCTCCTCAGGAGAGGAACCGCTCATGATATTCCCAGGCGGGGGCCTAGGTGTCCTCTTTGTCCTTTCTTCTCACCTGTCTCAGCACAGGCCAATTCCACCAGCAAAGGTGCCCAGCTCACCTGCTTGGTCCCCTGGAGAAATATTGAGGCCACAGGAAAATGGGGCCTGAAGAATGATACTCCCAGGAAGAAGCAAGACTGAGAGCAAGACCAAGACAAGGGGGACTAAGAGAGACAGGGGCAGAAAAAGAAAGAGGAAGAGGATGAGGGAGGGAGGAAGGAGAGTAGGGCAAGGAAGATGACTTATTTGTCCACAGTGCCAATGACAGGTGCACTTTCCATCTTTCCCCACCAGGCCGATTGTTAACTTGGCATCAAACCAAGAGTATTCTTAAATTTGCTATTTGAAAAATTCAATACTTATAATAAAGATAACTTGCTTTTTTGTAATGTTTATTTTCTCTGAAATATTAGTGATGATATCTTATAATTTTGGTGCTCAAGGTTCTTTCATCTGGGTTACCTCTTTGAGTCACCCCATAGACCCCAAGGAAGTCAAGGTTATGTAAGAAATGATACTAATGAGGGGTCCAGGCAATTCTTGTAGGGGCTAGAGGTATTTGCTGACTATCTTTGCATACCAAAACTTAGTGCCTTAAAACATCATTAATTAAGCTCACAATTGTTGTAGGTCAGGAGTTTCAGAAGGTCTAAGCAATTATTGGTCGGATTTCTCATGCTTGTTGCAATCAGCCTTGGGTGGAGCTGCCCTCACTTGAGGCACTTGTGCTGGAGGTCCAAGAGCTTGCTCAGCTGATGTCCCCCTCAGCCTCTCCAGCTTGGGGACCTCAGGGGAGTTACATTTTTGATTGGGCATCCAGCTTCCCTTGGCATGAGCATCCCAGGAGAACCAAGTAGAAAGTTTATGCCCTTCCACTTGCCGATGGAAGTCACACAATGCCCTTCCATTGTTCCTGTCCTTGCAGTGACTCACGGTCTGTCCAGATTCAAGTGGGAGGCTCATAGACCTCTCAATAAAGCACCAATAAACTGCTGCCATATTTTATTATCGTAAGAGACTTTCACAGTGCAGTGATTGAACAGATATGGCCTCAGATGAGTCTTGTCCCAGGACTAGAATCTTAGGTGTCCTAGCAGTATTCCAGGACTGCTTCTGTGCCCAGCAAGTGCTTCTGGGCTCTCTAGGCATAAAACACACAGGACACTCCATCATGGGACCTAGTGTACTTCATTGTTAAATAGAATAAAAAATAAGCCATGAAACGAGAGGGCAAGGGATTAATCACACACCTGTGCCTACATGCAGAACTGCCCCCACTCTGTCTGAGTTGCAGCAGAGATAACCGCTCTGTCACAGCACCTGTGATGCTGCTGTAATTTATTATTTATGGTACAAAAGTAGCATGCATGCATCTTTTCAGATATCATGTGAGGTACTTTTAAAAAATCACATAGCTATAGGCACTAGGCCTGCATAAAAGTAAAGCAAAATTACCCTCGCTGTCAACCCAGCTGTGGGGATGGCTCTTGACTCTTAGAAGTACAAAGGTGGAGTGGCTTCTCCTTCTCATTAATCGTTCTGGGAAGCTGTCATACAAGCAGAAACTGTTGTTCTCATTTTTATTAGATTTCCCTGTAGGGATTCAGACCAGTGATACTTATCACCTTCTTTCCAGCATGTGAGGGGTCAATGTGCCTATTTTCAGCTGGTGAAGGATTAGAGACCGAGGGAATTTGGTATTATTGCTACAGAATTAGATCAGATGGAGCCAGATAGTTACATGTATCGTGTTTGGGATCATAGAGCCTACCTATTAAGAAATGTGAGAAGTAGAGTGGAAATAGGAATAGTTTTATATAATAAGTAATTGTAAAATTCATAATGTTTATCAATATAATATGCACATACGATAAATAAAAATGAAAGGGTATCCAGGTGTACCATGAAAGCACAGTCTCTTGCATACCCTTGTGCTTTCCACCAGACTTGCACCTTGTTCTGCCTTCTGGTGGCTACCAGCAGAGCACTAACTGATGTGCCCATTATGCTTTTTCATTTATTCTAAAATAATTTTCAGACAACTTCTGGTAAATTTCTGATTTAAAATTTTAAAAATTTAGCTTTCCTAAATTATTTTATTCTCGCTTTTACACCTCTTCCCAATTGTAGGCAGGCCTTCCATTAGTTACTATGTAAATACAAGTAAGATCATAAAATATAGATCTATGTTTATATCAATTTATAAAGTATCTTTGGATTCATCTCTATTTCTGCACCCACTTCCAAACCTCTATCAATTGGATCTTTGTTAAGGAAGATAACATCTATTTTATATTCTATACCATAGGTGATTTAAAAGTTCAAAACTAATAAACATCCTTAATAAAATATGGCAAAGTAAGTGTGGTTTAGCCCACAGCCAAGTACTGTGGTTGACTTATATTTCCTTCTCCAAGCCCAGTGTCGTGGCCTGGGACAACACAGGCAGATATTTCTAGGAGGAAAATCAAGTTATATCCCCACTGCCCAGCAGATAACATCTTAGTTTGCTTCATATTTGAACCATAATGTTCTTGAAAATATTTTGCTTTGCCTGAAATTTCTAATTGCCTTTTGTTTCTTGAATCTTGTACGGGTTCCACATTTTCCCAAATGTGTGAGTCTCTATCCTAAGACATGTCCAAAAGTTCTTTACTTACAGGGACATGATCTAGGGGCTTGGAGGGCGCTGGAAAAGTCAGATAATATATTTTAAAGATCCAATTTTACACAAAAGAACAGAAAGAGGAAGAACTATAGCAGAATGCCGCTGCTGTGGATTCAGACTTCACCTCCCAGCCCAGGGAGATGATTGAAGGGGAAGAAGGACAGAACATGAAACTAACAAGCTTGAGACTTATCAATGTCTGTATTGGCAAATTGAGGAGCGATGCACTCCCCAAGGTGGGTGAGCTGGTGGAAATAGCACTGCTGAATCCCAGGCAGGTGTTTGTATACTGGTGTTTGTCTTCCCACACATGAATCAAAAACACCAGATAGAGTGAGTTCCTAGCCCACCCCTCTCGCCCTCTCTCCATACCACCATGCTTCCTCTGTCCCTGTTCAGCAAGGAGAAACAAACTGAAATGATCTGTACATACATATTGCAAACAACAACAACAACAAAAACAATGAACCCGAATCAAATAAAAACCTACATCAGAAGTGAGATTAACCAAAGGAGAATGAATGTAAACACACAGTTCTCCAAGATGCTCAATACATCACAAACATCATGCTCCATAAAATCAGTTAAAAGATAAATACGTACAGCTAATATGTATCAACTGAAAAAAAACAAGTTAAAAGATAAATAGAAATTCAGGTAGATATTATAAAATATCAGAGACAGACCCATAAATGCACCCATTGGGTTTCACGAAGATGAGAATAGAAGAAATAGAACAGAAATAATTTATCCAAATGGTAGTAAAACAAAATATTGTTGAAATGAAGAGCTGTGTCTGTAGACTTAAAGGCCACACCATTCTAGGCAACATACATACTCTGGAAAACGTGTGATGAGTGCCCTCCTTTAATGCTTGGGACATTTATCGGTCCTTGTGTTTATACTTCAGTGTTTATGGTTTTTGAAACTTTTAAATTGGGATTTCCAAACATTTTCTCCCATTATCCATGATCTTTACTTTTTTTATTTATGGTCCTAGCGGGCTTTACCTTTCAGCTTACCAATATTTTATTTTAACTTCAGAAATACTAATTTTAACTACCAAGAATATTTTCTTGTCCTTGATTCTTTTCCCCGCAGCCTGTCCTTGTCTTAAGGATATAGTTCCTCAAATACTTTTGATGATGTTTGGAGTTTTGAAAGTGATCTCTTTTGAATTATCTCAATTTCCTACAAAATACGTTATTTATGTTGGCCTCGGCTGTTCCCCTTGGAATTGTCGCCTTTCCTCCGCCTCATTGAGCAGTGCTTCCTTGAGGACTGGAACAATTCCAACAGCTCATCTCCACCTGTGTGCATCTCCCCTCGCTCCAGTCACAGAGGTCAGCATCTCTCTGAATTTTGGTTTTGCCATTCTCTTTTTTGAATATGTAAGTCTAACCTACATATATGTATGTTTAAGTAATAATTATTTTAAATTTTAAAAAATATATTGAAATACTACCAAAGTATGTTTCTACAGGGACCTATTTTTTATTTTTCCTCCCTTAACCAAGTGTTTCTATGATCAGTCCTTGTTGCTGTGTGTAGCAGTAGTTCATTTTCAGACAGGCAGCTCTTGTAAATTCCTCTGGCCATTGAAATACAAGCAAAAGGGTACATGTGTCAGTTCCAGGAAGCATTTACAAGTCAGTGCGTGATTTCCTGTGCTCACGCCCACAGCGGACACATCTGGGGAAGCGTGTGTGGACGTGGACCTGCCACAAGATCAGCACCTCCTGGAGTGATCGGCTGAGCCCGGAGGAGGTGGCCCTGGAGAGTTCTGGGAGCCAAAGCAAAAGCGGCAAGAACAAGAAATACATTTTGCTGTGCCAGATCAATAAGATTTTTGAGCTATTTCTTGGCACAGGATCATCTACCATACCTTTTCCTTCCTTTGATGTGTGCGTCTGCAGTGATGGAATTCTATTTCACTTTTCTATACAGATCACTGATTGTCTGCCTCCACCCACAAAGCGGCCCTTTCCTCCCCCGGGGTCCTGCAGTGCATCTGTTTGTGTGAGCCTGTTTTGGGCTCCCTTCTGCTCCATCATCAGCTCATCAATCCTGAACAAATACCTCTGTAGTCTTCATTACTGCAGCTTAATAGTATCTGGTGTAGTAACTCTCTCTACTTTCTATTGCTTTTTCAGGACTGTCTTTTCCCACCTTACTTTACTCACCATTAAGTTTTAGAAACCTACAACCACATACACAATGGAAAGCTTGTTGGGGTTTTGATTGTAATTGCATTTGAGGTGCTTATCTTTACAATATTGAGTGCTCCTATTCATCATGGGCTCTGGGCTACCTGTCTTTTTTGATGTATCTAAAGCATTATAAATTTTTGGAACAAAAGAATAGGATTTCTTGAGTTTAGGCAACCATCTGGAATTAGAAGTCTATTTGCAACTGTGTTTCACAGAGTTAAACTCAGGATTCAATACCATAAAGCAAAGTACAGGGAGGAGAGGGGCTGGGGAAAGGACTAAGCCTGGGGTATTTTCTCTGTGTCGGATGCCCCTTGGGTGTCATGTATGCAGTATTTCAATTTATTCCTATGAAACCTCTATCTAACATGTAGCAGTTTCTTTATGAAATCAAGACTCAATTATGTTAAACAAACTATCAAAGCTCAAACCCTGGTAAAAAGTGGCAGGGCTAAGAATTGGAGTGGGCCACTTGGATTTCAAGCCAAGCTTCCCCAATATCATCATGACAAGTGTATTGAAGAAATTCAAAAGATTTTGCCCGACTTTCTTCAGGTTGATGGACTGGCTTATTGTCTTGGCTAATACTTTCTATCAAATTCTTAATTATTACAATACATTTTATTTTTATTATTTATTTATTTATATTTTATTTTTTGAGATGGAGTTCCATTCTTGTTGCCCAGACTGGGGTGCAATGGCGTGATCTCAGCTCATTGCAACCTCTGCCTCCCTGGTTCAAGTGATTCTCCTGCCTCAGCCTCCCAAGTAGCTGGGATTACAGGCGCCCACCACCATGCCTGGCTAATTTTTTGTATTTTTAGTAGAGACAGGTTTTCACCATGTTGACCAGGCTTGTCTTGAACTCCTGACCTCGGGTGGTCCACCCGCCTCAGCCTCCCAAAGTGCTGGGATCACAGGTGTGAGCCACCAAGCCCAGCCCACAATAAATTTTAGAATAATATCCTGCTTAGGCTGATAAAAAGCATATGACTTTAAGAAGTGTCTCTCCACAGGCCAGTTTGGCAGAGATCAGGAGACACTTCATCATCTTCCCATCAGCAGATGTTGGTGAGCCTACCACTTGAAGGAATAAAACAGCAACAACGCTGTCAGTTCTGGAGAGACCCACAAGGTGGGCACAGCTATCTCAATGTTTTGAGAAAGGACATTAGTTTCTTCTTAGTCTCCATTGTCATATTCTTCTTCCGTAACCTAGGGGGCAATTTATTACCAGTGGAAATAAATTGCATTGTGTACCAGCTCTGGCTTTGAAGTTTTCATTTTCTGTCTATGCAATAACATGCTATGATTATGTATGAACTTCTAAATGCGAACAGAGGAGACTTAATTCCATTACATTTCCCTGGAGAAAGGAAGTCTGATTCAGTTCATACACAAGGATTCTTCTTGTTATATAACTGTAGTGTTTGGAGCATTATTTTCAGAGTTGTTGACTGTGGCTTGATGAGATTTTATTTTATGTAGCCAGTCCAGGCTACCCATATTTGACTTAACGTGAGAGGCAATAATACAAAGAATTTTCTTCCTTCTGAACTTGTAAAATGTAGCTGACTTTCCAGCCCCAACCCTAGGGAAATATGAATTTAGCTCTGATAAAATTTAGCATCTAAGTTAATTTTGCTCTCTCCTTTCCACAGGCTGAATGTTTTTCTACCAATGCATAAGATCTTCCAGCCACAGACAGGCGCTGTTTTTAGACGGTCTCGAGGCATCTCATTTTACAAAGGATATAGAAACAGACAGATGCTATATAGAAACTGGTGGGGTGGGGTGGGGTGAGAGAGAAGACAGAAGACAAGGCTTATAGTTTAATCATCTAAACTCTGTATGCAATAACCAAGGTCTCCCCAGAAAGCTGTCAGGGTATACTTCTGTGGTCAGTAGATTTCTAATCAGCTATAGAAGGGTAGCCAAACACAGCTGAACTGTGCCTTTTAGTAGCAGGAAAAGTATCTGCTATAGTTCAGACGCTTGTCCCCCAAACCCCGTATTGAAATTTGACACCCATATTGGAGGGGGACCTAAGGGGAGGTGTTTGGATCATGAGGACAGATCCCTCATGAATGTCTTGGTACTGTCCTCGCAGTGAAGAGTGAGTTCTCACTCTATCAGCTCCCTTGAGAAACTGGTTGTCAAAACAAGCCTGGCACTCCCCATCCCCTTGCTTCCTCCCTCACCATGTGGTCTCTGCACACACAAGCTCCCGTTCGCTTTTCATCATGTGTGGAACCAACCCGAGGACCTCATTGGAAAGAGAGTGGATGCTGGCACCATGTTTCTTGTTCAGCCTGCAGAACTGGGAGACAACATAAACCTCTTTGCTTTATAGCTTACCCAGACTTGTGAGTTTCTTTGTAGCAACACAAACAGACAAAGCATCTGACAACCGAGTTGTTCAATGAAGAGATTGTTAGAGCCCAGGCCAAGATTCATCATGTTCAATTGGTACAAGACGCAATTAACTAATATGATTTGGGACAGCTGTCTCCATTGAGGTCACCAGGGGGTCATGGAGTGATGCTTCAGGAGGAAAAGCTGACTACTTCCTACCCTGGGCTCCATTTTTGTCAGTGCTCTACAGAGAGACAGAACTGACAAGATATACAGAGAGGAATACATAAAGAGGAGCAGCAGGGGAATTGGCTTACTCAATTATGGAGGCTGAGATGTCTCATGATAGGCCCCCTACAAGCTGGAGAGTGAGGGAAGCTGATAGCATAGCTCATTGCAGTCCGGAAGGCCAGAGAACCCAGGAAGCTGACGGTATAACTCTTAGGCAGAGGCCTAAGGCCCGAGAGCCTTGGGGGAGTTACTGCTGTGAGTCCTTGAATCCGAAACAAGAGAACTTGGAGTTCTGGTATCCAGGGTCAGAAGAAGGGCATCCAGCTCAGAAGAGAGAGTGAGAACATCCCTTCCTCTGACTGTTTGTTTCTTCTAGGACCCCAGAGGATTGATGGTGCCTACTGGCACTGAGGGTGGCACTTCCCCACTCTGTCTTGCAACTCAAATACTAATCTCGGAAACACCCTCGCAGACATACTTTGGGAGCCCAGTCATTCCAATCAAGTTCCAAACCACCTGGCTTTCCCTTTCAGCAGAAGAGAGATGGGATCAGCGCCTACTGAAGCACTGGGGATAAATGATGCTTTACCAGCTGTCTGGGAACCCCTTAATCCAGTCAAATTGATGCCAGAGTCAGCCATCACAGGCTCTTTCCGCATCCACAGGGACTGAGGGTGAAACAGATCAGACTGGCTTTTGAAACATTTCTGCTTTCATCCTTGAGCTCTGAAGAACTCCACTGGCTCTTAAGGAAATTAGATTTAGGCCTTCTGAGATTCTAACTAATCACTTGTACAGAGTGTCTAATTTTCTGAACTATTTTGGATTGTGCAAAAAGTTTTAAACTTTATATTTTCTATGTACACTTATTCTTCATCTTTATCCAATATAAGTCAAAAATGACAGGAATAAAACGGTGAAGTGTTTGAGACTTTTTAGGGACCATGTGTCTTCTGTTCAGGGACAGTAGGTGGGAGTGTCAGGGAGGGAGACTGTGCTACTGGACATATGAGTTTAGCAGCCACCAAGACCAGTTAATACTGCCAAGCCCTTGGTTATTTATGTGAGTTTTCAGAGTATTCCTGGGGAATTTGACTTTCAAAAAGCCAGTGGACCTTGAGATTCTGCTGCTGAGACAGCTGTATTTTTCAACTGACTCCCCAGTCAATCTTGCCAAATGTGGCAAAGAGTTAGGGAGTTTCTGCAGTCAGTGAATGAGCAACAAGGTCTAATGTATATTGTCTCAGGGAAGGTCTGATGTATACCATCTCAGGGAATGTCTAATGTATACCATCTCAGGGAAAACTGTTAGTGGAGAATAAAACCCAGATTGGTAGATGGACTTTGGTTTGAAATGAGTTTGAATACACTTAGGGTGAAGTGGGATTTAGAATTCTGCCATAACAAAGATTACTTAATAATTACAATGGAATTTTTCGCCGTCCAGTTAGTCAATTAGGTCAAAAAATTCAGATATATCTATGAATCTGATTATTTGCCAAATAAAATGTGAAAGCTTGCCTCCATCTTTCTATTGTGTGCAGATATTTTGCAGTGTGGATTTGGTCTCTGGGTGTGAATGTGCCCTGGACAAAATGCTTACTAGACAGACATTTTGCTTCTTTGTAGACACTGTGCTAGGCATGTATTACACATTGCCCCGAATCCTTATCACAAACACATCAGGAGTATGATGCTTCTCTTTTGGCCAAGGAGGAAGCTGTGGCTCAGGCCAGTGAGGCTGTATATCCGGGGATCAACAGCCAGTAAGTGGGTGTGCCGACTCCCAAGGCCAAAGCCCACCCACTTGCCAGGTAACTTTCTAAGAATACGAAGGTATTCTGTGTTATGATGGTGTGCGTTACATGAATGTATCTATCTACCAAAAGTGTGCTTCCATGATTTGTGCAATCAGATATGGGATGTAATGGTAACTCATGTTTTTACCCAAGGATTTTTTCATCATCATAAAACATCACTTCTACTCAGCTTTATTCTAATGATTTGAGGCAGAGTTTAAAAATCTATCAAAATTAAACATATTTTTAACAAAGTGAAGACATCTAGACCATCAGTCAACGGGGTAGGAAAGACGGAGCTAAAACCAGGGCTGAATTTCATTTACAGATGACTCGAGGTCCTACTCAATTACTAGGAATGGACTAAACATTCGCCTCTAAGCTTTCCAGTAAGCAACATAATAGGAACAATATCAATGCAATATGCCCTGAGTCCATGAAAAATAAACTAAGCAGTTGCTTAGGGAAAGCAGAGCTGCTTCTGGTAAGGAATTCAGAGAGTTTTCCTTTGAGTCTTCATAAAGAAGACACTCTTTGATGTAGGGCACAGCATTAACTACATTCTTACGCAAGTTTTAAAGGCTAAATCTTATAAAATCTTTTAATATAGGCCATAACACCAAGCAGCAAAAATAGAGAACTAGAGGATGGGGAGATGGAATTTGCTGTGTTTGGAAACTAATACAATTATTGGTTTTCTGTGTTCTCACTTAATCCAGGGTTTTAAGGAATCTAGAGAAAAATCAGGATTGATGTTTTTCATTAGTGCATTTTCTTACAACAAAACCTCTTGAACGCTCTGGGTGGTGAGGAGTTTGGGTTGCTCTTGGCTTGTGATGAGTTTCCCAGGGAGCCATGCACTTCTCACCTGAGCAAACCACCAGGAAAAGTTTTGGGATAGTCCTGGAGGCAGGGAAATTTCCTATGGGTGTTTATTTAGCTGTAGTGCTGTAATCAGCCTTTCACATAATTTGATAAAACTGACCAATGTGAAATAAAACTGTTAATATGACCCCAAACTCTCCAGACAAGATGGATTCTCTATGGCTAACAGAAACACCCAAATTAAAATAATGGAAACCCAGTGGCCATAGTTAGAGAACGGTGGTCACGTGCCTTTTGTTTCTGAAGACGGCAGTTCCAAACAAACATGCTGTCTGTGCCTCTGAGCTAAGATAGTTCTTGTAAAGGGAGCTGAGGCACCATGGCTGGAAATCTCCCACCAGCCTGACATGGCGTCCAACAGACACTTACGGTTTGGGGTATAGAAACTACCCAGTCAGGACTCAGTTATTTTCAACCAATCAGAATTGAATGTGTTCAAATCCTTCATTTACATATACAGACCTGATTGAAGACTGTGACGGGAACTCTCCTTATTCAGGCCAGACCCTTTCTGTGTTCTCCAGAACGTGCTTTTGTTTTCCACCAGAGCTTGCGTCTTCCCAATATCTAGATTGTTTTCTATTTAATAAAAAGTAAAATTCTCAACTTTTCCTCCACAGATCTCATGGTTTTTTGTTAGTACCTCAAATATATGTGTACAAAGGTGGAAAAAGCAAAATTCCAGGGCATTAGCTGGGGTTAAAGTATCTATGTTTTCACCCATCAGATTTAGGCTTCATTCCCCAGAACCCACTTTCTTTTAACCAAGTGCATGCTTTCCCTCACTCATATACTTGAGTGATTTCATCAGGTGAAAGGAAGATTATAATGAACATCTCAAACTTTATATAATTTGAGGAAGTCCTTATCAATATTTGCTTCTGTTTTCTCCTTGACAACCCAGCTCAGGCTGGTCTGACTTCCCTTTCCTCTCTTCCTTGTTTACTTCCCATTTATTTTTTGTTGCTGTTGGGTAATTTAGGTATAAGTGTAATAGTCCTTATCACACTTCATACTAGGGAAATGGAGTTCATGATTGCTGGGTGTGGGGCAAGGATTTTATATTAAAAATCATCCAATGATTGGAGGAAAGAAGGAAAATCTCTTCTTTGGTGCCTCTGAGAAGATCTTCGAAAGATTTTCAGGGAGCAGCGTGTCCCCAGTGGAAACTGAAAGTACTTCATTTGTTTTGTTTTCTCCAGTTGTGGTAGATGGAAAAATGGTCACAGTTCTATGCACCTCCACTCATCAAAAGGCAGGGTCAGTTTCCCCATTCATTGACCCTGAGTTTTACCAGGTTTGGCCAATAGAAGTCAGAGGAAGTGGCAGGTGCCAGTTACAAGTTTGGGCTGCAAGTTCCACAGCCCCTTTTAGAAATCAGCTGAACCACTGTGTGAATAAGGCCAGGTTAGCCTGCTGGAGAATGAGGCCCAGTTGCTCCCATCATCTCATATGACAGCCAATCAACCAACAGTCATGTGACTGAAGTCATCTTGGACCAGCCAAATTCCAACCAACCTTTTCAGTAGACCCCAGACACATGAACAAACCCAACTAAGATCAACCAACCAACCCTAAATAGGTCTGCAGAGTTGCCCAGTAACACACAGAATCACTACCAATAATAAATGTATACTGTTTGAAGTTGCCACATTGTTAGGTGGTTTGTTATGCCACAAAAGCTAACCGACACATCAACTCTGAAACCTCCTTGGTTTAATCAGGGTGCTGGCATGTATGGGGCAACTGTGCCCAGGATAACATTACTTAGTCTCAGAATCATAATTAATTAAATTTTAAGTGACAGAAATCTAATAAAATCTGACTTACTTAAAAAGGGGAACTTATTGGTTCACAGAAACACGCTGCAGCAAGAGTCAACTGGGGACTCTTGGTTGACGAGAGCCAGGAATGTGACCTGCATTGAAGTTTGCTCTTTCAGAGTCAGTGCAGTTGAGTGTGATGGAAACTTTTCTTTAGAAAAGAAAAAAGAAACATCATCCAGGGTAAGTTTACCATATATTCTTATGCAGGGAGGGTGAGGTTGATAAAATATTTATTTTGTATGCTCTTTCCTAAGTGGCTCTGCTCTCTGGAAGATTCCCTTTGTCTCATGGCCTTTAGAGCTGACAGCAGAATTGGGCAGACCTCACCTGTTGAGGACTCATAGTGGAACTTGTTTTTTTCTCTCTCTCTCTTTTTTTTTTTTTTTTTTTTTTTTTTGAGATGGGTTTTCTCTCTTGTTGCCCAGGCTGGAGTGCAGTGGCATGATCTTAGCTCACTGCAACCTCCACCTCCCAGGTTCAAGCGATTCTCCTGCCTCAGCCTCCCAAGTAGCTGGGATTACAGGCGCCTGCCACCATGTCAGGCTAATCTTTGTATTTTTAGTAGAGACGGGGTTTCACCATGTTGGCCAGGCTAGTCTTGAATCCTGACCTCGTGATCCACCCATCTCGGCCTCCCAAAGTGCTGGGATTACAGGAGTGAGCCACCACGCCCGGCCAGAATTTGTTTTTCTTTCTGGGTGCCTGAAATCTGAATCACCTTCCTATATTTTAGGGATCCTCTACCCACTGTGGCAGAACCTGGCCCCCATTATGTAAATGGGAAAGCCCGGATAGCACCTTCCCAGCCTCCCTTGCAGCTGGGGCCTAGTCAATGTGACTTGCCTCTGCCAATCAGGCACCTGCCCTCAGCTTACAGGGCACCTGTGATGTGAGGTGGCCATAGCTGCTGGGAACCCATTCTGTGATGATGGTGGTCCTGAGCAGCTGGCCCTGGGTTCTGTGGGGGGTCAGCAGCAGAGTTTCTAAGGAAAGCACCCAGTGTTCAGTGTCAGAGGTGCATCTTCAGCCAAACCAGCAGCTGAAGCAGAGATGCTTCCACCAGGCCAGTTTTCAGGCTGCTGATGGCTGCACTGCCTCCTAGCCTGGCTCCCCTGTCTTCTTCAAGATTCATGGAGCTTTCCAGCACCATTTTAACACATTTTTGTTTGTTTGTTTACATTCCCCAGTCATTAGCTATTGCATGCAACTGTGAAGCCAGGATAAAACCACACAGCATCTCAGCCCAGGTCTGTGCTGGTGTGAGCCCTGAAGCTGAACTCAGATCGGGCATTCACAGGCATGGGGATTTTTCTGTAACACGATCCCTTTGAACTTTGCATATTTATTTTGTCTTGAGTGATTGTTGGCTCGCAACCAATGTGAAAAATCGAGTCATGTCATGATTGCTGAACCTTTGCTTACACCCTGAAGCACAGAATCCAGCCCCGTGACTCAGCAAGGTGGACAGCTGTCAGGTCCAAGTATCTTTGCATCCATGGTCATGACCTGAGGAACACTGTCTGCACCATAATCTTACTCTTTTCTATCTGCTCTCCAATGGCCCCATTTGAACTAGTTTGTTTCTTATGGCATCTCAAAAACTCAAAAGCAGCAGTACAAAAAAATGAGAAAACTTTAAAATGTCTTTTTCAAAAATCCAAGATTGTCCAGTGTTCTTATTATTCACTTTTTGTGTAACAAATTACTCTCCAGTTTAGTGGCTTAAATATAATTTATTATCTCTCGTGATTGGGTTCAACTGACAAATTCTCATGTGGGGTCTCTCAGGTTATTGCATTTACATATTGGCTAAGAGAAGAAGCATCTTAAGGCTCAGTGGGGCTGGAAGTTCAAGGTGGCTTCTTCTCTCCCATGTCAGGTGCCCAGTTGAGACGGCTGACTGGCAGGAGCTGGCCATCAGATCTCTCTTTCCATGCAGCCTCTTAAAGTGACCACCTTGGGCTTTCTCACGGCCTGGCTGTTGGATTTAGGGGAGAGCTTTCAGATCCAGCACAGTGCCACTTCCACCATATTTTATTGTTCAAAGCAATCCCAGAGTCTCCCCAGATTCAAGGGCAGAATAACATAGACCCCACATTCCAGTGGAAGGAATATCAATGAATTTGTAGCTATCTTTGTTCCTCTGCTTGTTGGAAAGAGTTGAAGTCCCAAGAGAAAAACCTGTTATCTGTTGTCTTAACTTGGATTTCCCCAGAAAGGGATACTGAGGCAAAGATTGTGAGTTCAGTGTTACCTGTGGAAACACTAGCAGGGTAGTGAGACAGAGGAGGGAAGAGATCCAGTGAAAGGTACATTATCAAGCAGGTGACTGAGTGTAGGAGACTGGGCTAATCCCAGTAGGGAACTCGGATGATATGTGGATATGTGCAGCTATGCTGACAGAGGTATGTGGGAACTGGGATTGTCCACTGCTGCTTCCAGATGTTAACTCCCTGGCACTTCCGGTCACTCTGGCATGTGTGTTCAGAGAAGATTCTGGGAGCTTTTCAGGTGGAGAGAAGGCAGACTTAGACCTGGAAGCTTCTGGTTGGCAGCATTGGGTTGGGGCATGTGGATGGGCCACCGGCCATGTCTGCACCCTAGTGGCTTCTCTACCAAAAAAGGGGCCAGAGGAACATGTGCCACTCCTTAACATTTTTCTTCCTTCCCTTTGTGACTTTATTCTCCCCTTTTGGAAACTATCACTTGGGATTCTCCAGTTTCACCATTTATTGTTTCTGCCACAGAACTTGTTGGTTACAAGTTGCAGACCCAAAGGCAGACTTGCTTAGGATTAAAAATAGGGAAATATTGGTTTATGTCTCCAAACCATAGTAAGGCAAGAGACAGAAGAAGGCATCAGGGACAGTTGGGTCCAGAAATCAGTTACTGTCAGGCCTCTTACTCTTTCTCTCTTATTCTCACTTTTCTGCACTTCTGCAGTACTCTCAGACCTGCTTCTCCACAGTATGGAAATGTCTTTGAGGGCCTCTCAGGGCTCATATCATCCAAGTCTTGCTACCAAAAATGAATTTGAAGTTCCAAGTTTTAAAATTCTGTGGAATAACTTAGACTGACACACCATGGCTCACTTACCCAGCTCTGAAATCAATAGAAGGCAGGGGTGGGAGAGGAGTGAATTATGAATAATAGTTTTCCTTGGAACTCTGCCATTGTAGGGGCTTGGGGGCACTATTTCCAAAAATAAGGGAGGTACCTTACCTGGAGTGGAGGCCGTGATCATCAGAGGAGCTTTCGTCTTTAGACGAGTGGCTTATCAGAAAACCTTTCTCAAACTCTAGTGGGTCCCATCAGACCTCCTGGCCATCCTCTGGAGGGTGCCCTGCAGAGCACAGAGAAGCAGAGTGAATAAAAGCTAAAAAGTATCCAAAAGAAAATACATGTTTGAGAAGATGGCCTGTTTGTTGACCAGGGAAAAGGTTTCTTCACAGCTTCATCCTCCACCTTTCCCACCTTCAAAGCCAACTTGACTCTTTATGTAAGAAAAGTGTGGAGTCCCCTGCTTGAGGAGTGGGTCGTTTGTAAGGGGGAAATCTGCATAGGGCCCTAATTGTGCCCTCACCCTCTAGGGAGGCTGTTGGGGACCTCCTAGCTCACAGCAGCCCCTCCCTCTTTCAGCAATGCTCCCACTGGGCTCCCAAGGGGGGCAGTCATGCGACATCATGCAGGACCCTAAGTGGTAGTTGATTGACCCAGGGAGGGACTCATGACCCAAGCTGGGTCTATCAGATTCTCCTTCTTGGAAAATTTGAATTTTGGAATCTGAACAAGATGAAAACTATGAGTTTTGGCAGTCAACATGCATCCCAGTTAAGTTTTTCTATTATGTATTGGCTACGTATTGTGAACAAATCCCGACTCCAGGCATGCTGGAGAGAAATGATTTTTTCACCCAACTTTGAGGTCTTGAGTTTCTTGAGTGAAAGGGATGCTTGGAATGTATGAGACAGGATGCTAAGGAGGTGGAGAAAGACGATCAAGTGGGGTGGAGTATTGGGGTGGAGTAAAGAATTGAAGAGATTCTGGAACCTTAGATAGGGATGCTCCATCATGTTTCCTGTTACTAAGGACTCAAATAAATTGAGAACTGAGTGACCACTGGCACTTGGCGACTTGGTCAGAACAAGTTCTGCTCCACAGGTACCTGCATTCTCCTTTCCTCGCAGGACTGCACTTGCTCAGTGGACTTTTGAGCAAAGCATGGTGGCAGGCACACAGCACAACCCTGGGCTCCAGAGCCTGCCTTTCCCTTCACCTGGATATCAACCCTAAAGTTCCATTTTTCCAGACAGAGCAACCTGGCTTGAGCTCCATCTTCAGCGCAATAATGTAAGTGGACTCACCATCCCATGTGCCTCTCCCTGGGATCCTCAACTATTCTCAGGGATGGCCCCAGCAGCCTGGCTGGCACAGTGTGACTCTTGCCCTGCAGTCATATGTGTTTGAGTCTAGGCTAGTCATGTGACGTAAGTTTGGCCTGTCATATCCTCTTTAGCAGAAATTTTAATATGAAGAATTAACTGAGGCAGGCACTGGGGTGGCTGGAGCATAGCTAAGCTGATGGCAGCATTTGGAGGGAAGAGTTTCCTTTCTCTGCTGAGCTTTCTGGTTGCTTCCCACCTCACTGGGGTGCTCAGTTCTTCCTGGAAATCATGAGGTGTCCACTCACATTTTGGTAGATCCTATTTGTTGCTTAGATATTGAAGTTAAAGTTAAGCAGTTGGTTTCCATTGGTTGCAGAAAACAGAACTTTAGTGATTATACTCACTTGCTTTTTTACCCCAAATTATGAGAACACTTAAGCCCTTTACGTTTAGTCACAAGCAGAAGGAAAGAGGAGGCTGGCAATGAGTGACAGGTTTTCTTTGGAGGGGTAGGAGGATACTAGTGACTCCTTAATTCAAACATTTGGAAATTCCCATTTTGTAGCAGCAAAGCTCAACCTAAATAACTTTTTGGACATTTCAAGAAACTCTAAATAATGCAGAACAATAAAATGCTTTGTTTCTAACCAATACTCAATCTTGCAAAGCCTGGTGTTCAAAAAAGATCAGTGAGATTTAAGAGTTTTAGCTGAACTCTGGATCTATACAATTTTGAACGTCAGAAATTTCAATCCTTTCTGACCTTCTAAAAAGAATATCCATCTGGGACCATTCAGCAAAGAAAATAAAATTCTGGCCTCCAGGCAGTTCTGCATCTGTAGGCATAAGAAGCATTTTTCCTAACCATTATACTTTCTTGGGTGGCTTCGAGCCCCCATGCCCCAGGACTGTCCAGCTGTGCGAGTCAGCCTGGATCGTGCTCCCTGTTCCACCTGAAGCCATGCAGGCAAAGGCTGCAGCATGAGGCTTCCCAAGCTGTGTTCAGATGCTGTGCCTTTCCTCTCATCTCATCTACAGGTCAAGCCCAGGTAAGATGAAGGCCCTGCCCTTTGCAGGGACCTTGTGAGATGCAGGAGCAGCTTCCGCAGAGAGATGCAGACACTAAAGGCCCGTGTAGCTGAAGCCTCGGAAGCTGGTCCACCATGTTCTGCCAGAACAGGGGAATCATCATCCTTAGAACCACCCGGAAGCACGAGTTGTCAGATGGAGACAGGGCCTCATAAATCAGCCAGCACAAACCCCTGGTTGGACAGCAGGTAGGGTGGCAGCCCTGACACTCACAAGGATTGCCTGGGGCTGCAGCTTATTAGTGGTGCCTCGAAGCAGCTAGAATCTGGGCGTCCCCAGGAGATCTTTCCACGCCTGCTGGCTTCTTTCATGGTGCTGTTTGCCTGCTGGTGCCTGGTGAGGGCCCCTGGTGAGGGAAAACGGGGGCTTCTTATTCCTTTCCACTCTGTGTGAATTGATTTTCCCAACTAAGCCCCAAGTTCCAGTAACTTACTGAGTTGATGGAGTCACTGGCTATTTCAAGCTATCATTTTCATCTGAAGCATTTCGCTCTTTAAACTGACATTTAAATGCATATTCAGACGTGGGCAGCCTTCCCTTAGTGCCCAGGAACCGGGATGGACCCATGCATAGATGCTCCTCCTTTGCCCCCATACTGGAAACCACGAGACACACACTCCATGCCTGCTGAGAGGTGAGGAAAACAACTCCAGACAGTGTCAGAAATGCACATGCAGACACACACAGGACCGGGTCCCCTCGGTTGAAGTCAGCTCCTTTAGAGCAGATGCAGGAGTGCTGGGATCTGGCGGGGACACAGGACAAAGATGGCCTCTCTGTTGGAGTCAGGGGTCATCCTATGCCAGTGCCCTGGGGTGGGAAGGGATGTGGCCTGTCCCAGGAATAAGGGGAAGCCTGCGGACTCAGTGCCAGCGAGCTGGGCACTGACTGGACAAGGCTGTGAAGTAGCCAGAAGCTAGTCTAGGAAGGCCCTGCAGACAGGACACGGGCTGTCCTAGAGCCGAGGTCCGCACCCCTCTCCTCCCACCTCCTGAGCATGCTGCTCCTCTGCAACTTCCTATGCTGAATGTGTCTCCCCTGCAGGCCTCTCAGCACGTGGCCTGAACCTGGGGTGCAGTGGCTCTTCTCTCTCCTCATTGTCACTTCCACACCACTCTCCTTCCTTCTTAAAATCCCAGCCCGAGGCTCAGGACATGAGCCATACCACCTGCTGCCCCTCCTTAGGCAGTTGTCTATAGACCCCTTTTCCTTTATTCCTTGGAGGTTTCAGCTTCCCTGACAATCCAGTTCTCCACATGGAAGACCACGCAGAGGCTCTGTCCAGTGCCCTAGCCTCGCAGCTCCTTACCACCTCCATAACAAAGCCGTGCCCTCCAGTCACCGCAGCCACTCATGCCACCCAACCCCCCAGACCTTGTCATTAGCAAACAAAACAGTGAAACTTCTATCATCTGGACTCAAAGCAGCCCACATCCTTACCACCTCTTATCTTAATACAATTTAATAGCTGCAGAAAAAAGTCCTCCATGCCAAAATTAAAAAAAAAAATTAGTTGTACACACGCAGGGCAAGGTAGATTTGGCTAAACAGAAATCTAAATGACATAAGCTGAAATAAGCAAAGGTTGTGTTAATGGAAATGTTCAGTATCGGAGCAAAGACAGAAATCCTGCTGTAGTGGAACTGGAGAGGCCGGGTCACATTACCATGCCCGTTTTCTGGTAAGACTATTGAGGTGAATCCTCTTCAGGAATGTTGGAAGTGAAGATGTCCAGGATACCTGGTGGGTGAGGTGAGCTGATCCTGGAGAAGTGTAGTCTCAGTGGCAATGTTGGTCCTGAGGCCATTGGCCACACTGTTAAAAACAATTCTGATCTTTGACCAACTCATTTCTCATAAAAGCTTGCTTTTTATGAGAAGTTTGTAACTTCAGAAAAAAAGTCTAAAGATTTGGTAGTGTTAACTCCTTTTGCCCATGACTACCATGGGGGCCCCTTGGGTTCACTAGAGGCCTCACCCTGTACCCTCCCCCACCTCTACCCAACCCACTCCTCCTGTTTTCTCCTCAATCTACTCCAATTGAGTATCCATGCCCTCCATTCAACCAAAACTGCCCATTTCAAGGTTACTATTGATGGCCACACTGCAAAATACAGACCTGAATGCTTGGTTCTCACCTGACTTGAAGTTCCTGCAATGTTTTTGTTGTACTTGAGCCAACTAGCAATTATTATATGCAATTGCTCCCAGTGTGAGGAAGGCAATGGGAAGAGGTAACCAAGAAGTACAAAACACTTTTTGCTAACTAACCACACATTTATTCCCATTTAACAAGTTAATTAAGCAATTAATAGATAAAGCAATTAGGGCTAATTCAGCAGTCAAGCCATTATGTGAGCTAGCTTCCTGCCTTGGAGCTAATTTCCTAGGTTAGAAGGGCAGCACTGCCTCCCCCGGGGATTCATCCAGTTGGTCAGGCTCTCCTAAGGCCTCCAGCCTTCTGGCTACCCCCAGCCAACATGGAATTGACTTCTGCTGGATGATACCTTCATTCCATCTCCTCAAGAAAATCACATAGTGACGACTCTGTGCCCTCCAGAGAGGTGCCTGGAGACCAAAGCTTGTCTTGGAATTTTGATTGCAGACTGAGTTTTTGTATTAAATATTTGCTTCTTTGGGTTTTTTGTTTGTTTGTTTGTTTTTACAACGTTTTTTATCCTTGCAGAGTCTCAGGGTGAAATGCTGGAATGATGGACTACGCGTCTCCTCTTCCACACTCACAGCCAATCAATGAGCAAATTTAGAACCTCTCCTTTCAGCACAGCTCTGGACTCCGGCCACTCCTCAGAGCCTCCACCACCTCCACATGGGTCCAGCAAGGCCATCTTTTTCGGGGCGATTGCAAAGGCCTCCCAGCTGCTTTCTCTGCACCACCCTTGCCACCCTTTCCTCCCAGTCATGCCAGGATGGCCTTTTGTAGTGTGAATTTTAGAGTTCACTCCCCTGTTCAAAACCCCATTCCAGGGTAAAAGCTAAAGTCCCCCCATCTGCTTCCACCCAGGGTGACTCTCCAACCCTCCTTCGCACCCCTTTCTCACTCTGTTTCAGCCATGCTGACCTCTGCGCCTCGCAGCCTTTGCCCTTTGCCCTCTTGGCTTCCTCTGCCGAGAATGTCCCCACCAGCCCTCAGCCTGGCTTCTATTCTCTCTGCCTTCTTTCCATACACCCGTCTCTTCCTTCCCATTTGCCCTGCTAGGTTCTCCCAGAGCACCCACTTTCTCAGCCCCATGCACTTTACTGAGCCATTTGTTATCTGTTGCCTGCACTGTAATATCAGCTTCACAGGTGAGGGGATTTTTGTCTTTTTTCCCCCACTTTTGCATTCCCCAAGAAAGTAACAGTGTCAGATACACAGTAGGTATTCTAAGGTGTCTGTTGAATGAATGGGGAATGAGCCTAGCTATTTGGTGGGTTCCTTGTGAGCCTTCTCTTTGTGTTTGAACATGTTACCAAATCACGGCAAGGATAAAGTCTGTGTCTTTTAAACACTGGTGTTCCCTTTCATATCTGATCATTCATCCCATAGGATTTGGTGTGGGCAATCACTGGTTTCCATGAAATCTGTCCCAGTACTAACAGCAAACACTGAATTCTCAAATGTTTTCTACCAACTGACTAGGAGAGATATACTAAATATCATACTAAATTTTAGCTTATTTGCTTTTTGTCATATGTAAAAGCCAAAGTAGTTTAAACCTAGTCAAACAAAATCCAACCTCTGTTCATGGTTTCTTCTACTAATTTCAATGTAGTGCTTGGTAATAATTAGTTGTATTAACTGAAGACTTTCAGGAGACCTGATGGTTAAGTCCCTGGTGTCCCACAGAGCTGACCTAGCATAGCAATGGCTATGGTGGGTTTGACACAGAGTGTGGGCTTGGGGCTAGAAACAATGTGTGGCTGCTGGCTTCATTTCCTTACTATTAATGAATGGGCTGTGGCTGAACCTGGCATTTGTGGAGACAATAGGCACAGGCTTTCTCCATGGCAGTGGCTATCACCAGGGCATCTTGGAGAGGCATATCATGTTTCAGAGTCCTCCAAAGCCAGCTCAGGAGGGTGCACGAGGGGCAGGAGAAGGAAGGGCCCATGCTGCCATCACCATCACCCACCAAGTGACACAGATTCAGTGTCACTGTAGACAAGTGCCATGGATATGCAATTACATAGACAATGAGGGTACAGGGAACTCCGGAGCCTGTGGTGGCTGCAGCTGAATGCACTGCCCAACCTGCCGTGCTCTGGTGGGGCTTCTCTGAGGGGACCTCATTTGATGGCACCATCGCCCTATCAAGAGAGCACGCTAGCTTCAATCACAGGTCTCTCGATCTGGGCAAAGTCATCCCACACAAAGTACTTGATTCCCGAGATGCAGAACATTGCATGACACATGGAGGCCAAACTATGTGATGCCCTGATGAACGCAGAGAGCTCTGGAGGGGAAGAGGTGGAGGTCAGAAGCAGAAGCTATTTGCTTTCTGCCTGGGTGTGCTTCTTCCATTACCCTGACTGATGGGGTAATTGTTCCTTTATTTTAAACATGACTTGAAAGCATCAACTCAAGCCAATGCCAGAAATCTGTTCCTGGGCAAATGACAGAAGAATCACTCTAGTGAAAATGTTTAGTTTGTCATGAATCTAAAGCTGTGGTTCTTGAGGTATTTTGGGAATTTGTGAGGTCATCTTTGCTTGACACTGTGATTGTCAGAGACCTGCTGGTGTTTATAGGCAAAGATCAATGACAATAAATGTCTTGCAATGCACAGGACAGGATAATAACCAATAGCTGTCATAGCAGGAAATGCCGAATTCTCAGGGGCTTAGTACGACACTGATTTATTTCTTGCTCGAAAGGAGTCGAAGCAGATCTAGCAGCCAATCACACCTTGTACAGCTCCATCTGGAACACACGGCCTTGCAGATCCCTGTGGATCCCTGTTGGGCTCTGTGGGTCCCTGTGGCAGGAACCACGGAGCAATGGAGGAAGGGCACCTGCTCTCACTTGCTTCAGCCCTGAAGTCCCATAGACCACTGGCCACTGCCACAGACCATCCACAGGCCAGACTGAGTCACGTGGCCACAATCTGCCAGCAAGGGAAGTTGGGTGGCTGGAGGAGCAAAAGTGGTGTCGGAGGAGCCCCGTCTCCGATGACGTCTCCCATGGTGAAGGGTTATACCACATCCCACCGCACTCCCTGGGGTCTTGATTCTTGCCAAGGAGGAATTCGCTCAGTGCTGGGCACATAGCAGGCATAAAAAAAACCAGGAAAAATAAACTGTTGATCGTGGGGGCAAATGCTTTATCTCTTACAGGTCTGTTTTATCAACCTAACCAAAGGGCTGATTTTTAAAGTTAAGCGGATTCTTTCTCACATTTTAAGATAGTTTTTGTCTTGGATGGTGAAATTTTAGCTTAGCCACTGGAAATATATTGCTATCTGAAGCCCTGGAAACTTATATAAACATCATTTTTAATTTTAACTTTTGACAGATGAGCTCCATTTCTAACACTTTGAACTCTGAACTGATGGCCTTTGGTGTTTTGCATGTTGGTGGGTGTTGTTTTTTTTTTTTTTTTTTGCAACCACCTAATTATAGAATAAATATGCTTGCCTTTTCTCTATTGCCCTGATCAGAGCAATGGTAGGATTTAGTTATCTAGAGAAAGATCAAGGTTTTAGGTTTAGCTGCAGCGCTTGGTACAAAATGTTCTTCATTCTTATGCCTGAAAATTTGAAGTTCGAGCCAGAACAAAGAAATAGAATCTGTGTAGAGGCAAGAAGATGGCCTGAGCTCCACATCTTGATGCTCATGCACTTTATTCATAGAATTACGCCTTCCTTAGATCGGGGCTAGTTTTAGTTCAAAGACAGATCTAACGTGCTCATTTATCATGGTCCTTAGAACATGACCTGGAGGTTGCAAGCTAAGAGAAACACCAACAGCAGCAAGCATCAGCAGAACATAGGGTGTGGAGATGGCAGAAAATGCCAGAAACTGCTTCAACGGCCGCTGAATGCAAGATCGAGTACCTACTCGTGCCTTAATAGGTTCTGTATAATGTATGGCTATCTGACAATACTGAATAATAACTGATGCTTGTAATTATGATATTGAGTTATTAGGAAAACAATGATTATATTTAGAAACATTTAGTTAAGTAGGCAGATAAAGGTATTACATATTTTAGAAAAAAATATTTAATATGCTTACTTGTAGGTTGTGCATTAAAATAAGTTTACATCATCTAGAACATTTCGTTCTCTGCTGATGCTGAATATGATATTTCATGACTCTGTTTTGCTATTAATAAAATAAAAACTGGGCTGATGGTATCTGGTCTCCATCCTTCTCTCTATGACAATGTGGCTTCAGTGACCCCATAAAGGCCCAGGGAAAGCAGACTGGCTCTGCACACTGATGACGCGGAATCTGGTACTGCTGGTGGTGCTTTAGAGTGGTAGTTCTCTAGTGGAGCAGGGGGCTGAAATGGGGTGGTGGCCCCAGATCTCCTGGGATCTCTCTGGCCAGCTCTGAGTGCCTCTTTTCAGCTTTGCCTCTAACAGCTGTACTTGTAGTGTCCTTCAAGGACTTCCATTGGACTACTTCATCCACAGGAGCTCACAGGGCTGGAGGTGTCTTGGAGTTCCTGTCCCCTGGGGCAGCCTGCAATCCATGCCTGATGGTGCGGAAGTGGGAAAGCCCAGATTCTTTGCTTGGGAAGGGGAGACACAGAGTTGCGATTTATGCTCCAGAGCTCCCTGCCCCTTCAGGCTGAGCTGGAGACTGCCTGCCTTTGCCCAGCGCTGCGCTGTGCTCTTGCTTCCATAGCAGGCCTGCTTCCCACCCTTTTCTGGATTCTTATCGTATTCTTCCCAAATCAGTCACATGCAGGCAAATACTCATCTTAGTATCTGCTCATGGGGAACCTGACCTCAGACAGGAAGGAAGCAGATGACTAACTGCAGGAACTGAGTTCACAATTGTACTCACAAAGGCAGGGTCATGTTCTCTGCTTCATTTTAATGAATTCAAATTCATTAAGATTAGTCTTAAGCCCAGAGTCCCGTCTCATTTTTAGAAAACAAAGAACAGCTTGGAGGAGGCATCTGGTAGAGGTTGCAGGGGCTGTAGCCTTGTGATTTTGCTGGGTCCTGAGCCTGTCTGATTCCCACAGCAGGCAGAGGACAGCTGCAGGCCCTGATTCCAGGGTCAAGATCAGTCCAACAGATGTGCGAGTCCATACACACCTCAAGACTTTCAACTTAAGAATGTTAGCATTTCCAAGCTTTCTGATCATGTAACCCAACCAATAAACATTGTAAATATATGTGTGTACTTATACATGTACTAATGTCTCGTGTATATGTGTACATACATATTACTAATATGTACATTTGAAACTATGCAAGAATACTAATTCATATAACATGAGGACACCTTAAATACTCAATTTGTCAATGATAAAAAATTTTAGTAAAAATAGTTTAGTGGGGACAACAGAATCAAATATGCTTCAAAATGCTTGAGGGTTGTTTTAAATATTTTGTAATATAGAAATTTGATTTATTTTGATATTCGGCTTTAAGGGCTGCCATAGCAGATGTACCTGGCAGATACAAAGTGCCACTTAGGCACTCTAAATCCTATTTCCATTTTTCAATCTCCTTTGCCAATTATGTAAATTTGTATATAATGCTGTAAATTTTCATTTTCTTTATTGTTTTTAATCATTTGCTTCATAACCTATGGACACATTTTTTCCTTCAAATTTGAATAGTGCACAGATGAGAGTGATGTTGAGGTGACATATTTCTATTCTTCTTAATAAAATTATGTGACAATGAAAATATTTTCAAATGTTTATTTTCATGATGTTTTCTTCTTACTGTGAGTTCCTTTGAAAAATAGTTTTCTTTCCCCACTCATTGTCAAAGCACTATGCATACCTTGAAAGGATGGATTAGGTATGTTAAATCTACTGGGGCATACACTGCAGAGAGCTGATTGTAGCCTAAGTTGGCAGCGTTTTTCTTTTTGATAACAAGAGTCCATCAGTGGTGGGAGCTTGTAGGACGGGCAGACCTCCATTGTCCTGCTGAATATGTACAAGTTGCAAGAGCTTGTGTCCTTCTGCCAAGTGCTATGGGATGCACCACAGCTCTCAGGAGGATCAGCCATGTGCCTCACCTCCCCAACGCTGTTTCCTTTCCTCCTTCATCTATCTCAAGCTGGAAGGAGAAGAAATCTTTGAATGACATGAGAGATTGCAGTTTTGAGTTAGATTGCACTGCACTTTTTTGCATCTAAAAATAAGTCTGATGCAATAATTGAAAGTAACGGGAAATTGAATCTTCTTGAATTTTAGTCAAGTAATAGAAAAAGACGATCTGAAAAAGAATATGTATAAGCAGAAACTGAAGAAAAGTAAAGCAATTGCCCATTGGGGCCCACCAGCATTCACCCTGTTAAATATATCTTTCATAATCATAAGCTTTATTATTGAGTATTTCATGTCAAGAGATTCAGAGTTTGATCCTCCTCCAAAATTATCCTTTATAACATCGCAGTGATTTAATTACTTGTTTTTCCTTTTCTCTCTCTTTCTTTCTTTCTTATTTTCCTTCCTTCCTTCGTTCCTTCCTTCCTTCCTTCCTTCCTTCCTTCCTCCCTCCCTCCCTCCCTCCCTCCCTCCCTCCCTCCCTCCCTCCTTCCTTCCTTCCTTCCTTCCTTCCTTCCTTCCTTCCTCCCTCCCTCCCTCCCTCCCTCCCTCCCTCCCTCCCTCCCTCCTTCCTTCCTTCCTTCCTTCCTTCCTTCCTTCCTTCCTTCCTTCCTTCTTATAGGGCCTTGCTCTGTCATCCAGGTTGGATTGCGGTGGTGTAACCACAGCTCACTGCAGCTTCGACCTCCTCAGCTCAAGTGATCCTCTTGCTTTGGTCTCCCACATATCTGGGACGACAAGCATGTGCCAGCACACCCAGTTAACTTTTTTTTTTTTTTTTTTAAAGAGACAGGGCCTCTTTATGTTGCCCAGGCTGATCTCAAACTCCTGGGCTCAAGTGATCCTCCCACCTCAGCCTCCCAAAGTGCCAGGATTACAGGCATGAGCCACTGCACCCGGTCAGACTCTTGTGGTTGGAGCAGCTAAGCACTGAAACTCTGTCCTGCATGCCCAGGAATGTCTATAAGACCCATGAAAGATTCCACCTGGGTCTCAGCAGTAGGGATGGTTCTGAGGCCATGCCATGATGCCATGAGGCCTTTCATAATCGGCTCTGTCGTGAGGAGGAACAACGCTATGTGTGCATTTCATAAATTGTTCTTCAGGGCTGTAGCTGCTGAGGTGGTTTCACAAGGCACCCTGAACCCTGCCTCCTCAAATGTACAGCAGGGAAGACTGTAGAGAGAGCCACCCTGGCTCGCTCCCGAACAGCGGTGGGTTGCAGTCACCCTCACACCTGAACAAACATGGAATTCAGTGGAATGCTCACGTTGCTGCTTCCACTTCTTGGTTTTCCACTCTAATAGGTGCTTTATTTACCCTCTGCTTCTAACTTAACCTGAGGATTTCAAGTTTTATTTTGAGACAGATTTCCACGCAATTAAAACATTTACACACCGTAGCTGCTTCTTCTGAAGCACTATAAACACTGAGCAGATTGAGGAACAAAACAACCCAATACCTCACGGCAATGATTCCAACGAGGAGGGAGAGGCCAGATGTGCATTTCATTGGGAACTGCTCCACTACAGCTGAGACGTGCGCCTGGCTGGTGTCATGCAGTAGGATTTATTTGCAGGGCTAATGCTGCATTCACTAATTCCCCTCTTACCCCATTCTCAAGGAGCCTCTGAAAATAGCTTAATTTTGCCTGTTGAAGCCCAAATTAAAAGGAGGCTCATCAATTGCCTTGCCTCTTCCCTCCAAACCAGTCTCTGCCTACCACATTACCATCCCTGCAGTCACCCAGATTAGAAAGTGGAAGGATGACTGACTCTGTTCCTTGAGAGGAATTCCCTCCTGCATCTAACCACTTCCTAAGTATATCAGCTATTTTCTCCATGTTTAGCAGTGTTGTCATGAGTGGACACCACACACATGCACTTGTGCACACACACACGTGCCACACACACATGCATGCACACACATACACTTTAGGTTTTGGGGTGACAGGAGAAGTTTTGAGCAAAGAGACATTCTGAGCTTTCAGTCCAAACCCCTCTTTTGTGAATTCTTCCTGCAAAACTCTCATACGTCTTTATGTCTCTATCCTTGATGACAGTGACTGTGCCACTATCCACAGCTCACTGAGCACTATTGGCCGAGATTACTTGTGCAAACCATTGTATCAATTGCATTGTAAACATCTTGAGGCCAGGGACCGGATCTTCTTGATATTTTGTACTTCCTTTTGCTCTAGGTCAGTGCTACAGGTATTGCAGGGGCTGAGTAATATTTTCCAGATGATATATTCGATCTACCCTTTGAGAATAAAGAAAACTTTTCACTTGCTGACAATCAAGTGAAACCAAGCCTGGTCTCTGACATCTTCTCTGTTCTCAGGAAGCCTCGAAGAAGCTGACATCTCTGCAAGTGAAAGAGCTGATACCTGGTGAGACTTAACCTGTGCTAGGTGCTGAGCTGAGCAGGTACAGGGATGAACTTACTTCATCTTCAAACTAATCCCATACTGTGTGCACAATTTTTATATAAGAAATGAAGGCTTAGACCTGCCCCAAGTTGCAGAGCACATAAGAAGCAGAGACGGCTCCTTGACTTCTACTTCTTTTGAGTAGATGGCCAGGTTGGCCTTTGAGCCTCAACACGGCGTCCAGCAGCTTGAATTTCTGTTTCCGTCCTGTTTCCTTACCCTGTTCCTGGTTAGTGGTGAGCGGCATCCTATTTAACAACGAATGTTAACTAAATGAAAATGTATGCAACGGAATAACACTTTGACAGCATCTGTTGTGACCTGGCTCATGGTTGCTCTGTGCATCATGCTGGGTTTCTGAAGCGCAGTCCTCCATGCCAGGCACATTACTCTGTGTGCACAAGCTGGATGCTATTCCTTGTTACAGGCTCTCTTGGTGTCCCCTCCATAAGCCTCTGGCACTTGCTGTTTCCATCCACCCAGACCAGATGGTTTCCAGCATCCCTCATCTGCTGCTGCTCACCTAAGAGCAGGTGCAGGCTGCCTGGGGTGGCTATGGGCCAGGTGCCAAGGGGGTGATGTCCCTGGGAGCAACCATCAACTGGTGACCAAGAGAGCTTCATGAATAAAGATGCCAGTTCTCCCACCCTTCAGCTGTGGTGACACAGAAGCCTGTGCTGTCTCCCAGGGACCCTCGGCAAGACTGCCATTCTCTGCTCAGGAAGGCTCCCGGTCACCTTCTCAGGTCCTTGACTTCCTGCCCCTGCCCCAGCAGTGTTCCTGGGGTCACTACCTGCATGCACATCCTGTCTCAGAATACCCTCCTGGAGGCCCAGGAAAGGCCCCAGGTCCCAAGAGGGCTGCATGTTCCTGTTTGGACCATTTGTGGGAGCAATGAGAGCACCGTGGCTTTCCAGTGTCTGTGTGGGTGTTCCCAGGGGCCAGCTTCAGGGCTCCCATACAAGAGGCTGGGACACAAGCAATGAGGAGAAGCAGTCTGGGATCTGCAGGGGAGGGTCTGGGTTAATTTGATGAGAATCAGAATGAAAAAGATTCAGGGGGAGGATGATGCTTCAGCTCCTAAATGGCCAGGTTATCTCTCCTCGTTCATCCCTCCCTTCCACTGGCTCCCTCTCTCTCTCCTTCCCTCCTCACCTCTGTCTTTTTTACTCAGTTTCTTGGTCTCTCTCTCTCTCTCTCTCTCTCTCTCTCTCTCTCTCTCTCTCTCTTCCCCCCCCCCCAACATCTGTCCTGGGACAGGATTTCATTCATCTTCCTGTAGGTGCCCACATTATTCACTTTTTAACGCATGGGCCACCACACATTTAGATTCTTTATCTTCCTCTCCTTTAAAACAAATTCAGGTCATTTCAGGGACTAATCAAGGAGGATGGATGGGCTGATTCTCCGGGTAAGCAGAGGCTGCTGCAGCGCCTGCCCTCCCCGACTCCAGCGTGCCCCCTCCTCCTCCATTCATCTCCATTGGCGGGGTCTTTACACTGCTCATGCACACATTTTGGTGCTCCTTGTAAAACTCAGAGAAGGGCATGCCTAATTTGCTGAATACTGCAAATCTATAAACATGATTTGGGTGTAATGTGGCATGTGGCATGTTCAATCTCAGCCTGGTTTGAGCTGATTGTACTGGAACCATGTTCTAGTAACTTCTGCCTGGGGAGAAAAGTTGACACAGACTTGGATGTCCCCATTGTTCTGTGGGCTCCTAGTAGCTTGGCTTTGCCATTCATAGATGTGGGTCTGCATCAAACTAATTTCGAGATGGAAATATTTTAATTGTTTAAAAGGCCAGTGCATTCATGAGTTATCTAAACAGTGCTTATCTGTGCATCATTCAAACTGACTTTAGATCTTCCTGATCAGGATAGTAACTGATAAAGTCAGTTATTTAAAATCTTTTGGTAAAGAAATACAATGTAGCCAGAGAAAACATCTAGTGATAGATCAGAAATGCTTTGTACAACTTCTGGAATTCAAGAATTGAACCACCACCTGTCTCATCCTGAGGGCGTGACCCTCAGCAACTCGTGCCACACTTATGTTTATTCAATGCTCTTTAAACTTTCTTTTTGAACAATCTAATGTATTAGTATCTTCTCACACTGTTATAAAGAAATACCTGAGACAGGGCAATTTATAAAGAAAAGAGGTTTATGGCTCATGGTTCTGCAGGCTTTACAAAAAGCATGACTGGCATCTGCTCAGCTTCTGGGGAGCCTCTGGAGAGGTCTTAGGGAGCTTTGTGGTAAAAGGCCAAGCTTCTGGGGAGGTCTCAGGGAGCAATACGGCAAAAGGCGAAGGGGAAGCAAGCATGTCTTACATGGCCAGAGCAGAAGGAGGAGAGAGAGGGTGGGGGTGCAGCCCACTTTTCAATAACTCACTCACTATCACGAGAACAGCACCGAGGGCATGGTGCTAACTCATTCATGAGAACTTCGCTCCCATGATCCAATCACCTTTCACCAGGCTCTACCCTCAACACCAACCACTACAATTTGACATGAGATTTGGTGGGGACACAGATCCAAACCATATCACCTAATCTTTCTTTCTTCTTTAATGGCATTTAAAATTCCAAAATAAATAAAACACTGTTGAATATGGATGCAGCTTCCCGTGAAGTGCCTATCTCTGTGTATTTTGAGATGCCTAATGTGCAAAACTTGGGGGAGGCTGCCACTCACTCTGGGCTTCCCACATCCCTCATTTGGACAGGAGGATGGGCGTGAGCACAGTTGCAGGTTGGGGACTTGCTCTGTTTCGGGAGAACACCAGCCTGCCCACTGTATCCCACTGCCATGACAAACACAGGTGGTCTTCCCCAGTGCTGGCCTGATTGCCATGAAGACAACCAGACATGAGATGGGGCTTTAGTACAACTGTGTTTCCAATGACTTTCTTTACCTTTTCTACTCTGAGCCTCCTTTGGGGGACTGGTTTTGAAGAAGAATTAATGCTTTAGAATCTTTGGTTCTAGCAAATGTATAGAGTGACAGTTCCTTTTCGGAGCATGTTTAGAGGACGAAAGTGCTGTGAACAAGAAGATGCTTCCTGCCTCATCTCCCGGCTCTGCCCTGGAAGCTCCTTGCTTCAGGCTCAGCCCCCAGAGCCTCTGCGCTGTGGACAGCAGTGCATCTCCGGTCAAAGTCTTCACCCATTGCACCTTTGAGAGCAGAGAGAGAAGGATTCTCCGGGGAAGTGTGCCTTAGGCAGGGCCATGCTGCATCCTGTAACTAGTTATGAATCACCCGGAACAGGGCGACCACCCTGAGGTGTTAAAGCAACAACCTCTGTGAGTGGGAAAGAGGACATCAATCCACTCTGGATTCTCTCCTCTCCCCAGCACGTGGCAGGGTTGTAGGACTTGTAATAAAGGCCAGCGCTCAGCCGCTCCTGCACCGCACACTGCCACCCAGAGGCTGGAGGCTGAGCAATAAGCTGGAGGCTCAGGAAGTCTGCATGGCGGGTCCAGCCCTGCGGTGGATGCGCAGCTCTAACTGGGGAGAACCAGCCCGACTGCCAGTGGCTGAGATGGGGGCAGAAAATGTTTCTCATCTTCAGAATAAGCCATTTATTACGCTCTGCACCTCAAATTTCCCATAAATCCAATGGGAATGGTGCCTCCCCTTCCTATGGACTGTGCTGCCACAATGGGCATCCTCCGTCCACCTCACAGTGGTGTGACAGCCATGGACGGGGAGGCACCGGCTGCCAGCCACCACCTTCACAAAAACATCCCTTCCCCGGTCTGCCTGTCCTGTCAGCCTCTCCGCCAGTGTCTGACCTGCAGGGGGTCCCTGGTGCTGCCCCAGAAGCCTGCTGCCTGTACCCACAGAAGCCACCAGGATAACCTGTCATGTAAGGGAGACCTGACCTTTCTCCAAAATAGTCACACTCCCTTCATTTCACCAGCCTCTGCCTGGCACCCCTGCAAGATGTCACTCCCCGGGCCCTGACCTCTTGACCTGCTGGGGCATGGACAGGGCTCTGCTGCAGGGCGAGCACTCTGACTTCTAAGCTGGGTCTGTCCTCACCTGGTAGAAAGTGAGGAGCCCAACTAAGCTTCTGGGCAGCGGCTCTCACCTCTGCACACAGGCGGACTTGGAGGTCCCCTTCAAGCAAGATGAAGGGTGTTATCAGTCTGGTATCTTCTTCATTATATGGACAAATGAAAATTTGACTCATACATCCGGTGTTTGAAAGGGTCATGATCTAGGGATATTTCAAAGCAGGAATTCTAGCTCCTTATGAAGACCAATAAAACTTAGCAATATTTTTAAAAACTCTAGGAAGCCTTTCGTGTTTTGAATTGTGTGGTTTCTGGTGAAATGCCAGAATGAGTTGGTTGTAAAATGTATTCAAAAGTAACTAAAGAAATTGCTTTTCTTTGGTATTATTGATTATAAAGTAAATTTTGAAGGTCATATTTAAAAATCATTGATTTTAGTTTTAGTACAATTGATCTCAGATCATTCTAACTGACAACATTAGATAGAAAAATGAATGGCTAAATATTACCGTTCTTCACGACAATAAAACTTTTTTTTTTTTTTTTTTGAGATGGAGTCTCGCTCTGTTGCCTAGGCTGGAGTGCTGGACTGCAGTGGCACGATCTCGGCTCACTGCAACCTTCACCTCCCAGGATCACACCATTCTCCTGCCTCAACCTCCCAAGTAGCTGGGACTACAGGTGCCCGCCACCATGCCTGGCTAATTTTTTATGACAATAAAACTTTTAAGAATTTAAGAAATAATGGTTTGTCCATTTTTCATTCTAGGAAAGCAGGCAACATCATCATTTAAGTGGAGCATCAACTATTTAAGAAACTCACATATACATCTTCTGCTGTGTGTATCTCATGTATACATATATACATACACACAGAAAGATATGAAATACCTCCGTTTTATGTTACTTTAATTTTTTTATCTGACAAGCTTGGAGACAATTCCCACTAACTAAGGCTGTAAAGGCTGTGTTTGGCTCAAGATTTTTTTGGAACTATCAGGCTTGGGGTCTAGACAATGGAGTTCTCATTCATGCTTAATCCCTTTCCCACTACGGCCAGGAAAGACTCAAGCCCTGCCATCATCCCATGTTAATCTTGGTGATTTTCTCCACGTGACGATTAACGAGTGTATCAGTGGCCCGTAGCTGAGTAACTCTGTCTGAAACTCACTTTCCCCCTGTGTAAAACATCTGCTTTAAAAGCCAAGACCGTGTTTGCATGGGGGAACCTTGTAAGTTTTAGAAAGAACAGCATAGTAAGTAACAGGCCTGCAGGTTTGGGGGTTGTGAATTATATTCTGAGTTAATCAAAGCAAAAGAACAAGTAGGAGGTAAATATAGGTAAGACGTTAAATATCAGAACCCACCCATCAGAGAATATCTAAAATAATTGTGGAGCAGAAATAACATGTTGATTGTTCCCTGGCATTTTGCATAATCCACTCTTTTTTTAAAAAAGTAAACTGTGCAGTAAGAGAAGGCTTGTTTGAGTCCCAGTGAGAGGGGAGCATGGCCTAATAAAGCATTTTCCAGCTGTTCTGGGTATATAGAGACAGGTAAAGAAGACCTCTGGGTAACAGTTAGAGTATGAATACTTCATTCGTGCTGGTCTCCTCAGCAGAGCCATGCACAGCAGACAATGCCTCCATGTCTCCAAATCTACCCACACTATGGTCTGCAGGATAAGTTTGCTTCAAATGCTCAGTCATCTGCAACAGCCCTTGCTTCTTTAACTCCTCCCAGGAGCATCCAGCTCCAGCTGGGGACTGATCACAATCACCTCCACATCCTCCTACTGGGAGCACCATGGCTTTCCATGGCCTATGGTCTCCTACGCTGCAGCAGGTAACACACCCAACTTTGACTACAGGTGTGGCCCCGGTGGTCTCTGGCTTGGGACATGGATAGTCGTAAGCCTGAGCTGCCATTTTGGGAGCTCTGCTGGCAGGGCTAGCTCTCAGGAGATGAGTCTTGAGTATGGTGGGGACAGTGGGAGCAGGAGCTTAAAATGTTAGACAGAAAAGCACTCAGGCTGCCTGAGGTGAGCGGGGAGGTGTGCTGTCGTGGATGAGCTATATCTGCCCTGAGAGAGGGAAGGACCCTCACTGAGCCCCTTCCTTATGCTACCCAACCTCCAAATGCACCCCCTACAGTGAGAGTTCAAAAATTATTTATTAAATGAAAGAGCCCCCACTGGATACATGAATTCATGTTGTACCCAGGGATAGTATTTACTGGGTATAACAGAGCTGACTTGTGGCCTCTGGCCCAGCCCCTCCTCCCTCCAAAGAGTATCCTTTGATTGGCCTGCATTCATGGGCTCGCTGATATTTTTAAAACTTCAAACAACCTCCTTTTGGGGCCATCACTGAACCATGATATGTAATTTCCCCAGGCATCTCACCAGACAATAAAATCAAATCACTCGTCTATGAACTTTGTCTATTTGTCCCTGGAGAACTAAAGTGAGATGCCTCACATTTTTCAGGGTATTATGAGCTAACACAAAAGTGTTAAAAAGTTGTTCCTATCTCTTAGAGAGGAAAAATTATACCAGTGCCAAAATTCCACAGGATTTCTTATTTTTCTAAAGCTTTATAACAACATTTCTATTAATTTATTTGCTGTTCGGGGTGTGATACAATCTATTGCTGGGAGGTGAGAATCCTCATCTACAGCTGGTACAAACATGATTAAGATGCTTTTTGTGTATTTTAATATATGACAAATCCATGACCCAGAAATTGCACTCAAGGGAATCTGTACATTAGAAATGACACTATCAGGTTACAGCAATATTTTATTTTTAAGAATGTTACTACAGGTTTTGTGTTGAGCAGCAAAAACTGGAAACAAAGAAATATTCCCGTTATTGGGGCAATGATGGAGTAACTCATGGTTTATCCACATCACAAAATTATGGAGTCATTAAAATAAAAGAAAAAACAGAGCAGTTCCACACACACAGGAATCTCCATGAAGTATATTGGAGAGGGTTGAGGAAGGCACAGCAGTGGGTATTGGGCACTACACTGTGGTCAGAGAAAGGAAGACCAAGGCCCTGTGCACGGACAGCCGCACAGGTATGGTGATGTGATCTCATACGTGTGCCAATGTGCCTGATGTCGTCGGAGTTGGAGAGATTTACAGCAGCCATGTGTGGTTGGGAGTGGTTACAAGCAAAAGGAGGAAATCAGACTACAAAGGGAAATAAAAATAAGCCAAGAAATTGTGCTTTAGAAAAACTAGCATTTATACGTGAACCATTTCAGTTAAATTATGTGTGTGTAGAAAAGGGATCTCTATAGCCACTCATTAACGGGAGAGTCCATGACACACTGAGAGGAAGCAGTTAGTGTATAAAGTATGCTCTATTTGGTTAAAAAATGAATGAACAGCCAAGCAGTCAAAACAATCTTGAAAAAGAAGAACAAAGTTGGAGGTCTCATACCCCTGATTTTAAAACTTACTATAAAACTACAGTAACCAAAATAGCGTAAAGACAGACTTACAGCCTATGAAATAGATAGGGAACCCAGAATTAGCGCTCACATGGAGGGTCAAATGATTTTCCACAAGGGTGTCAGGTTCATCCAATGAGAAGAGGACCATGTTCTTAACAAACAGTGCTGGGAAAACTGAATATCCACCCAAAATCAACAAAATTGGACCCTGGCTTTATACCATATACAAAAATTAACTCAAAATGGATTGAAAGTCTAAACAGAAGAGATAAAACTCTATAACTCTTAGAACAAAACATAGCGGAAAGTGTCATGATATTAGATTTGGCAGTTATTTCTTGGATATGACACCTAAAGCAAGGCAAGAAAAGAGAAATAGATAAATTGGATTTATTCAAAATTAAAGACTTGTGCATCTAAGTACACTACCAAGAAAGCAAAATGGTGGCCTACAGAAGGGGATAAAACATTTGCAAATTACACATGTGATAAGGAGTTAATACCCAGAACATAAAAAGGACCCCTAAAACCCAACAACAGCAAAACAACTCAATTAAAATTGACAAAGGACTTGAATAGACATTTCTTTGAGGAAGATGTACAGACGGCCAATAAGCACATGACAAGATGCTCTGTCAGTATCATCACTCACAGAGGAATGTGAATCACAACCACACTGAGATACCAATAGGACAGTTACTACTGAAAAATTAGAAAATAGCAAGCATTGGTGAAGATGTGGAGAAATTGGAATCCTTGCGGGAATGCTTATGGGAATGTGAAATGGTGCACACTGCAGAAAACAGTATGGCACTTCCTTAAAAAATTAAACCTAGAGGCCTGGCACAGTGGCTCAAGTCTGTAATCCCAGCACTTTGGGAGGCCGAGGCGGGCGGATCACGAGGTCAGGAGATTGAGACCATTCCGGCTAACACAGTGAAACCCCGTCTCTACTAAAAATACAAAATAATTAGCCAGGCATGGTGGTGGGCGCCTGTAATCCCAGCTACTCCGGAGGCTGAGGCAGGAGAATGGCGTGAACCCAGGAGGCGGCACTTGCAGTGAGCCCACATGGCGCCACTGCACTCCAGCCCGGTCGACAGAGCGAGACTCCGTCTCAAAACAAAACAAAACAAACAAACAAATTAAGCTTAGAATTACCATATGATGCAGCAATTCCACTCCTGGGTACATATGTAAAAGAATTGAAAGCAGGGGCCAGGCACGGTGGCTCATGCCTGTAATCCCAGCACTTTGGGAGGCCAAGACGGGTGGATCACTTGAGTCCAGGAGTTCGAGACCAGCCTGGCCAACATAGTAAAACTCTGTCTCTACTTAAAATGCAAAAAAGAAAAAGTCAGGCATGGTGGTGCCCGCCTATAATCCCAGCTACTTGGGAGGCTGAGGCAGGAGAATCACTTGAACCTGGGAGCCAGAGGTTGCAGTGAGCTGAGACCGCACCATTGCATCCCAGCAACAAGAATGAAATTCCGTCTTAAAAAAAAAAAAAAGAAAAAAAATGAAAGCAGAGATAGATATTGCACACTCATGTTCATAGCAACATTATTCACGATAGCCAAGATAAGGAATCAACCTAAGACTCCCTTGACAGATGAATGAATGGATGAGTGGGTAAACAAAATGTGAGGTACACATACAATGGAATACTCTTCAGCCTTAAAAAGAATGAGATTCTGACACATGCTACAACATGGAGGAAACTTCAGGACATTATGCTAAGTGAAATAAGCCAAACACAAAAACACAAATACTGTATAATTCCACTAATATGAGTTCCCCACAGTAGTCAAGTTCTTACAGACAGAAAGTAGAATGGTGGTTGCCAGGGACTGGGGCAAGGGCAAATGGAGAGTCAGTGTTGATTGTGTACAGAGCTTCAGTCTGGTATGATGACGAAGTTCTGGAGGTGATGGTGGTGATGGTTGCACAACAATGTGAATGTACTTAATGCCACTGACCTGTACCCTTAAAATGGCTAAAATGGCAAATTTGATATCATGTATATTTTACCATGATAAATAATAAACTGACAGTCTAGGCCTCAGAGATGTGCACACAGCCTGTGTATGTGTGCCTGAATTATGAGAGGAACTGGGAGTGTGGGAGGGTGAGATGTCTGGAGGGTGCCTCTTTATTAAAACAACTTTGGTTTTGTTTCACTTGACATAACAAATATGAACTAATTGCATAAGTTAAAATATCACATAAAGAATATTTTTCTGTTAATGACAGGGTCAAGGAGGCATGTGTGCCTGTCAATCAAAGGCCAGTTTTCCTCCTTCTACTATGGGTGCCCGGTATGATTGTCTACTTGCTAAGAGTTTTCTTAACCCATTGTCTAACTTGGAAAGAAGGCTAGTTGCTGAGTGGATTTGAGGGTTATTTTGGCCCCACAGACTCACCCTAGCATGTGCTAGTGGAGAGTAAATGAGTGGATGTCTGCTCTTGGCCCCTGTGGATAGACAGAGGCTCGGTGTGTCCTGAGCACAGCCCAGTCACCTGTGAGCAAAGCCTGGCCCCTATCTGCCTGAAATGCAAGATCTCAGTGCACCAGGGGGCACTGCCGGGGTCTTTCCCAAAAGATCGCATCCTGTGAGAAAGGCAAACCCAACCATAACTACCTCTGACATAAAATGAGAGAAAAGTTCAAAATTTGTGAATTTTGACTCCATTTGCTAGACCCAGCTTTCTGTGCTCAGAGTTGAGGGAAATCGACCAGGCCTAGCCACAGCTCGGAGAGTCGTGGGAAGGGAAATGTCTTGAAATGGAAGTGTCAGGTAGACTTATGTGGCTTGAGATGAGGAGGAATGTCAATTAAGTAATAACAGAAGTACTGTGATGACCCAGAGTCCACACCAGGGAGCCAGGTAGAGGCAGACCCGAATCACATAAGGTGCACCTGGGCCCTGAGAATGCAGGGGCCAAGGAGCCCCCCTCAGACAGTGACGTGCAGCTTCGGCTGCCTTGAACACAGCATCTCTGAGTGTGCTGAGCAGTTTAGAAGGAGGTTATCTGGAAACACATAGACAAAACAGAAAACTTCTAGAGTTTGAGAGCAAACACTTATCTTCCTTCCTTCCTTCCTTCCTTCCTTCCTTCCTTCCTTCCTTCCTTCCTTCCTTCCTTCTTTCTTTCTTTCTTTCTTTCTTTCTTTCTTTCTTTCTTTCTTTCTTTCTTTCTTTCTTTCTTTCTTTCTTTCTTTCTTTCCTTCTCTCTCTCTCTCTCCTTCCTTCCTTCCTTCCTTCCTTCCTTCCTTCCTTCCTTCCTTCCTTCCTTCCTTCCTTCCTTCCTTTCTCTCTCTCTCTCTCTCTCTTTTTCTTTTTTGAGACCTTGTCTCACTCTATTGCTCAGGTGCCCAGGCTGGAGTGCAGTGGTGTAATCTTGGCTTACTGCAGCCTCTGCCTCCCAAGTTTAAGCAATTCTCTTGCCTCCCAGATTCAAGCAATTCTCCAGCCTCTACCTCCTAAGTAGCTGGGATTAGGTGCCTGCTACCATGACAAGCTAATCTTTGTATTTTTAGTAGCAATGGGGTTTCACCATGTTGGCCAATGACCAGGCTGGTCTTGAACTCCTGACCTCAAGTGATCTGCCTGCCTTGACCTCCCAAAGTGCTGGGATTACAGGCGTGCGTCACCATGCTCAGCCTATTTACTTAATTTCTAACAAGCTTCTATTTCCTTCTGCTATTGCTTTATTCTTGTTATGAGTAACAACCATTTACAATAATTGTCCATAATTATAAAATATGCTATTCAGTGATGGAGAGAAGGAGCTACTATATGAATAAATTATGGTACACATGAAAAAGGCTAAGATTTGAAAATGTAGAGGTAGCGATTATGCCTGAAAACTAAGATACCGTTTCTCCATCTTGATTAGAATTCATGAATTCTGAAATTAAAAACAAAAATTATAACCATGAAAAATTCCCTGTTATGACAGTGTTCTCAGAGGCATAGTTTGATTTCTTGTTATTCTAAGCACTAAATAAGATATAATGTTACATTCCCACCACACGATATTTTTTTCTTTATACGGATGTTAAGAAACTGCATATTTGTATACATTATGATCCTTTATAGGTTTATAATTTTATGCACAAATATTTGCTCTTTTACATCATGGAACGTGCTGTGAGATGTGCAAAGAAAGTGCGGGATGGTGCTTTTCCCTCAAGAAGTTCAATATTTAGAGGAGAAAACATTACAAGCGAAACCCAGCAATTACATAAGCCCCAACCAATACAGTTCCAGAGGCTTCCCAGCCAGGCTCTCGCACACCTGCTGTCCTCTGGTGCCCACCCCAGGCATAACGCTCCTTTCCAGGGGTCTGTTGGCCATGGTGAGCTCCATCCTGGGACCCTCACTCTCCCTTCCATCTCCACCACACAGCCAGCAGCTCCACCGTGACAGCAGCCCAGGGCTCTGTCCCCACCTCCACACCCTTAGGCCAATCACAATAAGCGTCTCCACAGTGCGGTGCCCTGGGACACACAGCACTTAGCCAGGGGAGCCTGAGCCAGGGGATCACTGCCTCCTTCAGAGGGGAGAGTGGAGCCTGGGCAAGGGGAGAAGAGCCTGCGTTGCTCTCAACCCAAGCAGACTCCACCCGCCCTCTGGCAAATGGATCTAGAAAGTTCACTTGGGCTGCAGTTTAGAAGGAGGAACAGATTCTGTGCACTGAGGCTTGTTACACCCTGGGGATAAAAAACAAAGAATAGCCACATAACCGCCCCATCCAGTAAGGTCATCTGCTCCCTTCAATGTGTGGACACATGCTGTTATTTCAAAGCATTCTTATCTTACTCTTCACTTCCATATGCCACATGAAGGCCACGTGTTTCTGAGCTGAGGTTTTGGGTTGGCCTTTAGGCTACTTAAAAATCCTGGAATCTTTTTTCTAATTTCCCAAGGTTTTAAAATTGTTTTGTGTGTTATGTTTTATATTGATGTAATTCAAACTTTCAGAAAAATTGCAAGAATAAGAAAAACAACTTTCATTATACACTTTACCCATATTCTCCAAGTATTTACATTTTCTTCCATCAGTTTTATCATTCTCTCTTGATAAATATATATATATAAACATTGTTTTTCATTTATATATTTTGTATAATAGGAAAATATGTATTTATGTATAGATGTAAAAAATGTATTTATGTATTTGTGTACATTTATGTATATGATGTGAATATATAGTTACATTTCATGAAGTTTTAGATATGTTTATTATGTAACTATATAGGTATTTAATCTCTTATATGTATAGCCATTACATAGATGCATGTGTGTATGTGTGTGTGTGTGTGTGTGTGCATACATATGTATGCATTTTTTCCCTAAATCATTGGAAAATGATTTGGAGGCTTTGTATCTATTTACCCTTAGTGACTTCAGAATGTACCTTCTAAAAATAAGGGAATTTTCTAATACAAATGCAGTATAATTATCAAAATCAGAAAATTTAATACTGTACAATTACCTCACCCACAGCCCATATGCACATTTACCAATTGCCAATAATAGCTGTACTAGTTTCCCATGGTTGCTATATTCAATTACCACAAACTTAGTGGCTTAAAATAACACTTGTTTATTCTGTTACAGTTCTGAAGGTCAGAAGCCTAAAACCAAGGTGTTGGCCAGACTGGATTCCTTCTGCAGCTTTCAGGGGAGAGTCTGTTCCTCCCAGCCTTCCCTGACTCCTGTCTTCATGCTCAGCTCACTCCAGCCTCAGGCTTCTGTTGTCACACTACCTTCTCACCTGCGACTCTGCCGCCTCCCTCTCTTAAGGAAACCTGTGATATCATTTAGACCCTTCCACCCCCAGATAATCCAAGATAATCTCCCATTTTAAGATTAACTTCATCACATCTACAAAATCGCTTTTGCCATGTGAAGGAATGCATTCATGTATTCTGGGATTAAGATGCCGGTGTCTTTGCAAGGCCATTATTCAGCTTCCACATCATCTTTTATGGCTATTTTTCCTTCCAAGTCCAGATCACATTCTAGGGTCCTGTACCACATGTAGTTGGCATGCCTCTTTAGTGTCTTTTCATCTGGAAGTTTCTAGTCTTTCTTTCTGTCTTCTGACCTTGACATTTTTCAGGAGTACAGACCGGTTGGTTCACAACATGTCTCTCAATTTGTTAACCAGCATTTGAGAGAAAAACCATGCTAATATGCATGTACACCTTTAAAAGAGAAGATGCAGAGAGTTCATGAGGTTTTCAGATGGGTTCTATATCTCCCAACCTGTTAAAATCCACTGGCACTGAGATAGTTGGATTGACTCAATGTTGAATCTTAATCTGCATATGTGTACATATACATAATATGTGTATCACTGGTGTATGTGGCAGATTATAAAATAGCTACAGATCCTCCTATGTGCCTTCTTCTCCTTACAATGTGACTTAGCTCCTCCCATCAAGACACAGAGGAGTCCTTTCTCTCTCTCTTAAGTCTAGGTTGGCCCTGTGACCTCATTGGCCAATGGGACATGAGCAAAAGCGACACAAGCAGGGCTTTGAAAGGCGCTGTGCCCTGGGACTTATTATCCTGCAACTTCTGGTGCCCTTCAACTGCTGCTATTTGAAGAAGCCCGGGCTAGCTTGTTGGATGGTGAAAGGGATGCGGCCTTGTCAGCCCTACGCCCTGGCCCTCAGTGTGCCACGTATGTGAGCAAGCCCACCCTGGGTTATTCAGCCATGAGCCAGCCCTGCCACTGACCACAAAGATCAGCCACACCAGCTTAGACTGGAAGAATTACCTACTAACTCACAGAATCGCAAGCTAAAAAATGATTGTTTCCTTAAGTTGCTAAATTTTGGGGTGATTTGTTACATAGCAAAAGCTAATTGATAGAACACGTATACTTTAATATTCCATGTAATTTAAATTATTACCTTTTTTGGTTAGAGTGTACATAATCTTCTCTCTGAGTCTCCTAAAGATAGAGGTACAGTCTTTGAATTGTTTTTAGCAGCTGAAGCAGTGTTTGAGTAGGCCAACAATAGTATGGTTTCTTACTAAAATAAAAACACTGTGTATTTTGGTTTCTTTGTATATAAGAAGAGTATATACATCTACAACTTAATATATATTAATATTACAACTTGAGGGTCAAATAGGAGTTATTGTTCCCAGTTGTCCACCCATAGGGGAATGTCAGCTTCTGCAATGCTGCTAATCAGACATTATGGCTAGCTGGAGGTTCATCTAATTCCCTTTCCATTTCCCAGTGCCCCTCCCCTTCCTGTTTCCCCAACACTATCTTGTCAGGATGAGGGGCTTGCTTGATGGGAGCTGAGCCAAGAGTTCACCCTTCTCTCTCCTGGCTTGGTCATTTCTTCTCAGATCCTAAATCCTCATCTTGGCTTTAATAAATCCTCATCTTGGCTTTCAATATGCTTTTGGCATCCACAGCTCATTCTTGTGAACTAGAGCAGGGGTCCCCAATCCCTGGGCCATGGGCTAGTACCAGTCCTTGGCCTATTAGGAACTGGGCCACACAGCAGGAGGTGAACGGTGGGCGAGTGTGCAAAGCTTCATCTGTATCTACAGCTGCTCCCCATTGCTTACATTACAACCTGAGCTTCGCCTCCTGTCAGATCAGCAGCAGCATTAGATTCTCATGAGAGCATGAACCCTATTGTGAACTGCACACGGGAGGGATCTAGCTTGCATGCTCCTTATGAGAATCTAATGTCTGATGATCTGTCACTTCTTCCATCACCTGCAGATGGGACCATCTAGTTGCAGGGAAGCAAGCTTGGGGATCCCCTTATTCTACATTATGGTGAGTTGTATAATTATTTATTTATATATTACAATGTCATAATAATAGAAATAAAGTGCACAATAAATGTGATGCCCTTGAATCATGCACTGACCTAGTGCATGGGTTGCTAAAGAATGTGGGTGTTAATATATCTAGGGTTTAATTAGTTGTGGAATCCGGGATAGCAATTCTTTTGGTTGGCATCTTCTGCTTTTCCACCTTCTCTTTCTTCTTAAAAATGCATATTAATTAAGGGCCTTATTTGATGGCTTCAAAATCATTGAGACCTAATTAAGAAAATAATGTCTAAATCTGTAAATGCTTAGTATTGTTACTTGCTGCAAATATATAGAGTTTTCTGTCATTTGTTGCAGTATCCTGTATTTTCATACACTGAAGTCAAAAAACACTCAATAAGTAAATATTTAACCCCAAAATTAATCATTCCATTTATCCATCTATTCATCCATCTCCTCCTCCCTCAATGCTGTCACCTACCCACCCATCCATAAATTTCTCCCTCCCCTTTCTCCTCTTATTATCACCCTTTCTCTACCTACCCATCTATTCCTCCATCTCCTTTCCTGTTTCCTTCTATCCCTTGCTCCCTGCATACATCCCTATTTCCTTCCTTCTTCCCTCACTTCTCCCTTCCTCCTTCCCTCTCTTGTTCCATTCATGCATATGTATCCATCCATTCATCCATCCATTCATGTACCCATCCATCCGTTTTCCCTTCATCCTTCCCTCTTTTTCTTCATTCATACATCCATTCATACGTACATACTTTCTACCTATACATCTTGATAACTATCTACCTGTACTATCTATGAACATATAAGTACATGAAGCATTTTTATGTGAACATGGAAAGGAAACATACATTAGTAAAGAGCAGGGCACCAGAGATGGATTGTGTGGATTTAAGTCCTGTCATAGCTCCTCACTACCTTGTTGGTTTTGGAAGTTTCTCACCCACCTTTTGCCTCAGTTTCCACAATTTTTGATATTGAGATAATATTACCTACTCCATAGATATTATTTTCAATGGATTAAGGCTTGATAGCTCTAAAATACATCAAATGGTGCCAGGCTCATAATAAGTGTGATTACTTTTGCTAAAATATTGATTTAAAAATCAGGTATTGAGAAGTCTGCATCCATGGCATGGTGACAACCTGCCTGTTTCCATTCTCTGCCTTTCTTTAACTACACACATTTTGTTGCCCAGATATGATCCATGGATGCACAGAGGGTGTTTGTGCTTTGCTGGAGAAGAGCGTGCACACTAGACTAACTCAGCTCCCATGGAATCTGCTGACAGATCTCTCTGGGACCCTGGGCAGCTGGGTGTCCAGGACCACCAGTGGCTCCCCATTTCTGTGTCTGTTTAGAAGATCTGACAACCCAGCATACCTCTTCCTGATGTTCTGGATCTGCTGGCTTTGTAAACTATAAATTGGCAAACTAAATTAATCAAAGAGGAAGCTTTCTGCATGTGTGCTAACAGTCACAACTCTCTAATCTCACAAGGCACCAACGTGACACTTCTTGCTAAAGAAGGTGGATATTAATATATCTGTCTTTGGTTTTCATTTCTGCTCTTAGAGCAGAAAGCCCCTAGAGGAAATAGTTCCTAAAAGGATTTATAATGTACTTGCTGGAGAAATAAGATTTAAGAGGGCAGCCTTTCACATCAAAGTTTCAGCATATGGTAATGAAGGCTTCTGTTCAGACAGGTGGAGGAGGAGCTGTCTATGTCTCCTGCGGGTGAGGGGGATGTAGGCATGGTGTTGAGTCCTGGGCTCTCAGACTTTGCTTAGCTTATTGCAACAGCTGACCTGGGTCCCCTTTTTGGCTCTGTCTCTAACCCAGAGGTCAGCCTCGGATGTCACTGATTCAATTTCTCTCTGTCTCTCTCTCTCTCTCTCTCTCTCTCTCTCTCTGTCTTTGTCTTTCTTTCTTTTAGATGGAATCTTGCTCTGTCACCCAGGCTGGAGTGCAGTGGCATGATCTCGGCTCACTGCAAGCTCCGCCTCCCGGGTTCACGCCATTCTCCTGCCTCAGCCTCCCGAGTAGCTGGGACTACAGGCGCCCGCCACCACGCCCGGATAATTTTTTGTATTTTTTTTTTTTTTTTTTTTAGTAGAGATGGGTTTCACCGTGTTAGCCAGGATGGTCTTGATCTCCTGACCTCGTGATCTGCCTGCTCTGGGCTCCCAGAGTGCTGGGATTACAGGCGTGAGCCACTGCGCCCGGCTGATTCTATTTATTTCAATGTCAGCTTGTCAGAGTATAATTTACATAAAGTAACGTTCCCCCTTTTTAGTATGCAGCTCTATTCGTTGTGACAAATATATGCCATTCTATAACCACCGTGATCAAGACACAGAACATTTCCATCGCCTCAGAAGTTCCCTTGTGCCCCTTGTAGTCAGCTCCTCTTCTCAGACCCACCCCAAGCTGGCAACCAAGGGTCTGCTTTCTATACCTATAGTTTTTCTTTTTCAAAATATAATATAAATAGTCCATAGGCATTTTAACAGCCAAGGTGCCTAATAAATAGTGCACTGTGACTATCATTGTTTTTCTTAAATTAAAAAACCCACTGTGGAGGTGGGTACGTGGAGCCTCTCCTAACTCCAGCTTCCATAAGCAGACATGGTTCAACAAATATCCTTTTCTTCCTCTTAGCAGACTCACTGGGTTAAAATTCTAGTACTGCCACTCAGTAGCTGAATATCTTTGGATATTTTATTTCAATTCTCAATAACTTTGTTTTCTTGCTTGTAAAATGGGAATTATAGAGTACCTATCTTTGGAAGTAAACAAACAAATAAACTAAAGTGAGGAGCAACATAAACAAAAGAAAATTGCATTGTTCTTGGGATCTTAGAAAATAACAATGTGAAGTTACTTTATTTTAAAATTTCTTCAGCTGACAACACAGGAATGACATTCAATGCAAGTTACTTAAATTCTGCGTGCCTCAAATTCTGTTGTGTAAATTGGGGAAATAAGTGTACTTCCCTTATAGGATTGCTGTTGAGATTAAATGAGACATGATCCATATAAGGTCTATTAAGAAACCTTAAGCTCTTGTAAATACTGGAAAAATGTGTCCTGTCAGAATTACATTTGTATTTATGTAGCCTGAATGCAGCATACATTTAAGAATGCTTAAAAATCTTGCTGCTGAATTGTCCATCAACTGATACATTTTTTCTTTCAATTATTTATTCTAACTCACATGTCCTAAAATTCACCTTTTCAAAGCACACATTTCCATGGTTTTTAGTATATTCAAGAAGTTGTAATCCATCCCCATTATCTAATTCTGGAACATTTTCATCACAAAAGCAACCCTGTGCCCATTAACAGTTACTCCCCATTCCACTCTCACATCAGCCTATGGAAATCACTCATTAGTTTTCTGTTTCTATAGATTTGTCTGTTCTCGATATTTCCGATAAAAGGAATCACACAGTATGTGGCTTTTTGTGCCTGCCTTATTTCACTTAGCATAATGTTTTCAAGGTTCATCTACATTGTAGCATGTATCCATATTTTTTTCCTTTCTATGGTTGAATAATAGTCTTTGTATAGATAATATTACATTTTGTTTATCTCTTCACCAATTGATCCAACTGATGGGCATTTCGGTCATTTCCAATTTGGGGCTATTATGAATAAACTGCCTATGAAAATTTGTGTATACATTTTTCTGGGGGTAAGTTTCACCTCTCTCTTGGGTAGATAACTAGGAGTGGAATTGCCAGGTCATTTGGTAGCTCTATGTTTAACTTTTTGAGGAACTGACAAACTGTTTTCCAATGCAGCTGTACCATTTTCCAATGCACCCACCAGCAATGCAGGAGGGTGGCAATTTCTTCACATCTACTCCAGCACTTCACTTGTAGTGTGCTATGATTTGTTCTGATACCCATCCTAGTGGCTTTAATGTTATATCTCACTGGGGTTTTTAATCGGATATGCATTCTAGTGGCTAAAATGTTATATCTCACTGGTTTTTCATCTGATACCCATTCTAGTGGCTATAAGGTTATATCTCACTGGGGTTTTTAATCTGATACCCATCCTAGTGGCTATAATGTTGTATCTCACTGGGGTTTGCCTAACGAAAAATGATGTTGAGTATTTTTTGCCCATTTCTAAATTGGATTACTTCTTTTTCATGATTGAGTTCTAAGTGTTCTTTAATGTCTGGTTACCTGTAAGATACATATTTCCTTCCATTCTGTGGGTTGAATTTTCACTATCTTCATCGCATCCACTGAAGCACATATAAGTTTTGAAAAAGTCCAATGTATCTAATTTTTGTTTGTGCTTTTGGTGTCATATCTAAGAAAACATTGCCATTGCCTAATCCGAGTTAATGAATATGTATGCGTAGGTTTTCTTCGTTTTCTTGTAAGTGTGTTATAGCTTTAGGTTTGCATTTAGCTCTTTAACCCATTTTGAGTTAATTTTTTATATGGTGTGAGGTAGAGTATCGCATATGTATATCCAATTGTGTTACCACCATTTATTAAAAAGACATTTCTGTCTCCACTGAATAATTTTAGTACCCTTGTCAAAAGTTAACTGACCATAAATGTTAAGGGCTTATTTCTGGACTCTCAATTGAATTTTAGAGATCTATACATCAGTCTTTACGCCAGTTCCACATTGTGTTGATCACTACAGTGTAGTAGTAAGTTTTGAAATTGAAAAGTGAGAGTCATGCAACTTTATTCTTCCTCTGTCTGGTTATTCTATCTATTACTGAAAGTGCATATTGAAGTCTCCAGCTATTATTGATGAATTTTTTATTTCTTCCTTTAATTAAATCAGTTATTGCTTTCTGTTCTTGGTCTGTGTTATTTGGTGCATTTTTAAAAATAATTGCTATGTTTTCCTGATGGTTGACACTTTTATCTTTATAAAATGTCCTCATTTGTCTCTGGTAGCATTATTTTTGTTGAAGTCTGTTTTGTATGATATTAGTATAGACTCCTCAGTTCTCTTTTGGCACTGTTTGCATGGCTAAACATTTTCATTCTTTTATTTTCAAACTACTTGCTTATTTGAATTTAAAGTTTATCTCTTAAAGATAGTTGATTCTGTTTTTTTAATTACCGATAGTTTTGATCTTAGCGTTTTAGTTAGAATATTTAATCATTTATATTTAATATAATTACTGATAAGGGAGAACTTATATCTCACATTATATTGTTTTCTACATATCTTATGTCCTTTGTGTTTATCTATTTCTGCCTTTTGCACTAAATGGATATTTTGTAGCTTACTGTTTTAATTTTCTTGTTGCTTTTTTTAAACTATAATTTGAGTTAGTTTCTTAATTGTTTCCTGGGCATTGCAATTAACATCTAATTGTATAATAATATAGTTAGATTAATACCAACTTCATTTCAATAATGTATATAAAAACATTGCTCCTATATAGTTCCATTTCCTACTCGCCTAATTCATGCTATCATTATCATAGAAATTGCATCTTAATACATTATAAGCCCGTTAGTACAGTTTTATGATTATTGCTTTATGTAGTTGTATTTAAAATCAAATAGAACAAAGTATTAAAAGCAAAATTGCATCTTTGTTGTCTTTTATGTTTACCTGTTTTTACCTTTACCAGTGTTCTTTTGTTTGTTTGTATGTTTGTTTTTTGAGATGGAGTCCTGCTCTGTCGCCAGGCTGGAGTGCAGTGGCACAATCTCAGCTCACTGCAATCTCTGCTTCCCAGGTTCAAGCAATTCTGCCTCACCCTCCCAAGTAGCTGGGACCACAGGCGTGTGCCACCATGCCCAGCTAATTTTGTATTTTTAGTAGAGATGGGATTTCACCATATTGGCCAGGATGGCCTTGATCTCTTGACCTCATAATCTGCTCTCCTTGGCCTCCCAAAGTGTTGGGATTACCAGTGTTCTTTTCTGTGTTGATTCTTTTTTTTTTTTTTTCTTGAGATGGAGTCTCTCTCTGTCGCCGAAGCTGGAGTGCAGTGGTGTGATCTCGGCTCTCTGCAACCTCTGCCTCCTGGGTTCAAGCAATTCTCTGCCTCAGTCCCCCGAGTAGCTGGGATTATAGGCACCTGCCACCACTCCTGACTAATTTTTGTATTCTTAGTAGAGATGGGGTTTCACCATCTTGACCAGGCTGATCTTGAACTCCAGACCTTGTGATCCACCCGCATTGGTCTCCCAAAGTGCTGGAATCACAGGCGTGAGCCACTGCACCTGGCCTTGTGTCAATTCTTATAAGAAAAATTTTCTAGCAACAGACTCTCTCAGTTTCTAAAATAAATATGGGTATGTCTTAATTTCTTATTAATTTTTGGAGGATAGTTTTCCTTTTTATAGAATTCTTTGTTGACAGCTTTTTGTTTGCTTGCTTTTTCCTTCGAGCACTTTGAAAGCATCTTCTCACTACCTTCTGGCCACTATGGTGTCTATTGTGAAATCAGTTGGCAATTTGACTTAGAATGTCCTATATACAATTAATTACTTCTAGTTTTCTTCTTTCAAGAATCTCTGTCTTTGGCTTTGGAAAATTTGATTATGATATGTTTTGATATAAATATTGAGTTCATCCTACTTGGAATTCATTGTACTTCTTGGACATGTAGATTCATGTATTTTTATAAGATTTGAGAAGGTTTTGGTCATTATTTTTTCAAATATTCTTTCTGCCCCTGTTATTTTGTTCTGTATCTCTGCAACTCCCAGTATCTGTGTGTTGGTGTGCTGAATGAGTTCTGCAGGTCTCTGAGGCTCTGTTGCTTTTTTTTATTATTATTATTTTTTCTTTCTATTCCTCGGTCTGTATAATCTCAATTGTTCTATCTTCAAGGTCACTAATTATTTTTCTGCCATCACCAATTTGCCTTTGAAACTCTTTAGTGACTTTTTCATTTCAGTTAGTGTGATTTTCACCTCCAGAATTTCTATTATGTTCTTTAAAAAAATCACTTGTATCTCTTTATCGATATTCTTTTCTGAGGAGATACAGTTCTTATCCTTTACTTCTTTAGATAAAGCTTCCTTAAGTTATTTGAACATATTTAAAATAGGTTACATAAGGTCTTTTTTAAATAGCAAATCTGATGTCTGAGGTTTTTGGGGAACAGTTTCCATCGACTGACTTTTTTATTCTTGTATATGGGCCGTAGTTTCTTGTTCTTTGCATGTCTCATTTTTTGTTATTGAAAATTAGACATTTTAAATAATATAATCCAATAACTTGAAATTCATATCCCTCTTCTCCTAGGTTTGTGGTTATCTCTTATTGTTGTTTTTTCTGTTTGCCTAGTGACTTTCCTGAAGTAATTCTGTAAAGTCTGTATTCCTTGTCTTCTGTGACCTCTAAAGCCTCTGTTCAGTTAGTTTAGTGGTCAACTAATGATGAGACAGAAATTTCTTTAAATGTCTTGTCAATAAGTTCCACAGGCTTTGCTGAGTGAATAAATGTGTGCATCAGGGCATGGTTTCAGCACTCTGGCAGGCAGTTTACAACACTGCCTTGGTCTTTACCTCCTGGTCGCATATATTTGAAGTCAGCCAGAGATAAGAGCTTGGAGTCTAGGGATTTGTCCTGGGTATGTACCAAGTCCCACACATGCATATGGCCTCCTACATTACCAGAGATGTTTTGAAGTTTTTCAAAGTCTCCTATAGATATCTCCTTCCTCAGCTCTTTCTTTTAAGTTTTTTGATCAGTTTCTTGTTTCCTCCGCGTCACCACCTCAGGTAACTAAGATAGTAAATAATTGCTACCAATTATTTTCAACAAATGTCATGAGGAAAAGCTGTTCACAAGGAGGGAGCTCTGAGTCAGGTCAAATAAAGACAGGCACTGCAAGTTGGGGTTTCCTGAGAGCTGCCAGGCCAGTCACATAATGACAGTTCTCAAGAGATGGGACTTCAGGGAGCTGAAGGTTCATTTCATTCCCTCAGTGCCTGTTAGGCTGCTGTTTTTCACAGCTACCATGATTGGGACCCTGATGTTTTCAAGGCTACCACAGAGCTGGGGAAAGAGGCATGGGAATAGATTAAGCAAAATACCACTGTTATTACCAAGATTCATCTGTTTGTTTTGTTGTTGTTTTTTCAGTAAACTCCTTTCGGATTGCTACGGTCCTTTGGTTAATCTGTAGAGTTTTGAAAAAGCTGATAAATTTTGCCAATGTTCACACTGCTGTTGTTGAAGAGCAGACTTTTGGAAATCCTTACTTCACTATTCCCAGTGGCATCTCTCCATTGACTCCATTTTGTTGTCAATAAAATGAAGATTATCACAACTGAGTTACCTGCCCCAGTTGTTATGAAAGTCACATTTTAGAAGTGACAGGAGAAAGTTCCACGATTTGAGAAAAAATCATCTAGCACATGAAACAATGGGGTTAAGGAAGCCTGGCTTCCTTTTCACTAGCACTCGCTGGAGACACAGGGATGTTTTGTGGGCCTTGTCTTTGTGTCTCAGAAGCAGAATGTGAGACAGATTTTTGAGGTACCCAACTGGCAAAAGTCTTCATAACTAGGAAGTCATAATTTCATACTAGGGAGTCATAACTCAACTCCCAAGCCCTGGGTGTTAGAGAAAGAACAGTAGCACTATCAGTCACCATGCTGAGATATTTTTTTCCTTGAGAGATGGCTTGAAAGAAAATAAATTTCTGTAGAAGAAGATGAATAGCAATAGTAACGCTACATATCCCCTTCCTCCACTTTTTTTCTTGGAAGCTATTTCTCTTTCAGTTTTCTAATTAATTTCCATTTCTTATATAATTTTCACACCTTGTAGAGGAAATTTCTTTTCAAAAAAATGCCTGCATTCATCAAAAGTTGTACTGTTACAGGTTTCCTGAAGAAAGAAATTCAAGGGAATACAATTTGTTATTTTCTCCCTAAATTTTTTGTGGTCCATCTGTACACAATAATGAAAAAAGAATGTGTAAGTTAAGGATGTTTTGCCACCATGAAAAAAAAATCTTTTAAATATTCTCTTTCCCACTGATCCCTGAGGGGGTTTTCATATCTGTTCTCTAGAAGCATGGCTGTGATCTTAGTGGACACCCTGCAGTGGACTCCAGTTTCTAAGTTTTTTGGGTTTGAAGCGTTGAGGGAGGGAGCTCCATGGCATCATTCAGATGAAGATGGAATCAGGGAACAGCTATGCCAAGATCTGTTCAGACCATTGGAGCAGCCAGCCAGGGATTTTTATTCATCACCTCATTGTTTACAGGCCAGTGTTAAAATCATTCTACTTTTTAGAACCAATGAGACTGTTCTAATTGTGTTATCAAAAGTGTGGAAAGACAAATCTTTTTTACATTAAAGCATGGTCATACCAACTTTCTCAGATCCCTGCCTACCATTTGAAACATGGCTGTTGGATCAATTGCCACGAGTCCTGCGGACTTTCTGCCACACGTGAGCCCTTAGGAGAAGGGGAGACTCTTCAGCAATGCTCTGTCTTTGTGTGAAGTTCCTTTTCGAGACTTCTTTCCTTTCACTTAAGTTCTTTATCAACAGCTCTTAAAATGCTAATGAGTCCTTAAGATGAGAGTGAACAGCTGCTTAAATATATCTATTTCTACCTGAAGTACCACGGCAAGTAAAAGAACTGTATCAAAGCACATCAGGAGGAGGAATGAGAAGTGGCTTGGGGCCATGCAGAGACCCACCAGTGGCTGATTCTTCCTCTGCAACAGGGGGAGGGGGGAGGGGGAGGGGGCCAAGGGGAAGGGGAGGGGAGAAGTGGAGGGAGGAAGGGGGAGGGGCGGAAGCGGGGTGGGTGGGAGTATCTCATCTATACAGTATCTCAGTCACTGATGATGCTCTTGAGGTTTGAATGCCCATTTGCTTACATTAGTGGGAACTAACCAGTAATCTGGCCTTTTCCTAAGGATATGCTAAATCTAAATAATGTTTCCCTAAGATCTCACCTCACTCTCCATAAGTTACTTTGGCTTCTTGACCTCATCACGAAACATTTTGAATCAAAGTAACTGTCAAGACTATCTCAGTGAGAACTTCTAAGCAGCTAAATTGGGAAGCAAACGATAGGAACACCACTTTTTGATCCAGGCGCCAGCATCATCCATGACAATGCCATGTGGTCTAGTGGACTTCACTGTATCCTGTGCACATTGACCACGCCAAGCCACCATTTCCCTCATGTGTTTTCCTGGACACAAACGGATGTGAATACACGTATATAGGAAATGTCTGACTCTTTAGGGGACTCAGACTTAAGCACACACCTTCTGTGTCACTGTTAAATCACATTGATGTGAAGCCTCAGTAGGACCATCTCCATGTGATGTAGAGAATGTCATAAAATCAATGTACATCTTTTCTGTTACTTAAAGATAGTCCTAAAGAATATTACCTTTGACTCTGAACCCCTTTGATTCTGAGAGTATTTAAAGTAGAGGTGTTTATGTACATTTATTTTTTCTTTGATTGATCAAACGTTTGTTAAGCATTTACTATGGATCACATCCTTTGTCAAGTGCTGGAAATATTATGCTAGGGAGATGATCTCTAGTTCTGTAAGTTCGTAATGTAACTCACAGAGCACATATGAAACAAGCTTCACCTAATGCAAAGTCGTGCTTCCATAAATGTAAGTGAAACATGTTATGGGAACTCAGGTAGGGATTCTTTTGACATGGTGATCAGGAAAGACCTTGGGAAGAATCAGTTGGGAGGCAAAGGGTGTCTCCTCCAGACTGATGGAAGTGAAGTCACAGAGTAGTGGACATGCACGGGGCTGTGGGGCATGGCATATCCGTGCTGTGCTTGCAGACATATAAAAATTACTATCAGTGACATGCTGGCCACCATATGGGTCTGAACCAAGCCTAACAAGATAAAGGAGGGAGAGCGCTGTAATTTCTATGACTCACAGATGAAAACAATATGCCCTGTGGAGGACAGGCTCTGGGGTGCCCTCACCCACCATCACTGCCTCCCAGGGTTCCTGTTCTTGTGAAGTTCTCAGACTCCTCCTCATATCTGAGAGAAACACAGAACTTCTTTGCCAGATCACGTGTGTCCTAACCCATGGTGTGAGAAAATATGGACTTCATTGTCTATATCACCATTAGCATTTTGGTCACAACCAGTCTCTGAGAATTTCCAAACTTTCCCTTATCTTCCTCTATTCTTCCAAGTCCTTCAAACTCTTCTGTTACCTAGCTCCAAAGTCACATCCATATTTTCAGGTATCTTTATAGCAACGTCCCACTCCTCAGTACCAATTTTCTGTGCTACTCCATTCTTGCCTTACCATAAAGAATTATGTGAGGCTGGGTAATCTGTAACGGAAAGAGGTTTAGTTGGCTCACAGTTCTGCAGGCTCTATAGGAAGCACGGTGCCAGCATCTGCTCAGCTTCTGGGGAGGCCTCAGGGAGCTTTTACTCATGGCAGAAGGCAAAGTGGGAGCTGACATGTCACATGGCAGGAGTAAGTGGCAGGGGCAGGTGCCATTCATTTAAATGACCAGCTCTTCAGAGAACTCATCCAGTCACTAACACAAAGATAGCACCAAGCCATGAGGGCCCTGCCCCCATGACCTAATCATCTCCCATTAGGCCCCACCGCCAGCACTGGGGGCTATAATTCAGCATGAGATTTGGGTAGGACAGATATTGGAACCATCTCAGAGGCCATGTGGCGAGGAACTTCAGGTGGCCTGTAAGAGTGGAGAGCAGCTACCAGCTAACAGTCGGCAAGAACTTGAAGCCCCAGCTCTACAGCTTCAAGGAACTGAATTGTGAAAAACGAAGGGAGCTTAGAGCAGCTCCCGCCCCAGTGAAGCCTCAGGTCAGAATGCAGCGCCAGCTGGCATTGATATTAGCCTCTGTGCCTCTAAGCAAGGGGACCTAGCTGAACTAGGCCTGGACCTCAGACCCACAGAAACTAAGATAATCAATGTGCTTTTTTAATCTGTTAAATGTGTGGTAATTTGTTACACAACAATAGAAAACTAATACCCTGCCCTTTCTTTAGTCCTCTGAGAATTTCTTTGCTAAGAAGACATTGACTACTACTACCCACTTTTTCTCTCCCTTAGTTTTCAGTTTCAGGACAGTGTTCCTCCAGAGATTCTTTTCAAGTTTTGGCCTAAATGATAAAGTGGGGTGCAGTTTAAAATGGCTGTTAGAAAGTGTAACTCTTGGTGGATCTGTGGTGCAGGGGTGTGGTGCTTGGCTCCTGTGCAGGCAGTGCAAGTGTTCCCGGGCCTACAGTGCCAGCCACGTTTCCACTCTCTGCCCACAGCACGTGTGAAACGCAGGTCCGTGGCCTGGGCGCATCCTTGCCATCATTTTGATTTCTGGCGCCATTGCAAGGGATGGAGAAGCAGTATCTTGATGAGGATTTGGCTTCGGATGGAAACTATTTGTGTTCACTACCATGTGAATCCTGGGGCTGGGCCTGCTGGACTTTCAGAATAAGCAGTGTGCAGGAACAGGCAAGGAGCCTGCAGCCAGATGGTCTGGGCCCTGGCCCTGCGTCCTGTTAGACACTGAATCTGGGCGTGTCATTTAACCTTTCTGAGCCCTGGTCTCTTCATTTGTAAATCGGGGCAGTGCTAATGATTATGAACAAAATAATAATCAACCCGTGTCTGCATACTTCATAGGATGGTGCGGACATTCAAATACATGCAGAAGTGTTTTTGAAAACTACCAAATGGCATCTAACCCTGTTGTTTCTTCCCGTAGGGACTCAGCAGTTGAGACAAATGGAGCTTTCATCAGAAATAAACCTAGAAACTGAAGCAAGGGAGGGAACCATGCCCAGCACTGTCACTGGTTTCCTGGTGGTGTGATGTAGCTGCAGAGCCTTAAATTTTGATAACATGATCAACCCAATTTAGGGTGCAAATCAAGAGTGTCTTTATCACTGCTTGATCTTCCCAAGGAGGACGATGTTCTGACCTCAAATCATCGCAAGCGCCAGCGAATTAGCAGTTATCATCAGATCAAGTCTCCAGTTACTGCATTCACTGTGCCCCTTAGGAGTTAGGAGAGAGCTAATGCTGTTCAATTGTTTTCTTTCTCACCTGATCTGTCCACTTCCACAACAATTAGGAGGAGCTTCCTATCACTCATCTTGGGTGGACTACTGGACATGGTCCTTGGCATCTGGCCTTCTCTGATTCTCTTCTTGACTTTTATTTGTCTTCTGTCTCTGTCCATGTTAAACTCACAAGATATTTTCCCACTTTGGCCCACTTTGGTGTGTGTGCATGTGTGGGTATGGGTCTGTGTATATGTCCGTGACTGTATGTGTGTGTGACTGTGTGTGTGTATATGTGACTCTGTGTGTATGTGACTGTGTGCGTATGTGAATATGTGTATATATGGTTCTAGTTCAAGCTTTCCACCGTCTGGTTCAGCCCTCTGGTTGTAGCATTCACTGAGTCAGGCACTGCTCTAAATGTCTCAAATGCATTCACCCATTTAATTATCTATGGACAATTGTTATTAATGTCCTTATATGGCAGGGAAGGAAGATGAAACAGAAAGCTTACTGAAGTGGTCGGGGAACCATAATCAGTTAGTGGCAGGATCGGAGTTCAAACCTGGGGATGGAGTTGGGGCCCACACTCTGAACTACACCTTCAGTGCTTCTCAAACTTTGGCATCCATCAGAATCCCCTGGAGGGTTTTCTGGGAAACAGATTGCTGGGCTGTACGCCTAGCACTTCTAATTTAGTAGGTCTGGCTAGGGGTTGCAGAAGGTGTGCTTCTCACAAGTCCTAGGCCATAGGATGCTGCTGGTCCAGCCACCCACTTTGAAAACTGCTGTGCCATATATTATGCTCCTTGATTTGAATGATTCGGGAAAGACTCTCTTCCCAACCGGCTCGGGCCTGAACATATGCATGAATGGTGGTTAAATCCTTCAGTATTCTTAGATTATTTTTCTATGAACATGCGGACTGTTAGGAAGGGACCATGACTTCAGCCTGGGGTGAATCACGCACTCGAGGTGTGCCCACTGACAGCCTCGGAGGTACTGACAGGAAGGTAGAAAGGGAGAGAGCTTGGATCAGGGAGGCTGCTGAGTAGAGAAAAGAAGGAGAGGGCATCACACTCACCCACCATGAGATTTGTCTGGGTCTGTCTCCACCCAGAGACACCCCTGCATGTGTCAAAAGAGTGAATGCTCTTCCTGACTTGGCTTTGCATTTCTCTGTCCTTCAATACATAAATGGAGTCAGTGCAGGTATGGAGAGGTGCCAGTGAGTACGTCTCTTCATGGATGCCTGGGCCACATGTAGATGTGGACCTGTGCTCCAGCAGAAGGAACGGCGCATGCCTCTGTGTGGGGTCTGTATCTCCTAGAGCTTGAGAGCCACTGGCTTCATCAAAGAAAAGTTAAAGAGGAATTATGCACCAGCCACTTGCTAACCATGGCAAGAAGACTTTCCTCCAGATTGTTGCAACGGGGGAAAGAGATGGGTCTCAATTCCAAACCCAGCAGGGACGGTGGGGGGGTTTATACCAACAAGAAGAGTGAGGGGTCAGTGGGGAAAATTACTAAGAAGAGCTTGATTAGATCTTAAGGGTAAACTAACTTAACAGAATTCTTGCTGAAAGCAGGCCAAGAACTTAGGTATCAAGAGTGAGGGATGAAGAACTTGAGCAGATATCAAGGCTGGGGAGATTTGTGACAAACTAACACAGGAGGTCTTTCCTTTTCTTTCTTTCTTTCTTTCTTTCTTTCTTTCTTTCTTTCTTTCTTTCTTTCTTTCTTTCTTTCTTATATTATTTTATTTTATTTTACTTTATTTTATTTTATTTTTTGAGACTGAGTCTCGCTCTGTCACCCGGCTGGAGTGCAGTAGTGAGATCTCAGCTCACTGCAACCTCCGCCTCCCAGGTTCAAGCGATTCTCCTTTCTCAGCCTCCCAAGTAGCTGGGACTACAGGCACACACCATCACGCCCAGCTACTTTTTGTATTTTCAGTAGAGACGGAGTTTCACCATGTTGGCCAGGATGGTCTCGATCTATTGACCTCGTGATCTGTTCACCTCAGCCTCCCAAAGTGCTGTGATTACAGGTGTGAGCCACTGTGCCTGGTCAAGGAGACCTTTTCTAAAACTAGCTCAGCAGGTCAAGTTTGAGGCCTAATTGAGAAGAGCACACAGAGAAGCCTGGCTAAAGTTTGATCCAAGAGAGAGTCTTTGTCAGCGGGAGAAGAGGCAAGAAGGCTGAAAAACTGAGTGGGGTAGCATACTTTGTGATAAATAAAGGTCCTCACCAACAATTTTCCACCGTAGTTCAAGAAACAAGAAGATATGACAATTTATCTACAGGAATATTGTAAAAATTTTAGGTCAAGATTCATTTTAACTTTCTCTACAACTTAAAACACTACATTTGGCCAGATAAATTGTTTGATAAATTGTTTAACTCAGACATGGTTAAATTAACCAAATAATGGGTTATTAAAAGTCCAAGAAAAGTTTGAAGTTAGCAAGTAAAAACAGAACTCAAAACTATATTAAATAGTCAGACTTACATGGAGACTGTATGAAATACTGTATCAAAGAGATTGACTCACAGGCCATTTTCTGTGCCAATATAACAGTATTTTCATGAATGGTCTGAACAATAAAGTTCATCTTGTGAAATTTTCAGATGAAAGCAATGTGGCCATGACGGCTGATACTTGGGGGACTTGAGCGGGCTTTTACAATGCCCCAGCGAGGAGGCAGCATGGGCTTCAAATCAAGAGCCATGGCATCTAATGTGGCTTACATGGAGGGTTGCCCTTGGGAGAGAACAATAAATCCTACAATTACATTTGGCAAGCAATGAGTCAGTTATACTCAAAGGAAAAGAAAGATCAGTGGGTCATAACAGGAAACAAGCATGGCTGGGAGCTGCTTCTGTGGAAGCTCCCAGGTGATGTCAACAGTGGATTTGAATTGGCAGACAAAGTGCTCTACCTCCCATTGCCTCTGGCGCAGAGCCTCACCCCCACTCTGCCTTCACTGCAGATTGGGTTTTCCGGTGAGCAGACCCTCACATGGGGTTTAGCATGCAGACTCTTTATTAAGGAGCCCCTGCAGCTCATGTGGAAGGGTCAGGAAGCTGGCTGGGCAGAGGAAGAAGTGGAGTCCTGATATAGGCTGACCCCACAGGGTGCCCCAGAGCGAGAATTGCCCCTTTCAAGTTGTAGAGGGTTGGGCCTAAGTGGCCAGGTCTTCATATTCCTGTATCAGTGCATTGGATCTGGCTCTGTGCAGGCTAGGCTTCCCTGAAGGGGCTGACTCCCAGCACTGGGCAAAGGCCTTCTCCTTACACTTTCAAAGCCAAACTGAGCTCTATAGCAAATTCCTAAAGGTATTTATGTTTTCTCTGATATATTCATGAATAATGTGAGTTGTGTCTGTTTCCCTAGGTCTCCTCTCTTAGCTATGACAAATACTGAGTTGTGATTTGTTTTTATATCTATTTCTCCTTCACTGAACTAAACTCTTTGTGGATCAAGGCTGTGTGTGTCACTGTAGATTCCATCCATTGGCACAGGCCTGGCATAGCATAGCATCTGCTCGGTACAACGTTTGTTGCCAAATCTATTTCTTTGTCAGTTCTTCCCTCCTGCAGGGCTGGGTGCTGCTCCAGACCTGTGCATCACTGGAGCTCCAGTCTGTGCATCACCGTAACTGATTGGAGAGGCAGGGAATGGATGTGCACGATGTACCTGCAGGGACAGGTGACTTAGCTCAGCTGTAAGAAAAGATGCCTGCTGAAATATTGATGACTTCTTACTGTACATTCTTGCTCTGGAGAACATTTTATCAGTATCTGTGAAATGCCTGCATAGCAGGGAGGATGACTTGATTAATAAGTCACATGAAGCCTAAACAATGAACGTCAGCAGGGCCTTTCTTCAGGTTTAAATAAGATAAAGCACTTTGAGCCTTCTGGGCAAGAACATGCTCTTCAGCAGGTAGGACAGGTGATGACAGGCACTGAGGTAAAGTCTTCAGACAGGTTTTCAGAGAAATGAATATCTCTTTCCAGAGTTAAGTAACTCCTGCGTGATGGCACTTCATCTCAGTCAAAGGGGTTCAGTACATATTTTGTATTTTTTCTCACAGAGCGTGAGGTCAGGGAATATTCCAGCTCTTGGTGCCCCCTGGCATCCACATAAAGCAGGACGGACAGCAAGGCTCTCATATGCCTGGCCTGCTGTGTGCTCTGCCCCAGGGCTGCTTCCCTGCTTACCTTGCTGTTTCATCTGACGGGGTCAAAGGACACGAGTGTCCTGTGGCTAGCTTCTTCCGCACTGACTTTGAGGTCTTGGTTGCATGGCACAGAAAGCCCTGGCCAGAATCCACGCACTGTGGATCCCCACTGCTGCTGTCCTTTCCCCAGCCTTGGCTACACTGAAATGTCCAGGCACGGCATGACCCAAAGCTCCTGCTGAGGCAAAGACCTCTCCTTAGCTTCATTTCTAAATTGAATACGCATACAAATAGGCATTTCCATACTCAGTCAGGCTGGTAATTTGGTATAAGTTAACAATAAAAAAATACAGATTCAAAAGCCATATGTAATCTATTAATGCTACTTTTAGAAATCTATCCTATGTGTACCCTAAGGAACAGAGATATGAAACATATTTACATATTAGGATGGTTAGAGTAATGTTTACAATAGTAAAAATTCACATCAACAATAAAAAAGTTAAATCATGGTATATCCATAATACAAAACTTACCCATCTGTTAAAGCTATAATTTTGGAAAGTTGACTGTCATGAAAAATTGTTCAGGATAAAATAAGTAAATTAACAAGATAATAATATCTCAATTTTATACAATGAGCTCTATAGCAAAAAGACACTGATATGCATATACACGTATTATGTATATGCATGTCAGTGTCTTTGGTCAGTATGATTATGGTGCTCTCTATTTTATTCTTTAAGCTTTTCTGTGTTTTCTGGAATTTCTACAATGAGCACATACTATTCACAAACAGAATATACCAAAATGCAATAAATAAATACGTTGAATAGAAACCAAAGATTTCTTCATCAACCTGTTCTGCTTTTGTGTTCGTCTACCACCAAATGTGTGCATTTGCACACACAAACCTCTCATTTGCACACACCACAAGATGAGACTCACAATGTGGACAGTCATATAGGAGCATGAGTGTCTCTGGGTTATGGGTTTCTGGCCCACAGTGATAAGGCTGGGGAGAAGCCCCTGGACTACCCTCACATTCTGCATCCAGGGAGGAGCAGGGTTTCTCAGCGGGCAACACTGCCTCATGTGTTTGCATGAGTGAGTGATGTATCCTTCCTGCCCACCTATCTGGGACTCCCAACCTGGCCTTCTCAGGCCCTGGCTGCAAGGGACTGGATAAATATACAAGAGGCGCCCAGAGATTCAAAAGTTGCTAACTTGTGGCCCATCCAATTATAGAAAGCACTCTGCTGTTTGGCACCTATTAAACAGAGTTTCTATTAATGAAGTCTTCTGCTTAGCAACCAAGCAAGGATAATTGATGTTTAAATGATAACCCTGAGGACTGTGAAACTCTAAAGTGCCTTCTGAGTTATCAAAGAAAAATTAATATTCCTATAATGTTTCTGCAACTTATTTTTATAGAACAGCACAAAGAGGAGAGAATTAAGATAAATGGAAAGAATTCTTAGCAAACAAAGATTATGTTAATTATTAGATTCGAGGTTAAGAGTTGGAGAATTGGACTTTGAAAGAATCTCATGTAATTTTATGTAAGGGAAAGTGACACCCATGGTTTGCACAGATAGAAAATATGGCCAAGGTTCAAGCCCCTGGCCTCGCACCCCTTCTTTGACAGTGATCCTTGAGTCTTCTCTGATTCATCCTGCTTAGCAAATATTCGAGGTAGGCAAATTTGCCGTTGGCAAAGGTTGGGTCCTCTTTCTTGTTTATCATTATTTCTCCCCTTTCAGTGGTTGCCCCACTGAGATGGAAATGTCAGTGATTACCCCCCTTTACTATGAGAGTATCAGGGCACAGAGAGTGGGCTGGAGGCCCAGGCTCGGAGCCACGAGGCTCAGCTCTCCAGCTGTGAAACTTTGGATGAGTTACATGGCTTCTCTGGGTCTCACAGGGTTATCAGAAAGACCAAATAGCTTAATATTTATAAAGTGGTTAAAACAGTGCTTGTCATAATATTCTATATTAGTGTTTGTTCAATAAATGTATCATATCTCTAAGTATTTACTTTCAAAATAGGAGGTGTGTGAGAAATAACTTTACATCAGTCACGGACTCACATGTGGTGTGTATCCTGGCTTCAGTGGGGAGAGCATTGGCCAGGCACCTTGTTGGCCACATCCCAGCCACCCCACACAAGTGACTTCTGTGTCCAGAGGTGACCACAATTTAATAGTGGGTTTTGCTGGAAAAAAAGAAAAACTAATAAAAAGGACCATGACTGAGAGAAAGTAGCTTAGTAATAGAACTTTATTTTTCTGCCTGAAAACCTTTTAAGGAAAGCTAGCCCATCAATACAAGCAATATGTGAGTGGATGAGCTGGAGGAACTGCCCTCCTTTTATTTGTGAAAATTCAAACACATGAAAATTTGAGTCATTCATAAAGAAAATCTCCCAAGCAAGTGAATGCAGCACTTTGGTGGGGGCGGGGATTTTGGTGGATGATTGCCATGTTTGGGGAATTTTCTTTGTCTTAGTGGTCGAACTAGACGTAGTTCATAGAACTATGAACTCATAAGCCATAGAACACATAAGCCACTGAGATTCCGAGAGATACAGCCATCACACATTCATCTGGCAACTCTATTCATCTGTGAGACACACTGGGTAATGAAAGACTTGGTATATTATTTGTAAAGAGTCTGAACAATGTCATCAAGAACAATGTGGTTTGGGGTTAAAACTGCCCAGAGCTCTCACTCATGGCCTTTATTCTATGCCGATAATTACTCCTCCCGATGACCACAGGTGCCTTTGGAGACATCTGGTAAGATTAAGGCTCCTAGAAGATGCAGGTGTCCGCAGCGTTCCATGTGCAGAGCCTGGAGTCAGGGCCGCATTCTACCCGCCACACGTTCCCAGCAGACATAACCGGCCTGCACCATATCGTTCTGTCCGCCCTCTTGCCTTTGAGAGGCTGTCCATTCTTCTCCCTGCAGTCAGGAGGATCCATTCGAGAGGCAAATCTGATCTTGCCCCCATTCCTTCTCTTCTCACCTTGGCCATCTCTGGCCAGCTGCTTTCCCTATCCAGTGCAAGGTTTTTGTCCCCTCCCCACTGCCTGGTTTGTACCTTTTCTTCCTCCTTTTTCAGATCTCAGCTCCAGCAGCGGTCTTCAGGAGCCTGACCTGTCTTTTTACTTTCAAAATAGGAGTTGTGCGAGAAATAACACCTGGCATATGCTTCCTTCCCACTCTGGCTGCAGTCATCATTTCACACGGATTCAGGTGGAAACTGGTGCATAGCTCTCTGCCACTGGGCCCGCAGACCCAGGAGAGCAAGATTGTACCTTTTTCTTTGGTCTTTCTCTCATCAAAGCATCCAGCACTCTATTAATGGGGGTTAAACAAATGAGCACATTTGTTTGAACTTGGCTCTTTGGATGCACCTTGACCAGCCTGGAAGGATAACACACAGCAAACACTCCTGCTGGGTGGCAGCTATGATGCTGGTGCTGGTGCTGGTGCATTGGGTGCCCTCCCCTTCCTCTCCCCTTCTGTCTTGAGTCCTACTATTCTTTGTGCCTTTAAAGCTCCAGCTGAAAGCTTCCAGCTTCTGATTAGGAGCCCAGGTTCATTTGGGAGCCTTATTCACATCCCAGTTTTGTCACTTCCTGGCTGTGTGATCTTGGGCAAATTGTTCGCCTTCTCTGTGCCTCAATTTCCACCTCTGTAAAGAAGAGATAATAAAATTTCCTACTTCATGGAGCTCTTTGGAGAATTATGTACTAATGAGTTAATATATGTAAAACACTTAGAAATACTCGGCACAGAGTTAGCACTGGACAACTGCTCAGAGAAGCACTTCCCAGTTTTTATTTAGCTTTTATTTTATCAGACATATCCCATACCTTTCTTCCTCATAGGATTCTCCTCAAAGAAATCTTGACTGCACATGAGATTTGATTTTGGGCCCACTTAATAAATGTATGTTTTCTTATTTGTTAAAAGTGGAGGTTTGAGTGGAAGTGATCCATGGTTCTCTGCAACCCTGAGATTCTAGAATCTCACATCTTCCTCCACTGGAGATGCTCTCATTACTGAGTACCTTGATTTTACACAGATGTTCAATACAAACGGGAAACAGAAGTGGTGGCCCAGCCCGCCTTGCTACACAGTCCATAGAGAGAGGAGACCCTGAAGTGCTGAGTAATTGAGAATAGGGCCTTAAGGAATCTGGAAAGGAGGAGATTTTTGGGGGTTATCCCTGTGAACTGTGTGTGAGGGCACAGGTGTGAAGACAGGTCTAGGCTCACCTCGGTCAGAAGGCGGCTCTGCACACAGGTGCTCTCTCCACCAGATACTGGCGAGCATCTGTGAGGACCTCTTTGAACTTCCTTCTGAGTGGAGTAGCTGCCCCCTTCCCCTCCTTGTCTAATATTGGATGTTGTCTCTTCAAGGCCCCTTTTCTCAAATATCCAAAGGGGAAGTTTGGATCCTGAAAGGATAGCTGGGTTCACTATCCTATTTCAGGCCCACTGTTTTGTGATTTTATTTTGTTAAGGAACAAACAAAAGTGGTCCTTGAGGTTTCTTCTTCCAAATCACTGAGATACAGTAGACAGAAAAGGATGCTAATCATGTTTATATTAGATTTGAAGTATTCATTTATTATTGCTATTATTTATTTAGAGACAGGGTGTTGTTCTGTCAACCCAGACTGGAGTACGATGACACGATCACAGCTCACTGCAGCCTCAAACTCCTGGGCTCAAGTGATCCTCCTACCTCAGCTCCCCAAGTAGCTGGGACTACAGGGAAACACCACCTTGCCCAGCTATTCTTTTTTTTTTTTGTAAACAGGTCTCCCTAAGTCACCTGGGCTGGTCTCGAACTCCTAGCCTCAACTGATCCTCCCACCTCGGCCTCCCAAAGCACTGGGATCTCATCTTCCTCATCAGAGAAAAGTTAATGATGCTGTCGGTGTGGGGGTCTGCCTGGCACAGCCAGTCTTTTCCCTACGGCAAATGAAGCACACCTGCCTTCCCTCACTGATGTGCAGTGCTCTCATTCCTCTCCCGGCCATGAGTGGATGATGACAAACAGATCCTGAGATTCAGCAAGAGGGCCTCCTCTATCCACGTGCTCAGAAAGTTGGTGAGAGGTGTGATTCTCCTACGCCGAAACACAGTTTTCACGGAGACGTGTGTCCACTGATTGTCCTTCAGGAGGTCAAGATAAGGAGTAAATGAGAATGTCTTTGAAAATATTTTCATTACCCAATACTTTAAAATGAAGAAAAATCCTTTTGTCTAGGGAAGTTCATGTTTAGAATAAAGTAATATTTCCCAAAGTTTCCAACTGATAAGAAATGCCTTTGGGAGTTTGTGAAAGATGTGGATTTTCAGGTCTCTTCTCTGGAGATTCCGTTGTTCTATGCAAAACTCAGAAATCTGACTTTTTATAAGCATCCCAGATCATTCGTACATGCAGAAAAGTCTAGAAAAATATCAAAGTGGGTCAAACTACCAAGAGAGGAGCAAATGCTTTAAAAAAAGTTAGTAAACTTCATATTTTAGAGAAGTTTCTAGAGGATGAAGTACAGAGAATTCCCACAGACCCCTGCCCTGTGTCCCACAGCTCCCCATGATCCGTCTCCACACCAGCGTGCGTGTGCGTGTGCATGTTACAATTGATGCACTAAATCATCGCCCACAGTCCACAGCTTACACTACGGCTCGTTTTCAGTGTACATTCTACGGATGTCGGCAAACGTGTAATGACACATAGCCATCATTACAGCATCACCAGAGTCGTTTCACTGCCCTCCAAATCCCCAGTGCTCCACCTGTTCTTCCTTCCCTCCCGGCACGCCTTGGCAACCACTTGCCTTTGTGCTGTGGCCATAGTTTTGCCTTTGCAAGAATAGCATATAATTGTACTGATGCAGTACGTAGCCTTTTCTGCTGGGCTTCTTTTAATTACTAATATGCATTTAAGTCTCCTTCATGTCTTTTCAAGGCTGGATGACTCATTTGTTTTTTGAGTTTTACTGAATAATATTTCATTGTCTGGAAGTACCCCAGTTTGTTTATCCATTCACCCGCTAAGGAATATTTTAGTAACTTCCAAATTTTGCAAACGTAAGTAAAGCTTCTATAAACATCTGTGTGCAGGTTTCGTGTGGACATAAGTTTCTAACTCACTTGAATAAACACCAAGATTGCTGGATCATAGGGCGAGAGTGTGTCTAACTTTGTCCGACACTGCCAGGGAGTCCTCCTAGGTGGCTGAGCTAACTGCGTTCCCACCGGCAATGAATGTGAGACCCTGTTGCTCCATGTCTTCACCAGCATTTGGAGTTGTCAGTGTTTTGGATTTATTTTGGCCACTCTAATAGTGTGTAGTGGTACCTGATTTTTGTTTTAATTTGCATTTTCGTAACAACAAACGATGCTGAGCATCTTTTCATATGTTTACTTCCTATGTGCTCATCTTCTTTGGTGAACTGTATGTTCAGGTCTTTTGCTCCTTTTTTTTTAAAATTGGGCTGTTCATCTTATTGTTGAGTTGTGAGAATTCTTGGTACATTTTGATTAACAGTCCTTTAGCAGATTTAGCTAGTTTTCTCATTCTCTTAAAATGATCTTTTCCAGAGCAGAAGTTAATTTTAATGCCATCCAGCTTATCAACTTTTCTTTTATAAATTGTGCCTTTATGTTATATCTAAAAAGTCATTGCCATAATCAGGGTATCTAGATTTTCTACTATGTTATCTTCTAGGGGTTTTAAAATTTTGTGTTTTACATTTAGGGCTGTGATGCATCTTGAGTTAATTTTTGCGAAGGGTGTAAGGCCTGTGTGTTGACTCACTTTTTGCATGTTTATGCCCAGTCATTCAAACACCATTTGTTGAGATACTTTTCTCCATCACATTGCCTTTGCCCCTTTGTCAAAGTCTGTTGACTATATTTATGTGGGTCTATTTCTGGGCTATGTATTCTATTTCATTGATCTATTTGTCTATTCATACACTATCTTGATTACCAAATGATCAATTAGCAAGTGATTAATTAGCAAAATTATACGCAGCAACAAGGGCAGAACACCCATTAATAACTTAGAGTGATTTTTCAATTATTTACGGTTTGGAGGTATGGCATATGTATTATACATGTTTAATGTGGCCACAGTGGTTGGAAGCTAAGATAAATTAATATAAATTACAGAAAGGATAACAACTACCTGGCCCTTTAGCCCCCCTCCTTCACCCGTTTCACCGCTAATCATTGGGTTGGAATAAGGAAATTCGCCATGACAATACATGGTAGCGTCTGTGCCATATCTGAATCGGGGTCTGTTGCTTACTCTGTCTCTTCAAACTGTGTTTTTGGTCTTGTAATAGACTTTTCAGTTTATTGTTGAAAGCCAGACATAATTTAGTGGATAATAGAGACTGAGGCAAGTAGGCCTTCAGTGTAAAATTTTATATTTACTTAGCTAAGGGTTAGACTGTGTTTACAGTTACTATAGCTCTAAGGGTTTGAGGATAAAATTTCTTGGGTGCTCTTGTTTCTGTCGCCTCTGTCATCTTGGGTTTCCCTAGATACTTCTTAAATAAGGTCTGAGTCACATGGGTCTTTCAGTTGTATTTCCCCGTTATCATACAGGAGCCCTGTTAATGTCGTGGCATGGTGTGGTGTGGTTTGGAGAATCATCTGACACTCTATGATTAGGCCTGTCTTTTGGTGACCCTGTGCATCTAGCTGTGACCTTCACAAGTGCTTCTCAGTCCTTCCCTCCTTAGATGAGACAGGAAGGATAGAGTGGTCCAGAATTTAAATATTTCCCTCCTCCCAGGTCACTTGGGCTTTGATAAAATCCCAGTAGGTAAAACTGTTTCTCTTGGGGGCAGGCTTGTCAAGAACAGAAGGCTCTGGGCATATTTCAAAGTGGTTCCTTTTCCACTCTCCCTGCTGCAAGCACGAGGCAATTTTTCTCCCATTGCCACTGTGAAAACCTGGTAGAGCTCCTGCAGCCAATACTTGCTAAAGTGTGGGGGGCTCCTAAGACGGGGCACCTCATAGTGTTTAACTCTCAGGTTTGTCTGCGTGGACCAGATTTATCAATTACAGTTCAAATTTTCCCACCTCAGTACCAGTTCTTGTAAAGTTTTCTGCTCCTGGGCTTCTACTCTGTTAAGTTGTGATTCTCCGTATCTACTTTTCAATTTGATGGTTGTGGGGCAGCAGTTTTCCCTGTGACCTCAGTCGTCTGAGGGATCTGAGAAGAGCTGTTAACTTTCAGTTTGTTCAGTGTTTTTCTTGCATGGATGGGAGTGATGGCTTCCAGGCTTCTTATATGCTGGACCAGACTGTGACTGTTTCTCAGAATTCCCTTGTAATGACCCTGGTAATTGTAACGTGTACTGGTCAGGTATATTGTAGGTTTCTCATCTAATGCAATTTGGCTGATTTTTACACGCTTAGATAGGGATCATGGGTTTTGAAGAGGAAGGCCTCAGAATTGTCCTTCCCATCATATCACACTCTCAACATGATTTGTGACTGTTGATATTGAACCTGATTACCTGGCTGAGGTCAGGTTAGTCAGGTTTCTCTACTTTAAAGCTATTCTTTTTCTCCTTTCTATGTTGTTCTCCCTGAAAGGAAATCACCATACACAGCTCACAGTTAAGGAGTAGAGGTTTATGCTCCCTCCCTTTAGGGTAGATTAACTACATAATTTATTTGGAATTCTTCTGCATGGGAGATTTGCCTCCTCATACCCAAATGATAATTTATTCAATCATCTATTTATATACATATGAATTTATATATTTATTTTATACCTTGAGTAATAACCCAAGACTACTTAATTTTGGTGTGGAAGTTGTCCCAGCCTTAACACTGGGATCTCCTTTGCTTGGTGTTTGCATCCATTTGAGATATCCCATCATTGCGTGTGGTTTTATTGTAACTGTTTTGTCTAGTTTTTGAGAACACACTTACTTTCTGGTATTACAAAATATTTTAGGCCCACTTCGAATATTTTCTGCCCCAGTTTTAGAATCAGCCATTTCTCCAAGGACCCATGCTTCCTTTTGTTGGATAATGGCATACAAAACCAAGATCTGCGTACCAGGTATGCTCATTGCTAGCAAAGTATTATTTTCAGGCTCTCCCAGCTGAGAGAGTAAGGCGATAGATGTGTGTACACTAATCCAAGAATATATTTTCATATGTAACCATCTGTATCTATATTAAGTTAAACATGGATACTTATGTCAATCTAGCCTTCTGTTGCCACTGGGTTTTAATAATTGTTAAGTATTATAAAAGAAATATAAATTTTGAATGCAAAAAATATGTCTTCTTATTTATTGTGATTTACATTTATGGTAAAATGCATCCACATTTTGAGCATTTTGAACACAATTTTATTTAACATGTTTTTTCATACCATCTGACATATATACATTTAATATGTTCATCACCTAAATAACGTTATTGCTAGAATATGAATTACATGATGATATTAAAAACAACCAATTCATGATTTTGCTGAAATGAACACAAGAACCATAAATTTTATAGACTATATAATAATGTATGAATCACATGTGCATCTTAATTTTTCTACTCATATGTAAATAAAATACTCTACTATAAACAAAATCTATAAACAGAATACTCAGAATTTGAATTTAATTCAGTCGTTTTTGAAATATTGCCATCTTTTAGTTGTGTAAAACCCATAGGCTATTCACAGTGGCTCACACCTGTAATCTCAGCACTTTGGAAGGCCAAGGTGGGAAGACTGCTTGAGCTAGGAGTTCAAGAACAGCCTGAGCCACATAAGAAGACCCTGTCTCCCCAAAATGTAAAAACATTAGGTAGGCATAGTGACGCACACCTGTGTTCCCAGCCACTTGGGAGGTTGAGGCAGGAGGACTGATTGAGCCCAGAAGGTCAAGGCTGCAGTGAGCCATGATTGCACCACTGCACTCCAACCTGGGCAACAGAGTTGAAACCCTGTCTCGAAAAAGCGAAACAACAACAACACACACATACACACACACACACACACACACACACACACACAAAGCCTTGTAAATATTTTTCCGATTTGTTGTTATGAAGACATTTCAGCAGTAGAAGGTTAGAATGTAGTCTATTTAGCAGTTTGAGATTTTGATGTATAATCTCTAAATTCTGGCCTGTGGCATGAAGGTCTCCATTTATGTTCTGGCGTGGAGCCCTGCAAGTGTCAGGGGCAGGCTTGCTTCCTCCAGCTGGGAAGACATCCACTCTGTGGCCTTGCAGGAACCTATCTGCGTTGAATGACATCAAACAGTTTTCCATTTATTTGGTCAACAGCACAGCTCCTCCTCCCTCTCCTTTCCTTGATGACTCTGGTGATGACTCTGTCCCTACTGACCTCCAGCTTCTCCCATCTCTGGAGAATAAACCCCAGAGAGGGGCCTCCTGACTCACAGGGAGAAAGGATTTGGTAAGAAAATCATGAATATGGCCGGGCGTGGTGGCTTATGCCTGTAATCTCAGCACATGGTTGGGTGTGGGTGGGTGGATCACGAGGTCAGGAGTTTGAGACCAGCCTGGCCAACGTAGTGAAACCCCGACTCTACTAAAATTACAAAAATTAGCCGGGTATGGTGGCACGCGCCTGTAATCCCAGCTACTCTGGAGCCTGAGGCAGGAGGATCGCTTGAACCTAGGAGGCAGAGGTTGCAGTGAGCCGAGACTGCAGTGTTGCACTCCAACCTGGGCGACAACGAGACTCCGTTTAAAAAAATAAAAAGAAAAAGAAAAGAAAAAAAAACTTGTGAATACTATTACTCTGATACATTCTTTTACCCCTGCAACATTTCTTCCAGCTCTGTCTTAATAAAGCAGCCTCAAATTTTATAAAAGCCCTAGATACTTCTCATTCTGGGACCTGAAAGCCACTCCTACGTAGTGTTAGAGACCTTGCCCCTATCATATTCATTCTTCACCTAGCAGCAAGAACACTTTTTCAAAACCAAAAGTCCTACTGTTTTCCCATTTGAAGCCCTCCAAGGCTTCCCAGTATGCTGAGAGAGAGCCCCACCGTATTTCATGGGCACCAAGTTTCCTAACGTCTTACTGAAAAGTTGGTTACAACTAAAGAAACACTTTGTGTAGCTTTAATCGATCCTTTCTTGCCCTTTGTCTCTGTGTCCAGGTTAAAAGAAACAGTTTTATAAGAGGCACCTAGTTATTGCTGCTTCTGTAATCACGGAGACCCAGGAGTTAAGGGCAGCCTGCATCCTGGAATGGGGGCTACAAAGCAGCTGACGGGCCCCATTACACCTGAGATGAAGAAAGCAGGGCTGGGATCCTGCTCTTCTTTCATAATAAATATCTTAACATCAGGAATGTTATCTTGATGTCCCTGCTACAGAAAGCTGGTTGTTTGCATGTTGAAAATATATTCTTGTTGTCATTAAGTAGAAGAACCTGCACCCTAACATGTGCCTTAAAAAAATATCAAAACCAGCAGTTCTAAAGCCAAGGCAGCATTTTCACAGCTGTCTTTCAAATTCTATGGGTCTATGTTCACTAGCTCCAAATTGCAGGCTTGGAGATGCTCATGGTCGGCCATGAGTTCATTCCAGCGGGAAGTGACATGGTGTCCTTCAAAATTAGATTCCCAGTAGAAGCATCATTGAGATTTTCCTGTGGTGTCTGACACATGAAAATAACTACTCAAAATTTCCTAGGCCATAATCATATTCGTGTTCTATGGAGTCTTCACTGTTGGTTCTGTTCAGTAGGTAGAACAGGCAAAGAACAACTTTGGTGAAAAAGTTCTGTGAGGTCCCACTTTCTTTCTGAGAAGGACATATAGGCTCCTTCACAGACAAACCCCTCCTACACATGAACTTCAGCTTCTCTATCCCATCTGCTGCATATGAATCAGGCCCCAATTTTCAGTGCAAGCCCCAGCTTTTCCCAGGTGGTCAACCTCCAATTATTGATTGATGGTACATATACTAGCTTGATTGAAAAGACATTTTTGGGAACGATGTAGGAGTTGAGAGGAAATCACTTAGGCAGATAGTGAGGGTGTGGGAGTCCTTGGTAAGGCTTTTACTTTTTAATGAAAAGCAGCTTCAAATCATTTTCTAACAAAGAGCAGTGTGGAAAGTCGAGCTGCAGACATGGGCAAGCAAGCTGGGAGCTTGCATGGCTGAGTCCCTGCAGTAACTAGGGACTAGATATGTTCAAGATGGCCTCTCCATCTTCCCTTCTCTGTCAGCCACGTGTTCAAGAAGGAGCAGACAAGATGGCGCAGGCCTAGGGGAGAGTTCACTTGCATAAGGGTGGGGCAACCAACCTTCACATCCGCCCCCACCCCCATGTAAATGTCACACCTGATGGAAACAATCTGTGAGCCCTACATACATCAGACACTGCCTCCTCAAGCTGGACTATAAAATCTGGTGCATCCGCTGCCAGCAGGTCTTTTCTGCTTGGAAGACCCCTCTCTCTGTAGAGAGGGAGCTGTTTTTCTTTCTCTTTTCTTCTGCCTATTAAACCTCCACTCCTAAACTCCTCATGTGTGTTCTCGTCCTAAATTTTCCTGGCATGAGAGGACTGAGGGAATGAACCCTGTGTATTTACGCCAGACAACGTAGCTGCTTCAGGAGGACCCTTCAAAAACTACTCGGTTAATCTATTTCTTCAGATAGTCTAATCCCTGATTTGAATCAGTTCGGGCCCCTGATAAATTTCCTTCACTAAGCCATGCTTCCCTGTCTGCTCTGTCCTTGGTTTTACTCAAGGAGAACCCATGTAACAAGACCAAGTTTGTTTCCCGACGCGCATCAAGGCAATACACCAAGTTACCCAGTTGCAGCTGAGAAAGAGGTTTCATGGTAAAGCAACCAAATGAGGAGACAGAAGGAAACCTCAATTCCATCTCCCCAAGGAGTTTGGAAGTAGGGATTTTCAGGGGTTTGGATGAATAGTGGGCCGAGGTGTGGGGATCCTTGACTGGTCAAAGAGCATAGGGTGGAGTCATGAGACAAGGAGCCAAAGAAACCTCTTTCTCATCCTGACTGGGCTTCTCTGCAGGGGTCTTCATGTTGGGGGGGCTCCTCTGGGGGGTTCTTCATGCTGGTTGGTATCAGCCATTCCACTGGAATTCAGGATCTGAAAAACATATTAAGCAATTGTTAAACAGAAACTTTATGATTCCAGCATCAGAAATTCCATCTATAGGAATAACACGGATGCAAGTGGTCAGTCTTTTGACTGTGCTGTCCTTTAAAAGGAGTCCAAAGGTCTGCATGACTTTCGGTAGCAATCAGCTACGAGGAAATGGGTGCAAGTATAGCCAGATTAATGCTTAATTCTATTTCTGTCTAGAACTTGGCATGTAATTCTTGTCAACTCGGCGAGAGTGGTTTTTACCCCGACATGGGTCTATTCCAGCATTTGATGTGGAAATGCTGTGGAGGGCAGATGGCAAGCAGGTGGCCGCTACTTTCCCTGTGAAGCATGCAGAGATCATAGGCATCCTTGGTGGACTCAGTAGGAGGGAACCCTCCCCTTGAAGGACTAGCCCTTTATCTCTAACAGAAGCTGTGTCCCACCTCTGCCTGACTGCCAGGAAAACTCAAAAGAACACTGGCCCAAACTCTGCCTCCTCTGTAAACCATTACTTTGGCACTTGTCTAATTTGTTGGTGGTTTTTTTTTTTGTTTTGAATATTATTTTATTTAAAAATTATTGCACATTTTCCGGCAAGTTGTTTTTCAAAACCTTGTAAGTGGGTGAGGATATCAGTCACTTAAACACTCTAAGAATATTGAAGAGGGACTTCTAGGAGAGAATAGAAAAATGATTACCAAGTTTCCTTTCAGCCCAGAGGTTCCACAATGCAGTAACTTGATTACCTTGGGCTGAAACGCCTTCCCTTTCCCCACTGGCTCTGCTGAAAATATTTGTGCCTTCAAGGTAGGCCTTGACAACTAACGACCGCCCAAGTTTTTCTTCATAATTTATGAGTGAGAATAAATGTGCCTGCCGCCTCACTGTTGGTGTTCTTTCAAATGGCAAGCGTAGACATGAAAACCTGATGACTCATGAAAATGAAATGTCCCAGCGCGACAGGTGAATTTCCACACTGGCGTAGCTCCGTGCGGTTGGTTAAAAAGACAAAGACCCACAAGATTTCTCAGGAGGGGCAGCAGGACGCAGCCGGCACACACCTCTGAGAAGCCGGTTATAGAGCTGCCTTTCCAGCCCATTTCCCCAACATTGCTTTCTGCTGTGCCCCTCTCCACGCTTCCCACTCCTCATTCACTAAGATCAGTCTTTTGACCGTGCTGTCCTTTAAAAGGAATCCGAAGTGTAGATGGAAAAGGCGGCACCTGGTGAGAAGTAGCAACAGGATTTATAGAATCTGTACCTAAAAGATGCCTCTGTCAAGAAAGGGGGCGGCCACTCTCAGGAATCATCCTCAAACTGAACGTAGGCCATCAAGGACCTCAGGGAGCACAAGTTAATTGAAATGAAATCAATCCTGCCAGGGCTTTAATGAAGATGTTGAGAAGCCTGCTGGCAGCTGGGACCTAGCAGGCCAGTGTGAAGCTGCGATGGACAGTCCCTGGATTAAAAAGGGGCAGGAGGAACAGACTGAGGGAGCCACTATGCTAAATGTACCTGCCACTGAGTATTTCCATTCCCAGCCTCCACCTGTCGGACACTCACTCCCAGGGCAGCAAACAATAGACACAGAGATTGGGGGCCTGTGACTACTTCTGTTGTTCCAGTTGAGCATTTTACAGTGGAGTGAGGGTTTGATCTTATGTCCTAAGGGGTGGTCCTTCTGCTGAAACTGCTAAGGAAAAGTAGTCCTTTTCTTTTAACACAGGACTGTGGAGTTTTCTGACAAAAGAATAATTCCACTCTTGCTGCCTAAAATCCATTGTCAGGAGTAGAACATCCACAGAGTTGGCAGCATGTGGGTTACTACTCTCTGCTCTGGACACTGGAGACCCCCAGCTGCCCCTCCAGGTCGTTCTTTCTCCAAGAGCAGAGCGCTCTCGGAGAAATGCAGATCTAATCCCATCTCTCTATGTGAAGCCCTTTAGGACTCTCAGAACAGGGTTCAAGTTCCTTAGTGGGGCCAACCAGGCAGTATCTGTTTCTCCCTCCAGCATATCTAACAACACACTCCTCTTTCCCCTTCACATCCCAGAGTCATGCCTCTCACCTTTCCTGGGGCATCCAAGCACAAAGCCTTTCTCCACCTCCCCCTCTTCCAGGACATGTCGAAATCCTCCTCCAGGCCCAGATCTTAAATGCCACTGTTCCTGCTCTTCTGCCACTTGCTCTGTCTTTGTTCTGGGCATTCTCACCAGGTTTCCCATCTTACTCAGTGCCCAGAAGAGCGCCCGACATGGTTGAAAAGTGGCTGTTGCATATTGGCTGTTGTATGGATGTAGCTATCACTCGCTGTTCTACATCCTGGAATGTAAAATTAGCAGCCAGCTGAATTAAAACTCATTGAGTATGTTTGTATGGATATGAGAACTCGAGGTTAAAAAATGATGAAAATAGGGAAAGTGATGACCTACAACTAGTAGAAATCAGCTGTTTTAGGAGAAAAGTGACTTGCCTTGAGACAGTGAGGAAAGTGAGGAGGCTTTTTCAATAATGTATGTAAGGAATGATAAGGGCTTGAACCTAAACTGAAGCAGAGGGATAGAAATGTAGATTTGAGAGTTGCACAAGAGGCTAGTGAATGAGCTAGGGTCACATGCCATCAATCAGTGGCTGACTGGGTGACATGTCCCAAGTCATTCAAACCCACTGAGTTTTGGTTGCCTACCTGTGGAGTAAGCATGCCTCGCCCATGAGTATCTGATAAGCTAATACCAGACAAACACCTAGGTATGTGCCTGCCTCATTGTAAACCTTCATTAAGAACTAGGTCAAATGAAATATATATATATACACACACACACATACACACACATCCAAGCATTTAATAAGATATAATGAATAAAATAGCAATAAAAATGAATAAAAGAACAAAAGAATTTGCAAGATGGAGATGGCTTAGGGGGTAGGGCATAAAGAAATGAGGGGGTAGACATCAGAGCCACCTGGCTGGTACCTCCCATCAAAGGCTGACTTTTAATATTAGCTCAAGGTAAAAACACCACATGCATGAATGAGCCATAAAAAGCCAGCAGAAAGAACTTCCCTTGCTTAGCAAGTGACACTTCCCACATTGGCCTTTTCTGTTCCTAATTCAGCTCCAATCCCTGGAATGAGTTTTTCATTATTTTAGGTGATCTGGCTAGCTCCTTCTGCTTTTTTTTTTTTTTTTTTGCCGGAGGGGAGCGGAGTGGGGGACACAGTCTTGCTCTGTCGCCCAGGCTAAAGTGCAGTGGCATAATTTCAGCTCACTGCAACCTCCACCTCCCAGGTTTAAGCGATTCTCCTGCCTCAGCCTCCCGAGTAGCTGGGATTACAGGTATGAACCACAATACCTAATTTTTGTATTTTTAGTAGGGTTTCGCCATCTTATCCAGGCTGGTCTCAAACTCCTGGCCTCAAGTGATCCTCCCGCCTTGCTCTCCCAAAGTGCTGGGATTACAGGAGTGAGCCACCACACCCAGCCTCCTTCTGCGTTTTGAGTTTAACTCTCTGCCCCTAGTTTTGCCTGACTCCTGGAATCTTTTAATGAAAAGAAGTGATTGCAGAACAATAGATGTTAAAATTTACATGCCAGTAGCTTCCCTGACCTGGTTTTATGTCGGTCTTCCATTCTGTCATTTGTGTACGCATCTCCTTTAGATGTATCAAAGTTTTCTTGGGCATCCCAGCCCATTCCCAAAGGATTCGAAGGCAGGCTAGCATGCAAATTTGGACATTTTGGGTAGTTGGTGGTGGGGGTGGGTGTGGAGGAGAATAATTGAAACAACAAATACCAGGCTAATGGATCAGAAGGTCTGGGGAATATGACTGAATAGTTTTGTGTTTATTCCTTGTACATTGTGGTAGAGAAAGTAGACATAGCCCTGGGAAATTCACAGAAGGAGGCAGAAATTTTATGGAAAAAGAAGGAAAAGGAACACTGTATATACAGGAAACAGCAGAGTGTTCCTCTGAATTCCTTCTTGCCAGCTCATGCTATGATTTTGGTTAACACCCTCCTCCCACGGGGATGCATGTGTGAAAACTGAAGATACAAGGATGAATCACTTTTGTCAGACCCGGACGAAATAGGGCCAGGAAGTCCAGAAGGAGAGGAGGCTCATGCTTACCTTACATGCTTCAGAAAGACAAGGACTTTCTGAAGACCCTTTCTCATCCTTCGTGTATCATCTGCTTTGATAAGATTTATTACCAGACATTTTTAATTTTTTTTTTTTACTCTCAAGTGACATTGACAGCACTAGACATCCTTTAGGACTCCAGTGATTTAGAAAAGATGTTCTCAGAAGAACACTTTCCCAGTAACAGCATTTCTACCAATGAAATGACGGCAACTCTGCTTTATACCTCTGGAATCAGTCAACTGTTTCCAAGCAGCTTATGTAGGTCTCTTTTTGCTAATGAAAGCTCTCCTTATTCTTCCCTCACTGAATGTGCTGGTGCCTTGCCATTCCATGCACTCCAGATCATAATACTTATTTCTGTTTCTGAGTAAGTCCAACATAATTAGAGAAAATTTTCTCTAGTACCATTTTTCTTAGGTTAACAAAGTATTGATGGATAGGTGGAGAGATCAATAGCTTTGGCATGTATATAAGGTGTCATACCTGACACTGGCTTTCTCATATTATTATATTAGTTGAGCCCTTATCTGTGGTTTCACTTTCCATGGTTTCAGTTAACTGTGGTCAACTGTGGTCTGAAAATACTGTATTAAATTAAAAATTTCAGAAATAATTCTTAAGTTTTAAATTGTGCACTGTTTTGAGTAGTGTAATAAAATTTGGTGTAATCATTCCTTTGTCTATAATAGTCACACTGTAGATTCTATCTACTTGCTAGTCACTTAGTAGATGTATTGGTTAGCAGATCAACTGTTGTAGTACCATAGTGCTCATGTTAAAATAACCCTTATTTTATATAAAAATGTCTCAAAAGTGCAGGAGCACTGTGTCTATATTATACATTAAATAACACAGTCCATAAGGCTCAGTACAATCCAGTTTCAGGTATCCACTGAGGGACTTCAAATACATCTCCCAAGAATAAGAGGGGACTACTGTAATTTCTTTGAGGTTCATCCAAATGTTGCAAGCATTAACTCTCTACTCATTGTATCGCTGAATAGTTTTCCATAGTATGGCTTACTGACTTTTAAAAATCATGCATCTGTTAATTAAGGCAGCATTTAAGCAAAGTTCTGTATAGTTGCTATTCTACTTGTCATGAGCTAAAACTATGAAAGTGATAATTACTTTCATAAAAACTTTCCAAAAGCTAAAAATTGTGAACGCAATCTGTCAGAATTGTGTGAGTGATGGTTTATTAATGCTTGACACTTTTTTCCTGACAGGTAACTGGAGACTGGCACAGAGGTACTCATGGCACATGTTGAATAAACGAGTAGTCTATGAGTTTCAGAGCTTTGCATTACATGTGTGTGAGGCTTGGGGGCCTATTCCAGCATTTGAGGATGAGTCGATAAGGGCAGCTAGGTGTCCAGTCACAGTGACTAACTGGAGTAGTCTCTGCTTAATTTCCACATGCTAGGGGCATGAGAAGGCCTAATCAGGCTATCAGATAAAGCAGGAAACCCAGGCCAGAACCAAACAGCCAAGAAGCAGAAAGGGGGAAAGGTTGATTGTGTGAAATTGGGGGACACAGGTCAGGATTTGATTTGGAAAGTGGATTGGCAAGTGTTAACAGGGTTGCCAAAGATGGCTGTGCTTGCTATGCTCTGCACAACTCCAGGGGATGCCATTATGGAGCACCCTAGTGTGCAGTACATGAGCTGTACAGTGACATAAACTGCTTTGAGTAAGAAAGAGGCCTGGTGTCAGATGCCCATCAAAATGGACTTGATTTGACTACAAAGTTCTGCTCATTGAAAAGGAAGAAAAGGTCCAGAAAACAAGTAGGGGAAGTTGTTCAACACCAAGTAGGGCAAATCTAGGCAAGATCAACCTTCTATGGCTCCAGCCATATTGGCCATATTGGCCAAGAAAAATCAGGACTCATCCTTTGTGTGTCTTTCTCTTGGGTGCCTCAGCTCAGAGACTTGGAGTTTAGGGGTCTCCTGAATCTAATCCAGGTTTAGAAGTGAGACTTAATTCTAAGTCAAATCTGGGAGCCTGGGCCAAGTGGGAAAGACTAAGGCTTATACACTTAAATCCTGCTTGGGCCAACCAACGGGGCTGGCTTACAGGGAGCTGAGAAAAGCAGAAAATGGTTATACAGGGAAAGTTGAAAGAAAAACAGCTCTGCTGGTCCAGTCTCTTGGGGGTCATGTAAAGGACCTGGAGAATATGGCATTATCACATTACTACGTAATCTTTGTATTATCAAAACATCATTTATCACAAAAAGAATATTTCAAAGGTAAAGGAGGGTTAGGGACTAAAGTCCCAAGACAACAAAGATGCCATCTCCTACAGGAATTTCAATGATCAGGTGCTTTATAGATGTAAGTGTATTTTGTTATTGTAAATATTGTAAAATATTGTACAATTGTAAAATAGAATTCTGAAACTAATTTATCAATCCTAAAACAAATAAATAAACCCAAAAGCTTCCTTCTTTGTCCTTAAGTGTTCTGTCATCTTTGTTAGTGGTGGTGAGATGTGCTGCAGGTGAACTTGGAAGGTTAAAACAAAATGACAAAATGACATTAAAAAGACAAAAATGGCAATAAAATCTCAAGGGCAAACAAAAGAACACAGGACTTCTTTTTTCCTACTCTTTCAGCTTTGGTTCCTAGTTCTAATCACATTAGAGCCAATCCCAGTCAAGTCTTAGCAAATCCTCTTATCTAATTCATGAATCTCATTATACCTAATTCATGTTGTAACAACTCCCGCACTGGGAAAAAAAATCTGAATTAACAAAAATAGAAGGACCATCTGTGACTGTCTGAGCCCACCATCAGTGCCACAGTCCCATGTAACTGGTTTTTGTAGGACGTGTCTTTATCTGTGTGTGCAGAAATCATAAGCCATATTATACCAACAAAAGAAAGCAAACCACTGATGTGACTGTTGTTAGGTGAAAATGTTGCTCGATGCAAGGCTACCCTTGGACTCCTATTGGGGCACACATCTCAGACTAAGGGTATTTTGGTGGTAGCCACACCAGGCCAGCAGAGGGGAGCTCCTCAACTTCCCCTTCCATTTACTGAGTCCTCCGCAGTCTTGCTCTACATGTCCCCTTCCTGGTCTGCTTCTTTCATCCCCACAGCCACCCTAGTTCAGGCCTTTATCAGTGATCACCTGGACTTCAGCAAGGGCCTCCTCCCCAGCCCATCCTGCCCATGACCACACAGGCTGCGTTCAAAGTGAGCTTGCTAATAGGCATTCTGGACGATGCTGCTTGTCAGATTCGTCTTTCAGTTGCTTTAGCTGTCTTCGATATGTGCTTTAAACCTGTTATCTGAGTAAATAAAGGTACTTCAACCTCATGACTCTCCTCACCCCTACTAGCACCCAAAAACTCCTATGACCCTGAAATAAGAGCCGTCCTAAATGCCTCTCTCTCTCTCCTCTCTCCCCAACTTCTTTCTTGTGATAATCTTTTCACCTAACATTACATTACCAAAAATGTTCTTTCACTATGACTAATGAATGACTAAATTCATTCATGAATTCCTCAGGAAAAAAACTTTTCCCAGCCTCCTTGAAGGCTGCCCTCTGTGCCTTTTCTATGCATTTTCATGATGACTGTTATTATATAAATATACTTGTGTCACAGCAATTCTTAGACTGTTTAATCATCTCTTTTCCAAACTAGGCTGACAGATTCTTCAGCATAGGGAGAGATGGTGTCCAAAGTTCTTTCTACAAACTTTACCACTCAACCTAGAACATAAGTATGCTGAAATGTATCTGTTAAAATGAATGAATGGATTCTCTGAAAGTACTTTATTATTTCAGTAGAAGTTTAGAAAGACCTTTTTTGCTCTGTTAGAATAGATTATAGTACAGGAAAAAGGAAGAGAGGTAAAGACAGATGGAAGCCTCAATATTAAGACATTTCTGTGCGTAGAATTTTTTAGATGCATTATTCCAATTAATGATAAAAAAGAAATAGAATAAGAGCCAAATTATTCTTCTACTTTTAGCCAAATATCCAAAGTTCTCCATCTTAGATGACCTCAAGTTTACTGTGATGTGTTCTCAGCATTTGTAGAAGCTGGGAGTTTTGCTTCATTTTGTTACAGATGAGGTGGCAGGGACAGCTGAGTCCGAGTTTCCTTTTCATGGATTGCTGTCACAAAACATCCAAAATGCCCTTATCTCAATGCCTGGGAGGGTAGGGCCCGACCACCAGCCTAAACTCCTTTCTAAGTGGATAGAAGCCAGCATAATGAAGGAGAGCCAGATTTCCTGAAAACCTTTTGTGCAGTAAAAGGTAACAAAGTCCCCATTACTTGGGGATGAAACTCACAATTATTTATTATTTCTCACAGTCTTGAGGGCTGACAGCCTGGGCAGTTCTTCTGTTGGTATCCCCGGGCTCACACGTGTGCTGTAGTCACTGGTATTGACCAGGCTGGAGGGCCCAAGTTGGCCCCATGGACATGCTGTCAGGTGGTATGGCTGTTGGCCAGGGTACCTCCATGTCCCCAAGTGGCCTCTCATCTTCCAGGACGCTGATCCAGGACTCTCCACCACACTGTGGTCTCAGTGTTTCAAGGGAGTGAAGGTGGGGGCTATAACCTATCTTGGGGCTCAGGAGCCTGCCCAGGTCAATGTCCCCCACTGTCCATTCATTAAAGGCAGGCAAGGGAATGCCCAGGTTCAGGGGTTGGGAAAGATACTCCTTCTCTCAAAAGGAGGCATGGCATTGTAAAGGCCCTGGGGCTCATGTGGGGTCCTGAACCAGACGATCTGCCACAGCGCAGACCACATCAGTGCAAATAACTTGTATTGATCTAGACTAGTGCCAACTTGAGACTGAGACAAAATTAGAGAGATTCACAGTAACACTGACAGTTGCCATAATGGCAACAGGCTTGGAACAAAGCAGCAGATAAAGAGAAAAGCCCTTGCCTTTGCTCTGCAGCAGGGACTGTTCTGAGACACGTATGTGTAGATGCGCTCACAGGCACTGGTGAGGGAAGACTTGATTTCACCCTGAGCCTGATCCTGAAACATGGTCTGCCCACAGTGCCCCAGGGAAAAGGCTTACCAGAGACAGAACTGTGATGGCAAGTTCAGTGCTGGAATCAGTGAGGCCACGGCAGGGCTGTGAGGCAATGGGATGAAGAGGGGCAATGGGATGAAGAGGGGCAAAGATAACACCTGCAGCTGCCATGAAAGGGAGCATTTCTCTGCATCCATGAATGGAGTCATGGAAGGAGCCCAGGCTGCCTGTATCCTCTGTGGCCACCACTTGTGGGTTCCAGTTCCTCTGAGCTCTCAGTCTGTAAAATGCCATATGCAGAGAACAAGTCCATCTCTGTGTGTAAGGCATCACACAGAAAAAAGTGAAATCTTCCAGATTTTTAGAAGCACTGGGAAACCAGTGGCCCTTCATCCAAAATCACCTGGTTCTGATGCTTTTGGAATAAGAAGTCTCCCTGGGTATAGAGTGTGCTGCTGGGGGTGTGGCATGAGGACCGCTGCCTTTGAATGACTGGTGATCTCATGATGTTTTAACGGGTGGGGAGGTACAGCTTGCAGAAAGCAGCCCTCTCAGGATGGACTGAGATCATGGGGGAAAGACTATGATATCCCATAAAAGACTGTGGGGTTCCAGAACTGGCTCCTTATTTTCTGTGGTGACACGTGGATGTGATGTCTGGACACCTCACTCCTGGAAGAAATATATGAACCTAAGCATGGAGAGTCCACATTGCACAGAAACGAACAGGCAGTAGGCTCATCCTGGGAAACCTGGGCCTGCGCAGAGATTGTGCTCCCAACACCAGTAATCCTGCACTGATGAGTGGGCTGTGGAGGGGAAGTTGAGCTGTGTAATGGACAGCAGGGGATGACAGGCCCCCCAGACTGATGCATAGGCACAAAGCCCTCCATGCAGGCAGCTCTTGTAGAGCCCTGGGTGTCAGCATGGAGTTTAGAGAAGCATTGGTGAGGCATAGGTGAAGGGTCCTCTTGCTGCAACCCCAAGACGAGTAAAAGGAGGCAGTCCCTGATGGACAGCCACACATTCCCCAAGCCGAGGGACAGAGCAGAGGTCCCATGGGACTACATATTTTTGGCTCCTGAGCCAGGCAGGGCATTCTCACCCATTATTGTCAAGAGGAGTTGAAAACCTTTGGATGGTGAAAGCTAAAAAGAGCTTTTACTGACAGCTGACTACACTATAAAGACTCAGGAGATTCCTGAGTCTATAACTATGTAGCAAACTCCTGGTGGCAGAGACCTGAACACAGCGGTAACCATAAGACTAAGTTGTGCAGAGTAGAGCTTTCATTTCCAGGAGGTCTACTAATACAGTTTCATACACTCCAGCCATTTTCCTGGACTTGTAGAAAAGCCTTCCAGGTGATATTTATGTTTGAAATTTCAGAACGTGCGGTTTTTGAGACAGTCCCTAATTGCCATGGAATGAAGAATACCAGCAGCCATGAACATCATCATACAATGAGGGCCTGTTCTAGTCCTTAGCTGATATCCACAGAGCAAACCTTGATTTGGTGATTTCATCACTGAATTTGGGGAATTAACCCATGAGCAGGGTTGGGGGTTTAAGCCACACAGTTTAGGAGACTTAAACACATAGGAGGCATGTATAAACTTCTCCTATATGAAACTTAACTCATATAGGGGATCAAAAAATATACTTTATATCATAGTCTATATGATAAAAATACATACGCAGATACCACTGATCTATCTGATTCATTTACTAGGGGGATCTTAATTCTTTGAGTTTTAGTAATGCTCTGTTAAAAATTTGATTTAAACTGACACCATTAAAAATGATACATGAATCACCAATAAACACATGAAAAAATGTTCATTAGTCATTAGGAAAATACAGATTGTAATCACAATGAGCTACCACTACACACACACAGACACACACACATGAGAATTGTTGAAATTAACACAACAAAAGATTGACAATAGTAAGTGTTGGCTAAAATTTGGAAGAATTGGAACTCAGGCACTTTGAGAAAGTGTTTGGAGGTGTCTTATAAAATTAAACATAAGCTTACTATAAAAGTCACCGGCTCCACTCCCAGGTATTTTACCCAAGAGAAATGAAAGTGTATGCGCACACAGAGTTGTACAAAAATGCTAACAGCAAACAATGCCTATAGCCAAACACTTAGAATAAACTAAGCATCCACTTGTCAGTAAAAACGAATGACTACTGACACAAGCAGCTACATGGATGAATGTCCAAAACATGTTGAGTAAAATAATTCAAACACAAAAGTATATAGACTGTATGATTCTGTTTATGTGAAATTCTAAGAAAGACAAATTTAAACTATTGTAACAGAAAGCAGCTTTGTGGTTGTCTGGGCTGGGGGCATGAGTATTGATTGCAAAATGAGCACAAAGGAATTCTGGATGTGATAGAATACTAGATGCCTTGATTGTGAGGATGACTACACAGTACATAGATGTGTCAAAACCTATCAAATTCAACTTAAAATGGATGCATTTTATTGTAGGTACATTTTACCTCAATCAAGTTAGTTTGTAAAGCTCCCTAAAATGTGTTTGATTGTATCAAACAAAACTATGATGACATGACTTTGTATCCTTGCACTGTGGTGTCTGATCAATTAGTGAGGGCGACGAATGTGCCCTGCGGCTTCTGTCTCCACTTTTCCTAATCAGGCATTGAGCTTCCCTCTGTACTTCATCTCGGCTTCCTGTTCCTCTCAGCCAGAGAGCCACTTTGCTAATGGGATAGGTCTTCTCTGTTAGATGCCAGCAGTGATCAAATAATTCCCCAGCGATTAAATCAAACCCAGTCTCCTTCTGAGTTGAAATATTGATTGTTGCCAGGTTCATTTCTGCTAAGTCCCCAGAAGATCCTGTTCCTGACAAGGAAATGCCATTAGCATTTTTTTTCTCCTTTTCAACATAGAGACTTTTTTCCCCCACAGTTGATAGAAATAATGTTTTTTTTTCTATTAGCCACACATATAGTTGTTCTGTATTGATATATTTTGCCAAATACCAGAAACAATTTTAACAGGACAGAACATGATATTTGGGTCTCTTCATGACAGGCAATGATTTCAGAAAATACTTATTAAATGATTAGAAATACTGTCTCCAATGAATTAGTTAAGTACAAGAGATAAAATTCATCCAGTTGGGTGTGGTGGCTCACACCTGTAATCCCAGCACTTTGGGAGGCCGAGGCAGGTGGTCACCTGAGGTCAGGAGTTTGAGACCAGCCTGGCAAACATGGTAAAACCCCATCTCTACTAAAAATACAAAAATTAGCTGGGCATGATGGCAGGTGCCTGTAGTCCCAGCTACTCGGGAGGCTGAGACAGGAGAATCACTTGAACCTAGGAGATGGAGACGGAGGTTGCTGTGAGCCGAGACTGCACTGCACACTCCTGCACTTCAGCCTGGATGACAACAGTGAGACTCCATCTAAAAACAAAAACAAAAACAAAAAAAACCCTCATCTTTAATGCATCATCTGATGAAGTATAGGAAATGTTTTGAAGCAGAAATGAATACTTTTTGGGCCATAATAAAATGTCATTTCAAAATGTAGATTTCCCCAGGAAGAAAAATGACCTCTCAAAGAAGATTTTATATTCTTCACCATAACTGGAGATCAATGGTGCTTTCTGTGATGATGTCATTTGGGACCAGAAATAGCATCTTTTATTAAATCTTGTCTGAGGTTGACCCATCCTAAACTGAATGCAGCAAGGAAAGCCAAATCTCTGAATAAAGATTGTCTCCCCCTCTAAAAGGGTTTCTTGCAAGATGGTCCACAATTTTTCAAGATAAAAAAGTCAGATTGATATCACAGTGGGGAATTTTTCAAAGCAGACGGTGTCCTTTTATTTTTCCCTTTTGATTCTGATGGCAAGTAGCATTGTGATGTCAATTTCCAGGTACAAAAATGGAATTGCCCCAGCAGGTATTTCTTGTGAAAGCAACAATCAATACAAGGCGAAGGATGTCCCTGCTGCCTGGAAGGTGGGACTGTAGTCCTTCCCTCAGCACAGGCTTGTGTCCATCTCTTATGGTGGCATCAGGGAAAGAGTCTGGGGTTGAAGGAGGGGAGAAGAGAGCATCTACCAGTCTATTGAAAGGAATCCTAAGGCTCTGGTCCTGGCCTTCTCTCCTCCCACAGGGAAAAATTGGTGTGGTCCAAAGAATCAAAACATCCCAGAGTCCTGCTCCCTGGTTTTTATTCTACAAATTGGAAACATCTCAAACATTTTCTCCCCTGACATAAGAATAGTAACTTGAGTTTCTTATACTTTTCCCCCTATGGGTGAGGGGTTCCTTGCAGGCAGGGATAGGGAGTCTCTCTGTGCATTATATATGCCCAGGGCCCAGTGGTTTAGCTGCTTGGAGTAGGAGCTAGGGAGGTGAGGACAATCATCTGTGTTCAATCATCCTGGAGCTCTGCTTTGTCCAAGGTGACACACCCCAAGTCAGATCATGATTGGCCCTTGACTTGGAAGACTGAGTCGTTGTCACTGCCAGGGCACCTGGAAATCTGCGATAGGCTAAGTGATTGCACAAAGGACACACTCTTTACAACCTGATCGCCTATCACCCTAGGCACCAGATAGGATCAGAATCCAGCCTAGGGCAGGGGAAAGCAAAGCCAGGAGCCAATGAAATGGCCTGTTACAAAGGTTCTGTCCAATCCTGGCGTCTGGGTGGCAGCACAGTGAGCCAAACAGAGCCCTGCTTTCAGGAAGGTGGGTGCGGGCAGCCTGTAGCAGAAGTGGGGGAGGAGGAAGAGCACGGAGCGCACAGAACTCAATGGGGCCATGAGGGGCAGCAAAGGGCCAAGCAATGGCCGCCCACTTCCCAGAGGACTTCTGGGGTTGTGGGTTGGGAGATGATGAAGACTTCTCCCCAGAACCGCCAAGACTGTTGCCCAACTTCCCTGGGAACTCTCAAAATGAGCCTCTCGTCGTCACCTGGAGCTCACCGCGTGTTTCTGTGTTGTGTAGAATTCAATCTTTGATCATAATGGGATTCACTTATAAATAAAAAATGCCACATGGCTGGCAGCCCCAACACTGCTAGAAATAATTACGTATTTTCAAACGTATATGTAAGCTACAAAGTAATATTCATTGAAAATGACTATTTCGTGAAAATGAAAGCTTGAAACTTCTACAGACTTCTACAACGAAATGAAAACCAACAAAACGGCTAACGGTCAGACCGAAGGGAAAGAAGCTGAAGCAGTACTTAAAGGGAAGTGTGTGCTTGACATGTCTCTACTAGGGAAAAAGAAACACTGAAAACCGAAAAGCTATGCATAGGATCCATAACCTAAGCTCAGAGAAAACAGGGGGAAGAATAAAATAAAAGTAGCAATTAATGAAAGAGAAATCAACATAGTCAAAAGTTGGTTATTGACCAGTGAAGTTGAACCACCACAATACAAAATTGAGTGAAGAAAAAGTGAAAGAAACAATATTAGGAATAAAAACTAGTATATAATACAGATATAGCAAAGACTTAAAATAGAATTTTAAAACAGGTAAAATTGACAAATTATAGAAAACTATAAAGGACTGAATCAAGAAGAAAAAGAACACTGAACAAAATCCTATTACTTTTGTTATTAAATAAACTGCATGAGTATTTAAGCCTTTCCCACAAAGGCTTTGCTTAGTTTCCCAGGCAAGTTCTTTTAAGACTCATAAGGGCTCTTGCATGTGTACATTTGTCATGTGCCAGGCATTATTCTCATTGGCCTATGCACATCAACTGACTTAATTGTCACTGTGACTCCACTTGCAGCTAGCGTTATTCTAATCCAAAGATGAGTTAGCTGAGGCATGGGGAGGCTAAGCATCTTGCTCATGGTCACACAAATGGCAGAGGCAGGATCTGAACTCAGGCAGTCTGTCTACAGATTCCCCAACCCCACAGTGCCCTGACCACACAGATGATTCCCTAGGAAAAGACAATTTCTGACTTACAGAAACCTTTCCAGACCAGCTCTCCTTGTATTGAGGCTGATCTCTAACTCTGATGCCGAAAGCAGATAAAGAAGGAAAGGAAAATTAGACCAATCTCTATCAGGAACAGAGCTATAAACACATTTTCTATAAAATGTATTTAAACAACATACAGACGTGCACTGCAAAATGATGTTTCAGTCAATGAGCAACCCATGTATATGATGGTGGTCCCATAAGAATATAATACAATATTTTTAGTGTACCTTTTCTATGTTTCAATATGTTTAGGTACACAAGTACTTATCATTGTGTTACAATTGCCTACAATATTCAGTACAGGGACACACTATACAGATTTGTAGCCTTGGAGCAATAGGCCACACTATATAGCCTGGGTGTGTCATAGGCTCCGCTACCAGCGTTCGTGTAAGTGGACTCTATGATGTTCACACAATGACAAAGTCACCTAATGACACATTTCTCAGAATGGGTCTCTGTCATTAAGTGACATATGACTGTACTGCATGATATAAAAAAGATAGCACTCAACTAAATTGAGATTATTGAAGAAAGCAATCTTGTCAAACATTAGAAAATTAGTAACTTGAAAAGAATATAGTTTGCCACTTTCACAATGAAAGGGAAATGACCATATAGTTAGCTCAATGAAATCAGAAAAATCACTTGATAAATTTGATAAAAATCCAAGGCAAAAACTCTTTGCAAATGAGAAATCAATGAAAAATTCTTAATCTCATGAGAGATACTACCAGAAATGTATGAAAAAAAATCCCACTCAAGTGTGAAATGTCAGAAGCATCACCTGTTAAAACAGGAACAAGATAAGGAAGGATCCCTACCACCCACCGTTTCTATTCTGTGCAGCACCTTCTAGCCAAAGTGACAAGACAAGCCCAGGCCCCAGGGACTGAAATAACAAAACTGCAATTATCTGCAAATGTGATTGTCTATGTAGAAAATTCAAAGATTCTACAGACAAATTACAAGAAATAATAATTGATCCTAGCATTGTTTACTATAAAGATTATATATTAACATATGTGGTATTCCGTACTCAAACAACTGTTAGAAAACATAATTAAAATATTTCACTTATGGTGGCCAACAAATATAAACAGCCTATAATTTTTTAATGTAACACCTTAACATGAAAATGTATAACATTTTGTTGAAAGTCATTATGCAAGTCTTATAAAAATGAAGAGACGTACCATATTTGTAGCCAGAAATTCTTCATATTCCAGAGCTGTCAAATCTCTCCAAATTGATCATCCAGTATAATACAATTCCAACAAAACTTCACCAGGTTTTTCATGAGACTTGACAAGCTGATTTTAACCTGTATGTAAGAGAGACATGGGGGAACTAGTTTCTTCCTACGCCTCTTCAGTAACTGACAGACTCCAGGCAGCTGGTACCTGTTCACAGGTGTCCTGGCAGAAATCAGTCCCACTTCTCTGCCCCTGAGCTGCAAAAGCTTGGCCCTGTGGTATGCCCCAGAGGTGTGCCTGGAATCTGATCTCCACCCATGCCTCCCAGTGGCACACAGGACACGTGGCAGATGTCCACTAACATCCCTGCAACTCCTCCGGGCACTGTTCCCTCCCCAGGGCTAGTGCTGTGTTGGTGGGGAAGCTGGCTTCACCCATTTGAGGAGGAGTCTGGCCTCCGCTGTGCTCCGCTGAGTCTGCCATGGTGTTCCAGGGCCAGATTCTCTCAGACTTGACGGGCCCAGGAGCCCTTCTCTCCCTTTGCTAAGTCTCTGTGGGGAAGAAAAGTGATGAGTTTGCCCCTCAACTGGGCACCCTGAGCAGGTGACTGAGCTCTCCCTGCATAGGGACCCTCAGTCACAAAGCGGCAGGGACCTAGCTGCCCCCTGCAGTGTTCTGGGGATTAAGTGGAAGCTCTCAGGCTTTAGCTGGTAGAAAGCAATGGTGGTTCTGGCCTCCACTCCAGAGGAAAGCCAGGGGGATTCTAGGTAAATTCAGACCATTCTCTGACCCATTTCACCGCTTCCCTTCCCCACACAGGACTCTCTTCACCAGCAGGCGGTGTCCATCTCATGCTCACAGGGAAACCACTTGTGGGGTTCACCTTTCACAAAGATGCCATGGGAAGGAGCAGGCCGCCTCTGGGCCAGCCCTGCCCTGCCCTGCCCCACACTAACTCCTCCCCTCTGGGCCAGCCCTGCCCTGCTCCACACTAACTCCTGCCCTGGAAAGTTTCTGTACCTCACCCTGGAAAGTGCCCTGGGGCCTGTCAGCAACCCTGTGCATGGGTCACCAGCTTCATTGGACAGATGGGGAAACTGAGGCTCAAAGAGGCGATGGAACAGTGCGGAGTGAGATTACCTCTCTGACCCTACAGAGAAGGCGTGTAGCTCTGTCTCTAGGCGTCCAGACTGGGGAGTCAGGACAGGGACCCCATGGAGAGATGAAGCCCGGGAGCATGGCCAGGGCTTGTGACCCCAGAGAACAAGCGGTGAGCCTGCACACGCTCTCCAGGGAGCGTCGCCGTTCCCCTGGCCGTCTGCTCGCTCAGGGCATTCACAGAATCTATTTCTTCCACCTCCGCGTGCCCAAGTGGTTAACTGCCTTTTTCCCGGCCCAGTCACCTTCGCGGGATTGTTCTGCGCGTGCCTGAAATCTCTCCGCAGACGCTTGGCTCCGTGGCTGCCTCTCACTTCCTAATCAAACTAACAGGTTTCACATCCATGTGGTCAGTGAATGAGGAGGCAGAAGTAATCACCAGCAAATTGGCCAGACAGACTCAGCCGAGATGTCTCCGGGCAGCCTAATTCAAAACGTGGGTAAAGATGGACAGAGTGGAAGAAGAGAGGCCATCGCAGGGATCCTCCGGAGTGAGTTAATAAGATTAGAGACTGGCAGCGTCACAGTCGTCTGAGCCCGGATTCTCTTGAGCCCAGCAGAGCATGGAGGAGATGACAGCCCAGCAGAGAGTGCGTGCTCCCGACTTCTAAACTCGCCGGTCTGAAGGATGCGCACGGAAGCTCCCTCCCCAGGTCACAGGGGAGTGTGAGGCTCCTGGACCTGGACTGCGGCAGCAGGACAGCTGCTCCTCCAGTACCTATATTGACACATCTGAGGTGCTCTTGGTACCAAGCTGAATTCAAGAACTGGAGAGCAGGAGGATTGGGTCCTACTCCAGTTCTGCCATAGCTAACTAGCTGTCTGGTTTTCTTCCAGTCACTTTTTCTGAGCCTCCACTGACTTCACTGGCTTACTCTTAAAATGTAGCTTAAAAACAAAAAATGCTATCCTTTTGAGCACAAGTATTCTATTACCTGAAATATAAGTTCTTCTGAATTAATCAGTGGCTCAAAAGTCTCTCTTCAATATGGAGTAAACCCATGGGGGGTCACAGATGGGTCTTGTCCATCTCGGGGTGGTTGAGTTTGTGCAAGGAGAGACCTCCCCGGCCTGGAGCCCACGGGTGTCACTGAGGAGTGGCTTCCTCCACACCCGGGCCTGGTGTTTCACTTGCCTTTCTTCATGCCATTGCTACAGCATAGCAGCGGTTCCTAGACCAGCAGCATCTGTGGACTTGCTACAAAACGCACATTCTGAGGCCCGCTCACAAAGGTACTCTGGGTTTAACAACCCCTGCAGGTGATTCTCACGCTCAACCTGGAGAGGAGCATGGACAACTGACGGGGTCACCACGCTCCATCTTTACTGTCTATCCAGCTCACCTGTGCAGTTACCACAATCCCACATCTGGCCTTCTCCAGTCTGAAAGGCCTGGAGCTTTGAGGTTTGAAACTCCGAAGCTGATTCCAGTATGCACCAAACGTGGAGGACCTCAAAACTGGCTGTTTTGGGCCAGCATCACAGGTGTCAGTTTTAGCCCTCAGAGACATTTCCTCTACTTTCTTGAGGGTACTTTGCCAAGAAGAGGGTTAACTCAGGGAAAATAGGAGTTAATCTCAGGTCTGTCTAGCTATTTCCACTAAACCAATGATTTTCAAATCCACATTTTGGAATCAGACACACCTACGTTCATAGGTCAACTTGGCCTCTTGCCTGTCTTAGTATCCTCATGTGTACAAGATGATTTGGTCCCACATGTAGGACAACTCAAAGAATAGAGGAGAGAGTTCAAAATTAAGCACCTGACATGTAACAGGCACCTAATGGGAGCATGCTGTTGTTGCTAAGAATACAGGACCACCTCTGAAATATTTCACCTGTGCTCAATTCAAACTGAGTTAAGAAATGTTCACCTCTAGAGATATTTGACTTTTATTTTTTCTGGAACAAGCTGTCAGAGGTGTTGGAACCAGAGCAACTCCATCTTGAATAGGAACTGAGTAAACTAAGGCTGAGAACTACTGGGTTACATTTCCAGAAGGTTAGGCATTCTAAGTCACAGAAGAGGTAGGAAGTCGGCACAAGATACAGGTCATAAAGACCTTGCTGTTAAAACAGGCTGCAGTAAAGAAGCTGGCCAAATCCCACAAAACCAAGATGGCCACGAGAATGACCTCTGGTTGTCTTCACTGCTACACTCCCACGAGTGCCATGACAGTTTACAAATGCCATGGCCATGTCAGGAAGTTACCCTATATGGTCTAAAAAGGGGAAGCATGAATAATCCACCCCTTATTTAGCATATAATCAATAAATAACCATAAAAATGGGTAACCAGCAGCCCTCAGGGCTGCTCTATGGAGTAGCCATACCCCACATGCACACTCATGCACAAATGTACACACACACACCCTCACACAATGCTCTCTGGACTTGCTTTAGACATTATCTATCTTCAGTTTATTTTCTTCCTCAGGAAGCAAAGTAGCATTCTCATGAAGGATTGGAACTGAATTTAATCTTTTTCTAATAAAATCTGATGTCTGCATCCAGCCAGGCAAACTGGGTTTAATTTTCCTAATACAACAGCCAGGCACAGTGGCTCATGCCTATAATCCCAGCACTTTGAGAGGCCGAGACGGGCAGATCACCTGATGTCAGGAGTTCAAGAGCAGCATGGCCAACATGGTGAAATCCCATCTCTACTAAAAAAATACAAAATCAGCCTAGCATCGTGGCAGTGCCTGTAACCCCATCTGCTCGGGAGACTGAGGCAGGCGACTCACTTGAACCCGGGAGGCGGAGGTTGCAGTGAGCCAAGATCGTGCCATTGCACTACAGTCTGGGCTACAAGAGCTAAACTCCATCTCAAAAAAAAAAAAAGAAAGAAAGAAAGAAAAAAGAAAAACAATTTCCTAATACAGTATGTCCAGTTTGTGACATGGCTGTTAGATTTGCATTAACAACACCTCATGGGTAGCTTCCATCTGCACAGTCAGTGCCTGGGGTCGTTAAGACCTCATGAAGCAGACTGGTGGCTGCTGTGGGGCGGTGCTGCAGGACAGTATGGATGACAGGGCAGCCCACTGCAGAGAAGGAGGGCTGTTTCAAATATGTATCTACATGAATTTCTCCATTACTGTTTTTTAAATTTAATGACAGTGAGTGCTATTAGAAGGAAGGCCTTGCATGTGAATTGCCTAGGTCCTTGGCATATTGAACAAAGATGAACAAAATGCACAAAGGAAGTAGCAGAGGAATGAAACGCAGAGACGAAGCAGCGAAAGCCAGGCTTTATTATAAAGAGAGAAGGCACTCCACAGGGTGGGAGTGGCCCGAGCAAATGGCTCAAGGGCCCCGTTACACAGTTTTCTGGGTTTTAAGTACTCCTTTTGAGGTCCCTATGGGCTCCCCTTCATCTGGATGAAGGATTTGATTCATGTCTAATTAAAGGCTGATGTGAACTTGCCTGCAGTCAACCCAAGGCTGGAGTGGGTTGGTAGCCAATGCAGATGCAGAGATGGCCCCTGCCTGGCCCGCAGCCAATCCAAGGCACTGTCCCGTCCCATCTGAGACGTGGGAGAAGGGGGAGAATTGTAGGCAGAGTAGCCTTTGATCCTTGTTTGCCTTTTGATCCAGCTTTAGGAAATTACCACGTATTGGCTTTTGATTCCCTGCCCCCAGATCTTGTTTTTTTCCCTTTGATTCAGCTTTGGAGAGACAGAGCAAATTGGCCTTAAGTTCCCTGCCGCCAGACCCTATTTTTCTGCCTCATGAGTACGTGGGAATCCTATTGGTTTCTGTATTGATTTCAGAGTCTCTGTTCTGCCCATTCCTAGTTACTTACCTTAGGGCTCTCCCTAGGACCTTGGTGATTATCTCATCTATAACATGATAGGAATAAATTAGATAACCACCAGCATCAGCATTCTGTGCTGATGAGAGAGCGGGAGAAGGAAGGCCAGCAGGGGCACTGCTGCTTGGGTGGCCGTGCCGGCTACTGGCAGCAGGCACACAGGTGGCTCTCACAGCCTCAGAGACTTCCTTTCCCTCCCAGATTGACTCCATGTTCAGTTTCTCACAAAATGGAAAGAGTAGGGATTAGCTCAGAAACTTAGGTCCATCTTCTGCTTTTGTCTTTACCTAGTGGTGTGACCTTGGGGATAGTTCTTCATTCTCCTGAGGATTTTTTTTTTTTTTGTCATTTGAAGGAAACGTATAATTTCTGCTCCCTTCCATTTGGAACGTGCGATGACTCCATGCAGCTAAAATGCTGTGCTCATGGGGCCATCCATGATGCTTCCTGCCTCTGGAGGAAACCTGAGGGTTCTTTCAACACCAAGCTTATCACTCACTATAGGATAGTGAAAGTCTTTCTGTGCAGATGCATGTGGGTCAACAGATGCATGTGGGTCAACAGAATTTTCAAAGCAGCTTTTGACAAGAAACGTGCTCAAGGAAGTCCTTTCTGATGTCTTGGGTTATTTTTGCTCTCCCAAAGCCATTGCTCCCAGAGTTTCCTTCACACCCTGACCTCAGACGACAGGCTATGTTGCTGCCCCTTTTCCTGCGAATGCCCAGCCTCTGCGCCTCTCATCTGCCCAGTGGGGGACGGGTCACATCGCTGCCAGGAAGCATAGCCACACTCTCTCCTGCCTTCTCGCACGTGGCGTGCTCACTTCCACATTGTGCAGGGTCCTGGCCCCATTCCTCCTCCCAGTGTCTGCTTTGGGGAACCTCAAGGGGAAGCAGTGGGATCATTTTTTTTGGCAGGTGAAGCACAGTTGGCTAAAATGGATTCTTCAGCTTGAGTGGTTGCGATGCATGTTTGTCGTTTTTATCAGTTCCGGCTGCTCAGTACTTAATACACTGTGTGGCTGTACGTAGGCCTTTAAGCTAAACAAATAGAAGAAATTATAAAGCAGAGGACTTTTATTTCATGGGCTGCTGGCTGAGAAAATCATAGGCAGATGTGTCGAATTGGACTGTTTTCATCTGAAAGTCTGCTCACTTCCTCAGCTCCAATTCTTGATGTATTGTGTTTATCAGACTTATGTCTCTTCTCATATTTTGGGCTCTCACAAAAAAAATATAAGCTTAAATGCAAGTGGCTTATGCTCACTGCCTTATTTACATTTCATCTAGATGATGTCTAGATTTTGGCATTGAGATGTCCTTTAGAATTGACGGAAAAAAATTAAAGCACGTATTTTACTTCTCTGATGTGTCGGGTACTGGGATAAATAACAGTGAGGGAAAGGGGTGGCTGTGACACCTGCCATGGAGGCTGGCATGGATGGTGTGGGACAGACTCATGGGCAAGGCGTCAACCCCCAGAGGGTCAAGCACTGTGGTGGGTGGCAGGGGCAAAGAAGGAGTCAGGGGCTGGCTGCTGCCGGAAGTGGTCCCTGGAGCAACCCAGCAGCCCAAGGGTCTTGCCTGGGATCTTAGCTCAGGCCCTGCTGCCCAGTGGAGCCAGAGCCTGCACTTTTAAAAGCTTCCTGTGTGATTCCTGTGCACATTGAAGTTTGAGGAGTGCTGGTCCTGATGGAAGAAGGTCAACGTTAACAGTTATCAGATGATTGAAAAGGACCTCCCCGGGAGGCGAGGGCAGAACTGAGTCATTATGTTGGAGAAGGAGTCGGTGCTCGCCAAGCCCAGATTAGGAAAAGGAAACATCTGGTGCCAAGGAGGACATTGCCAAAGAGCCTGGTTTGTTCTGGGAATGGCAGGAGTTTGGGGCAATGAATCAGAGACTAGCCTGGATGGGAGAGGTGAGCAGGTGCCCGGATCCCACTGGTTCTCGAGTCATCAGATGCTGACATAGAACATGCTGTGGTTGGGACTGAAGCTCTGCAGCCAGACTGCCTGTTTTCTGCCCACTGGCTGTGTGAGCTTGGGCCAGTTCTGGAGCCTCTCTGTGCCTCTGTATCCTCATATGTAAGAACAGTGGTCCCAGCAGCACCTACCCCATGGGGCTGTTCTGAGAATTCACTGGACCAATCTGTGTGAACTCTTGAGTACCTCCCCACACACAGCAAGTGCTACACAAGTGACCAGTATATTATTGGTGACTGAAGGTTGGCAAGTTGTGAGCAACATGGGGAGGTTTAGTTGGTTTCTTATTTGTTTTTGTTTCTTAATAAAGGATGTTTGGCAGTTACAGAGACAATGGAATACGAAGAGATATTGGTGCAAGTGCAGTTTATGGGAAATCAGAGAACAGCAAATTGAGCTGCAGCTGCATCTGCAGTCCCGTTGGCCACATGCTCTTCATCACTCATCCCAGGATAGAGGACAAGTAGCAACATTCCCCGGCATGGCCTTGCCCCAACTTCTCTGAAGTGTCCGTAGATATCAGACCGTAAATGAAGACAGGTTTACATCTCAGAAAGACAGTGACTGTTAACAAGAAAATGCAAAGTCTGTAGAGTAGAGCCATGTCCCTGGGCAGGACAAGGGCCCAGTAGCTTAGCTGGGTATCATGCTGGCCAATGACTATGGCAAAGAGGACTGAGAGGCCAAGCCACAGACCAGCACAGTGTCACCATCACAGGCTGGGCCTTCTAGATCTACCATTTGTCAGCCATGGAACTATGGGAAAGACACTGAGCTTACTCACTCTGGATGTCTTTGTCTGGAGTGTGGGGATCGCCGGGATCGGCTTGGCTATTGGAAGAATAAATGGGGCACATATGTCAGGGGCCTGCGTGGGACTCAATATGTGCCATGTTAGGGCTTCAGTGGTGGTTTGGGGCCAACGTCTGCCTGCCCACTTCTTGGGTTTTGTATGAGGGGACCTAATTCACAGAGCTGAATTGGAACAGGGAGCCATTGTATTAACACTGAGCAGGCTGAAGGATCCTGGGGGGCAGCTCTGAGCGAAGCTGCTGGAGATCACGGCTTGGACAAGGAGCTTGAGGCAAAGCCACATGCCTCCCACCTCCTCTCCTTGAGTCTGGGACAGTTTATGCAAAAGACAAAACGAAAGAGAAGCTGAAGGAGGGCAGGAAATGGGGGTCACCTCACCCTAGCTCTCAGAGGACAGAGGGCAACACCCCCAGAGACACAGTGATGACGTCCCCTGCATGGTCCCGCTGCTGTGCACCCTGCCCCATGAGACCAGCACAGTGGTCTCTCAGAAGGAGCCCATGAGAGAGGAGGCATTTCCTCCAGGACCACCCTATGGAAGACGGGAGCTGGCCCCTACACCATTCTCACTGAGAGGTGGAAGAGCTCCCCCTTCCCCATGTGACACTATAGCTGTGGCTGTGGTAGACTCCACACTGTTACCACTATGGCAATGGCTCAGAGGCTGTTCAGAAGGACAGGGAAGCAGTGGGGAGAGAAGGAGGAAGAACCCTTTTCCTCATCCAACTAGCTAGAGTCTTCCGAGGAAAAATTCCTGCTGAACCCAAACCATTCACAGGAAACCAGCATTGGAAAAGACCATTCTGTAGCCATGATGAAGTAGGCAAAACCAAGAATCCTCCATCATTGTGTCTGAGCACAGGCAAGAACAGGAGCCCTACAAGCCGTGAACATGACCACCCATCCTTAGCAACTGTAGCTCCAGTCTCCCTATTCCTCCTACCCCTTGGATAAAAATCAGTGAATAATCGATCACAGTTACTCCATGTCCTGACGGTATCCACAACAACCCCTGCTTCCTTGACTGCTCCCAGGATCAACTAACCCCAGCCCGGGTCCCATCACAATTTCCTCTACATCTGTTACTGGGAGCACCAAGGTTCTCCATGGCCTGTAGTCTCTCCTGAGCTGCAGCAGGTAATACACCAGACTTTGTCTCATGGTCTCTGGCTGGGGGATATGGACAGTGCCAAGCCTGTACTGATGTTTTGAGGGTCCTGGTCAGAGAGGTGGCTCTCTCTCAGGAGACAGAGAGGTATCTTAAGGGGACTGGTGGGAGAGGGAGTTAAAAGGTTAAGCTGCAATGGGAAATGAAAGATTTGCATATTTTGCACAAGAGTTTTGTTTCTATTTTATGGCACGAGGAATCTCTGGTGGTGGGGCGTGGGTGTTAAGAGTGATTGGATTTGCATTTTAGTGAATTGCCTTAGCTGCCACTTTAAGAATGTATAAGACCCAAGGCATGCTGGCTAATTGTATATAATAATCATAATCATCCAGGTAAGAGGTGGTGCTAGTTTGGATTAGGGTAGTGAAGATAGTGTTGGAGGGGAAGGAATACATTGGAGAGAGAAAGCAATCTATTGGATTGGCTGGTGAAGGGGAAGACAGGGACAGTTCTGGGATCCTGGATCAGACATTTGGGTGAATGTTGGTGCCATTTGGTTAAACGGAGAGTTGGGAAGATCAAGGGTGGGTGTTTATTTCAGGTGAGGGATACTCATTATTATTTGGACGCTTGCAGTTTGGGATGATTTGGGGTATCCGGGTGGAGATGTTCCTTCCAGAAGCCTTTGGGCTTGATAAGAGTGAATGTGTTGTTGAATGGACAATAATTGGGAGACCTGGGTGGGGGGTGGCTTTGAGTGCTCACAGGGAGCATTTAGCGCTTAGTGCTGGAAAGGAGGACCTCGCTGAATATAATGCAGAGGTGGAAGGGACTAATCTTGGACTTCCATGTGGTGCTGGTGAAGCAGGGCACACTGGTGCAAGTTTTTCCACCTCTGAGCTACAGTTTACTCTCTGTGCAGTGGGAATAGATGTCTGAATCCTGCTAGATGTTCTCTGGATTGAATTGCATCTTCAAAGGGTCCTTGTTGTCTGAGTGCCATTCCCTGATCCTCCATAGTTGTGTGGTTTCACAGGGAGCTACTCTGGCATGAAAATATTCCCCTAAAAGCTGACTGCCACTTGTGTAACTAGTCTCTGTTCAGTCATTCTCTCTGCTTAACTCTGATATCTGCTTTTATTAATCCACTAATACCTTTGTCAGTATCCCTCTGTTGATCATTGTTAACTTGGGATGAATCAAAGAAAATGAAAATCAACTGTGAAAGTCAAAGCATCAGTTTTGAAGAAGTTGCAGGATTTCAGGAAGCTAAGGAGGCAGACTTGGGGGCTGACTAGAGAGCAACACACTATTGGCTCTGGAGGAACTAGCCTGACAGGGCAAAAAGTAGGAAAACTTGCTCAGATTGACCACACAGTCTTCAAAAGATAATGGCTCAAATATCAGTGGATTTAAAGCAGCTGTACATAAAATAGGCAAAGCTTTGGAATATTATCCCCCACTTCTACCCCTAAACTTCCATTTTTAGGATAGGACTGTGGTAGTAAAAGCATTCATGCTAGACAGGCATTTTCCAAAATCAACGTGTCTTATAAATTTCACATTCGTTACTCAATATAATATATCATATACACATACATTTTGCTTAAACTATAATGCCTTTGAGAGGCCTCTTGTGGTACACATCAGCTTCCAATAACAAGTCCCACCCCAGGAAGGAGCTGGCTCCATCTCCGGCATGCATGGCAGGAACTTCACAAATGATAGGTCTTTTAATCTGCTGCCTCACTTTCTTTAGGAAGGAAAGAAGTGGGAGATGAGAGATGTGGAGGCCTAAATAATGGGTACTAGGGAGCAATGAAAAGGGAATTCATTCAACAGCAGAAAGTTCATGTGGTAATTTGAGAAGGATACAAGGTATTCAGTAGGTGCCAAATAGGAGCATGCATCCCTTCTTCTTAAATGGAAGTTGGTGTCCAATCAATTTGGCCCAAAAAGAGATATCACTTTTAAATCTTGAAGGTCCTGTTCTAATCTTTGCCCTTCAGGAAAGCAATTTAGCCTGATCTTAGAATCTGGCTCTCCTCTTTCCTTTAAACCATGTGGGTTAAGTTTCCTTCTTTTTATATTTGCCCAAAGCAAAAGTAATATTATAACTTGTTACCTAAGAGGAAATGGATTTCTTTGAACAAATAAGCACTGCTTTTTAAAATAACAAGACAACATAGTCATTGGGTAAAGATCAAGTCCACACTGTGTTTCGACAAACCGAGTGGGTCATTGCTCCCTCTTGTCACTGCCGGAGCATGGGCAAAAAGGTCCACCTGAGAAGGTGACTCTGTGGCCCCAGCAGGTGCCACCATGACAGTCACTCACCCAGTCCCTAGGAAGTGGAGATGGAGGGTGAAATCTGCTGTTGGCTGGACAGAGCAAGCAGGAAGGATACCAAGATTTGTCATTGCTGCAATAATTTTCTTGGTTCTCTGAACAGGGCATGGGAAGTATGGGACAGGGCACAGGGACAGTAGTGAGGGGAACTTGTGTGTATTTTCCAGAAAGACAATGCCCTGCATTTCATTTGGGCTAGGAATCAGAACCATCCCGGTTTACTAAAGTTTGCTTAACTTGTGAAAGACACAGTGCAGTGATGGACTAAACCACACATGTAACCGAGCAAAGACAACAGACAAAGACCTCTTGTGACCTGCATGGGCCACGGTGTTATTGAGTCTGGGTGTAATCTGAACGGGAGCTAAACATTTGGAGAAGGCTTTATTCCTGACCTGGGACTAGTGGTAGTGGAGGGGAGGGAAGGTGAAAGGGTGCTTAGAAAGTGTAAATAACTTGGGGAGACATGAGTGAGATACAAGGCTGGAAATGATAAAGGTGGCAGGCACATGGTTTTTATTCACGGGCCAGGTGAGTCGGTTTTTCTGTTGTTATCTGAAATGGCAACAGCTTGTTGGATATTTATGTGGGACCAAGCCCAAAGTTTATGCAGGCTTGGGTGTATAAGAACTGTCACATCAACTCATGACTTTTGAGAGACGATAGGTGCCACATGCTGAAAATTAGGGGAAGGATCTAGAAAAAAGAGGTCAAGAATAAAGAAAACACCCAGACTTGGTTTTTCCTCCTACCTGGATTGTTGGGGAAGTGGGTTTTTCCTTATACCTGGGGCGTTGGGGAAGTGGGTTTTTCCTTGTATCTGGGGCGTTGGGGAAGTGGGTTTTTCTTCTCTGACTGTGTGTGTGTTCTGGCACCAGGCTGCTGAATGTCCTGAGTCCATGTAATTGGTAAGAAGCATGGACCAAGACTGCATTGCTGTGGTGACCGACACAGGGCTTCCCACAGAGATCCTGAGACCTTCTCTGTGAGATAAGAAAAGAGATGGGCAGATGCCTGGGCAGAAAGGTGGATTTTATAGAGCGGCTCCTCACCCGCCGGTCTTTGCTCTCTGTTGGAACCCTGTGGCCGCTAGGGCTTGTCACTCTGAGTACCTAAGATAAGAAGCCCTGAGGAGACTCGTCAGCACGGCCAGTGCCTCTAGGAAATCATTCTGACCCATGAGCAGGGTTCCTCTAGGAGGTGAGCTGCTGCTCTGAAAGGAGGGCCACACTTCAACATTCCACACCGCATGGGAGCCCTTGTCATTCCTCTCCTCAAATGCAAACCTCTTTTTCTTAAATTTAAACTCAAAGTGTGCTCTGAAGATAAAACAAAGCACCACCACAGGCTACACTTTCAAACTTACATTTAAATTCCCAAGTCAATGAATATACACCTGAAAGCCATGTTCCATATAGGAAGTTTAACTTTCTGACACTGTGTGTTGATCTTCCCTATTTTCCACCATCTTCCTGTTGGTCTCCTTCTATGTAGCACCTTTCATCTTATATAAAGTGTAGAAACAGTGTCAATCTATTTTATAAACTTATTGTCAATCATGGAATAGCAGCTAGGTTCATGGTGAGATCTTAAATCTCCTATTTTTTGTGGATGTACTGGCTTCATACAAAATAGTCTTAGTAAGGAGGAGCAAAGAAACCACTGAGGTCCCTCTCATATTCCACGCACCATACAAGCCCACTGAATACATATTGTAAGTCTGCACAAAACCATGCAAGGCAGAGAGAAGTTGGGTTGCATGGTCTGAGAGCAGAAGAGCTTCCCCAATTAGCAGATGCTAATGTCCAACTGTAGAATCCGCACTTGGGCATTACCCTGAGCCTCTGTGGGAATGGTATTTAGTACAAGGTATGCCCTCAGTAATAATCTCTGAGTGAATACATGAGGGTGTGAATGACTGAGTTTAAGTGATGTTGTTATCAGATGTGTAGTCAGTCTGCCTGGCTATTTCCCACATTTTAATAGACATTTGAAATGCCATCACATTGTTGATGGCACATTTGGACCACGTGTCATGGTTGCTGGAGAACCATTCCTTTCTTTCCATGCAGTGGTTCAGGCTCTGTTCTGAGATCTACACACTCGCAGAGCCCATCATTGTGTTCACTAAGCAGGTGCATTTGGAAAACTGGGCCCACCATGGCTTGCTCTTCATGAACAAGCCCTACCTCCCATCTAGAAAGTTGCCATAGGCAGCCAACAGAAAGCAAAGGAGTGAGATAAAGAGTAAGGAGAAGAGACGTCTTACATAAAGCAAGGGGGTGGTGCATTCAATGAGGACTAAAAACATTTCAGTTCTAAAAAAGATTTTCAGTGTATGTATGAGTGTGTGTGCATGTGTGGGCATGTCCACCTCTGGTTTGTGCTTAGTTGTCCACTGTGAAATATGCTAGTGGTGCATTTTACCCAGATCACCATTACTTGGCTGGTGCACCCATCCTCCAGCTGCCGAGAAGTTTACTGCTCAGTCCCCAGCCATACTCTCCGTGGAACACTGCCCTTGGGTGATGGAGAATTGCCCTTGGCTGATGGGAAATGCCTTACCTGGAGATGCCCACTGCTGTTCCTCACACTCCCAGAGTCTTCTTGGCTCTGAGACTAACTGATCCTGGGACACAAGGGCTCAGCTTCCTGCCTCAGGTGGAGCAACCCTTGAATGCCATTTGTGTCCCAGAGTTTATCTATGGATTCCAATTATCTATGTGGCATAACAGCCACCTAGCCCTGAACTAAATGACTTAAAACAAGAAACATTTTATTATATATCTTGAAATGGTGGGTGAGGCATTTAGCAGGGCTCAGCTGGGCAGTTCTTCTGTTCCACAGGGTATTCACTATGGTTTCAGCGTTTGGTTGGCAGCTAAATGGGCCCAGAGTATCCTAACAGTTTCATTCAAGTACCTGGCACTTTGGTGGGGAAGTAGGAAGGTAGACACGGCTGGCCTCCTCTCCCTCCTCAGGTTGTCTCAGGGTCTCTCTGTGTGGTCTTATTAGTAGGGTAGCCAGACTTCTTACATGACAGCTGAGGGCTCCAAGAGTGAGTAGTCCAAGGAACAGAGAATGGAAGCTGCCAATTCCTGGAGCCTGAGCCTAGAAACCATCACAGCCTCATTTCCACTATATTCTATTGTCAAAGTAGTCACAGGCCGAGTGGGACTTAATTAAACTAAAGAACATCTGCACAGCAAAAGAAACTATCAACAGAGTAAACAGACAACCTGCAGAATGGGAGAAAATATTTGCAAACTATGCATCTGACAAAGGTCTAATATCCAGAATCTATAAAAAACTTAAATCAACAAAAAGCAAACAGCCCCATTAAAAATGGGCAAAGGACAAGGTGGAAATGCAAATCAAAATCACAATGAAATACAATCTCACACCAGGCAGAATGGCTATTATTAAAAAGTCAAAAAATAACAGATGTTGGCAAGGCTGTGGTGAAAATTGAATGCTTATACACTGCTGGTGAGAATGTAAATTAGTTCAGCTATTGTGAAAATCAGTTTAGAGATTTCTCAAAGAACTTCAAACAGAATTACCATTCAACCCAGCAGTGGCCTGGATATATACCCAAAGGAGTACAAATAGTTCCACCATAAAGCACATGTATACATATGCTCATCACAGTGCTATTCACAATAGCAAAGACATAGAATCAACCTAGATGCCCGTAAATGGCAGACCAAATAAAGAAAATGTGGTATATATACACCATGGAATACTACACAGCCATACAAAAGAATGAAATTGTGTCCTTTGCAGCAACATGGATGCAGCTGGAGGCCATTATTCTAAGCAAATTAACCAGGGAAAGAAAAGCAAATACCACATGTTCTCACTTAGAAAGTGGGAGCTAAACCTGGACACAAAGAGGGAAACAATAGACACTGGGGCTTATTTGAGGAAAGGAGGGAGGAGGGTGAGGGTCAAAAAACTACCTGTCAGGTACTATGCTCAGTACCTGAGTGAAGAAATCATTTGTATACCAAACCCCAGTAACATGCAATTTACCCATGTAACAAACCTCCACATGTACCTGCTGAATGTAAAATAAAATTTAGAAATAAAACGTAGTCACAGGCCACCCAGGTCCAAGAGGAGGGACCATATACCTCACCTCTCAATGGCAGAGGCATCAAAGAATATGGTCCTCCTACAGACTGAGGCTAGACTTCTAAAGAAATCACACAATGCTTGCCCCATCCTCATTGCCTTGTTCTTCATGTGTTTCTCTGGAGAGCTCTCCCCCAATAAATTGCTTGTCAAGAATCCTCATCTCAGACTCTGCTTCTAGGGACCCAAACCATCAACCTAACATCCATCCCTTGTCCTCCTTGGCAGCAGCAGCACAGTCTTATTGAAGTTTATTAATGGAGCCCCAGGTAACCCACTTCCAGAGTTCCCAGCTTCCCTGGCAGCTGGGGTCATGTGATTGTTGTGCAGCATCCCTATTAACCTCAGTAGGGAAAGCACTGGGTTCAAGAGGCTGAAGAAGAGACCCAGAGCCAGCAAATGAGACATGAGGTTTTTTTAGGGGCTACATACAGGAGAGAGTCTAGTGGCTGTGAATGGGACAGGAAAACTGCCTTACATACAGAAATGGTCCAGTGGCAGCAGGCTGGGCAGTAAAGCCACAACTTCTTGCAAACAGCATGCAATTTATATAGCATTTTCAATTAATACCCTCTCCTTATCGACCTCCAGCTGACAACTTTCATCCAGTCCAAAACTTGGGGCCTCAATCCTCTGTATGGCGCATGTTCCATGAGACAGGCCAGGGGCTCAGATGTTTTTCATAGACAAGGAACTAATCACCGGGTTGGCCACATCCAGGTTCCCTAGCTCGGTACACACATTCAGATGCATCTGCTATACTGGGTCATTCCCCGTGTAACTTAAATTATTGCTATCAGGTGTACTTACTCTACATTGACCCAGTTCTGGCCAATGAAAGTCAAAGGAATTCTTTCGTGGGGCATCTCAAAATTGTTCTGCTTTCTCAGTAAAAGGAAGCATACACACTTGACACTACCCCCTCCCTGGCCCTCTTTCTTTTATCTTGGATATGGTTGTGATGACTAGAGCTGCAGCCGCCATTTTGCAAATGTGAAGGAAGGGTCAAGAGAGTATGAATACCACCTGCTTTCATGTTGCCAAGCCACTGAACCAATGGCAACAGCTGCCTACTTCGGACTTGTCAGGTGAAGAGAAACAACCTTTCGTGTTGTTATTGTTCAGGTCATTGTCTCAGGTTTTATGTCACTTGTAACCAAGTGCAATCCAAACATCCTTGCAGGGGATAAAATAACCAAACTAATAGTTGAGGAACAAAGACATCTACTTTACAGTTCAAACTGATACCCAATGAAGAGAGGTATCTTTACAAGATGGCATTAAAGATGCAATTTGAAATATTAGCTTCATGTTGAAGACATTTCCCCCTTTAATCTGTGTTTAAAGTTAGCATGACATAATTGAGAAAACAGTCTGATCCACTTTCTTTTGTCAGTTGAGGGTTTTTCTTTCTCTATTTAAATGAAAGTTGCTGATTGTCATTTCCACAGATGTTTTAGAACCTAGATGTAATTTGCAAAACATGAAAGAACTAACAATGTTCAGTTTGAAGCTGGCTTATCCTCCATTTAATTCTGTTCTCTACTCGTTCTGTTCAAATGGGTTTTATTAGGGCCTGAAGTCGATAATAAAAAAGGAATGGAATTCAGCATCACCATTGCTGCTGCAGCTGTCTCCATTTTAACACACGTGCTCATGAGGAGACACTTCCCTCTGTGACAGTAACTGGCACCAATGTAGTAATGAACTTGGGCTTCCCTTTGTCTTCCTTGGGGACAATGGGCTGAGGCCTGGCCAGACTACTTCTAACTCTACATCCCTACCACTTGTTATCCTCCCAAATACTTGGTTTAATATAGAACTCTTAGTATTTACATAGCAATTTCGCTTAAAAAATGCAGATACCCTGGGGTAACCAGGCATCATAGAGCAACCATTTTTTGAGTTCCAGGCAGGAAAGCAGATGCTGAGAAGAGTTTGGTGGAGGAGAATTTATTCCGGGAACATTACCCTAGAGAATAGGAGTAAAAACTGGGAGAAGCAGAGTGGGCAAAGGAATAAAGACAATCCAAGCTTGTGGCTTGAGCAGGTCACCACTGTGGGCAACTGGGGCTCACTCTTGCTGGGCTTCCTCTGGGAGGTGATGTGGAATGCCCCTCAAAAGTTTCCACACAACATATAGAAGAAAGGAGTCCTATTGGTTGAATTCAAAAATTCAAACTCAAAGTAATTCAAATGTATGAAAGTTTGAACTTTAACTTATCCTGAGCTTGAAGGAACATGGCTATGCAACTTGAGGCATGTGCATGCAACTGTGACTTCTGCCTTTTTTCTATAAATGATTAAGACCAAAGTACACCAGAGAAAAGACCCCCTCAGATCACCACCCCTCCTCATGGAATAATGAACTAATCTGTAACCAACCAAATAGCTGTGGCATCTGTACCTGTTCTTGTAAGGAAACTGTTGTGATCCTGTTGGAACTTTTCTGTCTCTGCCTATGTAAGTGAAACCATAACTTTCCCACTCTGGAAATGTTGACCCCCTTTCATTTGGAGTCAGTGCTTTCCTGGGTGATCACCCTCAAGCTTTGTGCTCATGTAAACTCTATACTCGTGATGGAATGAAGAAAAAAGCCAAAAACAAAACAAAACAAAAAAAAACCCTCTGTAAGATATTTAAAGAGGTTTATTCTGAGCCAGTATGAGTGACCATGGCTTGGGAAACAGTCTCAACAGATCTTGAGAAAGTGTTCCCGAGGCAGCTGGGTTACAGTTTGGTTTTACACATTTTAGGGAGATAGGAATTGTAGGTAAAATCATGAAGGTGTATATCGATTCCATCTAAAGGGGTGGGATATCTTGGAGAAGGTGGGTTTACAGGTCATAAGTAGAGTCAAAGATCTTCTGATTGACAATTGGTTTGAAGAGTTAAGGTTTGTCTAAAGACTTGAAGTCATCAGAAAGAAGTGCTTGAGTTAAGATAAAGGGGAGTTGCAGAGACCAAGATTCTTGTTATGTAGATGAAGCCTCCAGGTAACAATCTTCAGAAGGAATGGATGATAAATATCTCCTTCCAGATCTTAAAAGGTATCAGACTTTTAGTTACTCTCTCCTAGATCTAGGAAATGCCAGATTGTACTGATGGAGATTCACCACAGATGCAAATTTCTCCCACAAAAGACAGCTTTGCAGGACCTTTTCAAAATATGTCAAAGACATACATTTTGGGATAAAATATTTTTATTTCCTTCAGGGTCTGCTTCTGACTTGTGATGTGATACCAGAGTCAGGTTGGAATTTGGTCCCTTTTTGCCACAAAGGGTTTGTTTTGTGAGTCTTGTGGTCTCTATTTTAATGTTAATGCTGGTCCCTTGTCCCTAAATCTCTAAAGGGATGGGTATAATGAGGTGTGTCTCACGTCCCTTTCCATCATGGTCTGGAACTCAGCTTTTCACAATTCTCTAAGGCTCCTGTGGCCAAGATGGGGGAATCTATTCAGTCAGTTTGTTACCAGAAAGGGGGTCCCAACCCAGACTCCAAAAGAGAATTTCTGGCCTTGTGCAAGAAAGAATTTGGGGTGAGTCCAAAGAGTAAAGTGAAATCAAGTTTATTAATAAAGTAAAGGAATAAAAGAAGGCTACTCCATAGGCAGTGTAGGGCATGGGCTGCTCTACTGAACATACTTAGAGTTATTTCTTGATCATATGCTAAACAGGGGTGGTTTATTCATAAGTTTTCTGCGAAAGAGGCAGAGATTTCCTGGAACTGAGGTTCCCTCCCCATTTTAGACCATATAGGGTAGCTTCTGGACATTGTCATGGCATTTATAAACTGTCCTGGCACTGGTGGGATTATCTCTTAGCATTCTAAGGCATTATAATTAGCATGTAATGAGCAGTGAGGAGGACCAGAGATCAATTTCTTTGCCATCTTGGTTTGGATGGGTTTGGGCCAGCTTCTTTACCACAACCTGCTTTATCAGCAGGGTCTTTGTGACCTGTATCTTGTGCCAACCTTCTATTTGATCCTGTGACTACGAACGCCTAATCTCCTGGGAATGCAGCACAGCAGGTCTCATCCTCACTGTACCTAGCCCTTATTCAAGATGGCTTAAATGCCTCCAACAGTCTGGGTGGGTGGCTTAAGATTTTATTTTTGGTTTACAATACTTAATCACATTCTCTGAATCTCATTATTTAAAGCTGACATCCTGTGTTATGCCATTCTTGCATTCCTATAAAAAATACCTGATACTGGGTAATTTATAAAGAAGAGAAGTTTAATTGGCTCATGTTTCTACAGGCTGTACAGGAAGTGCAGTGTATTCAATGTCTACTTGGCTTCTGGGGAGGCTTCAGGAAACTTACAATCATAGTGGAAGGCAAACGGGAAGCAGGCTGATCACATGGAGAAAGGAGGAGCAAGAAAACAAGGGGGAGGTGCCACACACTTTTAAATAACCAAATCTCACAAGAACTCACTCACTATCACCAGAACAGCACTGAGGAGATGGTGCTTAACCATTCATGAGAAATCCACCCCCATGATCCAGTCATCTCCCACTAGGCCCCACCTCCAGCATTGGGGGTTATATTTCAACATGAGATTTGGGTGGAGACATATCCAAACTATGTCATGTCCCCACCACCCCCATACCCCAAATCGTCAAGAATGCCCCTGTGGTGCCATGTCCATGCACTATCAGGTAGCACACGTGTGCATGCCAGGTGAGTTCCACAGATAACCCTTATGTGGTGTCATCTGACCCTCATGTCAGCCACATTTACGTGGCTCCCCTGACCCTAATGTGGAGAGCAAGAGATGCAGGGTTCAGGGAAGTGGACTCTTCTAGCCACTCTTTGCAAAGTTAATCAATGCAGTGAGAAAGAAAAATAGCTCAGAGCAGTCTGAGGAATGTGACTTATGCAAAATCTATCAGGCCCAGAGAATAGGAAACTTCAGTCACCCCTGCACCCATGGCCAGGGACAATTATTTAAAGGCATTTAGTTCTTCTTTTCTTCCCTGTAGTTTCTAGACTAGCTGATAAATGACCTAAAATGTTACTGCAAGTTTCACAATGTGACGTCACCCATTATCTTCACATTCTTGGAATTCGTGATACAAATAACAATGTTTAGTCAATCACTAATTAATGTAATTTCTGTAAACCAATGAGAACTCCCAAAAAACAACTTTGTATCTTCCCACTCCTTGTACCCCTTTGCCTTTAAAAACCTGCTTGTAACAAAGACCAAATGGAGCACATATCTAGGATGACTTGGGTCTCAGTATTCCAGGCAGCTGCGAGCATCTTGGCTCAAGTAAACTACTTAAAGTTATATTCTGTGCCTCAGCTTCTTTCTTTAGGTCAACACCAGCAAATGGCTGGAGGAAGAGTGGGCAAAGAGGATATGAGGTAGCAGATGGGAAACGTTCAATTCAGCATCTAATAGGAGAGGTCAACAAAGTTTTCTGAAGGAAATAGGAGCCATACAGAGAGTAAAGAGCACATATAAGCCCATGGAAAAAATAAAAACATGGTAGCACACTGGAACACCTAATGGAAGTTGGAAGAGAAAAAAAAATTATCTGGGTGGCAGGAAAAAAAAGATGAAAAAGAGGTGGGTAAACAAAGAGTTCTGAAATCAGAACTGACAGAAGAAGCTAAATTATTCCCAAGAGAGTTAGAAAGAAAGACTAAAAATGTGGAAAGGAGTGCAACAAAACAGGAATCAGGGTGGCTTTAGGTTTATAGCAACAATATTGGATGGCAGAAAATAATGAAACAATATCTTCAAAATTCTGAGGGAAAGGTATTTCTAACCAATAATCCTTTCCCTAACCAAACTGTCAATAAACACAAGAGTAAATACTTTATAGCATGCAGATCTTGAAAAATTATCTTTCACCTGTCCTTTCAGAGAAAGCTGCTGGAGGATGTGCTCCATCAAAACAAGGGGCTATACTAAGAAACAGGAAGACGAGAGATCCAGAAAAGGCGGTATAACTTGAGAGAGAGTTAAAGTGGATCCCCAGCATGACAAAATGACCCTAGGATGACAGCTGCACTCCAGTTCCAGAGGATGAGCAGTCTTAAATGAAACAGCATACAGAGACCCTGGAGAGATGTTAAGAAAATGCAGTTGGTGGAATACTTGTTACAGGTAAATGATTTATACCAGAGTTTGCAAATTTTTCTTAAAGGACCAGATAGTGAACATTTCGGACTTTGCAGGCCATATAGTCTCTGTTACAACCATTGAACTCTGTCATTACAATATGGATTGAAAGCAGCAGCCATAGATAATACAGAAACAAATGGGTGTGGCTGTGTTCCAGTAAAACTTTATTTACAAAAAAGGTAAACAAGCTAGATTTGACCTGCAGGGCATTGTTTGCTGAGTCCTGCTTTGAACAATGTGAGTGAACTCAGAGTATAAATTAGTTGTGATTTCATAGGAATCTAAGCATATAAAATGCCAAGGTAATCTTTAACTCTATGGACAACAAATTTTTTTAAATGTTTCCCATAAAATACCAAGATAATTGTGCATATTACATGGCTCACCTGTGAATGATCTTTATACAATCACAATCATGTAGACACTGAATACTCCTCTACCCCAGTTTGTGATATAACCATGTGGGGAGTACGTGAAGGGTGGGAGGGGTGACAGAAAGAGCAAGACTCTTGTCCACTGTGGTGGGAAGCCTACAGGTAACACCCAGAAGGGAGAATCAAGAAGTAGCCACAAGGCCATGTCATTTAGGTGCATGACAGAACACCTCAATAACAAGTAGCTAAGGGTTGGAAGAGGAGGCTCAGTGAAGAGCAATTTAGGAGAGTCTCTGGTGGCCTAGAGAGAACTGTCTCAACTTCTTGAGCCTACCTCTGGGGTCTGCCCAGACCAGACCTCCTGGGAGTGGAGCACACTGTGACACTCCTAAAGTGGAGGCTTGCCAAGGAGTATGGATGGAGCTTGGACATGTGGTCAGGGTGCTGCTTACTTCTCGTTTTCCACACCACTGGGCAAAGCAGGAAAGGGCTATAAAGGACAAAAGGGAAAGGTTATTTAGAACAGAAGAAAAGGGGGTCAGCCCTGGTTTGGAGCTGGTGCTCCTTGCAAAGCCACATTCCAACAGGATGATTTCTAGGATTCTATGAATTCTAGAACAATTGAAGGGGTATTTGCTAAGGCAGGAAGACAGGATACACTTTATTTAATGGTTTGTTTTATTGATATATGTAAACCAGGTCCTCCTGTTTGCATAGGGCAAAGATGTTGCCTTTGCCCACTGCACAGTGTGGAAGCCCAGCCTGGAGCAGCTGGTGGGGAGAAGGGGGCAACTGGAACAGAACTCGAGGGCACAGCTCCGAAAAGGAGATTTGCTGGTCCCATCTCCAGTGCAGGTCCTTAGTCTGTGCTGTCCGGTTCAGGGTGGAGGTCCGCTCCCGGCTCTCAGGGCCTCCCTTTCTAAGTCTCCACCCAAGCGGCTCTGAGAGAACCCAGCTGACTCAGGGACAGTGGAGCAGAGGCTGGAGAGGGCAGCGGTGAGCCTGGGCAGCGCCAGGTGGGGACCCCGGCAGCAGAGGCCGTGAAACAGCCCTGGATTGGGGTTAGCTGGGATCAGATTCTGGATCAAAGCAGGTATGACGTAGGGACACTGTAGGGTGAGTCCATGGAAACGTGGGTGCAGAGGCGACAGCGCTGGGAAAGGGGCAGGCACAAATGCACACGCAGCCCCCCGCTCTGCGGGTATCTCCTGCTCACTGGTAAAGAGATGACAGATCTGCTTGAGCGTTTTGGTGTGGCAGGACTGTGCCTTATCTCCTTCAGTCTGTCCCAAAACCTTGGGTAGGATTTTGTCCTCACTTCACACATAAGAAAACTCAGGTTCAGAGGATTAAATATCATACCCAAGGCCAGGTGAGCAGTTCCACGACCCCACAGCTGCCCTGGCGGCCTCTAGGAGGCCTCCTAGCCTCACTGCCTCACTTGGTAATGTTGGGCAGAGCTGGGGTCTATCCGGGTGCTCCACCTCTGGGCAGAGCCGCAGCTTACACTGCAAACTTTGGAAGGAGGCATTGGACTTAAGGGAAAGTTTAAAAAAAAAAAGAAAAAAAAGAACACTCCTGTTTTTTTTGTGCTTCCTGCTTCTTACCTGCTCTTCAGTCAGAGCAGCGTGACTTCTGTGGTGACTTGGGTAATCTTTACAACACAGCTTTTCTCAGAACCTCAAATAACTCATTTACACATTCTGGATCCATTATGGGAAATCCGGAATAAATGGATGCCTGGTATCACTGGGGAAATTAAACTACAGCAATAGAAAGTATCTTATCCAGACTTCAACAGCCAACCAGGGAGCACAGGCGCTGCGTACCCAGAAGCCAGGCAGCCTGAGCCTCTCCAGCTTCCCAGCCGTGCACCAGCAGCTCCTGGAAACACTCACAGGACGCGCCTCTGTTCTCAAGAAGCCACATGCCCCTCGGCTACAGCGTGTCAACCCACAGTCTCCTGTGTGCCTACTGGGGTCAGAAGTGATCGTCGGGAACGAGAGCCTCACTTAAGAATTTAACAAGGCCCAGGGTAGGGGACGGAGCCATGCTCAGAGCCGCATCGGCCAGCCCTCCATGCTCAGCCACGTCTCTTTCCTGAACTATGAAGGGGATGGTGGCACCTGCTCTGTGGACACTGAGGGACTCACAGGTAGTGTAGGTGATAGGCCCCCCGCCCCTCAGGACTCACCCATGCAGGGCAGGCTTGCTTCTCATTTCCACATGCCAGGCCAAGCAGGAAAGGGTTATAGAGGAATGGACCCTCCTGGGTGTGGACGTCTCCTTCATAACCCCTGGAACCCGACAGAGAGGAACACCTGGGGGTTAAGGTGCAGCGGGACCAGTGCTGTCCAGTCACCTGCGGAGACAGGCATTTCTATTCTGATTCTGTTCATACACCAGCCACCAGACCCACATAGCTATTAAGCACTTGAAATGTAGTTAGTGGGACCAGCGCATTGATTTTAGTTTAATTTTAGTTAATTCATATTTAAGTTTAAAAAGCTGAGTGTGGGTCGTAGCTACCATATTGAACAGTGAAGATCGAGCCCACAGGGTGTAAATGACAGGTGCTCATTAGTGTCCAGTCTGACTCTTTCTGGGACATTGTCACTGTATCCGGGATTCCCTTCCTGAAAGCCTGGCATCTGTAGGGTTCTACAGATGTCAGCAGAGTTTATCAGGCCCAGCTGTTGACTCCTGGAGCAGGTGTGCTGACAAGTAAGTGAGACCATGTGCTGAGCTGCCACATGCCCTGTGCTGGGGAGGACCTGTGTGTCATCTTTACTTGTGTTCTGATCAAAGGAGAGAAGGTGTAAAAAATTCATGGAAAGTGTAAAGTGTCAGGGAATATTAGTTACCATGATTAATAGTAATCATCAGAGTGACCTAATTTTGTACCTTCCCCTTTTGGTATCTTGCGTAATATTCACATACCTGTGGTGGGGCCTGTCTCCAGTTTACAGAATTAAAAATGGGCTGGGAAGTGAGGTGTCTCCCCAGGAAACAAGGGAGTAGGTGCAGGGCTCAGAGGAACTGAGCTGTCCCAACCCCCTGGTCCTCCACGGCTGCTTCATGCAGGGACATGGAGCCTGAAGTCTCCACCCTCGTCCCCTTCTGTGCCTGTCCCAAAGCAACCCTTCTCCCTCAGACTTTTTCTTTTTGAAAATTATTTGAATAAATTTCTTCTTCTAATTCTCTAAGATCAAAAAAAGTATCCTTTATATATTTAAAAAAGCAGTAGTATGAAAATGAGCCCAGAGATCCTTACATTATAAATGCTTAGAGAAACTTCATGGTTATAAAAACAGTAATTAGGTAAGAGGCCCTAAGCATCTGATTCCTTAAAATGCTCTTTAAGGTGGAATGGATTTAGTTAGCATCTGGCACCTTGCCTCATACTGGTATGAGTGCTTTCCATGTTAGTAAATTTCAGTATCAATTCGAAGGCTTGGCAGGCATGATCCTAATGCTGGTGAGAACAGAAATCTGCTCCTCATGCTCACAGATCCCTCCTGGATTCCTCCTGTGTGCACACTGAGAACAGGGAGCTGGAATGACCTGATACTGTGGGTTATGTGTACATGAACACAGTGGCATTTTGGGTGGCTTTGATGGTACCCCTTCTAGAGGCATTATCTTTTTTACCCGGTCTGGTGTGATATTGTCTGATTAAGGGATTCACTAGCAGGGCTACAGGATTTCCTGCCCTCTGTGGATGCCAGCAGTGCACTATCCACTATCGTCATGGCCCCAGAGGGCTCCCACCCAGGTGATGCTTTACCATCCTCAGACTGGCAACGCTAAAGGATAAGTTGTGTTCATTTCACCACCGTCCAGTTTGGCGCCAGGCAGCAGTGGGGTTGCTTGCTGGGATCATTCAACAGGACCTCATTGCAACGTCAATGCCCCCCAAGATGAAGTTGGGGTTCTTGCACCCCAGGTGGAATTTTCTTTTCCTTAGGTTTATATTCAGGAATGTCCTCAGAATTTGGCAGACGTCTATGAGGCCAATGACAAACAGTGCTCAATGACAAAGGGATATTTCTATAGAATAGTGGCCATTATTTGTGCTTGGAAGGAGGGGCTGTGATCCCGCGGGGATGGGGAAGATGGAAAGGGAGAAGAGAATACAGGATCCTCATTCCAACCCCAGTGGGTGCAGCCTGAGGCAGCCTGCTGTTGGGCAGTGGTTCTCGCTGGAACCTGGAGGGTTTCTGACTTCATTCAGTAAGCTGCTGGGCCAAGAATGTGCATTTCTGTCACTTTCCCTGGCAGTGCTGAGGCTGCTGGTCCCTGGTGGTTTCCTTCAATGCTCCTTGGCAGCACACTTGCTGGTGGAGCCTGTGAAGGTTCCCATTTAACGGCTTGCAATGAACCTGCCAGTGCAGAAAGCAGAATGACAGAGTTCCAGTCCCCAAGTCCCAAAGGAGCTTCCAACTGCATCCCTGTAGTGGCATTAACATCATTTTCCCCAGCACTTACTTAGGAATGCCGGTCTCCTTCTTTCCATTATACAGGGAATCCAGCCCTTTAAATGCAACTACAGACCTGTTTCTCAAGTCCAAACCTGGCCTCTGTTTCAGCCTGGCCCGCGGCCTCATTTCAGGTTTCCAACCTCTCTCACAAGACTATTTGAGAGCCTCCAGCTTCACATTCTCAGCCACCTATTTCTCTCTCTCCTCCTGCCTATCTCACCATGAGGGCTTGTGACATGCAGCTTTCCCTTGTCCAGCCTGTCTTTTGGTAGCTTTAAGACCTTTCACGGCCCTGTGTGTGCCCATCAGGGCTTTGTTTCTGGGCTTGAACAACAAACAACCCCTGCCCTAGACACAGCCCCGCTTGTCCTCCTGCCCTGCCATTCACATGGTGTTCCTTTGCCTAGAGGCACTCACGTTCCTCCCCCTAGAAAATGTGTCTTCACCCTGCAGGGCCTGACTCAGAGTTCATGGAAATGACAGAGGAGGTGCAGAAGGTGCATCCACTGAGGGGACCCTGGACACTGGCCATGCCTTCCTTTGCTGGGGCCAGGGTGGGGCTTCCCTGGTCTGACCTGCAGTAAGGGGTTCCAAGAGTTCTGTGCTATTGGAACAGGGCATCCACATGGTGTGGACAGGATGGGGCTGAGCAGAATCCCAGGTCACAGAGGCCCCCAGTTCTGCTGAATGGTCTGGGAAGCTATGCTGGCTGCTGCTGAGAAGACTCTGCACCCAGTGCTGCTCCTTGAAAGGCCCAGGTCTGCTGGCCCCCATGTGATGCTGCCATCTGGTTTCCAAGTCACTCCCTGGTGTTGGACCCGGAGGTGGCCAACAACAAAAGGTTCTGGAAAGACCCCCAAAGGCTGTTTGGGCCCCAGTCCCCGTGATTTGTCCCTCTTCTCCCTCCCCCTCACCAAAGCCATGAACTTGAAGCCTGGGTCTCAGGTTGGGTTCAAAGTCAAATGGTTTATTTGGGAGGTGAGGGAATAGTCCCCGGAAGGAGGGCGTGTTGATAAGCCAATTACCATGGTCACCTGGAGCTTAATCACTTGGGTATACCTAGGAAAGGTGTAGATTCTACTGTGCCTGGGAAGTCTCTTATCAGACAGTGTTGTGGGTTAGATGATGTCCAGACAAACGACATGTCCACATTCTAGCCCCAGTACCGTGGGTGTGACTTATTTGGAAACAGGGTCTTTATAGATGCAATCAAGTTAGATGGCATCACCAGAGTAAGCGAAATCCAAGGACTGGTGTCCTTATAGATGGAGGTGACACAGAGACACAGAAGGGAGTAGGCCATGTGATGTGGCCACAAGCCTGAGCTAGAAGAGGCAAGGCAGGAGCCCCCAGAAGCTTTGGAGGAGCATGGCCCTGCCAACTCCTTGCTTGTGGACTCACAGCCTCCAGACTGAGAGAGGCGAGTTTCTGTTGTTTAAGCTGCTCATGAGTGGCACTCTGTTACAGAGGGCTGTGTGGGGTGGGCTGTCTATCCCCAGCTCCCCCAGTCCTTGGTTGACGGCTGCTATTGAGAGGATGCTCATTTCCAGGCATCTCTGTGCTCAGGCCCAGGGCAGGGCCTCTGTGGTTCTGGAAGGAGCTTCCCAGCACAGAAATGCTTCCAGTGGCAGCTGTAAGTTGGCAGAGTACAGGGAATGGTCTGGGATACATGGGCAGGGCATGGGTAGAAACTGCTGTCCCTCGTTGACCAGGCTCAGAGGATGTGGTCCTTGCACCAAGCATTTGGGATGAGAGACAAGGTCTCAGGGAGCAAAGAAAGCAGGGGCTTGTGGGAATGGGAGTGGGTGCAAATCAGTTACTACTTGAATATCTTCCCCTAAGGGACTTCCACCCCAACATCCTGTCCCCAAGTGTTCAGTTGTCCATGCCCTTTGCTCCTGAATCTCTCCCTGAATCCCAGCACATGCCATTGCACTGTAGCCATCTGTATACTTGATGCCTTCCCTTCTAGAATTGTCATGCAGTAGTGAACTGCACACCTCATCTTTGTGCTTCCACATACGTAGTGGTTGGTATCTATTTTATTGTTTCAACTTTAGGGCAAAAAACACCTAGAGTCAGCCTATGAAATGCGGGGACCCATGGAGGGCTGTGCAGTTGATCAGGCTCAAGGGGCCTTAGGGAGGGGATGGTGGCCAGGGCTATTCCCATAGAAGGCAGGGTGCTGGGCCTGTATGTGGTGCTGCTGGTGTCCCAGTCTGCATGGCTGCCTGTTCCTCTTTTTTGTCCTGTCCTTCCTCAATGAGGAAGAGTATCAGCTAACCCAGCCCCACGTAAGTAGCTCAAGGCCAGTTCTCCCTGTTGCAATGAAGCAAGATTTTTCTCAGCCCCTTTGCTAGGCTCCCGGCAGGAGATGCCCCATCGACTCAGCCCACCTGGCCATGCCTAAAGGCAATGCTCTGGTGTGGATCTTGCACTGCCACGACTGCATGCACAGCCTCTGGCTGGTGGGAACATATGAACGAGTGTGTACAGGGTCTGGCCAGCCAATCTGAGCACAGACACAGGAGCAGGCTCTGTGCAAAGCCCACACCAGACCAGGTGTGTTACCAAGGCAGGGGTGCCTGCAAACTCGAAGCCCCAGAGCAGGTGTTACAGTATGCTAATTAGCTATTTTTGTTCCACTGTCCATAGCCTGATGAACGGCAGTGTGTTAGCAGCTCAGTCAGCCCCTTGCCCAACTCTGACCCACTGCTCTGGGACTGGCTGGGCCCCACTCCTGTTTCTGTTGTGTGTGGCAGCTGCCCTCCACTGTGAGAGCAGAGGAACACAGTGCTGCAGCCTTTCTGGGTACCCGCCTTTGGTGGGTCCTCAGCTCTCGTCCATCATCCAAGAAGAGTGAGGTCATGCTGACACTTGAAAGGTGACGAGGATGGAGAGCTTTATTGAGCAACGAAACAGTTCTCAGTGGAGAGGGAACAGGAAGGTGGTCTCTCACCCGCAGTCAGGTTGTCTTCCCCAGTGTGGCTGAGTCTGGGGCTTTTATAGGCACAGGATGGAGGAGGCATGGGCCAAATATAGTACTGGGAAAGGCAACTTTTGATCGGTTAAAAGCATTATTCAGAAAGAACCAGTTGGGGAAGGGTGGGCAAACAGGAACAGAAGTTCTCACTCTGGGTCATGGGTTTCATCTGGAGCCAACAGTCCAGGGTGTTTTGACTTGAAGGTGAGGTTTCACCAGGGAACCACCCCTGTCTGCCTAGGCATCTGACTGCCTCCTGTCTCTACCAGCATTGGTGCCTGAACAGGCCATCCTCCTGCAGACGGAGCCACCCTCCTGCCTGCACTGGAACCAATAAAGTTTCCACAAAGATTTAGTCTTGATTTTTATCTTTTTCTTTCCCATTCAAATCATGAAGTTCTCTCACACTTTTTAAGGTCACTTAGGTTCTAAGTCTCAAGATAAAATGTCTCTCCCTAAAGAATAAACCCCATCACCTCTCTTCTTCCTAACCCCAGAGAACACCTTCATCAGTGATATCCCACTCTGCTGGGTTTCATAAGGAGGTATTCCTGGAATGCATCTGGGGGAGTTGTGTACATTCTAACCTTTCCTCCTATTTTTTTTCCTATTTCACAATTACTACTTTTTAAATTTCATTAATTGCATATTAACATTCACACAAGCAGGCATGCATCTAAAATCCACCAGCCTTCAATCAGAGAAGCAGCACACTGTAGTCACAAGGTCTTTGGTCTGGGGCCTGACACCGAGTGGGAAAGCCTGTCCCCACCTCTGGCTGCCATGTGACCTTGAGCAAATCGGGTCAAGCAAGTCACTTCATTTTTTGCCTCTCAGTTTTCACACCCTGGGTTTAAGTATCAGGGCAATACACCGTAGGCTGTCCCAAGAGCACCTCACAAAACCTCCCTCTCATTTGCCTCCATCACCAGACTCTGAACTCCCTCCCACCTCCCCTGAGAATGTGAGGGTGGGGCCATGTCCTGGGGTGTGGCTCCCCACCGTCCCTGGAAGAGGTCTTCACACACAGCCTCAAGACCCCCTGGGCCGCCCTCCTGCCTGGCACTCCCCCAGGGCAGAGCTGTGCTGGGAGCTTCTGTCAGCTGCACACATTTGCTGGCCCCAGCATTTCTCCTGCAAGCACATTCAGGTCTTTCCCCAGCAGGGTTACTCTGACAGCCTGTGAATGCACAACACCTGCTGTCTGATTTCTCCTGTCAGTTGTGTTAATCCTGCTTTGCTTTGGGGATCCTGCAGGTAGATTTGGATCCGGATCTTGTCTGCTCAGCTTCTTCCTCAGTGGAAGTGAAGTTGACCTTCTTGGGAAGTCTTTCTAGACTTGGCCAAGAGAGAGCCAATTGTTGAAGATGGGAGCAGGTGGTGATGCAGAACGCACCAGACCCACAAGTGCCAGGGGTCAATCCTTACCTGGGCTCAATTCCAGGAGAGATGGCTTGTGGGCCAGAGGGACATGGCCTGGGATGGGCTTACTGGTCAGCTCAGAACAGGTCTCCTCAGAGAGTGCGCTCTGGACCAGCACTGCCCCCGTGACAGCATCCTGACAGCTGCCCTCTCCTCTTCCCTAAGTCACAAACATCAGCCAGCCCACCCTGAGATAGGAAGAAGCCAGCCTTCTTAAAAAGGTGACTAGACTTCTTCTACAGTTTTCTTCCAATAATGTTCAGAGAGCCATCAAGCCCTGCTGAACCCAGATTCCTGCCATGAAAAGCCTTCACTTTCGTCCCCACATATGACCTTCAAAGGACAGTTCGGTTGTTTTGCAAGTGAAGACTTAGCTTGGAGGGTGTTCAAGTAAGACTAGACATAAAATGGTAGCAGCAATAGTAAGACTGATAGTGGCCAGGACTGGTCTCCTGTGTGGGCCTCCTCTGAGCCTGACACACATGCTAGTCCCTTTGAATGCCCCATCCCCCGAGGTCAGTCTTGTGCTCACTGCCTCCCCCTCATAGGACATCCCAGGATGCAGCAGGACAGAGCCCGGGTGTGAGTGTGGGCTGGTGTCCCAGGCAACCTCCTACCACACACACGTCTCAGGCCTTGGGGGCTAATGGCTCATGGGGGCACTCACCATGGAGGGGCTTGAGGGTGTCCGGCCTGTTTGCCAGGTGCAGTCTATTCCTGCCCCACCTCCGACCCTCAGCCAGCAGCGTCCACAGGAAACTGGGATGGACTGACCCTTCTCTGCTGACCGCCCCCCACCCACTCACTTCTCTGCCTTTCTACCAGGGAGCCTCCTCTGCACATGTGCAAAGCACCTGGATTTTATGTGCCAGGGACAACCTTCAACTGAGGATAAGCGGGAGTCCTTGGGCTTCCCCATATCGTTGGGACGATTTTGAGCTACGTCTTACGTGGTTCCTCAGAGGTCCCAGCAGCGTTGGGCCCCATTGCCCACAGCAGTAACAGGTTCACCAACACAGCCTTCCCTTCTCATTCTCCCCACCCTTCACTCCCGGGATTCCCCAACCCCTAACCCCCTTGCCCTCACCGCCAGGAAACTATCTGCTCATACATCCTGGTGTCTGCTTTTGGGTGAATCCAAATTAAGACATTTATCTACATAAAACATAATCTGGTTATGATATTAGAATTGTGTGTGACTGTTTATTCTCTAGCTGACTTGCATTTAAATAGCCAATTGTCATAGATTCTGATGTCTATAAAGACGTTAAAAGTCCCTATTTCCATGGGCATCCATTACACATAGTATCATGGAGCTAGAATGTTTCCTAGACGTAATCTGGTTTAGTGACATTTAATCTTGTTTGAGCCTTTGGAAATTTAAGGAAAGCTACAGACCCACCCCTGGAAAACTGGCGATGCATACAACATTGCCTACAATTTCAGGGTGTTCTTGGAACATTGAGATCCAAGCAGAGGTGTTCCTTTGCTCAACTCCCCTGACTCTAGTCCAACCGCTCAGTATGCAGATAGGTAAACTGAGGCCTGGGTTGGAGAAGAGCCTGTCCACACCACCCAGTCAGTGAGCTGATGTGAAGTCTATTGACTCCCAATCTAGCCATCCTTCCACCCCACACCATCCACATCACCACCTTTATTTCTGTCTGTTGTGTTCTTACAACACAGCAAGCCAGGCGCTGTAGAAGTCCCAGCTACTTGGGAGGCTGAGATGGGAAGATCTCGTAAGTCCATGAGTTCAAGGCCAGCCTGGGCAATGTAGTAAGACCTCTCTCATCTCTAAAAATAAAAATGAAAACAACTAAGTACACAATCATAAGGCAGTTTCTGCATCATCAATATAAGTTTATTACACTTTATTGATCATGATGATGATGAATATATGCAGATTCTCTGCCCAGCTTCCCTCTTCAGCGTGCACTTGCAGCTTCTGAGAAGTGTTTCACACCTCAGCAATTATCTCATTATCATTACAGTCTCGCATCCTCCCTGCCCCGATTAGTCCCACAGGCCTGTTCTTTACCTGCTCAATTATCCAGCTCTTAGCTCTGCTCAGATATATTTTCAGTGTGTTTTTATCTCCACCCTCCAGATTTTCTGCTCTTCTAGGGCCATCTTTTTTATTTTTTAAAAAAATTTAGTATCTGTTATTTATAACCCACCCTCCTGGCAATTTCAGGATGTTTTTTCTTTGCAATGATGAAAGCTTAGATTAGGATTTTGAGGAACCTGAGTTTTTACCCTTCTTAAAAACTACCTATGGGACTATTTTTCTCTGAATGAGTTTGCTCTTCAAGCATTTAAGTCGGGTCTCAGAGTCCATTAACTTGTTTTCTACAAAGAAGATTGCTTTTTATAAATCACTAATTATATTACTTGTCATGTCATTTTTTTAATGTTTCCTGTTTTTGTTTTCATTCTTGATTTTGGGCAGTCCTCTTCTGCTGAAGTATAGAAAGCATTATTTTACCTTGAGAGTCAGGTGCATGACAGGTGACAATTAGACAATCTTCATCCCCTACTGAGGCAGGTGAGGAGGGTCACCCCACTGTGCTGACTCACATTGAACTAATTTCCTTGGGAACTTCAGGGCAAGACTAGACGGAGTTTTCCAAAAGTGCGTTGGGAAGAGCATGAGAGAAGGAGTTTAGGAATGGAAATAGTATCTATGTGGATGGAAACACTTGGCTGCCAGCAACTTGTATAGCACAGGGTTGTGGAATTCTGCCTCACCCACTGATGCAGTAACTTTGTAATTTTGGACCACAGAGCTTGACCATGGAGTCTTGGAGTTGGAAAGGAAATTGGAACTCCTGCCACCTCCTGGATTTCTGCAGCCTCTCTAGAACTATCTGCAGGAGGCTGGCCAATCAGCTTGTGTTTGAACCCTTTCAGGTGGCCTTGGACCTTCGATGTGTTGGAATCAGAACAGCAAGGACATGGTATTGACTGATAATCAGAAAAGCAGGGAACCACCATTGCCCAAGACAAGGGAAAAGAGGTGAGGAGGGAAGGACTGGGTGGGTGAGGCTTCAGGTAGGGGGCTGGAGGTTGAAGAAGCTAGTGCATGGGTGTCTCGAGTCAATAGCGAATTCAGAGTCAGAGCTGACCACTGAGAATGAATCCAGCCTAGTTAGTAGGAGGCTAGAGGGAAAAATGAATATTTAAAAATAAAAGAGAAATCTGAATAAGACAGAAAAAAGAGCAGATAGCTTTAGAGACCCAGCTGAAGTTGGGGGTGATTGTGTGGCTCTAATCTGTACAGTTAAGGGGTTTTCTCCAAAATTAGTGACCATAACCCAGGGTAGGAATTTTTTAGGGGCAGAAGGAGAACGGTATAAAGGGAATCAGAGGTGCTTATCATTTATTAATTTAAATGATTGACAATTCAGTATAGTCTAAGTAAGAAAAGAAGAAAGTCCTGGGGCATTTGAAGATGGAAGACCCAAGATAGCAGATAGCCAGGTACCTCAATTGAGATCACAAAAAAATTGTACAAGAATGTGAGACAGAAAAAGCCAGGAAGACAGATGCTTCTTCAAAGAGCAGTATATTGGGTTTACGATACCTTAAGTGGAGCCATGCTGAGTGAGAACATGTCATGTTTTTTGTTTGTGCTACTCAGTGTAAATACATTTGGCCTCTTTTTTCAAAAGAATAACATTCACAATTGTTTTTTAGTTTCTTTATTTTGCCTTTTGAAAATTGTCTTTCCAACACTCTTTGATATCTATTTAGAAAAGTGCTACCCATCCAAGTGTTAGAAATCACATATATAGGAAATAGTAACAACAAAAACAATAATGATGTCTGGGTGAAATGATTCCCTACTCTGAATGGAATTTTGGAGTGGTCACTTCCTGCTGAAGAAGGGGAGGGGAGACATATACTGTAGCTCATGCCACTTCACACTTGGTACAGTAGGGACAACACGACGGCAGTTAAATGAAGACAAGCAAACTCTGGTTCCTATTCATCAAGAGCAAAAACCAAAATGAAACCTTGGCACCCCAGCCCTTCACGCAGTGTCCCTTCCCACCTGTCCAAGTCAGACTACGTGCTGACTGGCAGCCAGGACTGGCCATCTCCAAGCCCTTCCCTTCTACGATCTGAAGCCTGGAGCTGGCTCCTGCATTGCACCAAAGGTTCTCCTGATCTGGCCCCTCAGTCACCACAGGGAGTGCAGCTGCTGGAAAGTGTTGTTTCTTTGCTCATCCACCTCAGTGCAGACTCACCTGATGGGCTCAGACTTTCCTATCTCTTGCTTTTGTTTCACTTTCTTTTTCTCCATAGTTCATGTTCCTTGAGAATTTACCAAACTTTCTAGAGCCTATTTCTGGACAATCTAAATTAATCTACACTCAGCCCTGCACCCAAGAAAACCCTGCCATTCTTGTCAATCTCCAGCCAGCCTCAAAAACCAAGTCTAGACTGCTGGGTGTGATTCTTTTCCCCTGAGAGTAAACTCGTTCCCCACACAAGCACAGTTGTAGTCTGGCCAGAGTCTTTTTCCTGAAAACCTGATTCTGAATAGGCATTGGTTCTAAAGCCCAGCCATCAGTTTCACTGGATCCAGCCATTTTGACATAAAGATCCATTTCAGAGCACACTTGTGAACCGTGCTGCTGTGAAGCTTCCTGAAAATGTCCACACACCTCTTTTTTAGTTGTTGGTGATGGCCTGGATAAAGACTAGAAGAGAACTAGTATGTTTCCGAAGTTTTACATGATCCAGGATTTTAAGAACAATTCCCAGACGTTCTAGAGCACTTGTCACAGCCCTGGAGCCACAGCCATGGTCCTTCACAGAGGAAACAAACACAGCTGCTCAGAGACTGTGGCTGGTTCCCCTGGTTTCAGTGGTCATGTTGCCTCAGACATTCTTCAATCTTCTCAGCATTACTTCTTGCCTCAGCTGCTGCTTACGTGACCACAGTCTTCAACTGATGACCCAGGTGCAGGCTTGAGCTGGGTCAAGTGCCTGTCGCTTCCTCCCCCAGTCCCCAGGTTCTCTGATCCAGCTGCATGGAATGTAGAGGATGTACAGGACGCCCACTAGACACTCAGCACGGGCAATGCAGAAGTGCTGATGTGTGTCCTAGTCACTACAGCTGTGTAACAATTATCTCAAAACATAGTAGCTTAAAATAACCATGTTCATTCTGTTTAAGAGCCTGCCGTCTGGCAGCTGATGCAGCAGTTGGCTGGGAGCTCAGCTGGGGATGCCTCTCAGAACACCTACACCTGACCTCCCCATGGTTGGGCTTCCTCACAGCATGGCAGCTGGGTTCCCAGGGTGGAGAGAGAAAGAGAGGAAGGCATACACCTTTTATGAACTGGCCTCACAAGCCATGTAGCATCATTTCCACAGCATTCTATTGGTCAAAGCGGCCACAACCTCCCGCCGAGTTTTGAGGGAGGGAACATAGGCCCCCGCATCTTGATGGGGAGTAGCAAGGTTTTGAAAGAGCAAGTGGACCCAGAAACTTTGCTGTGTCACTTTTAGAAAATAAAATCTACCACAAGAAGTTAACACATGATGAAGTAACCCTTGATCAATGTGGAGCAAAAGCAATGGAAAATCTTTTTCCTTGCCTTCTCCTGGAAGGCCATCCTGAGAAAGAGATTTGGCAGCATCCACCCACAGTAGTAGTTACCCCCTGAGTGATGGGTCATGGCCAATACTTCTGACACTCCATTCTAAGGTGGCACTTCCAAATAAACTATTCACACATAAGCCGCTGTCCCAGACATTGCTTTTGGGGAATCATAAACTCAGGCAGTTAGTACCAGGTGTGTGCCTGGAGAGCAGTCTTGGGATTCGTTTTTAAGGCTGGGTAAGTCATCACCCAGGTATCACTAAGGATTCTGTTTATAGTTATTGGCTGTGATAACTTTGGCACAGGCAGCATCCTTTAGTAAGGCTGTGGCTGATTGACGTGAGGTGCAGATTGAAGGTTCAGAGCAATGGGTTTGCTTGTAGGAGGGTGGGTAAGCAATGTGGGATAGTGGTAAAGGTAAAATTTGAGGAGTCAGTTGGATTTTTGAAACTGAGTTAGGAGCCTTGGAAGAGGTAGGCTCAGATATCCCAACTGTCAACTCCAGGCATGTCTGAAGGACCGAGGGCTCATCCCCTGAAGCTACAAGGTACACACCCCCATATTTTCCCTGGGTTAAAGGTTGGGGCCCTCATAGAGATGAATGGGAACTGGAAACACAGAATAAAAACTTGATGTGAATGAGCCTGGAAATCTGACCTCTAGAGCCCCTGAATCCTTCATGCTGGTAGGTGAAGTCCACAGCTCTGACGGAAGGGAATATCTTCTCCTTGTGTGGCAGTGGAGAGGGGAGGACTTGTCAATATACAATCCTCACCCATGAGCCAGAACTGAGCTTCAGTCAGGGACACTGGAGTTAGTCCTGGCCCTGTGCTGGGACAGCTCATTGAGTCTCAGGCACCAGGACATGCGCGGGTATGAGGTGGAGGTGTCGAAAACTGTGCTGGCATGGAAGCAAGGAAGGCTTTAGACTCCCAGGGAAGCCCAGAGAACACTCCCTCCACTGAGCAGCAGAGAAGCCCAAGAGCAGACACTGGGGTGGCACTGGCTGTCCTTGGAGGCTGGGGTCAATGCGGAGAGACGCTGCTGAGGGCCAGTGGGAGGGTTTGTGGAGTAGCCAAGGCCAGAAGCGAGTAGCGAATGATTTACCGTAATGGGCAGCGAAGCCAGAACGACAACCAGGAATGCTGACCAGCAAAGATCTATGGTGACAGCTCACTGGGGATAGAAGGGAAATTAACTCACTGTTTCCTCACTGATCAGTTCGCAGACCCAGAGTCCAGCATGCAAAGGAAGGACAGGCCCCTTGAGGCAGGATCTGCAGAACCTCCCAGTCATAGGTGGTGGCTGCCCCTGCAGTCCATCTGCACTGTGCACTGGTGTTTTAAGGACTGTTGCCTATCAGAGACCTGAGATGTCATCACGTCCCCCTGGTTGGAGGGAAGGCTCATGGAGGTCAGGTGACAAGTGGATACCCAGCTGGAGCTCACCCCACATAGGCCCACTAGCTGCAGCCACTTCTCTGACCCCAGAATGAAGGACGATGATGAGTACACTCAGTAGCTGACAGAACCTCATATCCATGCCCTGTCCTGTGGAGGAAGAATCGCAATGAAACGGAAACCCCTAAACCACCAGCAGGCCCTCATTTGGGTCCAAAGTAAATCAGAATTTAAATCATATTCTGAGGGGGTCAAAAATGATGTGAGAGCAGCAGGAAGCAGGAGGAGGGAGACACTGGACTGTGATACTTTGACACTGAGGCCTCAGCAGATACAGGGTCCTGATTCCATAGAGGCAAAGGGCCCTGGCCTTGAACTCTGCCTCCAGGAGGCAAGACATGCAGGACTCCTGCAGAAAGAGGCCTGGCCTTGAGCAAGGCAGCTCCCCTGGTCTGAAGGCAGTCCCAGAAGGCCTCAGCTATGAGCCGTGGGCAGCTACCTGTCCAGCTGCTGGGCCTGCATCCGGAAGAGGGTCTGAGTGACATCCAGCATCCAGGACTCCTGTGAATGCCCGGAATTCCCAGGGAGATGGAAGCAGGTGGACCTTGGCTCCAGCCCTGGTTGTAGGGTCCGTGGCAACTTGACCCCGTTGGGCTTCCAGAACGGACTAGAGCATGATGTACATTGAAACTGCAACCTGTTTTGAAGCTCATTAAATGGTAACTCTTCTTTACTAATGTTTTCACTATTATAACTCATATAGAAACCTCCAGTGGAGGGACAAGGAACCTGGAGCAGGCTCTCATCTTCTGCAGCAGCCAGGGCCGGGTAAAGCACTTGGGCTGCAGATGTGGCTGAGAAGGGGGCTCCCAGTTCCCTCCTGCTGGATCTTTCTGGAAACACACACAGGCACACACACGCTCTCTCACACACACATTCTTCCTCTCTCTTTTTACTTTTACTTTGATTCATTCTCTCAAAAACTGGCAAGAAAAAGGAACATGGAAACAGCTTGAGTTTTGTGATGTACCAGGGTGCCTGTTAGGAGCTGCTGGGGGTCTTCTCTTTCCCAATACCTTTCCCAAATCTGAGAAGAGAGTCTGCAAACCATGTCTGTGACTGGCTATACTGGAGGACTTGGGCTCTGACAGCTGCTGTGTGGGATCTGCGGTCCTTTCTCAGAGCAGAACATCCTGACAAGGCTTGATGGGGTCCTCTGTCTAACAGTTGCACCCATTCTTCGTCCTGCTATCTCTTTGCCACTCCTTCCTTCCTTGAGTCTTACAGCAAACTGAGTCTTCCTTGAGTCTCATACACAGCAAATGTATGTAATGTAACATACATTACATATGTATAGGGTATGTCCACGCAGCCCCCCTCACTCTCACCATTATACATCGCGGTCTTTCTCCCGGGTGAGGTCCAGGGCAGCCCAGAAGTTTCAAAGAAGCTACCTCTGCTGACAGTCCTCAAGCAGCGATATGGGGGGAGAGGGCAGGTCAACTTTGAAGCTGTTCCAGGGTGTTTTCCGGGAGCCCAGTGGGGATGAGGCTGGCTGCCCCTGTGGTAGCCCTGTGAGCATGCTCTGTCGCCCTCCTGCCCTTCCCCAGCTCGCCCGACCCCATGCCTGTGCTCCCTGGGAGCAGCTCCTGAAGACGTCTCCAGCCTCACATCCTCATATGAGACCAAACGAAGACAGATATGTTTGGGACAAAATGACACTTGGATACTGGCCTTAATTTCAAGGAGCCTGAAGTGTAGGAAGCAGATAAGAAGGCAAAAATGCGTCTATAATGTCAAATAAAACCTGATTAAAAGTCAGAGTCTAAAAGAAGACAGAATCCCCACAACTGTAATTATCTGGGATTTTTCAAACCAGAAAAAAACTAAACACCAAAAATTGATGGAGTCTGCCTTATGAACTTATAATAATGCTCACCTTGTATACCAAGACACCATAGTTTTCACAACAATTTCACACTTTCAAATGATATGGATCTTCACCAAAGCTTGGACAATTAGGGTGGATGTTATAGAGCCCATTTCACAGATGAAGAAATGGAGAACCAAAATTACAAAGACAGATGGAGGCCCAGCTGGACCTGGACCCTGCAGGCCGTCACCCCACCCAGCCATTCATATGGTCTACTTCCAGCTACCTCCTCCAAGAAAACAGCCCATCTCCCCAAGATAACACCTCAAAAACTTTACAGCTTTGTGTCTACACTGCTATTTAGGCATTTTATTTATTTATATTTTTGTGTATGATGAAGACATCTAATTCAAGGATATCTTGGCAGGATATTCCCCACTTAATAACTGCAGGGACTCATGTTCCCCACCCAGCGCCTGGTCCTGCTTCTTCTGGTACATTGGCAGACGAACAGGCTCATTCCCTGTTGGTCCTGCACTGCCTACGCCTGCTTTCCTATCACATAGGTCCTGGAGTGGTCTTTTTGGAATCCCACCTCTTCCACCCTTTCTCCTCCTTTGCTCTGCAAACCCTCCGTTCTTGTATTTCTCAGAGTAGCACCAACACTATGCAGAAATGCATGACATTGGAGGTAATGGAAGTGGGTTAGACTACATACAGAATAGGAAAATAATAGAACGTGTGCACCAGCATCACCGTTACATAAAATTCCTCAACGCTGCGAGCCGTGGGGATTTCCCAGGCTTCGAGGTGCAGAGGCATGCCTTCCCACGGGTTGGCCCCACTTCTTTTGCTAAAGCCCTCTCTTCTGCCTCCTGCAAACCTTTTCTTCTCAAGCTGCTTGGTGACCATTTTCAATTTAACATAATTTTCTTTTTCACAGCAAATTACTTCTGCGTGTGTCTCACTCTTCTCCCTCCTGCTGGGCCCCACACACTCTTTCCTGTTACACTTCAAACAGCTCTGCAGGGGCTCTCTAAATGCAAAGAGAGGTGCTCATGCCAAGAGGAGACCTGCAGTCCTTCAGGACTGTTCACACTGCAACCAGCTTTCCAGAGGCAAGTGGGCTTCACAGTGCCCATCTGTTCCTTTCCAGCTGTCTCGCACCATCAGGGTGCATGCCTGGGCCTTGGACAAACTCCCATCCAGAACCCAATGTACTCTCTTCTCCTTCTCATGCTGCACTCAGGTCTTTCTGTTGTCACTTGCCGTCATCAAGGTAAGCTCTAATCTTACCTTGTCTGGTATGAGTTATCCCCACAGCTCAGGTCCCGGTCGTCTTCCTTGGTTGTCTTCTTGCAGGCAGGGTATACAGTTTACCGTTGGCCCTCAGAATGTCTGCCAGGCACTGGGCGCCCAGAACAGGATGAAGTGGGACTGTAAATTTAAACCTGAGCGGAGGGCTGAGACTCCAAAGAGCACACTGCATGCCATGCCACATGATTTCTCATAAGCCACTGGCTACCATTATCCACAGTTTTTTGGAAATTTCAACAAGAGGTTTTACCTTAGTTTCTGCAATAATCTTTTATACCAAAAAATTTTGAATTCCCATTTTCTCTCCTCCCTTTACCCTTGGAAGGAATGTGAGCTCTCTAGGATCCCAGTGAAAAATAATGATACAACACCCCTACCCCCAGACATGGAGCCCATTTCTCAGGCATATGACACTTTGGGGCATATTGGAAAAATAATAACCAAAATTCCTTTGGGAAAACATCAAAGCCTCCAAAAGCAAAACATATATTTTAATCTCCGCTAGCAGTGTCACCAGTTCTCTGCAGTCCAAATTTATAACATTGGGGAAACAGCATGCATAATACAACCACCCAATCCTCTAGGTTCTCTCTACTGTGCTAATATAATGGTAGAAATTGTTTGATCTCGTAGAAAAAGGGAGGTGAGGATTTTCTCACTCAGCCATTCCGAACACTGCACATCTCCAAAGGAAGCAAAGCAACATCCTACTCTCATGCCGTTAAACCCCAAGCAAGGGAAGTCCAGGGAGCTTGTGGAGAGAGCTCCTCAGGAGTGGAGATACATGCAACATGCACCACCGCAGCAGACCCATCCACAACCCCAGGGAATCTCTCTTTTCTCACTTTTTATGTACTGAGATCACACATATGGCATTCATGAGCCTCAATGTCCCAAGTAGAAAGAAAATATCCAAATTTATATCTATCCATCTATCAGTAATGAGCATTATGTATTCTATTCATTTGTGACAGTTTTACTTGAAACTGTGGCTGTGAGCACTGAGTTGTGGTATCATTAAGCCAAACCATAAGGAGAATATTTTACCCAAAGCATGCAGAAAGGGCTGCTACGTTGTTAGTCTTACCTTGGGGGTCTTCAAGATGTTGGAGAAGGACAGATAGATCATTGGGGTTTTCAAGGTAGCAGATGGCACCTGTTGAGGGAGCACTAACTAGGGGCCTTGAAGGGGCAGGTGGCAATTGGTAATTGGAGGCTTTTGTGTGCGTCTGTTTCTGCAGACATTGTGCACAGGGGTGCATGTGTGTCTCCAGGGAGAGGTTGGAACAGGATTATGTTCTCAGGGGGAAGTTCCAGTAGAAGCTGAAAATGTTCAGATACATAAAAGAGGGTGATGCTCAACTAGAAATAAGGTCCACTGGGATGGTGACCCAGGGCAACAGGCAGAAGCTGTGGTCACTGAACATTTCAAAACTGCCTCTTTTGTGTTGCTCATTCATGCGTTCTTGGAGAGAGCCTGCTTTTTTTTTTTTTTTCATCGTAGGACCCTCTGGTCCTTGGTGGTTGGAATAGGATCAGTAGGATCTGGCATTGCTGATGTTCCTGATGGTTGCTCTCAGGGACATTTGTAATCTGGTTATTTGCTGTATCTATTGATTGATGGCCTCTCTGACTATGTGAAATCTCCCTAGCACTAATAATTTTAAGGACTCCTTTTGATGGATCAGAGCCTCTCATGAGTCATTAGGTCACCCAGTGATACACTGTCTGTGTGTGGGGTATCCTTAAAGACATGTTTTAACTCTCTTCTAGTAGAGGTGTCTATTAAGGAATTTGGGTTGTTTTGGGAGGTCAGTTCAGAGATACAGAAATGGGAGGAAAATAGGGCAAATGTTGCAATATGACACAATTTAGAGGGCAGCTCTTTGGGCTTGGTCTTGAGTTTTTCTATCACGTGCTCCCATGATGAAGATGGAGATGGATACCAAGGAACCAAAGGTTTCTACCCAAGGCCATGTGGCAAAGGCTCTGGGTCTTGTCTATGTCATCCCACAACTGGAGGGAGAACAAGGTCAGCAGGTGAGTGTTGGTGCAGGATTTTGAATGTGCCCACACATCCAAGTTTTTGTGTTCAGTAACTGAAGATAGGGAAGAGACAGGAGATCTTGTCATGTCCCAGAGCAGTTCTTTAAGACACCACACCAACACAACCATTTTTAAAGGCTGCATTGAAAAAATACAAAGATTAGGTACAGAAATGACAACCCTGCAACACGTTTGACAATCTAGCATTCCTTTAAGACTTTTAGCCTTAGTCTGATGTTTCTTTACTCTTTGAACCTTGTACCACTCTTGGCTCCAGAATACAATATTTTTGTACACAGAGGCATTGTTTGGCCAAGAGAAACCCTGCCTCAGTCACACCCAGTTTCTTCCAATTCGATGAATGTGAAAGAATGAAAATAGGACATTGCAACAACCTTGCAGGAAAGAGTATCATGGCTGATGAGTGACAAATACCGTGGGCACAGGAGCATGGGTGTGATTACACATAGGCCTGGAGTCTCCTCCATTCCTAGTGAGCAGCACTGGAGTCTGAATTGGGACATTAGGCTCTAGACTAGGTTCTGTCGTTTATAAGCTGTGTGACTTCAGGAAGGACCCACAAGCTCTCTGAAATCTTTCTTTTCTACCTAAAATGAGCTCTTGAATATCTCTATCAATTCTAAATGTCTCTGACTCTAATTCCATCAAGTTTGTGTCATTCTCCTTCTCTCCATGGAAAGAGCTCTAAAAGTATCCTTATTTCCTAATGGAATCATTAGGCCAAGTATATCAAGAGCAAAATTTTGCATGTCCTTTGGTTACTAAGAAGAGTAAAATCGATGGCATCTACTTAAGGTAACTGGATCCAGGGCAAAGTTAAAAATTAGGATGGATCATTTTCTAACAGCCATTCAAAACCATACATGGTTAATTCAGAAACAAATATTCTGAATTCTAAATACATTAAAATTTTCAGGACACCCTGCCTGCACTGTTGGCATGGGAAACTAGCATGGAGCTTCTGGGGAAGGAAGGAAAGACTGAAAGAGAGAGAGAGAAAGAAAAAGAAGGAAAGGAGGAAGAAAGGAAATGTAAGCTGAGAGAAAAAAAAAATCAAACAGCTAAGCAGCTAAGCAGTAATCCCTCTAGGGAACTGAAGAATATTCAGAGTTTATTTGATTTTCTTGCAAAGCTTGGGTAAACTCTTGGAGAATACTTCTAATATAGCATTGGCGAGAAGTCTCTGTTACCAGCCTGCCACATTAACACACCATCCCCTCCCAAATGACATGCAAAAGAAATACATAGAAGTGTCCATTCGGAGTGTTCCCTACAGCTGACCATATTGGTCAGTTATTGTTATAATTAGTCCATGTAACAAATGCTCCAAAATTCAATGGCTGAAAACAATCATTGTTATTACTCCTGCATCTATGGGGCAGCAGGGATCTGGCTGATCTAGGCTGGGCTTGCTTCAGGGTGCTGGAGCAGGGGCTGCCTGACTGCAGATCACACTGTAGGTCATTTGGGGTGGCTCTGCCACACATACTTCTCAGCCTTCTTGCACCAGCAGTCTGGCAGAGGCATGTTCTTCCCTGTGGCAGAAGCATGAAGGTAAGTGAAAGAAAAACAAGGCCACAGAATAGGCCATTTTACCACTTCCCATTGACTGAAGGGAGTCACATGGTGCACACGCACACTGTCACTTCGACCCACTTCCACTGTCTACAATGAGTCATGAGGATGAACACAAAATCCAAGAGTGAAAAATACATTCTGTTTAGTTTAGCAGAAGAAAGTTCATTTATTTATTAGTTGTACAAATTTATGGGGCACATGTGGAATTTTATCACATGCATAAATTGTGTCATGGTCAAGTCAGGGCTTTTAGAGTATCTATTCCACAAATAACATATATTGTACCCATTAACTAATTTCTCATTATCCATTAACCTCCCATTCCCTTTGCCTTTTGAGTCTCCATTGTCTATCTGATCAAAAGAATTCTGCAGTTGTTGAGTAGAATGTTCTGTAAATATCTGTTAATTCCATTTGGTCCAAAGGCAAACTTAAGTCCAATGTCTCTGTTGACTTTCTGACCCGATGATCTGTCTAATGCCGTGCTGATGCTGTGGATGGGGTGTTGAAGCCCCCCACTAGCATTGTATTGCCGTCTGCCTCTCTCTTTAGGTCCAGAAGTATTTGTTTATTTGTTTTGTGAATCTGGGTGCTCCACTGCTGGCCATATATATATATGTGTGTGTGTGTGTGTACATACATATATATATGTATGTGTGTGTGTATATATATATGTGTGTGTGTATATATATATTTGTTATATAGCTATAATCTCTTGCTGAAATGACCTTTGTCTTTTTTTTTTTTTTTTTTTTTTTACCATTTTTGACTTAAGGCCTGTTTCATCTGATACAAGTATAGCTACTCCAGCAGAAGAAACTTTAATTCATATGACAGAAGCATGGATAAATGGATAAAATGAAGAATCAGGACCACTGATGCCATTATTTTCTGAGCTTCATTATATCACTGAATCTTCTGGGATCCTTCTGCTCTGGTCCCAGATCAACCTTGATATCCTTGTTTATATCTTTCCCTGGATTCCCTCCACCTAAGCCCCAAGTTACTGATTATTGGTCTGTTTCGGAAACTCAGGACTATTTCCCCTGATCTGGTGCTATAGACAAACATTCCTGGTGAGCTCAGTCTGACAACTCCCCACACAGAGCGCTGGCATCTTCCCAGGAGCTCCCACCGCTGAAGCAAGGCTTCTCTAGCCTCTCAGTGATAGGGAATGATTGATGGCAGCCATTCTGGGACAGAAATCAAAATGCAATAGGCAGAGAAGGGATTGATGCCACCTGCTCTCACTTATTGAATAGTAATTGCCAATCTTTTAGATGGGTTAACTTCATGTGCTTTTCATATCTTTTATGTTTCTATGGAGCTTTTTAACCTACCTTGGAGATTGTAAAAGGAGATTCTATTTCAGAAAGCAAAGTGAGGAGTTCAGGCCATCTGTCAGCACAGGCTTCAGCAAATAGTGTATTTGTGCGCTGACTTTGCTTCACATCCACCTCCATTTGCCTCTGCTGTTTCGTCCTAGGATCATGGTTAATGCTGAAAGAAAGAAGCGTGACTCCTATCAGTCGTCAGCTCTTCTCAGATAAAGCAAGGTGAAGTCAACTAGAGAATGAGTTCCACAACGCCAGTAAAATTTAAATAAAATCAAAGTAAACAGTATTTTGTATGGTTACTTTGCATTTTCTTTGGTATTCATAGCCAGTCTTCCTTTAGCAAGATAGAACTATCTCTCAGGCCCTTCTTCCCATCTTTGCCCTTTGGTTATTTTGCATTTAATACATTTCAGAAATTACTGCAAGATATTCTCACATTTTGTTTATAGTGCTGTGCCTTGTTTTTCCACCATGTATATACAGTGAGATTTGAGGTAGAGAGGACAAATGTGGGTGTCAGTGAAGCCCCTCAATTATGTCTCCAATGGTCTGTGGGCCTGGTGCACTCTTTCAAAAGCAAGTACTGAGACCTCTTTTTGGATCAGACTGATTCATGCAGTTTTTAAGGGGTGCCTCAAGGTGGAACTGACTCAGTGGTGCTTTGCTCTCTAAAAACAGAACTAAAGCAATTCGAGCTCCAGAGCTTTCCATGGGACTAGGTTGATGCTGGCCTGCAGCATACACCTTTGTCCTGCTCCTTCCCTTTCTTGTCCTGCTTCTGTTGCTCCTGTGAGAGCCTTCCCTCAGCAAACCATTGGCCAAGAGCACCCATCTCAGGCTCTGCTGCTAGAAAAATTGTCCCAAGGCAGTTAGGTGTTATCTTCTTTGCTGATCAGAAAATAAGCAATCAGCTTAGGTAAATGGCTTTTCCACAGTCATACAAGTAGACAGTGGTAGAATAGGTCCTCTGCTTATACACCAAGTTCTGCTTTCAATCCTCTGCCATGCCTGTCACAATCCGTTACACGGGCTGCTCCCTGTAAGGCAGCCAGTGGCTCTGGGCTTAATCCAAGGAAGGTAGGTTCTGAGCAGGCCAGACCCCAATACATGCAGGGCCCAGATCAAGAGCACAAATGGAAACCCACATGCATGAGTCCAAATATTTTAAAATTATAAATAAAGCAAACAAATTACTAAATAAAATATATTCTACCTTCTCGCCTGGTTAAATATACCTTTACAAAAATCTGCAAAGTCCAGGTTTAATTTAGAATTCTCAGACTCCTTGGAGATCCACAACAAAAAGGATGGAGTGGGGCAAGCTGGCTCAGCTCCCCACCACTTCCCACACTGGCTCTAGCCCTATCCTACAATGTGAAGGACTTGTGGACACACACTGACACTCTAAATGTTCACACCTGCCAAAGGCAGCCATACCTTGGTCACACCTTCACATGAGGATGCACACAAAAGTGGATATGGGCCACTGAGCCAAGAATTCTAGGGTTCTAGGTACCTGGAATGTGTGTACAGACTCTAGATAAGCAGGTCCCTTGGGCTCATGGATTTCATGACTTGTAGACTGGGACATTCATAGCTGGAGGGTCCTCTAGATCATGAATCCCAGGACAGGGCTTCCTTTGCCCCTGGCCAAGGTGATACTGCTCCTCTAGCTACATCCTCATGGCCAAGTCACCTTCCTTAGTGGTCAGTTTCCACATCTGTAAGCGAGGGCATCGGATTATACAAGCTCAAGGTCCTTTCTTGCCATGCGGGAATGTGATTCTGTTGCCTTGTCCAAACATAAGACTGGCCATTTAAGAAGAGCAATCATTCCCTAAACAAACTTGTATAAACAAAAGCAGTGGGGAAGGCCTTATAGTCAGTAAGTAGATGACTTAGAGGAAAGCCACCCAGCGGCGAACTGCCTGTGGAATCAGTCCAGCATCTTGGGGTGAGCACTGCTTCTTGTTTCCAAAGCATGTGTTTCAGGTTGAGCAGCTGCTGCCCAACTGCTGTCCTGAGGAGGGAGCATGCGAGCATTTGGCTCCACTCCACATGTCCTTGGATGGGATCAGAGCCGGTGATGTGGTTTGAAAGAGGAATGCTTGTTTTAAAACAGAACTAAAACACAGTATTCTGGTAGAGAGCTGCACTTTAATGTTAAAGGCATGGCCATCAATATTTCAAGTTAATACACTGATAAATATTTAAACCTGTTAATCCTTGAGTAACATTTTTATTTTCACAAAAGATTCCCCAAAGTTGATGTATTTGCTTTACTAAAGTCGATCATACATGTCAGCAGAAAACCTTGCCAGTGTTACTGGGAAATTATGTGGGCAGGACCATTAACCAGGGAGGATAATGTGGTGAGACTCTAAGCACTGGGACTGTTCTTGAAGTCCAGGAGCATGAATGTACAAGAGAGGAGTAGAAAAAACCAAGTGTGGCATGCAAGAGCCACTGATCTGTGGCTGCTGTGGTCATCTGTGGCCACTTATCAAATAAATGGCCTGAAGGTGGCCTGAGGAACACAGATGCCTGTACTCTAAATTAAGTGGATGATAGCATTGCTTTGCCCACTGCACAAAGTCCCAGCTGTGTCATGGATGAAGGAGCTACATGAGGGACAGCTTTATTGAACAGAAGACAGTGGAAAGGCATTTGGAATAATACAGTTCGATGGTATTCAAATCCCCCTCCAAAAAGTTGCCTCTTGGGCAGGGTCAAGGAACAGGGAGTATAGGGTGTCTGTGATGGAGGAGACTGCATTAGAATAGCCAATATGTCTGCAAGCAATGCCACTCCATTTGCATCAGTTTTAAATATTGGACATTCTGGAAGGGGACATTGTTCTGAAGAAAGAGCTTCCACTGCTTGAAATGGAAGGTTCAAGTTCTCTGGCTTTTTTTTTTCAACTTTCTAACACAGCAATTGAATCTTATAGAAGGGAATAAATTGCCGGTTAGGTAGCAAGTAGTAGGTTAGAATGTCTGATCATGAGTGAAAAGGACTGAACCTAATGAGAGAGATTTTGTGCATTCCTATGTGTTTATAAGTGTGTATGTACAAAAGAATCACCCAGTGATCTTGTCCAGCATTGAGTGTTTCCTTCTGCAAGACTGTTTGTTCCTTAGCCTCTGCACAGAGATGCAGTAAAAATCAGAGGATATCATGGGCAACCACATTAACAGTGCATTTTCATTACCATTTGTATATAGGTGTCTTCAGAGACTCTGCAACCTGGACAGAGCTTAAGAGGCCTCTGGTCCAACCTACTTCTGAACCATGGAAGACAAGGGGGAGCAGTCTTCTCCTTAATCACCCTCTAGGGCTGAGGAGCCACAGCTAAGGCCAGTGCTCACTGGACTCCTTTAGATTCAGGTACAGCTCATTTTACTGGGCTTCACTTTGTTGAGCTTCACTGACATTGCCTTTTTTGTTTGTTTTTTACAAACTGAAGGCTTGTGGCAGCGCCACATCAAGCAAGTATAAGCATATCCAAGTACATCCAAGCATATCCAAGTATTTCCACACTACTTATCAGCAGCAGGTGCCACTTCGTATCTCTCTATCATATTTTGGTAATTATCATAATACTTCAAAATTTTTCATCACTCTTATACCTGTCACTGTAATCTGTGATCATTAATATTTGATGTTACTCTTATAATTGTTGTTGGGAACCACAAACCACACCCATGTGAGACAGCAAACTCACATCGTTAATGTTGGGAGTGTTCTTACTGCTTCACTGACTGGCCTTTTCCCCATCTCTCTCCCTCTGCTCAGGGCTACGAATTCCCTGAGACCCAACGACATTAAAATCAGGCCGATGAATAACCCAACAACGGTCTCTAAGTGTTCAAGTGAGTTGAACTCTTCTCAAGGAAGAGTTGTACATCTCTCACTTTAAATCAAAAACTAGAAATGGTTCTACGTAGTAAGGAAGGCAGGTTGAAAGCTGGGATTGGCCAAAAGCTAGGCCTCTTGCAGCAAATTAGCCACACTGTGAATGCAAAGGAAAGTTCTAGGAGGAAACTGAAAGTGCTACTCCAGGGAACACATAAATGGTAAGAAGCCAAAACAGTCGAATTGCTGACATGGAGAAAGTTTTAGTAGCCTGGATAGAAAATCAAACCAGCCACAACATTCCCTTAAGCCAGAGCTTAATCCTGAGCAAGACCCTAATTCTCCTCAATTCTATGAAGACTGAGAGAGGTAAGGAAGCTGCAGAAGAAAAGTTGGAAGCTAGCAGAAGTAAGTTCATGAGGTTTAAGGAAGAAGTCACCTCCATAACATAAAAGTACAAGATGAAGCAGTAAGTACTGATATAGAAGCTACAGAAGTTATCCAGAAGATCTAGCTAAGATAAATGACAAAGGTGGCTGCACTAAACAATAGATTTTCAATGTAGATGAAACAGCCTTCTCTGGCAAGAAAATACTATCTAGGACTTTCATAGCTAGAGAGGAGAAGTCAATGCCTAGCTTCAAAGCTTCAAAGAACAGGCTGACTTTCTTGTTAGAGGCTAATGCTGCTGGTGGCTTTAAGTTGAAGCCAATGCTCATTTACCATTCGGAAAAATCCTAAGGCCTTCAAGAATGATGCTAACTCTACTCCACCAAAGCTTTATAAATGAAACAACAAAGTCTGGGTGACAGCACATATGTTTACAGAATCACCTACTAAAAATTTGAAGTCCACTTTTGAGACCTCCTGCTCAGAAAAAAATAAAATTCCTTTCAAACTGTTACTGCCCATTGATCAGAGTCCCTAGTCACCCAAAAGCTTTGATGGAGATGCACGAGGAGATTAATGCTATTTCCTTGCCTGCTAACACAACCTATTTTACAGTCAAAAACTGACTTCAACTTTCAAGTCTTACTATTTAAGAAATACATTTTGTAAGGCTATAGCTGCCATAGGTAGTGATTCTTTAGATGCATCTGGGCAAAGTAAGTTAAAAACCTTCTGGAAATGATTCATCATTTTAGATGCTATTCAGAACATTCATGACTCAGGGGAGGAGATCAAAATACCAACGTTCACAGGAGATTGGAAGAAGATGATTTCAAACTTCATGGATGACTTTGAGGGATTCAAGATTTCAGTGGAGCAAGTCACTGCAGATGTGCTGGGAATAATAAGAGAACTAGAATTAAAGATGGACTCTGAAAATGCACTCAATTGTTGCAATCTCATGATAAAACTTGAATGGATGAGGAGTTTCATTTTAGGAATGAGCAAATAATAGTTTCTTGAAATGCAAACTATTCCTGGTGAAGATGCTGTGAACATTGTTGAAATGACAACAAAGAATTCAGGACATTCCATAAACTCAGCTGATAAAGCAGTGACAGGGTTTGAGAGGATTAACTTCAATTTTATAAGAAGTTCTACTCTAGGTAGATACTATCAAAATGTTATCAAACAGCATCACATGCTACAGAGAAATCTTTTCTGAAAGGAGTCAACTGATGTGGCAAACTTCATTGTTGTCTTCTTTTAAGAAATTGTCACAGCCATCGCAACCTTCAGCAGCCACCACCTTGATGAGTCAGCAGCCATCAACACTGAGGCAAGACCCTCCACCAGCAAAGACGATGACTTGCTCAAGACCCAGATAATTGTTAGCAACTTTTTAGCAATAAAGTATTTTTAAATTAAGATATATACATTGTTGTTTTAGAAAAATGTGATTGCACACCATGTAGACTGCAGCGTAGTGTAAACATAACTTTTATATGCACTGAGAAACAAAAATAAATCCTGTGGGACTCTACTGTGGTGGCCTGGAACCCACTCGGCAGTACTGCTGAGGTGCTCCTGTCCGCGGCTGGGGCTCTGGTGCCGCCTGCTGCTGGAATTCATCAGGGTCGTTTCCTTGTTGAATGAAGGGTTAGGATTTCAGTCTTCGATTCCAGCACACTGAAGGCTTCAGGAAAAGCAAAATAAATGCACTCCTGATAAGCTGATCCCCATTGAGGGTAGGCTGGGATTATGATTGTCTTACTTTTTTGTGTTTTTCAGTATTTCGCAAATAAAGACAAGACGGGATAAAGATAGAAAGTAATTTCCTATGTTGCGTTTGTATATGTGCTGGTTTTTCTGCACGTATACATGTGTTGAAAGGACTTTGTACAAAGTCACCCTCTGAGACCAGCTCAATGCTGCATGCTTCTAGAACCAACCCTGCCTAGACACCCAGCGAGCACTGCCTGGTTTGGATTTGAGTGCTCACAATTTCCTCTGCCCCAGTTGGGAGATTATAGGCTGTGCAGTTCATAGGAAAGTTTTGATTTCTGATACTTTAATTTTCCCTGAGTTTCAGGAAAATAAACGTGATGTGAATGAGTATAAACATATACCCTCATTGGCACAGTCAGAGAGATGAAACTCTTGCACGAACCTTGCCCCGTGTGTCAATATTCCATGACTTCAGTTGAATAACTGGGTCTAAGAAACACACGATCTACCATTATGTCAGCAGAAAACAAAACGCTAATATTTAGACTTCCTCACATCATCTCCTGCTTGCTAGAGATGGAGGAACTAGGGCTGGGGCAGGAAAACAAAGAAGCAACATGTTATAAACTTGGCCATTTTTCTCTAATCACAGTCTAGGCCCAAAGCAGACCCAGGGCACAGTTCCTTGCAGGAAGCATCATTGATGAAAACTGGACTGTTACTGAGCAGGGGTGAAAAGTCACAGAGTGGAGAAGTGAGGACGTTTCAGAATAAGGGAGCTTATTTTGCCTGGAAAAGAAAAACTTGAGAGGAGATCATTTTTCATTTTGACATTTCCCAGGGATATAGTACTGGCCTGATATTGTTTCATTTCAGAGCTTGTCTAGAATGGAAAACAAACAAAATAAATGAACCAAAACAACAACAAAAAAAAAAAAAAAAAAAAAATGAAAAGAAGGAAACCAAATAAACTCAGGCCCCAGAGAGAAGATCTGCAGCAGGCCTGCAGCATGGTCAGTCTCTGGCCTCCCGCCCCTGCTTCCGTGAGGCTGCCTGCAGGTCCAGTCAATCGGCCTCAGTGCCAAGAACATCCAAAAGAACACTCCAAGGCAGTGTTCTCAAGTTGATCCATCAGGGTAAACAAAGTAATAAAACATCTGTTTTCATTTTTATCTCAACCTTTTAAATATTTTATTGTAAGGCATATATCACAAGGTATTTGAGTACAAGGTATGCAGGGTACAGGAGTTTGTGGCCATCATTTAGAAAGCACTGAGTTGACACATGCAGTGTGTTTCATCATAGCAGATGTGATCAAACAGATTTGAGTCCTTGGTTTGGATGATCACTTATGACAAAGATTCTCTGCTTGACCGAACTTTAGTCAGGCTTCTGAGCCTTCTCCTAGGGCCGTCGTACACTTCCCTGTGACATCCGTTTTAGCAATCCCTGCTTTGTCAGTTTAGCCAGGACTCCCGCCCCTGATATCTGATCCCCCTCGGTGACATCTGATCAGGCTCCCCGTGCTCCACCATCCCCCATGATGTCCAATCACCCTGGCCTGCCTTCAGCAGGAATCCAGTGAGGTGGTTTAGTCAGAATCCCCGTACCCCTGAAGTAACCTCTTAGTAATTGCCCATCCACTGACCCCTGCCCCTGGTCCTTGGCTATAAATTTCTACTTGCCCATGCTGTCTCTCTCCCTTGCTGCAAGACCCTTTGCTATTATCCCTGTGCCTGCCATGACAGCTCCTTACTGTGCTTTAACAAATGCCGTTGGATATTTTTTTCTTTAACACCTGGAAAGTTGTGTGTGGTTTCCAGGGTTTCTCCAGTAGCCTGGAGCCATTTGGAATCAGGAGAGTATAAGGTTGCCTCTATTAGTCCTGGCAACAGAGCCTTAAATATAAAAAAGATGGAGGGATTAGAATGCCCCAGGAGGCAGGATTACTGCAGGGCATAGGGCCTGGCCTGTGGTGGGCAGGAAGAACCATGGTAATCAACACATCGGTTGAGCAAATATGATTCTCCACCACCAATCCTTCATGTCATCACCTTACAAACGAAAAAGCAGTGAATATTAGTAGGAGAGTTCTTGGCCATTCATGATTGGACTGAGCAGGAATGCAAAGTCAAGTCAGTCTGCCTTTGCAACTTTCCCAAGTGCTTTTGGTACCCACTGCCTCATCACTGTCTCCTCCTGGCCCCTGGTGCCTCAGCGCCTGGCCTCCCAAGAGTGTGCTTCATATAGCTGGCTTTTGACCCACGGCCCAGTGTCCTCAAGGAGTCATTCTCCTGGGAAGCGGAAGCTGGGAGAGAAGGTCCCTGAGGCCACAGTGTGGCCCTCCATGAAAAGGTTGGCTGCTGTTCTCAGCCTGAAGCCTCTAACCTTTTCCATCACAAGCTCACTCAGCAGCAGCCCTGGCAGGAGGCTGCACCTGGCATTTGAGAGTGAAAGGGAAATAAATGGGGCCGTGTGCAAGCACACACACACCAGAAGGAAACAAGCCTCCCAGGGTGGAGGGAGCCTTTTGGTTGCAAGACAGTTGGGATGGAAGGCTATTTCAGTCTATTTCCTTAACCTGCTGCCATGGACTCACTCCTCTGAAGTCTCCAGCCCACTCCTACATGGATAGGTCATCATGCAGGAATGGCCCTGTGTAGCACTCATCAATCCTCAAGACACCCTCCAATGGCTCATCCTCAGACCTCTCCAGGCGCTTACACCAGCCTCCATGCCCAGAGCACATAGGCCGCCCTCTGTTCTTCCACACATGGTGGCTGCAGTGTGTTTCTCACTAGCTCTGTTTATCATAATGGCAGGAGCATGGTCTTGTTCATCTTCTTGCCATCTGGGCCTTGCACAATGTGTGGCACAAGATATCCAGGTCGTCAGCCCACATTTGGGGAATGAATGAATTATCCACACATAAGCTCAGAAAACTACTTTAAAATGTTTAGAATAATGAGAGAAAGAGCAGCCATGAGGTCAGTGCAAGTTCCAAGCGGGGTGGTCACCAGAAGGGAAAGTCCCAAAGCAATGAGGCTGAGGAAGGGCCGAGCCCTGGTGAAGCTGAAGGGGCAAATTTTCACAGCACTTCCCATGCTGCTGCATGTGGCAGTGGAAAAATGGGGGGTGTCCTGACTTTCCTCTTCACAAAGTAACTCACAATCATGCTGCTTTTCCTGATGCATACCTCATTTGGGGTTCTAATTTTTTGTGGAGTGTAAGATGTATTTCCTGCATTCTAGCACAATATAGGAAAGTACAAAATCCACAGTGAGCCTGATGTGAACAAAGTGAACGTATTCAGGTTATGCCAGAGGGATAAAGAAAAAAAAATGATATCAGCTGCTCCAAGCCCCTTTGTATCCCTTCCAGGCACTGCCCCTCCAAGGGGTATCCTCACTTCTCTCCCCAGTGATTAATTTCAACAGTTAATCTTCAAGTTCTATGAACATGGGACTGTGCAAATGTGCTCTCTTGTATTTGGCTTCTTTAGTTCAATAATATATCTACAATTCATGCATTTTGTGTCATGTGAATGTTGATTCTTCATTCTCACGGCTAGTATTCACTGGCAAATATATTATTGGCAATTCATTAATTCTCCTATCATGGGGCACTGGGGGTTTTCCATGTTCAGATATTTAGTCTTCTAGGCACATGTGAACGCATCTCTGGTGGGTGTGCATCTAGAAGCAAATTGCTAGTTTATACATTTCAGCTTCATAGACACTGCCAAACATTTAGCAAGGTGTGATACCCTTGTTAATTAACCTTAGAGAAATGTCAATTGATCATACAGAAAGATACATTACCCTTTCTCTGGGACTGCATAAGAATGCCATTGCTCCATATTTTTGCCAGTGCTTGGTATTTTCCATCGTTTTCATTTTAGCCGTTCTAATTATTTTTTACATTAAACTTTATTTTGAAATAATTATAGGTCCACGTGCAATGTAAGAAATAATACAGAGAGATCCTGTGTCCTTTACTTAAAATCACTTAAAAGTAGCATCTTGCAAAATGATAGTACACTATTACACGAGGATATTGACATTGATGCGGTCATGATGCAAGGCATTCCCGTCACCCAGGGACCCCTAATGGGGCCTTTTTGTATAGCCACATCTACTTCCTTCCATCCCTAGTCCCTCCTCAACCCTTCACAACCACAGTCTGTCATCCATTTCTATAATTTTGTCATTTCAAGAATGTTAAGTAAATAAAACCATACAACATGTAACACTTTAGAAGTTGTTTTTCTTTTTCACTCAGTATAACTCTCTGAATGTTCATCCAGGTTGTTTCTGCTGGTTACACATTCTGTTAGTTTACTCTCATCTGAAAATCTTAATATTTCCTTCACTTTTTAAGAATATATTAATTGGTATAGGATTATTGGTTTATAATTATTTCCTTTAAGCACCAAAAAAATGTGCTACTGCATTCTGGCCTCTATGATTTCTGATGAGAAATATACTGTAATTCCAATTGTTTCTCTCTTGCTGCTTTAAATATTTTTCTTTGTCTTCAGTTTTCACATTAAATTTGATGTGTCTTAATGCAGGTTTTTGGTTTATGCTGCTTTGAGGTTCACTCGACTTCTCGAATTTCTAGTTCTATGACTTTTGCCAAATTTGGGAAATTTTGGTCATTATTTCTTAGAGTAATTTTTCAGCCTTCCTTTTTCTGCTTTCCTTCTAAGAGATTGATGATATCAAAGGTAGCTCTTTTATTGCTTTAGTTTCACAAGCTTTGGAGGTTATGGTTTTTGTTTGTTTATTTGTTTGTTGTTGTTGTTGTTGTTGTTTGTTTTTGTCTATTTTCTCTCTGTTGTTTGGATTGAGTAATTTCTTTTGTTCTGCTATCCAATTATCTGACTCCTCTCTCCTTTCTATTATGCTGCTAAGCCTATTTACTGAGCTTTTTACGTTTTTGTATTTCTTAGTTCTAAAATTGTATTTGGTTCTTTAGTTTCTTTGCTGAGACTTTCTTTCTTTTGCTTCAAGCGTGTTTATTAATACTGGTTGAAGCATTTTTTTAAATTGCTGCTTTAAAATTTTGGTCAGATAATTCTAATGGCTCTGTCATCTTGGTGTTGGGATCTATTGATTGCATTTTCATTTATCTTATGATCTTTTACGTCACAGTATGATGTATGATTTTATTCGAAACTTGAACATTTTGTTCCTATGTTATGAGACTCCAGATTTTATTTAAATATTCTGGTTTAGAGGGCTTTCTCTGAAGTCATTCCTGCAAAGAAAGGGTTGTGCTTCTACATCCCTGCTGGGGGAGGGTTGAGATCCAGGCTCCACATTGGCACTGTAGTGAGTTGGGGGTGGTTACTGCCTAGCAAAGATGAAAGCTTCCAAACCCATCCTAGTGGCAGGGTGTGGGATGGGGGTCCTTCAGCCTGTCAAGGGTGGAAGTCCAGGCTCTCCACACAGCTTATCTTTGCATGGGTGGGGCTGGGGTCTCAGCACTTCTGTGATGTTTGGATGGAATAGAATGGTTGCTGTCTTGGAAGGTTGTTCCTTTTCTAGATCTTTGGCTAGAGAGAGTAAGCTTTATGAAAAATGTTTAATTGTGGTAAAATACATATAGCATAAAATTTAACATATTAATCACTTTCATGTGTACTATTTAGTAGTGTTAAGTGTATTTACACTTTTGTACAACCAATCTCTAGAACTTGCAAACATCTTACAAGACTGGAACTCCATTCCCATTACACGATTATCCATTTGTTCATCCCTACAGCAAGCCCATGACGACTACCCTTCTGCTTTCTATTCCTATGAATTTGACTATTTTAGGTACTTCAACAATATAGTATTTGTCTTTTTGTGACTGGCTTATTTCACTCAGCATAATATCCTCAAGATTCATTTATGTTGTAGCACGTGCTAGACTATCTTTCATTTTTAAGACTGAATAATGTTCCATTGTGCTTTTATGTCACATCTTACTTATTCATTTATCTGTTATTGGACAGAAGACAGACTTTTGTTGGCTTTTTTCTTGAGTGTGCTGATTGGCATTTCTGGGTTGCTAACTTCTTCACCTCCAAGTCCGGAATATGTAAGGCAAAAGGAAAACCAAGGGAACTTGCTGCCATATAATTTATTGGGTCCTGAGATCCTTAATCAGTTTGTCTTATTCTCTCCAACTCTCTAAGTCTTCTTATGTTTGTCTCATTCATAATTTCCAAAGTTTTAGCTGTATTTGTTGAAAGAAATAGGGCCAAGTATATCTGTTCTGTTTTCTGGGAAGTAGAAGTTCTGCAGTTGATTTTTATGGTAGTTCATAATGAGTATGCTACTCTTTTTGAAAATGTTTTAAGATATCCTAAAAATCGATTTTTTTGCTAAATCAGACAAGACTTTTTTTAATTTAAAGTGCATACAATTTTGTGTTTTGGCAATTGAGCTCTTAATAGTTCCACAGTTCTTATTTTGAGGATATTAGATTTGTTTTTAAAGGGAGTATAGCAAAAGGGCTATATCTTTCCTCTATTTATAAACCTTGGTTTCTCCTGTTAATACCAAATATCTGCTGAGTGTCTCATAGCCCTTATGTGTGTTGAATTTGAAACCACAGACACAAATCTGTTACTAGACTGTGGCTTGCAGAGTGACTGAAGATAAATTCTTTCAAAAGTCTCCTAGATTGCTTACAGCTATAACTTTCATTGACTTTCGAACACTTCATAAAATTTAAATTTACTGAGGAAACAATTTGTTATAGATCTTTAGAAAAGTAACAGAGGTAGGGTCTCATATTTCTCCACCAACCTGCAAAGCCTCTGGATGAGCAATGGAAGTGGGACGGGACTGACATATTTTTGAGGGGTCAGTGAAATTTACTCTAAGTGAAAAATCTTCCATTTGAAGGATAGTATGTATAAATAAATCTTGAATTTATAAGTTCTTTCCATAAAATTCGCATAAGTTTTTTTTAAAAAAACCCTCTGCTCTGAAAAATATAATCTATAAGGACGCTGTAAAACAGTTTGAGGCATTACTGAACCACAATGATTTGCCTATCTTCTTGAATAGAATGTTATGATAGAATCACAAGGCAACAGACATTGCAACAGCTCAAATGAACAAGTGTCTGGCTCCAGGGAAAAGATGAAAATAAAACTAAATTATAAAAGCTTTTTCTTGCTTCATTTCTTCTTCTAAAATTTTAAAAATCAGAAATAAAAAATTCAGAGTGGCTTAACTTTTATTCCTGCAGTACTAATGTGAAAGGCAGAAGCTTCCAGGAGTCCAGGCACCTGATTTTGAGTGCAACGTCACTTCTCAGCACAGAATTTAATACTCATTTCAGAGAATTTAATACTCATCTTAAAACACAATGGCCTTGAACAACGAGGCCTGGTGATAGGGAATAGGTGTAAATCCCAATGCTTTGGTGTATGGAGTTCGTGTTAGAACCTTTTATGATTTGTGGAATCATCACTAAGTGTCCTTGATACATCCTACCTGAATGACTGCAGTCTCAAGCTAAGACGTCAGGAACTCAAATGAATCACTTCAACCCACTGGTTGGTTATCTCTTGCTGAATAACAAACTGCACCCACACTTATAGCATATAACAATCATTTTACTATACCTCACAGTTTTGTGGAACAGGAATTCAGGCAAGTCTCAACCAAAAGATTCTTTTCCTCCACATGAAGTGACTGGAGCACTTGGGGTACTCAGCTCATCAAGCGGTTGATCTGCAGGGTGCAGGTCAGGTTTATTCACATGCCCAGCTGCTTGGCACACATGTCAGGAGGCCCCTTTCTTCCTCCAGGTAACCCCAGGGCCTCTTCTCCTTTCCTCTGAAGCAGAAAGGTTGGACTTCTTATATGGAAACTAAAGCATCCAAGAGCAAGCATCCTGGGAGACTCAAGTGGAAGTTGCAAGGCTTCTCATGACCTACCCACAGAACTCCAGAACATATTCTCTTTTGCACGCAAGCATTCAAGTGGTCAAACAAGTCACCAAAACCAGCCCATTTTCAAGTGTATGGGAATTGGACTTCACCCTTCAATGAGGTAAGTGGCAGAAAATTGGTGCCATCTTTAATGACATAGTCTCATTTTTTGCCATCACAGGTAGCATAGTAATCCTGAATTTTTAAAAATTAAATCCGCACTAGTAAAGATTCCAGCATGAAACAGCAAATAGACACATTCTGTATTCTTGGCAAGAATTAGAAACTTTCAAATAACAAAGGTATTTATGGAGCAGACACTCCAAGGCAGGCTGGTATGAGGCATCCTTCCTCCAAGTCTTACATGCAAAACATCTAAGAAATGCTGCCCACACTGCTGGGGAGGAGACTGGGCTGCAGGTGCCACCACTACACCTGAACCAGTCGTAGCTCCTGCTACTGGCTGATGTTTATTATGTATTGACTGTAAAATGGCTGCTATGAAAACCATCACACCCGACTCAGTGCTAAGTACCTCATCTGTCTCTTAAAGTCTCCATAGCACCACTGTGGGGTTGGTCAAGTTCTGATGATGACTCTTTTCCAGGTTTGGACACAGCTGCCTTCTCAATCTGTCCTCATGTGTTGAAGAGAGCCCTGATGTCGCTTTCTGTTCCCATAATACCACTGATGCCATCATGGGACTTTGCCATCATCATGTCATCTACTACTAATTAATATCTTAATGTCTTCCTTAAGTTGCCACCACCTAACACCATTACGTTGGAGGTTAGGGTTTCAACAGACAAATGTAAGGGGAACAGAAACATTCAGTTCATCTGGTAATATGTCTTGTTAAGTGTCTCTTATCCCTTGAGATGGCCATCAATGAATACTGATTGAATGAATAAATAAATGAATGAAACAAAGCATCTACTAAAAGTAATTGACAATATCCAAATTGCAGTACTGATGGCCAATTGAGATAGGTGGTATGGCAGCTGAACCCCTAAATTTGCCTCGAGCTTGATATGTGACTCCAGGCCAACCGTGTGTGTGACCCCGAACACAACTGTTCCACCTGTAAACAGATCTCCTCAAGAAGATCTGTTTCTTAAATGTCGTTTAGTGCCTGTGTGGTGCGGGCTAAGGAAACACAAAGACCTTGGAGAAGTACTCATTTTAAGGAACATTTCACAGCTTTTGTTATTTCGAAGAGAGAACCTGAACTTGTCTTCAGATCACGTATATAACCTAGGCAGGGTAGAAAGTCCTGCTTTCCTAGAGCCCCTGATGCCCAGTAGAGTTTCAGAGACTATGCAGCCACACCATTTGAACATTTTATGGAGCTTTAACAAAATCTAATTTTATTATTAACAAAAGTTTGATTTTAGTAGCTATCTATCTATTTTGAAAATGTCAATGGTATTCTAAAGGAAATGGGAGCAGAATTTGTCTTCCCTGAAATTGAATTCTTGTTTAATAGATAAACCTTTATTGATGCTGCAGCCTCTGAGGAAGCACAAGGTTTATGAGGCCTGGATGGTGACGAGGAGCTCAAAGACAGAAGGGATGAACAAGGACAAGGACAGATTTGCTGTTTGGCAACTAACGCTGAGACTAGGGAATACAAATGGCCCGGGAGTCAAAGTTTCTGCTGAGGCCTTCTTGTAAGGATTGCAGCCATAACTCAGCATGGTTTGGAGCTAGGGAGAATGTATCATAGAATCTGGTGACCAGAGCACATGTGCCTTTTGCACCTTACAAACACAACCCTGCAAAGGTTTTAGGAGAGTCAGGACCATGATAGAAATTTGTAATCAGAAGGAGACTGATATGCAAAGAGATCCCAGTTGTTGGGGTCTGTGACACATGCATGTCTGCCTGACACTCAGCCTCAAATTGAGTTAGTGTTCACGGGCGACTTCCTGGACATTCAGGCCCCTTCTGGGCCAGTCAGAAGAGCAGCCTTTCTGTGGTCCGCATTCACTCTCCCACTCATGTTCACCCTGTCCATAACGGGTTGGAGGTATATAATCATGTGCATTGAAGATGAGACTCTCCTTTATATCTAGTAATTAACTCCTTCCAGGCCAGAGGTCTTTTCATGTCCTCCTATCTGTGCTGGATATGATCTAAGCATGCAATGCCAGTATTGACTGACAACATTAGCAGAGCCTGGCACATAGTAAGTGCTCAGTAAGTTTAATTGGGATGTGCCAATAAATGGGAACGGGGTATCTGTGTTCATTATAAACTTAGGTCAAAAATAACAATAATAAATTAAACAATAATTGTAACCAATATACAGCTAAGAAGTAGAGCACACTATGGTGGGGGCCTTCTTAGCTCCCACAATAAAGCTGAAAGATGAATAAATATGCTAGACAGCCCAAAATTTCTAAGACCTAGATAGGAATTTATGGCACAAGTCTTGTAGTCAGTCACCTTTTACAGAGTAAAATACCAGCAACCACTACTCTCAGGGGTGTGTGTATGTGCACAGGCATACACTCCTAGAATTTCGGATTGTGAGATGGACACGCAGAGTCTTATTTGTATCTCCTCCTCTGACTTTTCCTGCCTATAGTAGTAAGTCCCTCCTCTTTGAAACCTTCTTCTATAAAACACAAATACTATGACTTTGCATGTATGTTTGTGTGTGTGTGTGTGTGTGTGCTGTCTGTCTACACTGTACACAGACTGTTAGTGTAGGTGAGTTGATATTATTCATGACTTAGAAAATTGTTTATTTGCCCCTTAGGTTCAAACCATGATATGATGATCACATTATTTTAACTCTTTCAATATTTTTGGTCCTCCAATATAATTCTATACTTTTGTCAGTTAAGTCTCATTTTTAATGAGATGTATCTTGAATTTTGTCTCTTCTTCCTTATCTAATCTCTCTTCAACCACCCCAATCAGACCTTCAAGATCTTGTCAGGATCACCAATGAATTGCCCAGAGTCCACTGCATTGCCCCTTCTTAGAACTCCTTGTATCCAGCCTATCTATGGGCATCAAATCGGGCCTGCCCAATATGGACACTTGAGTCCCATCACTCTTAAATCAGCTCCTTACCCTGTCTTCTCCATTTCAATAAAGGATGCATCATTTGCCCATTTGCTCCAACCCAAATTCTAGGAGACTTTAATTCCTCTCTCTCGAATCTGACATCCAATACAAAAGTAAGTCATATTGTTTCAAACTTCAAAACATTTCCCAAACTTGAAAGTTCCTGCCGTTTTCACAGGCATAATCGAGTTCATTATCTTTCTTTTTCCTGGAAAACATCAGTAGCCTCTTGTCCTTCTTCTCTACAGTCAGTTTTACACATACCATCTAGAGTGAACTTCTGGAAATGTGAACCTGATTATACCATCTCTCTATCCAAACCTTCCAAGGATTCCCATCGCACTTGTTCTAAAATCCTGACTCCTTCCTATGGCCCCAAGTCCCTAAGTTATCTAGCCACCTGGGCTGGACTGTGTTTCTCAAAGATGATCAAACTTACCTATTTATCTCATCCCACATGCTCTCTTAATGTGGCTGATGTTCCTCCCACTCTTTAAAGAGTGGTCTGGTCTCTACAGGTCTGGACTTTGACTGGTAGAGTACAGCAGAATTCATACTGGTTGAATTATAAGGCTATGTTGTATAAAGAATGCAGCTTCCTCCTAGATCTCTCTCTCTCTTTCCTTGCTCACCTTTAGGACTCAGCTACCATGTTGTGAGGAATCGAGGCCCCCAGTCAACAGTCAGCATACACTCGCCACCCTTGGGAGGGAGCTTATTTGGCAGTCGCTCCCCCAGCCCTGGTCAAGCCTTCAGATGATGGATGTCCAGCTGACCTGTGACACAAGAGACTCTGAGCCAGAACCACAGATGAGCCCCTCCTGAACTGTTGGCCAACAAAATTCGTGAGACATAATAAGTTACTGTTATTGCTTTAAGCTGCTGAGTATTGGGCTGACTTAATGTTGCCTAATGCTCTGACTCTGCTTCAACCACTCTGGGTTGCTAAAAAAGTCAAGGCTTATCTCTGCCTCAGAGACTTTGTGTTTCTTATTCTTTCCAAATAAAATTTTTCTTTCTCATATTGCCACATGGTAACTTCCTTACCTTATTAAAATATCTGTTCAAATGTTGTATACCAGGAGATCCTCCCTCAGCACTTAAACAGCCAAAAAAGTCCTCTTCCTGCCTCCACAGTCATTTTCTAGCCTATTTTCTCATGATTTTTTTTTCACTGCACATTACTGTAGCTGAGACTATATGTGATGTATTTATTTAATTATCTGTCTTCTCATTAGAATATAAGCTTCATGAAGGCAGAAATTTTAAGTCTTATTCAACAGGTTCACCAGAGCCTAGAAGAATCCATAGCACATAGAAAACAGACAAAAGAAAAAAAACTCAATTAAAACATGTTAAATAGATATTGAAATAACTCAATCATTTCCTGGGTTCTTTTCTAGGATTCCATCAGGGAACCCTAGTCAACACCATATGGAGCAAAAGAACCACCTGGCTGAGCCCAGCCAGAACGCCTGACCCACTGATTGTGAGCAAAATAAAATAAATGTTTTTGTCTCTGTTTTGGTGGTGTTTATAATAAAATAATAGTGTACATGAACAAAAGGCTTCCACCCTTTTATTGTTAATATCAGTTCTTGGTCCTCTTCCCTGAAATATTCCTAACCATTCATTTCAGGGGCCTGATGCCAAGGACAGCCTTAAGAAACCCTGATAGAAGCTTTTTCTGCCTAGCAGAAAGCATAGATACATCAAGAAATAATTAAAGTCACACTCTCAATTCTTAACTTCTTTTAATTGAGATCATCAAAGAGAAACAGATTTCATTACATGCACAGCATGTGGGCTACATTCTCTGGAGTTCATGCTTTATTCATTCAAATGGTTTCATTTCACCCAGTGTTTTGTTGCAAATAAGTGACTTAAATTGAAAAAGAAGAGAGGACAGAATAATTTAAACTGAAAAGTAAAATATAATACTTGGAAGATTGTTCTGTCAGGAGTGAGACTCTAAAACTAAATTTTTAATGGCCAATGTAAAAATTTAATATACTGCATGTACCTCTGGAGGGATGATATATTTAATTAAAGTCAGACAGCCAAGACAACATTCACTATAGAGACACACATCTCTCCAAATGGAAGTGTGCCTTTGCAACAAGATTTCTACTGTTTATTGTTTAAGGATTTTTCCATTTCATTTTTAATAATATATCTTTTAAATATATTTTACTGTTTTCTCTAGCACTTCTGTTGTTAGAAATGTCAGAGATTGCTGAAATACATAAAAAGACATTAATCTATAATTCTAGCATCTTGTTCTAACCACAATTAACATCTTTTTCTTTCTATTCTATTTCTGTATCTATTCATGTACATTCCCTTTCTAAGACTGGAAGAATGTATGTATTGTCTTACACATAAACCAACAACATCACTGGCTTTTGCTGTGATTTTTTTTCTGTTGGTGAAGTATGTATTTATTCTATTAGACACCAAAGTAGTTCAAGGTGGATAATTTGTCCTGAGATGCCTGGACTGGACTGACCAGTTGGCACAGGCCAAGCTCTGGTGACCGTTTATGTCATCAACAACTATTTAGGCATGTGCTCCACAAAGTAACATCAGGGATAGACATTAATATAAAATCTGGCACCTGCTGTTAAAGGGCTGCTGGGTCAACAGGAAAACACTGGCTACAATATGAGTATTTTATTCTAATATGATCAATGCAGAAATAGAAATATGTCCTAGGTAACAAAGAGATAGGAGGAGAGATCATTTACTGCCCTTAGTACAGTTAGAGCATCCTGGCTAAATTACATTAATTGTTTATAATTAAAAGAAATAATTATTCCAAAAAAGTTCAAACTGGAAAACAAATGATCCTTAGATTAAAAGAAAAAAAAAAAAAGGCAGGACCAGGCGTGATGGCTCACGCCTGTAATCCCAGCACTTTGAAAGGGTGAGGCAGGCAGATCACTTGAGATCCGAAGTTCAAGACTAGCCTGAACAACACAGTGAAAACCCATCTCTACTAAAAATGCAAAAAATAGCTGGGTGTTGTGTTGTGTGCCTATAATCTCAGCTACTCAGGAGGCTGAAGCAGGAGAATCACTTGAACCTGGGAAGCGGAGATTTCAGTGAGCCAATACTGCGCCACTGCACTCCAGCCAGGATGACAGAGTGACAATCCATCTCAAAAAAATAAAAATAAAACACAAGGCAAAGAAAGATTGAATGTTAGACACCACCCAAGACAAGGTTAATATTCCAAGGACACACGTAAATGCCTGTCCGCTGGCTGCAGATCAGCCACACTGAGGTTCTGCTTTGGGTCAGTCAGTACAACATGACTGGTTATATAATTACACGCTCTTATATTGTATGCATAAACCAGCTGCTCTAGAGAAATGCAATTTTTTCCTGCCCACTGAATAGGGGCCAATTGGGATCGTGCACTATAATATAAAAATCATCCCATGTTCAACCTACACCAAAAATCTCAACTCATGTCAGGATTTGAATTGTATTTTTGCTACCAGAAATTGCCTGAAAATTGAAATGCAAATTGACACTTAATTTTTTTTTTTAATTTAAACTGTCACTTCAAGGATTGACTTTGCCCGTTAAAGCTCTTCAGAACTTAAAGATGTTCTTTGGCCAAGGAGAATGGCTTCAGGTGTCCCCTTGAGGCTTCTCAAGTAGCCCCTTGTGCCTGTGCTTCAGAATTCCACAGGACTGAATAGACTTAGAGGACCTGTGTTGGCATCTGCCCTTGGTGACTGTTCCCAGACTGACCTTTGTTGGAATCGGGGCTCTGAGAGTTCCGACATAAGGCAGCCCCCACCTAGTGCTGCCTTGGTATCAAGCAGTCTTGGTGCCCCACTCAGATCCCCATGGAAGCCTTGAAAGTTCTGTACACCCATCCCCCAGGTTCCTTGTGCAGCAAATAATGGCTCACACCAGTGCCTTTGTCCAGAGGCCTGCCTGTGAGCTGGTGGAGTTGCCTGGAGGTTCACAGAAGTATGGAATCCCTAACCCGTGGCTTCAGGATGAGCCAGACACACCCTGGAATGTACATTGTAATATACTGGTCGTATCAGGCTGAAGCTGGGTCTCCACTCAAAACTGCACTCCTTCTCCATTAGGCATTATCCCATGAACAACCAGTTTCTCCTGGGAGTACGTCCTTAATAAACCACTCGCAGCTGGACTCTTGGCTCAGGTTGGGCTGGTGGAATAATTCTAGGTCTGCTTCATCAGGTTCACCCCTGACAGAGCCCATTTCTAAGGTTCTCCTAAAATCCTGTGCCTCCCCCATCCTTTTCCCTCCCTTGTTCAATTTCTTCATCCTTTGCCCTCATGAAGAGAATGAAATTTTTCTCGAAAGCCTGATCTCCTGACTCAACAGTTCACAGACAAGGCATTGACCTATGAAGCTATTTCTTTATTGCTAGTTTTCATTTGAATCTTATCAATAGATCACATAATTTTAGAGCTGAAAGTAAGCTAAATAATAATAAAACAATGAAACATTTACAAGTGTTAAATGTCTGCTACATGCAAGACATTTACCTAGTTGAACAAATTCAAGTAATATTCTACAAATCCCCATTCCTGCAAGACAACTCTCCAGGGAGCTGAGAATATGACAATAAGAAGAAGGAAATGCAACTTCTGTCTTTATCCAGCTTGCCATGCTGCAAGTCGCTCACCTATGCTACAACTCATCTGTATGGTAACCTTGAAGAGCAGTTGTTACCTCCTTCATTTTGCAAATGAGGAAACAGTCTTCCCAAGATTACTTTCCTGGTGGTCATTTATTCAGAAGGCACCCCCAGGTCTGGTGGCTCTCAGAGCTCACCATCTCCCACCATGCCTTTTGCATCTCACATTTACTCACAGCCCCTCTGAGGTTTCCCCCTGTCCCAGTCCACCATCGCTGCCCACTGCTCTCAGCCAGGTGAGGAGAAATGATCCTCAGAGCAGGAGTGTGCCCTGGGCAGAGAAGGGGTGCTCAGGCTTCTGTCCCTATCTCAGCCCTGTCCCGTGGGAACATGAAGTCTCGCTTCCGAAAAGACCTGTTTTGTGTCATGTCTTCTCAAGAAAATTATAAATTTTGGAAGATGAGGGAAAAGTTTTATTTCTTTTGTTTCTTCCTCAGTCCTATAAATGTAATAAGCACTTAAATGTAAGTTAGCTTGGTAGTGAATGAATGAAAGCATCTGCTATTGGCTCAATTGGTCTTTGATAGAAAGTGAACTGCAAACAAAGAGAGGACTCATTAAGACATGAAACATCTGTCATCAGAAATCCATCTTGTGCTTCCTTTATGAATGATCCAATATAACCATGGGGGAAACTGAGGCAGCTGAGAACGTCCTTGTCATGTGATGGTGTCCGTAGACCACGCTCTAACTGCAATAAACTGATCTCAGCAGGAAGGGATCAGCCAGAAGTTTCCTGAACCTGCTAGCCAAAGAAGCACCTTTCCTACACTAGTGCAAATGTTCCCTCTGTGACCCCTCCTGGAGTACTCTAATTGAGCCTGAGGTCGCATCAGCTCCCTGCTGGGACCCTGACACGCTTCATTGGTTGCATCTGCATTTGGTGCCCTGGGTGTTCCCAACCTAACTTCATTACTATTTAATTAATTGTGGGTTTAAAGGATGTTGTGGGTTTAAAGGAAGCTTCCTCTCCCCGCAGGGCCTCCCCTGGTCACAGAGAAGGGCTAGGAACTCACACTCTAGGAACTTTAGTTGCCCCACTTCTGAGACCACCCACCCCAAGCTGCAGGCTTCCATGTTGAACCTTGTGTGGATTAGGTGTTCCTTAGCACATACCTGTAATTGATGATACTAATCCAAAGGAGAAAATGAAATGATGTGCATTTATAGCTGAGAAAACTGAGGCACAAGCCATACAATTAACCCAAGATACACCAGTATTGTGTAGCAAAGCCAGGTTTTGAAGATAAATTGTCCCAGAGACTAAGGCAGGGAGTAAGCACAGAGGGTGAACCCACACAGATTCCCTCAAGTGAGCCACCATGCACATGAAGCACTTACTGTATGTCTAGGACCCAATGATGGATTCAAAATTATAACATACACTGTCTTGCCCTGCCCTGTTCTCAGGAATTCTACATACTTATTAGGAATTAAAGATGTGCATATATTAGCAAATTCCACAAACATATTTACAATTGATAGCATGAAGAGACGATTGTTTGGTTATAGAAAGAACATTGTGAGTGAGAAGCTTTATTCAACAGAATAAAATTTCTTTAACAACCACTTACAGTCTGTCAGATATTTCAATAATCAATTTTGATGTGGGAAAAAATTATTTTGAACCATAAACCTTAGAATATTATTCAAAAAGTAATGAGAATTTGAGACCCTAAGTAAATCCAGATTGCGTTTTTGGGGTTTGTTATGTGATCCTTTAGCTTAGAACCTCTTTAGAAAATCACAATGGGGCTGGGCATGGTGACTTATGCCTGTGATTCTAGCACTTTGGGAGGCCAAGGCAGGAGGAATGCTTGAGTCCAGGAGTTCGAGACCACCCTGGGAAACACAGTGAGACCCTCGTCTCCACCCAAAATTGAAAACCTAGCCGGTTGTAATGGCACATGCCTGTAGTGCCAGCTACTAGGGAGGCTGAGGTGAGAGGATTGCTTGAGCCAGGAGTTCCAGATTGCAATGAGCTGTGATCACACCACTGCAGTCCAGACTGGGTGACAGAGTGAAATCCTGTCTCAAAAAAAAAAATAAAAAAGAAAGAAAGAAAGAAAGAAAATTATGATGTTGAATGAAGTGATTGAGTCAACTGTTGTGCTGAGTCTATGCAAAACAAACATCTCACAGGACAACTCATGTCCCAACCATTGGACATTCTCAACATCTCCCCCACTCTGGCATTATTCAAATTAACACATCTCTTTCCTAGCTTTCATGACCAATTGAGTAAATAAAATATCCCCAGAGGGTCCCAGAAGTTGTGAAGCTATAGAATTGAAAGCACATTAGACCAGTACTCACTGCTCGAAATGTCTCAAAGGCAAGGGCAGATGGCCACCAAGGAAGGAGGCGCTTTGTTTGTTGTTTTAAAAACTAATCATCTCCACGGCAATAATGCTGTTGGCAAATGTTCTCTTTCACAATTCCATATTTAAGAATATTACTTTGGAAGTTATAAATTGCCAGTTATTATTTGATTATCTCAGCTTGGAGTTTGCTACATAATGACTTCCTCAGTAGGATGCCGAGCTGCTAATTCATAATCTCCTTCTGAAAAAGCTTTTCAGGAAATTTGTAACAAATCCATTAAATTAAAATGAATTTGTGCTATATTGAGAAGTAACTGAACCATATGGGGCCAATCCAAATGATATTCTTTCTTTTTCTTTTTCTCCAACCCAAAGAACATCCATTCCATTTACTTCTCTTGAGTGAGGAGGCATGTGCTGTTTTTAAGGGTCAGGATCTTCATGATTTCTGCAGAGGGAAATCAAATGTCATCATGAGATCCATTTAAAAGTTTTCTCTCCTGTGAGATATGGGTCCAATTACAGTCTGTCATGCTTTGTATAGAGTGCAAGCTGCAAATACTTCCAAAGTGCATTTATGATTTGGAGTAACCACTCTAAAGGGCAGCAGTTTGCAACCCTGGCTGTACCTGGGGAGGTGTTAAAAACCTGGATGTGCAGGTCACACTGCAGAGCAATTAAATTAGAGCCTCTAGTGGGGAGCCCAGGCATCAGTATTTTAAAAGCTCATCAGATGCTTCAGATGTGCAATGAGGGGCAGTGGTTTCCACATTTGAGTGACTGCATCCATGTTACATGGAGCACTTGGTAAAATACAGACTGCTGCCCCTTCAGACCTTGTTTCTGATTGATTCGGGTTTGGATGAGCTGAGAATCTGCTGCTTGTCTGGGGATCACACTCCGTAGAGGAAATACCTGAGGCCCATTCAGAAAACCCAGATCCAAATCCCAGTAGCTAAAAACACATGAGACTCATTTTCAACATCTGCAGAATGGGGCAAAGTAATTAATCCTTCCAGTCCTTCTGAGAGAATTAATTGTAAATAAGGTTGGTGAACGCTCTTGATAAAACTTAAGGTTTGCAATATTTGGGTTCTTTTAGGTTACAATGAATTGAAATCTCTTAAGGGATAATGTTCAAAAAAGTAAAGATCATGGCTTTAATGAAAATAAAAATGTGCCCATGATTTTATTTATTAATTAATGATCTAAGACACAAAAACAGGTTCAAGGAACTATTAGGCTACCAAGAAACTGAAATGATTTGTTAATAGATGCAAAACTGGGTAATATTTTAGGCACTCAAATGTAATGTTTGGGAAAAAATTGAATGTTTCGATTATCCTTCCTACAGCCCAGAAATTAATTCCACCTCCGTGAAGGGAAAAATATTAGCATTGCCCTGAAAGGAACTGCTTGCATCACAATGGACACAAAACCTCTGCATCACAATGGACACCAAACATCACTCTTAGCCCTCCAGAAGGGGATTTCTTTTTTCATTTTGTTTTTGTTTTTGTTTTTGTTTTTGTTCTGAGACAGAGTTTCACTCTTGTTGCCCAGGCTGGAGTGCAATGGCGCAAGCTCAGCTCACTGCAACCTCCACCTCCTGGGTTCAAGCGATTCTCCTGCCTCAGCCTCTGAAGTAGCTGTGATTACATGCGCCTGCCACCATGGCTGGCTAATTTTTTAACTTAATTGGGTTTTGGTGTTTTTTTTGTATTTTTAGTAGAGACGGGGTTTCACCATGTTGGCCAGGCTGTTCTGGAACTCCTGACCTCAAATGATCCACCAGAAGAGTACTTCTATTTCTAGGAAATGCAAAATAGCCTGGTTGAGGACAATTAAAGACATTCATACCATAGAATTATATAGTCCCTGGAGGTGCAGTGTCCTGCATGGGAGGGTTGAGATCAGTGGTCTTCCCTGTTCTTTTCAAAAGACAGCTATCATGATGAAATTAGGAAATTTATAGTCTCACGAATTCTTATAACAGTGATCCCTACTTGTCTTCTGAGAGACAAATTACCTTGGCTTTTGTTTTCCATGTTCCTTTTCTCTGCCTTTGGTGAAAGCCACAAGCCCCTATACCTGCGTTTCTACAACTAAGACTAGAAAGGAGACTGGGCTAAAGAAGTAAGACCCTGCTTGATTCTGGGAATCCTACCCACCAGGCACTGCCTGACACAGTACCTCCTTGGATCCCATTCATACATTATATGTATAATATTAAAAATAATCAAAGTCAGTCATTTGAGAAAAACAAAGAGACAGGAAGCTATACTTTCTTAAGTGACTCAACCCAAAATCTCTAGAGAGAACATGGGCAAAATCTCTAGAGAATATGAAGGAAACTCAAGTAGAGAGAGTAGAGAAAAAGATCAAATCACAGCATACTGTTGTTTTAGAAATAAAAATGGAGAATAAAATATCTCATTGTGGCTTGGATTTGCATTAGCTGATGATTAGTGATGTTGAGCATTTTTTATATGCTTGTTGGCCCCCTGTGTGTCTTCTTTTGAGAAGTATCTGTTCTTGTCTTTTGCCCACTTTTTAATGGGGTTATTTGATTTTTGCTTGTTAAATTAAGTTCCTCATGGATTCTGGATGTTAGACTTTTGTCAGATGCATAGTTTGTGAATATTTGCTCCCATTCTGTAGGTTGTCTGTTTACTTTGTTGATGATTTCTTTTGCTGTGCAGAAGCTCTTCAGTTTAATCAGGTCCCACTTGGCAATTTTTGTTTTTTGCAATTGCTTTTGAGAATTTGGTCAAAAATTGTTCCCAAAGGCTGATGTCCAGAAAGGTATTTCCCAGGTTTTCTTCTAGGATTTTTCTAGTTTGAGACCTTACATTCAAATCTCTAATCTATCCTGAGTTAATTTTTGTATATGGTGAAAGTTAGGGGCCCAGTTTCATTCTTCTGCGTGTAACTAGTCAGTTATACCAGCACCGTTTATTGAATAGGGAGTCCTTTCCCTATGGCTTATTTTTGTCAACTTTGTTGAAGACCAGGTGGCTATAGGTGTGCTGCTTTACTTCTGGGTTCTTTATTCTTTTCCACTTATCTGTCTGTTTTTGTGCCAGAATCATGCTGTTTTGGTTACTATAGCATTCTTAGGCATTTTAGTAGGTATTACCAACTCTCGTAAATTGCTCTAGGAACATACTTTTATAGGCTAAGAGAATTTTTCCCCATTTTTCAGCTAGTAAGAGTTTTTATCATGAAGAAATTTTGAATTTTATCAAATATGTTTTCTATATATATTGAGGTGACTATTAGAATTTTCTTTAATACGTTAATGTGGTGAATTGCATTTATAAATTTTTATAATGTTAACTTCCTGCATTTTTTAGAATAAGCTTCAAATTGATTATAATATTTTAACTTTTTAATAAATTACTCTAGTTATTTTCTATATTGCTTAGGGGTTTTACATTTATGTTCATAATCATGTTTAAGCAATCATTTCTTGTTCCTATACTTCCCTTTTTAGATTACGATATTACAGTTACCATTGTTGAGTAATGATCCTTATTTTTCTCTCCTGTGGAAGAGTTTTATCATGTTGGAATGATCTGGTCTTTAAAAGACAGATTCAACTTTTATGTAAAATGGGTTGGTGTGTTTGGGATTTGTTTTTTTTTTGCGGGGGGGGGAAGATTTTGAAATATTGATTCAATTTTCTTAACAATAAAAGGATTTTATTTAGATATAAATTCTGTTGGCAGAGTTGCACATTGTGTCTTTTATTATCTTTTAATTAACTTTTTAATCTCTGCAACACCTATTGTTATGCTTCTTCCCCATTCATTTTTTAAAATAGTTTTGAAATGTAGTGTTTTCATTCTATTTAGTTGTAATTAATTTTAAAGTTTCATTTTGATTTCTTCTTTGTCTTATGGGTTATTTAGAAGAATGTTATTTCATTACCAAAATTATAGTATTTCTTTTCTCTTTTTGTAAGTGATTTCCAACTTAATTGCATGGTGGTCAGAGAGAATGACTCTATGGTGCTAATTTCTTTAAAAAGTTTTGAGCTTTATGGCCCAATCTATGTTTGATGTATTTTTCTAAATATGACTTTTGTGTGCTTGAGAGAAACACGTATTCTCTATTCATCAAATCAAGAGTGGTAATTGTATGGTTCAAATCTTTTAAATTCTTTCTAATTCTCTGTTTAGTTGACCTCTTAATAATTAACAAATATGTCGAAATATCCCACTATATTAGTGATTTGTCCTTTTACCCCTGGAGGCCTATCAAATATACTATATATATATATATATATATATATACACACACACTATTTTTAGGTATGTAAATGCTTTTATTTATTGTATAATTCTTATCATTTAAACCACTATTATTATTTAAGCTTCCATTTACCACATTTTCATAGTAAAATCTCTTTTTTTTAATATTATGACAGCAACACCAGCCTTCATTTGGGCAATATTTGCCTGCAACATCTTTTTAAACTCCTTCCATGACCTTACACCTGACCAGGAATACTTTGTAGATATTTTGCTAAAATTCTGTCTATTGGGATTTGCTGATGTTTTTCTCATAATTATATTAGGGGTCATTGGTTTCTGCCAGGAAGACTGCAGAGGTAAACTGACATTTCATCACATTGTATCAAGGGTGGATACAGTCCACATGACTTATCACCCTTGATGTTGACCTGGCTGAGGTAGTGTTTGTCAAGTTTCCCCACTGCAAAATTACTCTCCTCTCCGCCCCCTTTTCCACACTGTACTATTTGGGAGGCAGTCATTATGCAACACTCATATTTAGGGAATTAGGAGTTATGCTTCATCTTCCTGAAACTGGAATATCTACATATATTATTTGGAATTCTTCTGCATAGGAGACTTATCACCAGTCCCCATTTATTTATTTGTTCTATCATATCTTTCACGAACTCAGAGTTTTTTGTTGTTGTTGTTTTTTTGCACTTTGGGTTATAATCCAATATTAGACTACTTTATGTTATCAAATTATTCCATCCTTGGCCTTTTGGAGTTTTTTAGTCAGTCCCTGTGCTTTTTTGACAAACCCTCATGAATGTAGCTTTATTTTACCTGTTTCTTACTTTCTTGCATCACAAGGTGCTCCAGTCTCATTTCGTATATTCCCTATCCCTGTCTATCCCTGTCTATCCCTGTCTTAGAATCAGCTCTTTTGCCAAGAAGCTGTGGTTCCTTACATTGGAAAAGGGTATTTGAAACCAAGATGTGAGCTTGTAGTGTGATCATTGCTGCTGGGATGTGTTTTTTCTAAGCTATCTCAGCTTAGAAAAGGAATCTCAGAGCAAGGAAACATGTGTATATAAATGTTTATACCATGTGTCTATGTATAGATGCACACACATATATAGTCTGATGTGCACATATATATAAGCTAGTAAACCATATCCCAGCAGCAATTATCACACCTCAATCTCAGATATACCTATACACACACACACACATATATATCTATCTGAGCTTGTAATGTGATACATACGTGTGTATGTATGTAATGTGATGTGTGTGTATATATACATATACATATAAGAAACCACATATATACATATATGTATATATGTGCATATATGTGTAACCACATTCCAGGAGCAATGATATATATACACATATATGTATCTATGTGTATATATGTACATGTATACACATGTGTACACACATACACACGTATATACTAGCCCATATATATGTACACACACATATATAAATGTTCTGATATAATCTTTCGTATCTATACTTAACTACATAGGAGTTAATACTGATGTTTCCAACTGAGTCCATTATCACGTAAATCATTATAGCCTCCTCCCCTTGCTTGTCGGCAAACTCCCACTCTAACAGTGAGAAACTTGGCTTCCACCATCCACCACCATTTACTTAATTGTTCAATTCCAGTACACATGTAAAATAGTATCAGAATTGTTGACCCCATTCCCATGGGAAATAATGTTATTAACTAGAACACAGTGCTTAAATTCATTTCCTTCACCCTTAGTTTCTCATACTCCACTAGGATTTCCTGTTATGTCTTCCAAAGTTAAACAGTTGTCATAAGGATTCCTACTGAGCAATACAAAATTATTTGAAATCCCATCTTTATCATTTACAAATATTAGATCCCATTTGTGAGCCTTTATATGTTTCATTGATTTATGTATTTTTAGACAAATATTTTAATTATTATACCTTTATAATATGTTTTAATGACAGGTAACACACACATTTCCTGGTTATTTTTGCTTAATGTTTGTTAAATATGTTTAATATTTAAAATGTATTCGCGTTAGTCCAGAAAATTGTCTTCTATATTTTCACAGTTTGTTTCCAACCATCTGGCCCTATAAAATACTTTCTGTTCCTACCTGTTTTATAATTTCATCTAGATGAAATAACACAGTTATATATGCTTTCAGGCCAGCTTCTTTTGCTCAACATAATGATTTTAAAATTCATCTATATTGTTCTGTGTATTCATTAGTTAATTCTGTTTTATTGATAAATAGAATTTCATTGTGTAAATTTACTACAATTCTGATGAATATTTTGGGTTGTTTCTAGTTTTGACTATTATGGGCAAAGTTTCTATCAATATTCTTATATAAACTTTATTGTAAACATTATATTGTATTTTATTTTATTTTGAGAATATCTAGGAGTTGAATTTCTGGGTCATACAGTAAGTGTTTTTTAACTCTTATTTTTAACAGCTTTATTGAAATACAATTGAGATTATACAATGTAACCACCCAAATGTATAATTCAGTGATTTAAAATATATTTTTCTGTTATTCTGCCATGACTACTATGAATTTTAAAACATTTTCATCACCACAAAAAGAACCTACATAACTTTTAGCAGTCAGTTCCCATTTCTCTCTAACATCTACGGTCCTAGACAATCATTAGTCTACTGTGTATCTTTCTTGGTTCACCTATTCTAGACATTTCATACCAAACGAATCATTTGTGTTTGGGGGACTGGTTTCTTTTACTTAACATGTTTTCAAAAAGTACACTTACACTGAATAACGTTTTGACATGTTATTCCTTCTTATGTCAAATAGTATTCTATTGTAAGGATGTACCACACTTATTTACCCACTCATCTGTTGATAGATATTTAGTTTGTTTCCACTGTTTGGCTGCTATGAATAATGCCTCTATGAACATTTTCACACAAGTCTTTGCATGGACGTGTTTTCATGTCTCTTGTGTATATACCTGAGGATGAAATTGCTGGTCATATGGAAACTCTGCTTGACATTTTGAGGAAAGGCCAAACTGGTTTCCAAAGCGGATATACCATTTTACATTTCCAATAATGTGTGAGGGTCCCACTTCCTTCATACTCTTGCCTACACCTTATATTGTTAATCTTTTTAAATTTTAGCCATCCTAGTGTATATGAAGTAATATCATCTTGGTTTTGATTTGCATTTCCCTAAAGGTTAATGATGTTCAGCATCTTTTCATGTGCTTATTGGCCATTAATATACCTTCTTGGGAGAAATGTTTATGTAAATCTTTTGCCCACTTTTAGTTCATTACATGTTCTTTTTATTGTTAAGTTATAAGAATTATTTGTATATTTCGGATCCTAGACTTCTAACTGATACAGTCAATCCTCATTATTCACAGATTTTGTGTTTGTGAATTTGCCTACCTGCTAAAATTTTTTGGTAGCTTCAAAATCAACACTCACAGTGTTGTGAATACAGTTATTCACGGATATGCACAGGGTGGCAAAATGTTTGAGTCACTTGGCATGCAGCTTCCCAGGTACAGTTCAATAACATGTCCTTTTTGTGTCTACTGAATGCCATGATTTTTATGCCTTTTTGTTGTTGTTGATTTCTCTGTTTTATAGGGACTGTGTTGATGTGCTAGCTACTGTCCCTAAATGCAGGACGGCTGTAAAGTCCCTTACATAGAAAATATATGTATTAGATGCGTTTCATTCAGGCATGAGTGATAGTGCTGTTGGTTGTGAGTTCAATGTTAATAAATCAACAATATATGTTAAATAAGGTGTCTTTAAGTTGTACCATACATAAAACAAAGTTATGTATTGATTGGTTGACACAAAGTGATACAATCAGAAACTCACAGAAATCTAACCTTGTATTATATACTTTAGGATCAATGGTTCTGTATTTACTAATTCAGTGTTTGTGGAGACTTTATGGAACATAGCTACTGTGAATAATGACAAACTGACCTTATACTATTTGTAGATATTTTCTCCCATCCTGTAGGTTATCTTTTCACATTTTTTATTGTATCCTTTGAAGGACAGTTTTAAGCTTTGATAAAGTATAATTTATCTATTTTTCTTTTGTTATTTTTGTTTATGCTTTTTGTCTAAGAAGACATAACAACAAAGATCATGAAATTTGCCCCTATATTGATACTATAATCATATGGGCCAATTTCATATAATAAGTCTCTTTCTATAGATACATATTATATTAGTTCTGTTTCTCTGGTGAACCATGATTGATTAAAAAAAAATTGTTACCAAGAATTGAATAGAATATTAAAGATAAATTTTCTAAATTGATTCTAGGGTTTCTGGAATTGGCTCCCTAATTTGATTAAATAAGACACTAATGTCTCTATGTCAGGTAGTAAAAAGAGGGCTAATAGTCCATGGTGTGTTCTGGCAATAGAGATAGGCACAATATTGTCATTGGATACTTCTAATCAAACACTCTTAAGAAGCAAAGATCTGACTGTGTATATAATACTTTCAAACATTTTTGTCAGACTAACAAGTACAGTGAGTACTTATTGGCTGCTTTCTTCTAATATCACTGGACAAAGTTGGAAAATAAAAGGGTGCTCTCACTTTAACAGTAGATATTCTACAAGGCCAGAAATTCAATCTCTATTGTTATTTCGCCACTTGCTAAATAAATAAACGAAATTTTGGGTTTCGTTTTCAGCAATATCAGCCTTGTGGCTACATGAGATAAACTATCAGAACAAACATAGATGCTTTCAAGTAATTCATGCAGAACTTGACCTGAAATATTGAATCCCTGAGTTCTTGAACATATCCTGTGGCTATTTTTCCAGTTCTAGTTTACACGAGTGTAACACTCAGCAATTGGCAAAATCCTCACATTAGTTACCTGACCTACAGGGTGAGGGAACAATTATAATGAAGAAGGCCAAGTGGAAGCCACTAGAATGGTTTCTACCTAGAAAAATAGTAAAGCAAAAGCAAGACTACATTCTAGAGGAATTTAAATAATTAGCACCAATCATCAAGGACTTCAAAAATGCAGGGGCATTAATTTTCACAGCATCCCCAACTCACCTATTTGGCCAGTGCAGAAAACAGATCTTGGAGAATGGCAATGGATTATTTTAAGCTTAATTAGATGGTGACTCCAACTGCAGCTTCTGTACCAGATGTGATTTCACTCCTTAAGGACATTAACACATCCTGTGGTATCTGGTATGCTGCTATTGATCTGCCAAATGCATTTATGTCCATCCCTGCAAATAAAGACCATCAGAAGCAGTTTGCACTTCGCTCCTGAGGCTAGCATACATCTTCACTATCCTACCTCAGGTGTGTATCATTTAGTTCATATTTAGTTCACAGCCCTATGTCATCATTTAGTTCACAGGGACTTTGGTTACCTTTCCATTAATACATTGATAATATAATGATTGGAACTAGTGAGCAACAGGTAGCAATTATTCTAGACTTATTGAAAAGACATTTGCATGCCAGAGGGTTAGAAATAAATTTAACAAAAATTCAGGGGCCACATACCTTAGTAGAATTTCTAGGAGTTCATTGATGTAGGATATGTTAAGATTTGCCTTCTAATGTGAAAGATAAGTTGTTGCATCTGGCGCCTCCTATAACTCAAAAGAAGGCACAATGCATACTGAGCCTCTTTGGATTTGGTAGGGCAACACATTTCTCATTTGGGTGCACTACCCCAGCCTATTTACTGAATCACCTTAAAAGCTACTAGTTTTCAGTGGGGCTCTGAACAAAAGAAGACTCTGCAACAGGTATTGGCTGCTGTGCAAACTGGTCTGCCAATTGGGCCATATGATTCAGCAGATCCAATATTACTTGAAATTACCTTGGCACGTAGGGATGCTGTTTGGAGCCTTTGGCAGTCTCCTACATATGAATTACAGTGTAGGCCTTAGGATTTTGAAGCAAAGGCTTGCCATCCTTTGTGGATAACTACTTCCTTTGAGAATCAGGATATGGACTGCTACTGGGCCTTAGCAGAGAATAAGCCATGGGTCACTAAGTTATTGTGCAACCTGAGCAACCCGTAATGAGCTGGGTGTCATCTTACCCAGCAAGCCATAAAGTTGGGCATGCAAACAACACTGTCATCAAATGGAAGTGCTGTCTACATGAGACCAACCCAAGCAGGCCCTGAAAGCACAAGTATGTAACAGGAAGAAGTCCCCCAAATGACCATGGTTTCTACTCCTGCTGCACTGCCTTTTCTCTTCCAGCCTACATGTATGGCCTAATTGGGAGTTTCCGGGATCAGTTGACAGATGAGGAGAAGTCTTGGTCCTGGTTTACAGATAGTTCTGCATGCTATACAGGCAATACCTGAAAGTGGAACGCTGCAGCCCTACAGCCTTTTCCTGAGATACCCTTGAAGGGCAGTGGTGAAGGAAAATCCTCCCAATGGGCAGAACTCTGGGCAGTGTACCTGGTTGTGCACTTTGCTTGGAAGGAGAAATGGCCAGATGTGTGATTGTATACTGACTCATGAGCTGTAGCCAGAGGTTTGGCTGATGGTCAAGAATTTGGAAGGAACATGATTGGAAAATTTGTGATGAGGAAATTGGGAAAGAGTACATGGATAGATCTCTGTGAACGTGCACAAAGACATTTGTGTCCCAAGTGAGTGCTTTCCAAAGGACGACCTCAACTAAGAATTTTAATAAATGGGATAGGATAACTTTAATAAATGGGATAGGAAAACTTTCTCTGTACACACCAGTCAGCCTCTTTCTTCGGCCAACCCTGTCATCACCCAATGAGCTCATGAATAAAGTGGCTATGGTGGCAGAGAGGGATGTTATGCATGAGCTCAGCAATATGGACTTCCACTCACCATGGCTGACCTCCTCACAGCTATTACTGAGTTTGTAATCTGCCAGGAGCAGGGACCAATACTGAGTCCCTAATAAGGTGCCATTCTCTGGGGTGATCAGTCAGATACCTGGTGGCAGGTAGATTACATTGGACAGCTTCTATCATCAAAAGGGTGGTATTTTATTCTTAATGGAACAGACACTTACTTTGGATGGGGATCTGCTTCCCCTGAATACAGTACTTCAGGCAAAACTATCACTTATGGAATTATAGAATGCCTTATCCACCATCATGATATTCCACACAACATTGCTTCTAATCAAGGAACTCACTTCACAACAAATGAAGTGTGGCCAAGGACCCCTGCTCATGGAAATTGCCATCCTGAAGCAGCTGATGGACATTATAGAACCGTGAAATCATCTTTTGAAGACTGGTTACCATGCCACTTCGGCAGGAATACCTTTCAGGGCTGGAGCAAGGTTCTTCAAGAGGCTGTATATGCTCTGAATTGGCATTCAAAAAGAGGCACTAGATCTTTCATAGCCAGGATTCATAGGTCCAGGAATTCAGGGGTGGATGTAGAAGAGGTGCCATTCACTATTATCCCTGGTGACCCACCAGCAAAATGTTTGCTTCCTGTTCCCACGAACTTATTCTCTGCAGGCCCAGGTAGCTTAGTTCCAAAGAGAAGAATATTTCCACTGGGAGACACAGTGGTATTTCTCCTGAACTGAAAGTTAGGACTATTTAACTTTGGACACCTCAGGCCCCTATATCAATAGGAAATATGATAGTTACTGTACTAATTGAAGTGATTTATCTCTACTACCAATTTCTTCTTGGTAGTAAGGATCAATCACTCTTACCAAGGAGGGCTGTTTAAGTTACATTTTTCTGTTGGTATTTTGTTGTTCATAGTTTTTCATTATAATCTTTTTTATTTCTGTAAGGTCTGTCATGGTATCCTCTCTTTCATTCTTGATTTAATTAATATGTCTAGTTAAATTAATACATCTAGTTAAAACTTTGTCAAATTTGTGGATTTTGTCAAAGAACCAACTGTTGCCTTATTTTCCATATTTTTAATTTTATTGATTCATGCTCTAATGTCTATTGTTTCCTTCCTTTTGTTTGCTTTGCATTTAGTTTGCTCCTCTTTTCTCAGTATCTTAAGGTGATCCTTGATTTGAATTTTTTTCTCCTTTTTAATACAGGAATTATAGCATAAATTTCTCTCTAAGCATGGCTTTAGGTTTTTTTTTGTTTTTGTTTTGTTTTTTTTTTTGAGACAGAGTCTCGCTCTGTCGCCCAGGCTGGAGTGCAGTGGCCGGATCTCAGCTCACTGCAAGCTCCGCCTCCCGGGTTTATGTCATTCTCCTGCCTCAGTCTCCCGAGTAGCTGGGATTACAGGCACCCACCACCTCGCCCGGCTAGTGTTTTGTATTTTTTAGTAGAGACGGGGTTTCACCGTGTTAGCCAGGATGGTCTTGATCTCCTGACCTCATGATCCACCCGTTTCGGCCTCCCAAAGTGCTGGGATTACCGGCTTGAGCCACCACACCTGGCCGGCTTTAGCTTTTTCTTGTGAGTTTTGGTATACTACATCTTCATTTTCGTTCATCTGTAAGTATTCTCTAATTTACCTTTTGATGTCTTCTTTGACCGTTTGTTACTTAGAAGTGTGTGCTTTAATTTCCACATTTCTAAAATTTTACCTAATTGATTTCTAATTTCATTTTATTGTTGTTGGATGATATATTTTATAATATTTCAATCATTGTAAACTTATTGGTGTTCTTTTAATGACCCAGCATGTGGTTTATCCTGGGAAATGTTCTCTGTGCACTTGAGAAGTATAGGTATTTTGCTGCCATTTGGTCAAATGCACTACATGTGTCTATCAGTCCTAGTTGATTTATAGTGTTTGAGTCTTCCATTTCCTTATCTGTCTTCTACGAGATTATTCTACCCATTATAGAAAGAGGGGTATTGACATTTATAACTATTTTTTATTATGCATTTATCCCTTCAATTCAGAATTGCTGCTCTGTGTTTTCGGGGGCTCCATTTTTAAGCTCATGAGTATTCTAATCGTGATAGCTTACTGATGGATTTACACTTTCTCCTTTTAAAATATCTGTCTTTATCTCTAATAACATTTTTGGTAAAAACGTACTTTGTATGATATTAGTACAGCATCCCCATGTTTCACGTACTTGGTGATTAGTCGATATATATTTCCCTACACTTTCCCCTTCATTTCATTGTATCATTCAGTCTTAAATGTGTTGTCTGCAGATAGTGCTTAATTGGATATTTTTTTTTACTCTGATAATGTACGTCTCTAATAAAATTTTAAGTCTATGGAAAAAAATATATTTGCCATAATATAGCTACATGGTAAGCCACCCACCCTGGGAGGGTTTCTTTCTGAGTTGTGCCTTTCTGAGGGTTGGCACAATTTTAAACACCTAATTAGCAGGGCATCTGTCCTCACTTAAAAGGGGACATTTTATGAAAGACGGCCAGGATGAGAATGTATCCTCTCTCGGTAAAGGTACTAATTAATGCACACAGAGCTCACAGCCAGGCATGGAGTGGTTTTTATTCTTTTTCTGGTGTAATAGTTGACCATGGTTGAACCTTTCTCCATTACACAATTGACTGCCCCCACCCCCCTAAAAGAGAGTTTTTTTAGTCTGGTGTTCAATGACATCTGAAGGGCCCATCATATGCTCCAGTTTGACTAAACATGATCACCAAAACGGCACTTTGTCCCCTCTGGCTCTCAAACACACACAGAGTTTTAATAGGCAGAGATATGTCTATTAGGGTATTTAAGAGGAAGCCATTTGAATCCCAAGGAAACAAGTAACTACTTACGTATTTCTGTAAACTCCTTTGCACTGATGTTCAGCCTCAACTCCCTGCTAACTGTAATTTAAATACAATTTATGATTCAAGTCAAAATCCTGATTGCATTTAGTTTGCTAGTGACAGAATCAATCCATTTTGGTCAGAAAAAAATGATGCAATTGCTGTCAGACTTCCAGTCCCTGAGACATTGAGGCTTCCCAGACCCTTCTCTCTGCATCTTACAATGGTCTGCCTTTCTTTCCTCACTGATATTTCTCAATGAGCAGCATTAAACATCATCTCACCTAGTCAGAGGTAAGGGGCAGTATATTCTGATCTATCATCCAGAGATAGCCAAGCAGAAGGGCTTCATCAGCAACAGAACCGATTCTTTACGAGGAGGATGGGACAAGCAAAGAGAGGTGTTGTTTAGTTTGTGGTAAAGCAGGCTTTTCACACATTGGTACTATTGTACAATGTGCTGCTAACCAGGATAAAAGTACTTACATGGCTGGGTGTGGTGGCTCACACCTGTAATCCCAGCACTTTGGGAGGCCGAGGCAGGTGGATCATGAGGTCAACAGATCAAGACCATTCTGGCCAACATGGTGAAACCCTGTCTCTACGAAAAATACAAAAATTAGCTGGGCGTGGTGGCACTCACTTGTAGTCCCAGCTACTTGGGAAACTGAGGCAGGAGAATCGCTTGAACCTGGGAGGCAGAGGTTGCAGTGAGCCAAGACCATGCCTCTGCACTCCAGCCTGGCAACAGAGTGAGATTCCATCTCAAAAAAAATAATAATAATAAACTTACACAGAGAATAATAACAGCAGGCAGGTGTGTGGTACTGCAGCTATTAGGTGCATGCAGATGGCCCTATCAAATATTTTTAGAAGATTCGTTTCTTATAAGTGATCCACTCATCCAATTTTTACATAATTTGCTAACCCCACACATTGCTAATTTGAAAGCAAACTTTCTTTTAGAACTTTTAAATATCATAATGAGTTTAAATCAACACAATTTGGCAGTATGCATAGACCTGAAACAGTGAAGTGCAAGCCATCTTCCCTTTAAATAATATAAAGCTGCCACATCACTCAGGTAAACCATGAGTGTTCATGGCAAACACTTGGGGGAAAACACTGTCACTCAAATGACAGACCTTCACTTTCCTCTGTCCACATTCGTCTAGCAATCTGCAATCGGCTGTGGATCTAGCTGTCAGTAAAAAACCCCAGACTCTCCCATCATCTGCCTGCCTGTCAGTTAGACTTGTCTGGTGAGGCCACCACAGGTGTTAAAAGGCTGGCTGAGACTCACAGACAAGTACAAGGAGAGTCAGACACAGAGACTAGTACGTGCAATGCACAATCCCAAGTGAAGACACACAGGGATCTGTTTCTCAAATGCAGCCCAAGCCAGCGAGTGTCCTCATGTGCTGGTCCATGTGCCAGGCACTGCATACCTGCTCAGTGTTTCACAGCAGCCAGCAAGGTGAGATGCATCCTTCTTTCTCGGAAAACCATCATCCTACGAATAAGTTCCTGGGAGATGGGAAGGAAAGGAACTGGTTTGGACAGGTCTTCTGGCACCAAATCATTCCTGCTCCTGTGGAGATGAGTTCGGAGTTTTGTGCTAACATCACCTCTGCTTCACTTTCTTTTCTCCATGGCAGGTAACTTGAAGGGGCTCACTGACCATGCCATGGCACATAAAAGTACAACTGCAGAAATAGGAGGGGGGCTCTGGGCCATCTCAGAGGTTATTTGAAACCCTGCAGGTTTTCAGCAGGTGTTTCCAATCCATGGACTTGGAGAAGAATGTCAGCTAATGGCTGCCACTGGGCTGCCGGGCTTCCATCCAGGGACTTTAGTAGAGTCCTGCTGAAAGACATGTAAACCGGGAGTGGGATGGAGGCTGCATCCTGGAGTGTGAACATTTGACCATCCTTTACCCCAGCAGCATCTCCACGCAAGGTTTTACATAGCAGTGGGTTTGTGTTCCCATGAAACCGGGCCTGGCCAGGGACGAGCCAGCCCGAGACTCTGCCCCCACACGCTGAGGGCCCCATGCACGTGAAGGTGTTCTCACCAGTTCGAGGCCTGCCCTGCACAGCCCGGGCACTGCCCAACCAGGAGGATGTGTGTCTAGAAATGTTTCCCTGCAGAACTAGCTGAGTCTGGCTGTGCCTGGTTGAAGCCCCCTACATTCCAGAACATAAGCTGTGATCCCCAAATGAGCACACTTGTCCTGCGAGAGATGGACTTTGCTCTGGTGGTCTGTGGAAAGGCAGAGATGCGACACCCTCTTGGTTAAAATGACAACCAACTTTAAGAGACACCGAAACTGTACAATCCATCCTGAAAGTCAGGTAAGTATCAGCATCATACCTTGATTAATGACAACCCAGTTAAGCTTTGTCCTCCCATATCTTGTATGGCTCTCTGCAAAGGCTAAGGAAGGTTACATCTCAGGCAACCAGGAAATTTGAGTATGGATTTTGTCTTCAGTTTCTCATCCACTAAGTTGGGTTCTAGCCTCTGGAGCAAGACAGTCTGTGGAAGAATAGAAATGACAGCCTCCTGCAGGGACAGCCGTTCGGAGGTACCATTCCCAGGAAGACGGCCTGCCTCGTTATTAATGCAAACGTTAAGAGAAAGTTTCTGCCAGCTTCTTAAATTGTGCGAGATTGTCCAGTTTGAGAAAATTAGCTTTATGGAAAAGGCAGGCAGTGTATTTATTTATTTATTTATTTATTTATTTATTTATTTATTTTAGACAGAGTCTCACTCTGTGCAGTGGTGCCATCCCCACTCACTGCAACCTCCATCTCCCAAGTTCAAGCAATTCTGTGCCTCAGCCTCCCGAGTAGCTAGGATTACAGGTGTACACCACCACACCTGGCTAATTTTTGTATTTTTAGTAGAGACGAGGTTTCGCCATGTTGACCAGGCTAATCTTGAATCCTGACCTCAAGTGATCTGTCCACCTCGGCCTCCCAAAGTGCTAGGATTACAGGTATGAGCCACCGTGCCCGGCTGGCAGAGAGTGCTTTTAAAAGGAAGCCAGGATGCCCCCGCCTGAGACATGGGAATCGGCTCTCTCCAGTCAACTTGCATGGCCCAGCACGCTCCACTGGGGAACAGGCACAGTGACCTGGCCCAGAGTACTGACTGTGTCCCAGGGCCCAGGTACTCATCATACACCCAGCGGGAGGGCTGCATCACAAAGCATTTCCAACCCCAGATGGTCAACGCCTCCTCCACCCTCATCTTGAACTGCTTCTAATATTAGGCAGCTTCAGCTCAGCCTGGGTTGTGCCAGGCATCCCACCCAGAATAAGCCTTCTGGCTCCTGGGTCGGTTCTGAGACTGCCCCTTCCCCTTCCTGGCTCCGCACTCTCGGTTCTCCCTCAGGGCCCCCTCCCGTTTTCATCAGCAGCCAAATGAGAAACAAAGGTGAGGTGGACGTTGGACTCAGATGCACTCTTGAATCGCCTGCATTTTCTTCTTAATATTTTCTGTGTGTTTTCTTGGCAGCTATTTAGGGCTATTGGGATGGAAAAAGCAGCTGTAAAGCAAGGTGAGACTCAGAAAATGTACCCTCCCTGTCTGTTGACCCTTGATGTACATAACACAGCCTCCTTCCTTAGCTCTGTGCTTGCTCTGGGACCTGGGACCCTTGTATTTCCCACAAATCCATCCCCCCTACTTAAAGACATGCCTGGCTTGCAGGAATTCTAGAATGAACACGGATTAGAGTCTAACCGAGTCCTCTGCGGCATGAGACTGGACACACACCCACACACCCAGCAGCGTGCACAGCCAGGAGGCTGCGGCTGCTTCACGTGGAATCTCACTGCAAGTCACTTTTTATCGTACAGCATGTGACTCAGATGGGACACGTAAAAACATCTTCAAAATACGGGCAGATTGGATCAATGGACCCCATTTAAAATAAATAGTAAACTCTACCTCCAGACCTTTTATAGAGAGCTCATTTCGACAGATAAAAATGAACTGCTAAGCAGGCTTTTTTTTGCAGCAGCTCTCCTCCTTCAGAAACGAGGATCTTGAAGGCAGAGGCCAGCGTCACAGCCAGGCATGTTAATGAGTCCCTCAGGCAGATGGGAAATAATTCTGCCGGAGTAGGAGTTGATATTCAGCCTCCGTCTTTATTTTCTCTGACTGATGGGGCTCATTGCTGTTGTTTTCAGACTGAGGTCCCAGCTATTAGTTAATGGTGGACTGTAAAACATCAGCAAATATGCAGTGCTAAATAAGATGAGGAAAATCAATATTTGTTCCTAGTACATTTGTTGGGTCTGCATATGAGTAATTTTAATTTGAAAAACATGCAGCTTTAATAGGGGAATAACCAAATACTGCACACTTGCTGATTTTGGACATATAGATAGAGAGTAGACAAACAGCTTCGGAACCCTGAATTATTTAAATACAAATGGCCCTTCTTTTCCTCTGATGATTGTAGAATTAATGCCACAAAACAGACAAATGGGAAACTACAGGCCCATCATTAATAACAACAACAGCAGACTTTGAAACCAGAAAATGCGTGTGTTACACAGCTAAAGTGAATTTCAGGGAAGCTTTGATTTTTGTACTTTTCTCTCAGCGCATCCCAGGAAGTTGGGTTAGTTTATCCGCTGCAGTGATTGATGCAGGCGTGAGGTCAAGATGTCCAGTCCATTAGGGCCAAGAGGGAACATGAAAGAACCGGAACCAAGGCTTGAGGCAACCTAGGGGAACCAAAGACAGTTCATGGCCAAAGCCATAAACATCAAGAGGAGTAGATAAAGGAGGAGGTGAGGAAGTCTAGAAACGGCCTAAGTATTCATGGCATCAAGGCATCCCAGAGTGCCCCCTGAGAAATGACTTTAAGCGTCCTGTTGTCTGTGCTGAGACGTGAAGGTTGCAGCCTTGTCCTGACCTCACTCTCAGACAGACGCCGATCCTCGGAGCTTGGCAGATGTGAAAGCTCTCAGTGCCTTTGCTGTCTCTTTTTATCATCTGTAGGACTCACAGTCTGCAGGAGCCTTGAACTTTTTGCTGGGCTCTGGTTCTAATGAAAATATATCACAATAAAGACAAGACCATTAAGTCAGCAAAGAATGGATTTACAGGACCGAGAAAGCTTGTTGACAGCCATGAGCTCAAGGGTTTAGTTAAGTCACAACACATGAGCCTTCATGTCCTAGGGACATTGCTCTTCTCAGTCTGAAAGCTCAGCTCAGGTCTAGCCAGGGTCCTGGTGCTGTGTCCAAGGTGAGCTGATGCCTTTGGCATCCTGGTGTGACATCTTTACATTTAAACGACCAGAGATTGTGTTTCTAGTCAACCGCAAATCAGAAAAAGTTTATCTCCAGGGCCTTGGAGTGAAAGAGAGGAGCAGAGGGCAGGGGAGAAGAGAGGGCACTTAGCTGAAAGCAGAGCTTGGTGATCGCTTCCTCCTTCTGAGCTTTGGTTGAAGAATTGCACCTCAACAAGAAATCACTTTGACTTTGATGGGCACTTGCTGGGTAACGCTGCCAAGGCCACGCAGCAGGTGGCAGGAGAAGAGCTATTCCAGGGATCTCACAAACGGGTGCAGATACAAGCAGGACTTCCAGCAAGACCTTCTTTCAGATACAAGCACAGCCCCAGGGAGGCCTGAGTGTTCTTTCAGTTTGGCCTTGAAGTAGCAGCAGAATTATGATGAGGAGAGAAGAGGTCTATTGGACAAGAACCTTGTGAGATGGTTTGGTGGTGAGAGTGGGGAGGCAGGGGGAGTGGGCAGAGAGACCATCCCTTCCCTCCGCTCTTTGGTCCATGACAACATCTATTTCTCAGAAGCTCTGGGTCAGTGACCTCTCTCCGCCTGTCTGGGGGCTTCTTGCAGAATGAGTAGGACTTCTGTGATTGGTGATCTGGTGAGCCTTTTCCCCATAGGGGCCTGGTGTGTGCCCTGGAAAGTCAGTGGGTTAAAGGTTATCTTTTCCTCACAGCCTTTATGTCTAGGACTCTGTGTTCTATGAGGTTTAGGGCAGCTCAAATCTTCCATGAAGTTCACCCCACAAGCAGGTGATGGAAGGGTGTCCCTGACCCTACCTAACTTCGGTGTGAACTTCCCATTTTCTCAGCATGTCGAGCATTAACTGGCAAGTATGGTGGAAAGTTGCTCAGTATGGGTGGCAGCAGGGTAGCTGGAAGGACAACCCTAGATAGCACTGGAAAGTAAACATCTGCCCATGTTCTAGGGGGGATTTCCATGTCTTGGAGCAAATTTAACACTTTTCCAGTTGGGAGGGGGTTGTTGGGAAGAAACTAGTTGTTTCCAAAAGTCAAAGCTCATGGAAGTGTGGCAGTACACTCAGGGGTGGTGTCAGGCCTCCAGACACAGAGCACTCAACTGCTAAGAAGGTGGGTACAGGCACAGAAAGAAGGTGGCTCCAGGTGTGAACCTGCAAACGAAGAGTCCTGGGGTCAGAGAGGACCCAGTAGCAAAGCAAATTTGATGCATTTGTATAGTTTATGCATCAACTTGACTTGATCAAACCAAGGAGTGCCCAAATACTTGGTAATAAAATATTATTCCAGATGCATCTGTAAGAGTGTTTCTATGGGGTTAACATCTGGTTCAGTGGACTGAGTAAAGCAGTTGGCTATCCCCAGTGTGGATGGGCCTCATCCAATCCACTAAAGGCAGAAAGAGAGAGGAAAGCTCATGCTCACCAGCATTTCCTAAAGCTCATGCTCACCAGCATTTCCTAATAAGTCCCCTGGTAGATTGATGGCAATCTATTTCTCTACCCCTCCTTGTATCCATGCCCTCAGCAGCTTCTCCCACAGAGATGTGGAGTTCCTCTCCCCACCCCTCTAGTTTTGGCTTCCTCGTGATACTCTTTGGCCAATAGAATGCGGCAGAAGCCATGCTGTGCCCTCTGCATGACTGCTCTGGGACCCCTGTTCTGCCGGTGGTATGTGCTATTTTCAGTCACCGTTACATTGCTGTGGCAATAAGGGCAGCTAATGTTTGAAGTAGCTTTAATCGCTTTCTGGCTTTTTGCTCCCAGGTGGTCCTCAGAGAATACCTGAGCTCCTTCCGATATCTTTCTGCACAGAGCTGCTTGGCTGGGCTGAGGTGGACAGGCTGTCTGATTCTGTTGCCCTGTATGGTTGCACCCACTCTCAATGTGTCCCTGAACTGCCTTAAAATGAGCCCCCTTATCCTCTGGGGGTGGAGGGAGAAAATGCTAGCTCTGCTGTGAAGCCGCTAATCCTTGATCACTCACTGTTGTAATGTCTCAGCTCTCATCTACAAGCATGAGTCATCACCATTCTCCTGAATAACATGCAGTTCCATTCTGTTTCAATTTCTATGGACAGGGCAAGGTGACCACAGCAAGCCAGGTTTCCCAGACGATTTCTGTCAGTTGTTGAGAAAAATAAAATGGTTTGGTAGAGAAATCAGGTTTCTTGTTTTTTGGCAATTCTTCCCACGCAGCACTCTGGTATCTCAACTGACCTCCACCCAACCCTTCTTTGTTGCAGGAGCCCGTCTTCCCCTAGACCCTCTTCTGAGGACTGAAGAGCCAGGCAGGACCAGTTAATACAGGATCTTATGTCAGAAACTTAACTTCTTTAAGCTTCATGTGCTCATTATATCATACATCTGGGAATATTTTCTGTCACAGGTTACAGTGAGAAATGTAAAATATATATATACACCTGTGGAAACACCTACAACAATACCTGGCCCCAAGAAAAAAGAGCTCAGTAAATGTTACACTCTAGTTCCCTTCCCAAAGTGTGTGTATATGTATGTGTGTGTGTGTGTGTGTATATATATATATATATATATATATATATATATATATATAAATGGGCAGAATGAAGGGAAGGGTAAAAGAGCAAACTTCAGATTTCAAAGGTCAACCTGGGCCCTGGGTTTGGTAGTAAGCCAAAATCACTATCTTAGTTAAGATAGAAGTGATGTGGGTTGTGTGTTTGTATGTGTGCAAGCATAGGCGTGTGTGTGTGTGTGTGTGTGTGTGTGTGTAATCTCCTAAGGCAAGGCTTGCACCTGGGTAACCTGTTTGGGAACTGGACCCTAGAGGGCAGAAGTGCAGGACAAGGAGCTGAGACAACAAAGAGGTTTATCTTCTGTGTGTGAGCCCCCGCCAGTGGGATCATCTGAGGAGCTTATGAAAGGAGTCTCGGAATGGTTCACATGGAAAAAGAAAAGAGAGGGAAATTTGTCCTTACAGCCAAGGGGGCCTCTGCTCTTCTAGGCTACTCTTGTTTCCAGTTTCTTCCCACCCGAACAGGTGAACACAACACAATGTAAGTTTCTCAGAGCCAAGGGCAGAATCCTGGAGCTGGTCAGAGCGGGAACAGATGTGAACTGGTATCCTAATGAAGTAAGATTGGGACAGAGATTAAATTGGAGGGAAGAGCACAAGCCTGGACTGAAAGGAAGTTTTCTTCCTCAAAATGAAAAACATAAAGCTTCTTGAATCCAATGAGGAGTTAAACTAAACTAGGTGATAACTCGGTTTTCAATTCCCCCAGATACTGCATCACCATTTCTATGAAACTTTGGAATCCTGGTGTCTCTACAGGCCCTCTTCTGTTTGCCCTGCATTCATCTGACTGTCATCTAGTACCCCAGAAAGCTCATGTGGTAAGTGAATTATTGAGACACACAGCAGGGTGATGAATTTCAGCTCCATTCTTGGGGGAGCAGGAACAGGCAGACAAGCACAGTGAAGCTGCCCGCACCAGGTGAGTGCTGTACTGGTTAATTTACCTCCCCAGGGCCACTCAGCCCATCTACCCCATGCTGCTTGTTTAATACAGAGCCCAGGTTTTTACCCCATCTTTTGCTTCCTCCCCCAGCACCAGTCATCCGTCCTTGAGGTGAGAGTAGGGCTCTGGCATGGCCTCCATTGTGCCCATAATGGTATAAACCACAGCAGCCCCAGTGCCTTTGCACAGTCCCAGCAGACTGTGGCAATTCTGGCTTCTCCTGTGACTTCACAAGCCACATGTGTTCCTTTACCAGGGGATAGCATTCTGGCTTTCCCAGTAGCTATGGGAGTGGCCGCTGATGCTATCTGGAAGGGTGCTGGGGAATGCAGTCCCCCATGATGAGAACTTTGTCCTGGGAGACCAAGAGCCAGGAGGGAGAGACAGATAAATCCTTTTCTCTGTTTTCCTCTGGCAGATCCTTCTGTCTGGCCTGTTTATACATGTCTCATGTGACGAGAAATTAGAAATCAGTCATGTTTCCTTCCCTGTGAAGCTGTTGCAAGCTCAGAATCACCCTCTTCTCTCCTCATTTTTGGTGCTGTAAGATTGCACCGCTCCATGAAGTGGTAGGCCATGAGCTTTGCCTATATTTTACTCTATTCGTGCTGCCATAACAAAATACTGTAGACTGGGTAATTTATAAAGAACGGAAATCTATTTTCTCACAGTTCCGGAGGCTGGGAAGTGCAAGATCAAAGCACTAGCCAGCAGATTTGGTTGTCTGGTGAGGACTGCTCTCTGCTTCCAAGATGGTGCAGACAACAAAAACAAGTGACTGAGGCAGGTGTCCAACCAATCAAGGTGTATTGAGCCAGCCTGAGAGTGTGCCCACAATGCGAGCCACAGACACAACCATTCTTTCCAAAGAGGTTCTCAGCAGGCTTAGTATTTATACATTTTCTCTTAAAAAGGAGGGGAGGCAGAGAGGAGAATGGTTACATACTTCTGAGACTTTACTTCTCACTAAATCTATATTTTACATAAGATAAGGTGAACCTTTGAAGAAAAAAAGGAATATGGAAATAAAATAATTATGTAGCCAACTCAGGGAGGGGTGAAGGAATGATTAATTTCATCTTGCCTTTGTTCTGCACCTGGGGAGATAAGCTAGTAATTGACATTATCAGTGTGGAGCTTTAGGAACTAGATTTAGATTGTAGACCAAAAGTTACAATTGGCATGACCTGGCTCATGGAAGGCCAGCAAATAAGTTACTCATGAGTGGTCTGTGGGGCCAGACTTTCCATATGTCTGAGACCTTTTGCCTTTCCATGGGGTATCTGGAGGGTGCATGCTGCTAGTAACAGCTGCTTACTTTACTCATGTGTGTGTGTGTGTGTGTGTGTGTGTGTGTGTGTGTGTATATATATAGGTTTTAAGCCCTGCAATGCATTAGGTATTTGTTCTAATGCTCTCCCTCCCCTTCCCCCACTACCCCCTGATAGGCCCTGGTATGTGATGTTCCCCTTCCTGTATCCATGTGTTTCCATTGTTCAACTCTCACTTACGAGTGAAAACATGCAGTGTTTAGTTTTCTGTTCCTGTGTTAGTTTGTTGAGGATGATGGTTTCCAGCTTCATCCATGTTCTGCAAAGGACATGAACTCATTCTTTTTTATGGCTGCATAGTATTCCATGGTGTATATGTGACCTGAGATTTTTATTTCCCTTTGCAGTGCCTTCTTGCTTCATCCTCTGGAGAGAAGGAGCCCTGCGTCTTCAGGGAAGACAGAAGAGCAGGCAGGCCGGAGACTGTGATGATGCCTCTTCCACTCAAAAGGGAGGAGCCCTCACAGCCTTATCATCACCTCCTAAAGTCCTCACCTTTTAATTTGATCACGTGGGCCATGAAGTTTCAACACCTGAATTTTGGCAGAAATGCATTCAAACCACAGCAAACCCATTCTCCAATTTCTAAGAAACCTGGGATAATGCAAGTACATAGGACAGGCATGGGCAAGCGTCCTGAGTCCTGGGGCCAGGTGAAATCCAAGGTAACAAGGGAAATCGACGGTCCCAGCCAGGTGCATGGCTAGAGCAGTTCTTTCCATTGTAAGGACAGCGATGGAAATTTCAGCTCTACTTTTTCCTTTCCCGAGTTGTGTGATCTTGATCATCTTCCTTGCAGCTCATCCTTCATGTCCTAAAACAGATGATACAGCAACATCAGCAAGGTGGCAGACTAAGGAGCTTCAGACACTACTTACTACCCCCAGAAACATTTTTTAAAAACAATTAGAGGACCTTTGGAAAACAGCGAAAAGGTACAGGGGCCAAGCAAGCACCCATTCAAGAAAAAGCAACATTCAAAATGCAGGAGATTTTGTGGATTTGTACTCCCCTTTTCTGCACCCTTCCCTGGCACTGAGCAGTGTTGGTCTGGAGGAGATGGCAGCCCAGCTCCCAGTTCCTTCCCTCTAATGCTAGTGAGCAGAGTCTAACCTGTCTGGGAATAGCTTGAAGGATTAGTCCTGCTTTGTTCAACTCGGAGCTCAGAATAGGAGAAGCAGTTTAATTCAGATTGCAGGCTGAGAAAAAGCTATGGTAAGCAGCAGGAACTGCTCTTAAAAACTGCAGGGTGGCTACAGAGACTGAAGATGCCTGGGCAAGAGATTTCAAATGGAAGCATATAATAAACCCTCTAAGGGCACATAAAGAAGCCAGAACAAGACTTTTGGAAAATTAAGATGTCTAAAAGGAGCCATGTTTATGGGGAAATAGTTAAAGCCACATGAAGGCTCAGATAAAAGGCATACTCAGAAAAGACGTGAGAAGATCTTAAGCTACTCCTTGGGCTGACTCCAAGGCTCAGAACATGCCCTGAGAATTAGTGAAGATCTTCCCCATCACATAGCCTGTCCTCAAATACTAGGATAAGTGGCTGTTTTTTCAAATTCTTAATTCTCAACAACAACAAAAAAAAATCACAAGGCATATGAAGACACCAGAAAATACAACTTCTTCAGGGAAGAAAATGAAGTGTCAGAAACCACCGATAAATCCAAGAAAATGATGGAGGCAAGTCTCAACCCTTTTAGAAGTCTGTTTTGCCAAGGTGAAAGACACGCCCAGGAGAAAGGAACACGTACCCACAGGAAACATATGCTGTCTGTGCTTTTTCCATGCAGAGTTTGGGGGTTTCATTATTTAAAGGGAAAAGAGCAGGCAGCAGGAGAAAGAGGAAGAGAAAAAAAGGGAGGGTAGGTAAGGTAAGCAGTTGCGTTCCTTTGAGTCTTTTGATTATTTTCATCGAGTCCACATTTTTCACGTGAAAGGAGCTGGCTGAGGAAAAGTCAATTATGCATTCATCTGGTTCCATGAATCTGCATTTTTACATAAGATACAATAATCATAGAGTATAGGAAGCAGTCAGATATGCATTTGTCTCAGGTGACCAGAGGGAGGACTTTTTGTTCTGTCCTTTGTCCCATGCCTGTGAAGATAAGCTGTTAATGTACATTGTCGGGGTGAAATTTAACAGAACCACTTTAGGGTAAAGATCTTGGGGCCTATAGGAAATTTTCTTGTGAGAAAAACTTGAGGGAGGATGTAGCCATCTATTTGGGAACAAAATAGGGGGCAGGTTTGCATGACCCAGCTCCCAGCTTGACTTTTTTGCCTTTGGCTTAGTGAACCTCAGGTCCTGAGATTGTATTTTTTTTCCACACACCCCTGAAGAAACATGCAAATATCAATTAAAAGAGAGCAAGTGTGGCTATATTAACATCAAATAAAATACACTGTAAGTCAAAAACTGTTACAAGAGACAAAGAAGGACATTATATCTAGGTGAAGGGTGACTTCATCAGGGAACAATGACAATTATAAACACATATGCACCAAACATTAGAGCTCCTAATTATTTGAAGCAAACATTGACAAAATTGAAGACAGAAATAGATAGTTCTACAATAATGGCAGGACATTTCAATGACCCTACTTTCCACAGTGGATAAAACAGCCAGAAAGAACATAAATAAGAAAATAGAGGATTTGAACAGCACTGTAGACCAATTGGACCTAATAAATATATGCAGAACACTGCACACAACATATGAGGAGTACACATTGTTCTCAAGTAAACGTGAAACATTCTCCAAAATAGCCCATAGGTGTGATATTATACATATAACATACATATTTTATATGTATCATATATATTATGTATCTCTGTATAGAATTAATATATAGATACAGATAGAGAATGAGATTGTCCACGGTTTCTGGCTCACAACTCCCATCATCCTTGTTATAATGTTGGGTGCTTTAGGCCTCAGAAGCAGACCTCAAAAAACAGAACCTCTCTCGCTCTCTTTCTCTCTGTCTCTCACCTCCACCCTCCTTTCATCAGATCATTTTTCTCCACAAGACAACACTCTAATTTTCCCATCTTTCCATAGAGGACATCTGGCCTGTCTTGTCAGATGAGAAAACTCCTGCAGCATACCCTGGAGATGAGAATGCTGCAGAGAGAGGCCAAGACGCATCTGAGTAGACAGGCTTTGCTGGGTTTCCCCACTCAGTCTATCAGCACTAGATCGTACCCTTTTTGCCAAATCACATTTCTAACCCATGTTACAAATCCTTTATAAAACCCCAAAGAGGACAGGTTGGGGAGCTTCTGTATAGCTGAACATGTGGAGGCTCCTGGAGGGTGAGGCACCAGGAGAGCATGGAAGCTCTGGGCCCCTTCCCCCATGCCTCACCCTATGCACCTTTTCATCTTTATCCTCTGTAACATCCTTTATGATAAACTAGTAAATGCAAGCGTTTCCCAGAGTTCTGTGGGCTGCTCTAGCAAATTAGCCTAACACAAGGAGGGGGTCATGGGAGTCCCAATTTACAGTCAGTTGGCCAGAAGTCTCATGTCCACGGCAGAGTTGATTGCTTGCTTGCTGGTGGGGAGAAATGCTGACATGCTTGGTCACAGAAATTGTCTGTATTGATTGTTGTGGTGTGAGAGCAGAAAAAAAAAGTTTGTGCTTTTTTTCATTCACAATATATTAGGTCACAAAATAAGTCATAATATTTCAAGTATTGAATCATACAAAAATTGTTTTCAGAATGGAATGAAACTAGAAATAAGTTACAGAAGAGAAACCAGAAAGAGGAAATTATAGAGAATCGCAATTTACCACAACAGAAAGCTCTGAGCAGCAATCCTTGTGGGAAGTAGTGTGGGGACAGGAAAGCCTGAACTATAATTTGCAAATTGCTGGAGGCTTAGAGTGGACAAGTCTGAGAAATAAAATCTCCAAGGTGACTTTTCCATTGTGGGCTAGCCACATGCTATGGTTTGAATGTGTCCTTTCCAAACTACTATCCCTTGAATGGGATAGTATTAAAAGGTAAGGCCTTTGAAAGGTGATTAGACCATGAGGGCTGCTCCCTTGTGAATGAGATGAACGCCTTTATTAAAGAGGCTACGTGCTGTGTTGAGTGCACTTGCCCTTCTGCTTTCCACCATATGAGGACATGGTATTTCTCCTCTCTGGAGGAAGTGTCATTTGAGGTACCATCTTAAAAACAGAGCCCAGGTCCTCAACAGGCAACCAAACCTGCTGGAACCTTGATCGTGGACTTCCCAGCCTCCAGAACTGTGAGAAATGAATTTCTGTTCTGTGTAATTTACCCAGTCTCAGGCACTCTATTATAGCAGCACAAGTGGACTAAGACACCACCCTTGTGTGAGTTTTAACTTTTGGAGTTTTATTAGATCCTCACAGTGAATATCACAGAAAAACACACTCATGCTTCTGGCAGGGAGAGGAGGAAAGGAATCATTTCAAACTATGTCAAAGCATTCTATTTTCTTAATAAGGTCTGCCCTCAGGAGAAACTATTCAACCAGAGCCTAACGTGATGAGGTTTTATAAGAGCCTAAGTGTCCTGGAGAAAGGGAAATACCCCAACAGCCATGGTGTCCCATCTAATGGAGGGGGAAGGAATTGAGAAGCACATGTGAAGTTCACGATACAGAAGCACAGACTCACTAAAAGGCTGACACCTCATCATCTAACCATAAGACTATGGAATGCTGCCCTTCCTTTGCATATGACCACCACATTCCTAAAAGTCTGTTCACTGCAGTCCCTTTCATCAAGGATATTATTTACGGTTACCAATTAAAAATCACAAGACACATTAAGAGGTAAAAAGCACAGTTTGAAGAGACAGAGCAAGCATCAAAACCATAATCTGATATAGCAGAGGCATTGGAATTAGCAGACTGAGAATTTAAAACAACTAGACTGAATATGCTAAGGGCTGTAATGTATAAATCAATTGGCATGCAAGAGTGGCTGGGAAGTGTAAGCAGAGAGATGGAAATCCTAAGAAAAAATAAAAAATACTTGCTGGACATCAAAAATACTGTAACAGAAATGGAAAACGCCTTTTTATAAAAACACATTTTTATAAAAACGCATTTTAGGCATATTAGTAGATAGACACAGACAAAGCTGAGAAAAGTCTGTTTTCAGCTTGAGGGTTTATCAACAGAAACCTCCAATACTGCAAAGTAAAGAGAAAAAGACAGAAAAGAGAAGCAAAACAGAACATACAGGAACTGTAGGACAACTACAAAAGGTATAAATATGAGTAATAATGACTCTGGAAGGAGAAAAAGAGAGAGAAAAGAACAGAGGAAATAGTTGAATTTATAATGACTGAGAATTTCTCCCAAATTAATGTTTGGCACCAAACCACAGATCCAGGACCTAATAGACATCTACAGAACTCTTCACCCCAAATCAACAGAATATACATTCTTCTCAGCACCACATAGCACTTATTCTAAAACTGACCACATAATTGGAAGTAAAAAACTCCTCAGCACATGTAAAAGAACAGAAATCATAACAGAGAGTCTCTCAGACCACAGCACAATCAAAAAACTCACTCACGGCTGGGCATGGTGGCTCACGCCTGTAGTCCCAACACTTTGGGAGGCCAAGGCGGGTGGATCACGAGATCAGGAGTTCAAGACCAGCCTGGCCAAGATGGTGAAACCTCATCTCTACTAAAAATACAAAAATTAGCCAGGTGTAATGGCAGGCACGTGTAATCCCAGCTACTTGGGAGGCTGAAGCAGCAGAATTGCTTGAACCCGGGCAGCAGAGGTTGCAGTGAGCCAAGATCGCGCCACTGCACTCCAGCATGGGCGACAGACTGAGGCTCCATCTCAAAAAGAAAAAAAAGAAACTCACTCAAAACCGCACAACTACATGGAAACTCAATAACCTGCTCCTGAATGACTACTGGGTAAATAACAAAATTAAGGCAGAAATAAATAAGTTGTTCAATGAGAACAAAGACACAACGTACCAGAATCTCTGGGATACAGTTAAAGCAGTGTTTAGAGGGAAAAGTATAGCACTAAGTGACCACATTAGAAAGTGGGAAAGATCCAAAATCAACGCTCTAACATCACAATTAAAAGAACTACAGAAGGAAGAGCAAACAAATTCAAAAGCTAGCAGAAGACAAGAAATAACTAAGATCAGAGTAGAACTGAAAGAGACAGAGACAAGAACATTGCCTGTTTTTAATCAGGTTCTCACTTAGGTGAGAATGTGACCAAAACTTAGGGTTCCAGCGCCACTCTCAGTTACCATCATTTTGGGTTTCTGGTCTCAGCATGTTGTTCATAGGTTACAGTGTCCTCATGGTCACACATTTCTTTCAGGTCCTGTCAATGTAGCTGAAGAGAGACCATTTGACATTCTAGAGATGGCTGCACGCAGACATTTAAAACTTTTGAGAGAATACAGTGCACCAGGGAGACTACTATTATGACTATTGGGAAGATAATATTGAGAGTTTGGAGTATGCTTCTTATCCAGGATCCCCATAAACCAAACCACCTAAAATGAAATCGATCAAAGAGTGAGCTAGATAAAGAGTCTGCTCACTTAACTAAGCCGTCTCTTTTCTAATCCCCTACAAGTGAGTCTCTATACTACCCAATGTTTTCTCCATGCGCCGCAAGTGTTAGCAACTGCACAGATACTTCTGTTTAGCCAGTAAGTAATCTAGAGCAAATCTATTATTTAGCAGAACTTTCACAAGATAATTTAAGATCTGTTGTGTAACCATAGCCTTTACAGTAGAATCTGCTATAGAGCCTATCATGAGGGATACATTTTTAATCATTGCCTCTTTTACTCCAAACCATGGATAAAGGACCTAACAAATGATGCCCTTATAGAACAGTGAAGCCCTTCTGGCAATGTTCTTTTTAACCCACGATGTGGGTTAAGAAGAGTGAACCAATGCTCTGTTTCTGACTGACTATGAGGCAACGTATGTACCATTAAAGTTTCTCACCTACATTGGGCCTTCATCTTTCACCTATCAAGGTATAAGGTTATCCATGCATAAGGCTGGCTGCAAAATCCTTTGCAAATAAAGTATACCCATAAGTGCACACAGCAGACCCCCTTTTCAGTTCTATTGTTCACAGAGGCATAAGCAAGGGAAAAATATGCAAATATAAGAGTCTTATGACAGTAGAGAAGTCTTGATCCACGATCTTAGAAAAAGCTGTTCACATCAAGGATGCCATCTTCTCTGGGAGAGAAACTTCCCTGGTTAGCTTTACCTTAAGTGTTCCAATGGGTGTACAGTTCCAAGAATGTGGAGGGACTCTACTCAGTTGTGAAATTATGAACCCAATGTTCAAGGTCCTGAGGTTTTGTTTCAGTGTGGATGGCAAGGGCTGTCTTTCTCTGATATTCTCAGAAGATCCAATGTTTGGGTTCTAGACTGTGAAGGGGTTGATTGTCCTCAGTTCATGAACCATAAAAACCTTTCTTTACCTGGTGAAAATACTCTGTAGCATAATAATCTACTGTGATAACATTAGCCTTCTTGCATGGGAAAGCTTTTATACAATCAGAAAACATGCACTGAAAATGACAATGGAATGAAATTTCTCTATAAATGTTTAAAAGGCTCATCAGGTAGCTGAATGTTCCTGAAGCTTTGATTGCCTTCCCAGGAATATGGATTTGACAAACCAAACATTGGTCATAAACTACTTTAGCAATTTAGAAGTCACCACACCAATACATAGTTTATTTCATTCATTTTATCTTTTCCAGGGTGAATCATGTAATGAGGAACTTTTTAATTACAAAAGCTATAAGCACTTAGGAAGGACAAAGAAGCTGTCCTGGTTCTCCATGAGTCCATGCTTAACACTGGACTTGCATCCTCTTGAATACCAGTTGTTTCTCCAATTTAGGTGCACAGCACTGATAACTGATGGGTTACTATAGGTAATTTGACTGAAACCATGGAGTTTATTCAAATTGTATATCTAAACAATTTCAGTATTGGCTGATTTAGCATGAAAATCTGGCAAAACATTTTCTTGGTATCAATTAATTTTTGTTCTCCTTGGGTTAGCAGTTTTATAAACCATCAGTCCTTTCATTAAAGTTCCAGGAATTCTTACCCAGTCCAAATCATGATTTTAAAGTGACCAGAAACCTGTATTAAAGAGTGCTTTTCAGAGTCCTTTACATCCTTTCATGAACCTCCTAAAAGATACCATATTCTCAGATTTTGTGTGCTTGCAACGTTTTCAGAAACTGCATCAGCATTAAGCAATTAACAGTGGAAATGACTTTAAATAGTCACAGTTAGAGACACAATTGACAAAGCAATCTAGTTATTTCTACGGTTTTAATAACATAATAATCGTAATTATGATTTATAGTATATACTCAGACACATTCGAATTTTAGAATCCCATGTAATTTTGGAGCATATATTAATATCATTCACTAAAATATAGCCTGAAGAAAGTTACACATTGTTTTTTATTTTGACAATGCTTCCCGTGTAACTTAGAATGTCAGATAGTCCTGTTTACCTCTTTTTTGGATGTTTCAGGTACCCTCTGTAGTATCTCAAAGTTAGAGGTTAGAAAAGACCATTTTGAAGCTGAAATTTTGATTTTGGGAAGCCTAACAAATATATTAAATGTTTAAAGCACTTGATATAAAATAGAATTCCAGGTCACCATAAGTCATTCATTTAGCCAAAACGATGACTTAAAAAAATTTCTAAGCAAAAAAACTTTACTCATTGATAGAGGGAAGACTTAGCTTTCCAAACAATCTGTCTCTTGTCTTTCCCTTCTTTTTTGGTAGTTTATTCAAAAGGCAAACAAAAATCTTTCATTATCCTTTAATATTACATGAAAGTCTTGTTCAAGATAGAAAGCCAAATTTCACTCTTGCATTAATGTAAGTGAGATAGCAACACACGGCCTGGGGGCAGTAGCTCACACCTGTAATCTCAGCACTTTGGGAGGCTGAGGCTAAGGTGGGCGGATCACAAGGTCACAAGATCGAAACCATCCTGGCCAACATGATGAAACCTCATTTCTAGTAAAAATACAAAAATTATCTGGGTGTGGTGGCATATGCCTGTAGTCCCAGCTCCACGGGAGGCTGAGGCAGGAGACTTGCTTCCCCAGGAGGCGGAGGTTGCAGGGACTCGAGATCACACCACTGCACTCCAGCCAGGTGACAGAGTGAGACTCCATCTAAAAAAAAAAAAAAGCAACACATATAAAACTGTAATTACACCAATTTAAAAATGAAAATGTTCATATTGAATTAAAAAGAAGAATCCAAATTACCTATTTGAGGAATACTTAAAAATAAGAAATTAACGTTGAAAATAATGTTGGAAAAATATACCAGATAATATTGGAGGTCTCATATTACTCTTTTGAAAAGTAGAAGACATGTCATTATATCAAGGAACAATGGAAGTTCATTTTCAACTGGGTATAGAGCATGAAGATGCTATAATCATCAGAATGTGTTCATTTACAATATATGCTATAAAAGCATTTAAAGAAAGTAATTGTAAGAATTAGGAGTAGAAATAAATTACTATCTCCTGTAGATTTTAACAAATCTTCTCAGAAATGATCAGTCAAGCAGACCCAAAAAATTACGTAAGTATTAATAACAGTCAGAAGGTACACATACATTTTGGTCTCACATTGTTGAACACAGAAAAACTTGCATTCACTAGGCCAACCAATAGGGAATCCACAATAGGACCCTGCTTTCTGAACTGCCTGTGGGCCTGCACATGTTAATTGGCTCCGGCAGCCTTTCCCACATGGAACCTCACAAGTGAACAGGGCCCCACAGAAACAATTTGAGTGAACATTGTCTTAATTACACCAAGGAAGGGACATAACCAGGAGCAGCCTAGGCGCAGAGGGGATGCATGAATACATTGCCTACAGTGGATTCCTCAGGACCTCGGGCTTCGTTCCTCCATGAAATCTGGCTGGATACAGAGTGGGGTCATGCAGGTGTAGACAGCAAGTGGACTTTCTTTCGTGGCTGCTTTATTGCGCTCATAAAAACCCACGAAGCATGGGCTGAAGACCACAAGTGAAATGACCTGGAGGAAGTTATGTGCTGTATTCTTAGTGTTGTGAGCCCCCTCCAGTTACTGACACTGGAATCCAGCCCAGCACATCCTCACACTATTCATCATTGTTAGACCTAAGTCGGTACATAAAACACTGCTTTATGGTGTATTATGACTCCTGTGAAGAATTTGTTATCCCAATTAGCAGAGGTAATCCTGAAATATTTATGCATTTGAGAGAACTGGTGATAAAATACTGTTGTTAATTACAATGATTCGTTCAGAAAAAGTGAATCATATTACGCTGATTTTTTTATCATTATTAACAGTGTGGTCTCTTTGATCACAACTGCTCTCTCATACACAGTTGAATAATCACGTGGACTTTATTCTGTAATTTCTCATTCTACAAGGTAACTATAGAGCAATTTAAATGCCTGTCTAGCTTATGAACACTAATTGCTTTTAATCATGTGATGTGCTATGACAGCTCTCTCCCTTGCAGATGAAGCTCATGGGTTTGAAAATAGCACCCAAAGCATGGCCCTGATAGGAGGCGGCCTCCTGGGCATGGAGAGGCAGGCAGGGCAGCCTTCTGTCTGAGGCTAATCTGGAAGGAACTCGCAGAACAGACTTCAAGTCAACAGTGTTATTCACTTTTTTATTTTTCTCCATCTGCTTCCACATTCACCTACCTTCTCCTCCAGTCTTGTCTAGGATTTTAGCTGGAGGTTTTTATCTGTTAAGATAGAGTAGTGTTTCATTGACCATTTCATTGTCCAGTGTCCTACTTCTTATCTCATGTCTCCAAGATCACTCAAGCCTGTGTGCCTCCACGTGAGCAGCTCAGACACCCCCTGGGCAACCAGCCACCCTGGGAGCACTGTCCTGGCACCTGCAGCTGCCAGCTTTGCAGGCCTTCTCCCCTCAGTCCATCACGTTCCCATCTGAAACCCCCTGTTGTCAGAGAAAGCAGAAGCAGATGCGAGCCAGACAGCTCTCCCGCGCTTTGTAAGTAGCTTCCAACAATATGAGCCAAGGGCCAAGCACCCTGGGCGGCCACATTGGCCTTTTCCTTCTTTTCTCTGTTTTTTGTTCTGTTTGGTTTTGTTTTTAATAGAGACAGCATTTCACCATGTTGACCAGGCTGGTCTCGAATTCCTGACCTCAAGTGATCCACCCACCGCAGCCTTCCAAAGTGCTGGGATTACGGGCATGAGCCACTGTGCCTAGCCGTTTTTCCTTTTCAACAGAATTAGTGATGATCTCCTTCCCAAATTTCAGGTTTTAGGATCTGTGGTTCAGATACACTATACTGTCCTTAAGCATGTGGTTAAGGAGCTTATACATAGTTAATGTTTGACCTTAAAAATGTTTTTATTTTAATAAAAAATAAAGATATATGTGTGCAAGATGTGAAAGTTGTCAGATTCAAAATAGAGTCACCTTTGCTAAAAAAAAAAAAAAAAAAAAAAAAAGCAAACTAACAAAAACCACCCTGACACGTAGAAATAGAGAATCTAGAGAATATGCCACAAAGGGAGAGTTGTCCTACATAAAAGTCCGATAACAGAAACCACCGTGAAATACTCCGCAAAAAACACAACCTTGCACAGAGACCATTGCACCCTTACATAAAACATTTCTGCAAGGATATCTGCCCAGCAACTGCCTTTCCAGCCTCGAACTGGTGTCACCCTCGTTGTGGATCCTTGTAGCCAAGGACAATGATTTCAAAACAATTATGTAATCCTCCTTTTTTTTTTCCTTTATTTGTCTACACTTACCTGGCAGGAGAGATACCAGGATCAGGAAGGTGTTTTCCCGAGGGAGGCTCCTTGCGCTCTCATGATTTTCCCCAAGTGCAGGACACTCAACTGCATAATCTGCGTAGTGGGAGATAGTGTTTATGCCCTCCCCTGCAAATAAATCCATTAATAAAATTCAAAAATGAAAAGCTTTTGTCTTTTTGTACCTCCCTAAATATGCGCACACACACACACACACACACACACACACAGTTTGCAATGCCACACGTATTCCTATTGCAATACCCTATTCCAGAATAAGTATCATTTTCTTTTAGGGAGGCTCTCTCTGCTTGTTATTTAGGTGGACAAAAATTTTCAAAATATCCAATAAAGCCAAAGCACATACAATGAAAGGTAGCCAGACTACCCCAAGGTAAGAAAGTGCCTGGTTTTCTCCCCAGACACACTTGATTCTATCAGCTCTCTTTTCTGTTTTACTTCATTTTTCTTTGTTTGCTTAACTTTTGAGAAATAATGTATGCAAATACAAATACTTCTGCCCATGCAGCATTTTTAAGATAGTATTTTGCTATACAAAAGTACATTTTCTATGCAAATACAAATACGTTTTTTCCTTTGACACCAATGAAAATATGTATACTATGTCTTCTATAGTTTTTTATATTTTACGTTTTGGAGATAATTCCATAATATCAAAAATAGAGACTTAATTCTTTTTCTAACAGATGCATGATATTTCTTTCTATGAACAACTCTTCATTATTCATCTGGCTCCCTGTTGATGAACACTTGCTTAGATCCAGACTTATTCTTACAAAGTCATTCTTGTACGTTGTTTTTTTCAGGGAAGTGATCATACCTACATGTTAAATTTCCACACTGGAAATGAATGAGACAGACTATGATTCATTTTAAATTTAGGACAACATTGCCAATTATCCTTTTGAGAGGTTTTATAAAATTGACATGCCAACTAACCACCTTATTTTTCTAAGCAGTTGTTTTCCGGACTTTGTTCAATGAATTCTGAAAAATCACATTTTCTAAATATTTTTAATTAATTATTTGGATATTTTCAGATATATAATTACATCTTGTAAGATAGTGATAATTTTATCTTTTTCATTCCATGTATTGGAGTTCCTTTTTGTGTGTAATCTAAGTGACCAGTGTTTCCAGGGCAATAAAAATAAGAGATAACCATGGATATTCATGGTTTGTTCTTGCCTTTAAGGAGAGGAGACCCAGGTGTTTACAGACAGCAGGGGTTTGAATTGTCTTTAGAGGCATCTATGTGGAGACATGGCTACAGATCAGTATGTTATCAGTCAATCCCTTTGTCCTTCTGAGCCTTATTCTTGACATCTTTTCAGCATTTTTGCATAGTCATACCCTCTTTCTCCTTTGACGTCTATGATGCAGTACTTCATAGCATCTTATAGATTTACTAATATTGAACCTTTTTTAGAATCCTGGGACGAATTCCACATGGTTGCATTGAGTGATCTGCCAATATCTTACTCCGGACAGTTGCACGGAGAATCTCTCATATTTCTGGACCTGCTTTGTGAGAGTCCAGGACACAGATAGGCCGGTCCTCCCTCCTTTCCCCATTATTGCTGTACAGCAGCATGGGTATGGTACCCCAAGCTTCCCGACTCCAGGTCTCCAATCTGTCCTTTCTCACTTGCATTCTAAGATATTAAATTGTCAGAAGAAACAAGCCAAGGAGTAACTGGATGGGCTTCCTCTAACTGAAGACACCAGTGAGAAGGAACACAGACTTGAGACCACCTGCCGTGGCTCTGCCTGCTCACATGTGCTTTAAAGCTTAGTCCAACCCCTCTGCAGATGGACAGTCTGATGTCTATTTCTGCCACCATTGTAGCCACCAATACTTGACCAATTATCCCCATTTATCAGATACAGAACCTGAGGTCTGGCAAGGTAACTGTTGCCTGCAGTCACCAACTAGTGATCTGCTCATCATCTCTGAGCGCTGCAAGGAGTCAGGTCCACCTGGCTTTGAAACCTGGGCTTTCTTCACGATATCCTGTTGCTGTCTGCTTTTATTTGCCTCCAAATGTTTTCCTCCATTTAACATTTAGATGTGTTTCCCTATGTAGGTGTATGTATTCCTAAAAATAATCCCCCCTCCATTATGACCATTTTGTTACATGTTTGTTTGGGGCAGACTGTCCTTTCCACTGGCATCTTCCAAGGAGGAATCGCAGCTCAGAGACAGGAACCCTTTACAATTAAATACACTCTATAGGAAATAATTCTTTCCTGGGTTCCTCTCCCTTCTGTGCCACATTCCTTGCCTCCTCGATATTTCAGAATCCATCCTTCTACTCCCTCACAATCTATATCTTGTGGCTTTCTTACCAATGTATTGTTTCCACCATCTTTAGGATTCTTGTAACCTCACTAGCAATCCAGAGTGTTCATCCCACTATTATCAGGGGCCTCTGGAACCGGTAGAATGCAGCGTTCATTCTCCTGGGAATACAGGTTTTTATAATACTTAGGATCACATTATCATCTAACATTTAAGTCTTCCAGCAAAATACAATAAAGGTTTCAAAATGGAAGTATGTTGTCATATAACAAAATATATTGACATAAGCAACTATGGTAGCTTAGGATAACATTGTGGGTTACTTTCTAATTTATTTGCACAGAGATTAGTAAGATAAACTATGGGAAATCAATTTTGACTTTAGGAATTTAAAATTATTTTGAACTAAATTCTGTCACCATTTGCCCATCACCTAGAGGCCAACAAACCAACCACAAGATTAAGAATGATCTGAGAGCTACTCAACTATTATTCTACTACCTTATTTTTATGAATCATTATCCATTATATTTTCCAAAACATTTTGATATGGACTGTCTACATAAACTCCAATAGATACTAAGATACTGTTTTCTTGTTTCAGTTTTATCTTCATTCTGTATATGTAGATATTTTTAATTTGCCAAATGCTTGAATACCCTGCACTCATTTGAGGACAGGGAATAGATCTGAAGAAATAGATTCTTTTGCAATCTTTAATCCCCTAGAGCAAATACAATTTAAGAAGCTGACACATCTTTTAAGATAATTTGCACACCAATTACCCTGGAGATTTTATTTGTGCAGAGATTTCTCTGCAAATGTGATACCTATTGACCCAGTTGAGTGATGCCTTAAAGAAGCTAAGTACTAAAATCATAGCTTCTAAAAGTTTTGCCAGAGTTAAACTCCACTCACACATCGTCTCAATTATTCCAGCTCTGCAGAAAAAAAGTCAAATGTGCTAGTCTTCTAGTCTCTCGCTGTCGCCCCGGCTGGAGTGCAGAGACGCAATCTCAGCTCACTGCAACCTCCTCCTCCCAGGTTCAAGCAATTCTTGTGCCTCAACCTCCCAAGTAGCTGGAATTACAGGTATGCACCACCACGGCCAGCTAATTTTTTGTATTTTTAGTAGAGATGCAATTTTGCCATGTTGCCCAGGCAATCTGCCCGCGTTGGCCTCCCAAAGTGCTAGGATTATAGGTGTGTGTCACCACACCTGGCCTGACTCTCCATTATTTTTAATATGAAGAACACTTCTGATTATGTTTGGAGAGAAATCATATAGACGGCTAAAGTGAAATCAGGTTAACGACATGGATCAGTGTGTGTTGGTCGTGACAGTGCAAGCAGATTGGATCCCTTAACTAGATCCAAAGCAGGACTAGAAAAAGGACATTTCAAAAGTGAGACTCATTTCTGTCACATTTTATCAACTAAGTCATGATTCCCTAGGAGATATGAGCTCCCCAGGGTCAGGGGACAGCAGGGATCATAGACACCTAAGGCCAGGAGGAAGCTCACCAGCCCTTCTTCCTCACCCCACTGCCTCCAGACAGAGAGGACGCAGTACCTGTACCCTCCTCCTCTGATACCTTGCAGATGCTCTGTTTGGAAGATTCCTTTTTTTTAACTTTTACTTTAAGTTCAGGGGTACATAAGCAAGTGTGTTACATAGGTGAGCGTGTCACGGGGGTTTGTTGTACAGATTATTTCCTCACCCAGGTATTAAGCCTGGTAATCATTAGTTATTTCTCTGCTCCTGTCCCTCCTGCCACCCCCCACCATCTGCTAGGCCCCAGTATGTGTTGTTCCCTTCTATACGTCCATGTGTTCTCACCATTTAGCTCCCACTTAGAAGTAAGGGCCTGCGGAGGATTCCATCAGGCCCCTCTACCTGCCATCTGCACACTATCCCCGGCTGATACACAGGAGGTGAGTCGGAACTCAACGTGGCTCTCCATGTCAATTCCCAAATTGGCAGCCCAGAGTGTACTTAGCCCTGACTCTCTCCCTTCCAGTCTGAGAGCCCCCATGACTGGATCGTCTGTTCCAAGACCACATTCTGAACATCAGGAACCCAGCCGCCACCCCGCTGCACCACCCATGCCTCTGGTGCTGGGTTATGGACTGTGTGCGATCCTAGCACTCCCTTCCGCTAGCGGCAAAACAAGAGTAGTCTGAGAACCCACGTTGGGCCTTTTCTTCCCAGTCAAAATTGAAATTGTAGTCCTCAGCTGTCACTTTTCTAACATCAAGAACACGACCTCAAAGAGAAAGCAGGCTGAGGAGAAGAGCTGATCCTAAATGCCTGGGACATCCTGGGTTTCCTGAGAAAAGGGTTTTTTGGAGGGGCATGTCCAGCCTCACAGTTCCCTGGATTTATTCTGGATGTTTCAGAAATAAATAAAATGTGGAGAAACTCATATGTATAGAAATAACCTCTTAAATTATAAGAGATGCAGCCATACAGAGAGACCCCCACCCCGCAGGACCCCAGCCCCATCCCACTGTAACCCTGAGAGCCGTGGAAGCCCTGGGAGCCCTGCAGTCCTGTCTCCTCATGAGTTCAAAGAAGTGGCAGCAATATACAAAAATACAGCAGAAATGAATGGAACATGCATTCAATTTCTTACAAAATAATCAAAGCGGGAAATAAAATTCTTAATTTACAGGAAATTTTAAAATCCTCCCAACATTCTCCCCTCTAAAGCTTTTTCACATCCTGGATGACCACCGCCCTGCAGCTCTATCCTCCTCGTTCTCCTCCACACCCCTTTCAACCCGAGCTGCCCCATGGTGAGGCTCCACTCTCCACCCACTTCTTCACCTCTGTGTCAGAGACTTCCTGCTGGCTTCGGTTTTACCTCCCTTTGCCCATCACTCAGATTAGATACAAAAGGAGGGCAATAGACCCAACAAGTGTGAATCCTTAGCATGACAAACACCTAATACTCCATGAGTTTTTTTCGTTTCCATTCCATTTGTCATGCAGCAGATTCTATTTCCTAGCACCACAGTTCAGTGTCCTGTTTTCTTGCCTGTATCCGTCTGTCCCCTCGTGCACACACGCACACACGTGTACATACACACACATGTGCACACATGCACAGACAGATGCACACATGCCTGCATGCATGCACACACACAGGCACACACACATACATATGCACACATGCACACACATGCAGGCACACACACACACACACAAAGTGGGTGTCTGGGTCACCTTTAGGGATGATTGCAGTGAATTAACTCTGTTGTCTTCCAGGCTTGTACATGTAAGGATTGAGGATACTCCTGGATACCATGAATTTCTCATGGGTAGAATCCTTAAGGCACAGAATCACAGCTCCTCTAACTCATTGTCAGCCTGGGTGGAGGTCAAGAAATAACAGCAACAAAGTATTTCCAAATATTATACCTTTTGGAAATCAAATTAAATCTCCACCCAGCTCTCTCTTACTCCAACAAAGGATCCTTCTCAAACATTCATTCTTCCCCAATCGACTCCTGCCATCCGAAATTATTTGCCTGATGTCTATCCCCGGTGAGATAATTACTTTAAATGCTCAAATCATTCTGTGAACAAAACATCCTGAGGGAAAGAATTTTTAAAAATACAATCAGATCTGGAGTTTTAGGGAGTTTTTATGTAGCTCTGTATAATTCAGTCCTTCTCCAGAGGAAGGATTCTCAAGACAAGCCATGTGGCCTCCTCACGTCCAGCCTGGCCAAGTCTGATAGTCACCATTCCATCTCCCATGCATGAATGTGTTCCCTCAGCACACATGGGAACTCAGGTTCTACAGAGTATTTCAGCCTTTAGCCACCAACTTCTGCCTTCCCTCCTCACAGAAGATATTAAATAAAATAAACATTGGAAACAAACCATGGAAATGCCCACAGAATGCAGGGCTGGACATCGTGTCAGCCCTGGTGATATGCACTGGTGATGTGAAAATCAGATCTCTGAGAAAACTCAGTATTTTTTAACTAGTCTGAGTTGGGGGATAATCCTGCTTACAAATACATATTCAAAGATGACCAAGAAATAGTTAACTTATTTCATCTTCAGTTTTTTGGCTTAATTTTTGGACAATATACCCTCACCTTAGAGAAGGCAGGAGGTATCAACACTTACGTTTCTTACATGATTCAACCCCAAAACAAGTCTGGCTGAATTTCAGGATCTTCATGAAACTATCTGTTCATGGCTGGGTAGTAAATAAGTAATCTTTCTAAGGGGAGGTCTGATCTTAGTACCCACTCCTGGGTTCCTGAGGAGTAATCTCTAAAGCCTTGGAATATTCTGGTAGTAGTCTTTGCTATTCATAGTGGGCCTCCTGGGACCACACCTGGTAGTTTATGCTATGAGTGGATTCTGTATGGAGGCTAACTACTCCAGGAAGACCACTTGAGTGATTAGATGGTTGGGGCTTTGAACCATGCAAGATTAGCTTGAGCTCCTGGAAGGAAGAGCAGCTGGAAAATGAGTTCAGTTATGTGGTTAATGATTTAATTAATCATGCACATGATGCATGATAATAAAAACTCTGGAGACTGAAGCTCAGGTGAGTCTCCTGGTTAACCACACTTTATGTGCATTGCTGCACTTTGATGATGGGAGGGTATTGCACACCCGAGGTTGACAGAATTGTTATGTTTGGAACCCTCCCAGACTTCTCCCTGTGTTTGTTTTGTTAGCTCGTTCTATTTTGTATCTTTATGCTATAATAAAATTGTAATGCAAGTATACTTTTCTGAGATCTGTGGGTCATTCTAGTGAATTATCCAATCCGAGGGAGTTTGTGGTGACCCCTAAATTCGAGCCAGCTGATATGAAGTGATGCTGGCCCTGGGGACCTAAAACTGCAGCTGGTGTCTGAAGGGAAGACAAATTTGTGGGACGTAGTCCCTTAGACTTCGCAGTTTGAATAAACTCCTTTATAATGGATACAACCAATACTTCCTAGAGCTGTAAATCTTCTGATTCTTCCAGGCAAGGTGCTATTAACACCTCCAGGCTTTATGTTCTATAGTGGATTCCTGGCCACTAAGGTAACGTGGTCTTGTCAAACCTGAGTTTCCAAGGGATATGATTAAACTGTTTTGGAACAAGAACTTTTAGTGAAATCACGGGACAAACTTCACCCCCTTTCTTTCCTAACTGTTCCTTGGCTTATAGATTGCTGGTAAAGGAAGAGTACTTTGATACCTGGTGGGGTTCAGAGGAGAACAACAGTGCCACAGTTTCAGGAATATCACTGAGCAGGTTTATTTCCCAGCCTTACTAGTCTTCCTTGTTCCTAAGGAGACAGATACCAGGCTCTGGTTGGCCAGTATCCATACTAGGAGAACTCTGGACTCCACCTGAATTTGTACCTTCACCATTTCTTCCCCCCAGGTTCAGTCTTTACATCTGCAAAGTGTGGGAAATGCCAGCACATGGTGGTGATGATATTCATTGTAATGCTAATGGCCCAGACTTCTTAATGGGACAAAAGTAGTATATATCAAGGTTTTGCAACAATTGAAGATGCTGGATCAGTGATGCAGGCTCCAGTTCAGGGGTGGTTCAAATGAGGGGAAAAGTGGTCATGTAAACACAGGTCTCAGAGGAAACGGCACAGAAATAGATTATATGTGGTCAAGTGGAAGACAGGAAAAGAAAATTCTGCATGGATACACAGCAAAGTTTCTCACAAATAGACTTATTCCTGCAGCATATTTCATGATAACCCTTAGGTTTCCATTTCATTTCTTACCTCGTGATATTTACCCATAGCATGTCGGAGGCAACCCACAGTATGTCGGGGGCAATTTTACCCACAGTGTGTCAGGGGCAACTCAGTATGTGATTCATGGTATGACGGTGTGAGTAGCGTGTTTCAGAGTCACCAGAAGATGAGAGTAGACTTGGCATGAGGGTTTCAGGGTATTAGGAAGTGAAAGCTTCAAATATTGCAGATATTGAAAAGTTATGGATTTAAACCAGATTATTCCATTGGCATTCCTCTACATAAGGACAGCAGATGTCCTGAAGTGAATTAAATGTGAATGCAACATGTTTAATCTAGTTTGATTCCCTTTTGGTTCTTGGGCCATAGGCAAACCCCTAGGGCTGATTAAACCATTTGAGAGTGAGAAATACAAATAAAATTCCAAGCCGCCCCACCAACCAGCTGAAAAGTCCTCCTCTTGGCCAAGGGGACCCCAGATAAGTCTTAAAAATTGAGCTCCCAACTATGACAGGACAAGAGGTGGGACATGCCTCATTACACCCCTTCCCTCACTAACTACATTAGACTTTATTTCTTAAGAGTTTAACAGAATCCAGTGCTTTTGAAAGAGAGACTTGCTCCACCACTGATTTCAACAAACCTCCTGATGCTGCAGTCAGACCCTCTCCCCTTTTTGCAGTTTCAGAACAACAGCCAACCAGCATTTTCTCCTCATAAGAGATCACGAACCACAACCTGGCTCTGGCCGGTCCATGAAGGCTGCACACAGGGCACCTCTGCGTCCTCCATGTCACCTTTTCATGTGTATAGCCTCACTCTAATGCATTTAAGTGTTAAGTCTCCACTCCAAAGTGAACACAGGATTTATATAACATGTATGTTTGCTTACTATATATGTGAACGTGAATATCCATAGTTCTTCCCATAACCTGTTCAATGTGTCTTCTTAGCCAGCCTATTAGCATAACTTCCTATCTCATCCATCCATCTTCGAAGTGCCTGCTTTTGGTTCTGCTGGAGTCTGTGCTTCCCAACCTGTAGGGCGGCCAACCTGCAGGCTGCAACTCTTTATAAGAAATAAAGCTCTCCTTTCCAAATCTATAGGTCTTGTGATTTTAAGGGGACAAGGGTGAGGAGCAGATCTAGGCCAGCCAGGGTCTTAAGCAGGGAGCTGGTCAGTGCCAAGACCAAAGAGCTAGGAGGCTGCCCCTGGTCATCCTCAGCCAGAGCATCCTAAGACCAGAACTCAGTTCCAAGTGAGATCAATGCAGGAACCAGTACAGAGAAATCCAGAGGGAAGATTTAGCAGCCAAAGGCATGCAGGCTCAAAGGATGTGGCCTGGAGATGGAGTGAGTCTTGGGGCCACCAGATATATAAAGACAAGTTGACACGAGGACCCCCAGAAGCAAGAGAAGGACTGGGACTGAAAGGCCTTGCCCAAGATCAGGGCCCTGATCCTCCTGCCCCCTAGCTCCCATTCCTCCATAAGAGCTCTGGCTTCCCCAGCACTTCTTGTCAACCTCATAGATATTCCCAAATCATGTTATGTGACATGTGACAACATGAGACCAATTTTATGGTCAAGCCCCGTGCTCAAGATACACGCTAGGAAGTGATAAAATGTGCAAGTTTCTGACAGCAAAGCCAAGGTTTCTTGCACATTTCCAGTCTGTCTCTCTGTGCATCGGTGCTCTAGCCTGGGGACCTTCAAGTCACCAAGTACTGCTCCCCACATCTGAACTTGAACATCTGAGAATGTGGGAGAAGGACTCAGCTGCTAATTTTTTAAAAAATGACTGCTCCTGTTTGCTGAAACGAAAGCTCTACTTGAAAGAACACAAGGATACCAAGTGGGCATGGGATGGCAGAAGATGACAATGTGACAGCAGGGACATGGTGTCTCTTTCACTAATTGCTGCAAACAACTGAATCTTGCCATCAGGGCCTAACCCCAAGAATGTGATACCCAGACAGCTCACAATGGGTCTCATCGTCTTGTCCCGGCTCATCTTCATGGCTTTGCACCCCACCAAGGCTGCTCCTATGATCCGCTGTTTCCCTCTTTCCCTCTTCCTCTCTGATATAGTTTGGCTGTGTCCCCACACAAATCCCACCTTGAATTGTGATAATCCCCACAGTCAAGGGCAGGGCCAGGTGGAGGTAATTGAATCATGAGGTTGTTTCCCCATACTATTGTCATGGTAGTGAATAAGTTTCATGAGATCTGATGGTTTTATACATGGCAGTTCCTTCGCACAAGCCCTCTCTTGCCTGCCACCATCCATGTAAGATGTGACTTTGTTCCTTCTTGCCTTCTGCCATGATTGTGAGGCCTCCTCAGACAGGTGGAACTGTGAGTCCATTAAACCTCTTTCCTTCATAAATTACCCAGTCTCAGGAGTGTCTTTGTCAACAGTGTGATAACAGATTGATACATTCTCCCTCCTTCCCCTTCCCTCCTTTCCCCCACCACATGTTCTCACTTTCACTCTTACTGTCACTCTATCTCTGGAAAGTATATAAAAACAAGAGCAAACATACAAATCAAAAAAGTTCATAAAGATTTCCTCAACCTGAAAAAACCCTGGGAAAACTGCTCCCATTTGAGGCGAAAGCTGCACCTGATGGCCCTTGCAGTTCGCAGGAGCACAATCCCAGAGGAAGGTGTGGAGAGGCTTCATGGGCGTCTGGGTAGATTATGGTCATGAAATGGGGTTGCTTACATCTCCCTACAAAGAGAGTATAGACAAGGGTAATATAGCTGCTGAGAAATGTGGTTCTCCTACTCCTTTAAAATAACCAGAATGGTTCTGTTTCCAGGAATGTGGGAAATACATACTTTTCCCTGATCTTCCCACTCTGTACAGTTAAAGACCCTGGAAATCATAAATAAAGACTATAAGCAGACTATAAAAGATAAAAAGAAGAAGGAAGACTGGCTAGGAACATTAAGACTCAAAGAATGACACGAAGGTCAGCTTCCTGGGTTTTCCTTTTTCCTCCTGTATCCTAGATGTGAAGCTGGAAAGTTGCAACCCAAAAATGCCACCAGGTAAAGACAACAAAGTCGCAGCAAAAACCTACTCTTTCTGGCCAAAAGACTAGTGAATGGGCAGCCCAGCAAGACACAACACCTGTAGGCAATAGCTGCTCCACTCCACCCATCACCACAGAAAGCAGGGCCAGGTTGGGGGCCTAGACCTCCACCTTCACTGGGCTGTCACCAGGCACATCTCCCTCTCCCTGCTGGGGTGGCGGTTGAGCAGGCCTAATGCAGAGTCAGCTTTCACCAATGTGCAGTAGTGAGGAGGCTCTTCTCCCAGCAGTGTCACTGGAGGCTGTGTGGGGAGCATAATGAGGGCTTCCAGTCTGCCCCACCGAGGGAGGCATCAGAGACATCAGTGGAGGTGGGGATGGGCGGGGTGGAGGGTGGGGAGAAGCCAACTTCTGCCCAGCCCAGCAGGAACAGATGCCCCCACCTCCAGAGTTCAACTGAGCCCACGTGGGCAGTCTAGATTCTCTGACCCAGCACTGAGGAGGCAGTCCCTTCCTTTCCGCTGCAGAAATGGTGCCAGAAGAGGTCAGCTAAGACAGAAAACTTAAATAAGATCCAGAGTCATACAATATAATGTTCAAAAGGTGCAGGTTTCAGTCAAAATTCACTCATCACACAAAGAACCAGGCTGATATCAAACCAAATGAAAAATTGGAATCAATAGATGCCAATGCCAAGATAACAGCTGTTTGAATTAACTCACAGGGATTTTAAAGCAGCCACAGTAAAAATGCTTTCATAAGTCATTGTGAACATGCTCAAAACAAATTTTAAAAAATAGAAAATTTTAGCAGTCTCATTAAAGATAAAGAAGCTATGAAAAAGAATCATATAAAAATTTTAGAACTGGAAAACATAATAAACAAAAATTTTAAAACTCAGTAGATGGTAACAACAAAATAATGGATGTGGCAGAAGTAAGCATCAGTGATCTGGAAGACAGAAAAATAGAAATTACCCAATGTGAACAATAGAGAGGCAATAGACTAAAAGTAAAAATTAAACAGAGCCTCATAGACCTGTGGGCTAAAGCAAAAGTTATAACATTCAAGTCATCAGAGTCCTGGAAGGAGAGGAGAAAGAGAGGGTGGGCCTAAAAAAAAAAAAAAACTACCTAAAGAAATAATGGCTGAAAACTTCTCACATTTGGTAAAACATATAAACCTACAGACTGAAGAAGCTGAGTAAACCTGAAACAGGAAAGCCTCCCCAAATACACATCAGGGTAATGTAGTTCATCAAAGTAGTCAAAATTCTGAAAACTGTAGGCCAAGGAGAAATCTTGAAAGTAAATGAGAGGGAAATGACACAATGAAAGTAGAGAAAAAGTAATTCAAAAGACAGTGGAATTCTCATTAAAATCATGAAGAACAGAAGAAAGTAGAACATTTTTTTCAGGTGCTGAAAGAAAATAACTGTCATCCCAATATCTTATAGTTGACAAAAATATCCTTCAGAAGATATAAAGACATTCCCAGATGAAAGAAGACTTAAGAGAATTTGTCACCAACAGACCTACCCTAAAAGAATGGTTCACAGAAGTTCACTGAAAAGAGCAAAAATGACAAAAGAAGGAATCTTAGAACATCAAGAAGAAAGAAAGAACATGGTAAGCAAAAATATGGGTAGATACAACAGTCTTTCCTACACTTCTTGTGTCTTCTAAATTATGTTTGAGGCTAAATTAAAAATTATAACTTTGTCTAATGTGGCTCTATGTAGGGTAAATATTTAAAACAATTATACTATAAATTGGGAAAGGTAAAGGAATATACAGGATGGTTCCTTTTATAGGAATTGATAAAATGATGACATTAAAATATATACATATATATATAGAGAGAGAGTCATGCCTAGAGCAAACACTAAACAATGTTCAAAAAGCTATACAAAGAGCTACACTGAAAATCACTCTAAATAAATAAAAATGGGATTCTAAAAATCATTCAACTGACCAGAAATCAGGACTAAACGTTTAAACAAAAAATACAATAGCTACAAATGAAATAAAATATGTAGAAATTAACTTAGCCAAAGAAGTGAAAGATCTCTACAATAAAAACTATAAAACATTGATTAAAGAATTTGAAGAGGACATCAAAAAATTGAAAAATATTTCATGTTCATGGATTGGAAGAAAGTAGAGTTAAAATATCCATAGTATCTAAAAGTCAATGCAATATGTATCAACATATCATTGACATTCTTCACAGAAATAGAACCACAAAAGACTCAGAATAGCCAAATCTGTCCTAAGCAAAAATAATAATAAAACTGGAGGAATAACATTACCTGACTTCAAATTATACTACAGGGCTATAGTAACCAAAACAGCATGATACTGGCATGAAAACAGACACATAAACCAATGGAACATAGTAGAGAACCCAGAAATAAATCCATACATCTACAGTGAACTCGTTTTTGACAAAGGTGCCAAGAACATACTTTGGGGGAAGGACAGTCTTTCAATAAACGGTGCAGGGAAAACTGGATATTTTTATGCAGAATGAAACTAGAATCCTGTCCCTCACTATATACAAAAATCAAATAAAAAACAAAAGACTTAAATCTAAAACCTCAAACTATGAAACTACTACTGATAGAACTGAGTGGGGAAACTCTCCAGGACATTGGACTGGGTGAAGATTTCTTAAGTAGTGTCCCCCAGACACAGACAACCAAAGCAAAAATGGGCAAATGAGATTGCATCAAGTTAAAAAGCTTCTGCACAGCAAAGGAAACAATCAACAACAAAGTGGAGAGACAACCCACAGAATGGGAGAAAATATTTGTAAATGATCCATCTAACAAGAGATTAATAACCAGAATATATAAGAAACCCAAACAAATTAATGGGAAAAAAATCTAATAATCTGATTTTAAAATGGGCAAAAGATCTGAATAAACATCTCTCAATGAAGACATACAAGTGGAAAACAGGTATATGAAAAGATGCTCAACATCACTGTTCATCAGAGAAATGCAAATCAAAACCACAATGAGATATCATCTCACCACAGTTAAAATTGCTTTTATCCAAAAGACAAGCAATAACAAATGCTGACAAGGATGTGAAGAAAAGGGAGCCCCCACACACTGGATGTAGGAATATCAATTCGTACAACGATTATGGTGAACAGCTGGAGGCTCCTCAAAAAACTAAAAGTAGAACTGCCATATGACCTGAAAATGCCATTCTAGTTATATACCCCAAATAAAAGAAAGCAGTATATCAAAGAGATATCTACACTACCATGTTTTCTGGAGCACTGTTCACAATAGCCAAGATTTGGAAGCAATCTAAGTGTCCTCAACATATGAATGGATAAAGACGATACGGTATATACATAAATTGAATTACTATTCAGCCATAAAATATAGTGAGATCCTGTCATTTGCAACAACAGAGATGAAACTGAAGGTCATTATGTTAAGTGAAATAAGCCAGGCACAGAAAGACAAACTCCATGTTTTCACTTATTTGTGGGGGTTAAAAATTAAAACAATTGAACACATAGAATAGAAGGATGGTTACCAGAGACTGGGAAGGGTAGTGCAAGGGTGGGGAGGAAGTGGGATGGTTAAGGGGTACAAAAATATAGTTAGAACGAATAAATAAGATCTAGTATTTTTTAGCACAACAGGGTAACTATCAGTGAAATTAAAAAGAGAATAACAATGGAGAAGATGAAAGAAGTCAAAAATAATTTAATTATATATTTAAAAATAACTAAAATAGTACAATTGGATTGTTTTGTAATACAAAGAATAAATGCTTAAGGGGATAAACACCCCATTTACCATAATGTGATTATACACATTGCATGCCTACATCAAAATATCTCATGTTACACACAAATATGTGCACCTATTATGTACCCACACAAATATATTTTTTTAGAAAGACAGAAAGGAAAAACAAAAACAAAACATAAAATGTGAGACAAGCTCTAAAATGTCAATAATTATATCAAATGTACAGTATATAAATATATCAATTAAAAGACTGAGAGTAGTACAGTGGATTAAAAATTTAAAGAAACATGTTAGCCAACTACATACTATCTATAAGAAACTCATATCAAATATAAAGATATTGGCAAGTTAAAAATAAAAGGATGGAAAAAGATATATCATGCTAACAGTAATTAAAGGAAAGCAGAACTGATTATGTTAATATCACATAAAGTAGACATCAGAGAAAATTGCCAGAGACACAGGAATACTATGTAATTACAAAAGGGTCAATTTACCAACAGGGCCTAGCAATTCTAAATGTGGGTGCATCAAGCAGCAAAAACTAGGTTTTAGCATACTAAAAACTATGTAAAGCAAAATCTGATAGAATTGAAAGGAGAAATAGAAAAATCCACAATTAGAGTTACAGATTTCAAAATTCCTCTCTCAACAATTGATAGAACAACCATACAAAAAAAAATCAACAAGGGTACAGAAGAATTCAACAACACCATCAATCAGCAGGTTCAAGTCAAGATTATGAAACACTCCACCCAACAGCAGAGTATCCATCTTTTCAAGTATTCAAACAACATATACCAAGATAGACCATATCCTAGGCCACAGAACAAACTTTACTAAATTTTAAAATACTGAAATCACACATTGTGATCTCTCCCATCACAGGGAATCAAACTAGAAATCAATAAAAGAAAGATAAAGGAAAACCTCTGAACATTAAAAAACTAAGCAACATATTTCTAAATAGTTCATGGATCAAACAGGGAAATAAAAAAGATTTATTGGACCTATAGAAGGTAACAACACACAATGGGGCATAGCAGAGGGTGGAGGGTGGGAGGAGGGAGACAATCAGGAAAAAAAACTAATGGGTACTAGGCTTGATACCTGGATGAAGAAATAATCTGTATAACAAATCCCCATGACACGAGTTTATCTATACAACGAATCTGCAAATGTACCCCTGAACTGAAAATAAAAGTTAAAAAAATTAAAAATATTTCTTAAGGAGAATGAAAAACAAACTAAACTGAATAAAAAAATCCAATGTATCCAAATTTGTGGGACACAGCTATAGTGCAAGAGGAAACTTTCCAGCACTAAATGCAAGTATTAGAAAAAAGGAAAAGACTCAAATCAATCTAAGCTCCTACCTCAAGAACATGGAAAAAGAAGACGAAAATAAGTCCAAAGCAACTAGAAAGATAAAAAGAATAAAGGACAAAAATCAGTGAAACTGAAAAGAGAATAACAATGGAGAAGATAAATGAAACAAAAACTTCATTGACTGAAAAGCTCAACAAAACTGACAAACCTATAGCAAAACTGACAAAGACATAAGAGAGAAGACTCAAATTACCAATCTCATGAGTGAAATAGGAGATATTATTGTAGACCTTTGAGGCATGAAGAGGAGAATACGGCAATACTAAGAACAACTCTGTACTCATAATTTGACAACTCAGATGAACAGTTCCTCAAAACACATAAACGACCACAGTCAAACCATAGATGATTTACATAGCTCCATAACGATAAGAAAAGATGGCATAGTTCTCAATTCATCTTATATAGTTAGAATGAACCAAATGGCAAAACTAGACAAAACCAGTAAAGAGAAAGAAAACTAAGACCAATATCTCTTGTGAAAATAGAAAGAAACATTTTTAACAAGATAATAGCAAATAATAAAAAGAAGTAAACACCATGACCAAATGAGTTGTATTCCAGGGATATAATCTGGTTTAAGTATTAAAAAAGCAATTAATGTAAACCACCAAATCAACAGGCTAAAGAAGAAACTATATGTGATCACATCATTCAATGGAGAAAAAGCATTTGACAAAACTGAACACCCATCTATGATAAAAAAAAAAAATAACTCTCCTAAAATATTAAGAATAGAGGAGAACATTCTCAACTTGATGAGAGCGTCTATTATGAACATACAAGTTGAAAGTAGCAGGGTGGAAGATGATACATCATGCAAACAGTAATCAAAGGAAAGCAGGGGTAACTGTATTAAAACCAAACATAATAGACTTCAGAGCAACTGTATCAAAAGCAGAATTTAATGAATTAGGGAAAAGGAAATACAGTAGAACCAACACGTAAGTTTAAAAGATATTGCTTTGATTCTATTTCCCATAATAGAAAGGATATATTCTTAACTTGGGGTAAGCACAAGTACACCTTAGAAGAAATGATGATTGGAAAATAAGTGTTAAAGGAGAGAAAATATATAACATTCAAAGGAGACTCATTTACTTACACAGAAAAACAAATGTAAACCTGATGAAATAGGTAATTTTCTACTGGTAAATATTCTTTACCAACTGATCGCAGTAATGATATGAAATCTAAAAGAGAAAATCTTCTCTTCATAGATAAAACAGAGAAGACCTTCAGTGAGCTTGTACCCTGCATGCCCCCCAAAACCCTCAGAAAGCCTCAGCCCAAATGGTCAACATGGGTAAATAATGGTAGATAATAAAACTTCAAGAACAAGATAATTTTATGTTACTTGAATTGTTCTGGAGCATAGACAAAGAAGAAAATATTCCAAATTATTTTATATGGATCAAATGTAATTTTGTATGAAAAAGGAAGATACAAACAAATATCACCTATAGACATGGATGCAAACATTCTAAACATGTTAGCAAACAAAATATAGCAGCCCTGAGGTGCCATTTCTTACCCATCACATTATAAGATAAATTACAACAAATCTTGCAGTGACTTATGGGGAAAAGGCAGAACAATATAACCCTTTGGAGGAGAATTTGAAAATATCTGACATTGATTCCACGTTACCTTTGACTCAGCAAACCCATTTCTAAGACTTTAAAAGTGCACCTGCTCAAATGCGAAACAATGTGCTCGAGTTTATTCAGTGTGGCGTCATTTATAGCACAAAAATAGTGGAAACAATCCAATCCAAATGCCCATCTGTAGAAGATTACCTAAATAAACTACCGTGTAGCACCACTGGATCACCATGAAGCTCTTTTTAAAAATGGAGGCAGACAGCTTCCATGGACAGCATGTGGAATAAGGGGTGACTTTCAGGTTTTATTGTAAAGTGGAAAAACAAAGAAAACCACGTGCAGGGCAGGGCACATAGGATGCCACAATTTGTTTAAAATTAAAAGAACACTATAAATATATAGGTTTCTATGTGTAGATGTTAATTTGTTTTGTTCTACTTCAGAAAGAAACACTGAAAGGATAAATCAAATGCTATCAAAATTCATCATCCGTAGGCAAAGGGGCCAAGTAAAGGGAAGAGAGATAAAGCTCGACTTCTCGGGGCACATGTATATAAAGTCTTAACACTTGAGCCATGTAAAATCTTACATAGTAAAAAATAATAATAAAATAGAAAAGAAAAATAAATTCTAAAATTGAAAACAAATAAGCCTAAGCTTATTTATCAAATTTATGTATCAAATGAGAAACATCACCACACAGAGAAAATATTTACTTCAAATGAGTTTAAACATAGCCCTCTATGTATCTTTGGGGAATGCATTCTATTGACAAGAAGAAGTGCAACGAAAAAATTATCTTTAAAAACTAATTTTCATTAGTAGCAATACTGATATAGAAATGTTCAAGCTATTTTGTGTATACTGTACAGAAACGAACAAATAAGCTAGTGTTATTAATGCAGTTCTTAGATGAGAGAGAAATCATGCACAACTATAAAAGTTCAAAAACTCCTATAATATAAAGTTTTAATTGGAAAAATTTAAAAGGCCCCCAGCACTGCTACAGGTGGCAGTGGGCACCCAGTGCAGAACCAGCAGATTGTGATGAGTGCTTGGTACCACCGTGGATATAGTTGATTCCAAGGGCAACCCAGATGTCCTCTGTAGGTGCCAGAGGATGACCAAAAGACAAGCCAAGGCACACCAAAAACATACAGGCAAGAATCCAAAGAGGCACGTGCGGGACAATTTAGACATCAAGAAAAATCACTGTAATTGATTTCAAAATATTGAATGAATAAGACTGTATGTGCCCTTAGTGGGAAATAGGAGGGAATTGAGAGAGGACTACACCTTTACCCTCAGTGGAGGTGACTGACCAATTTCTTTTCCTAAACATTGATTATTAATGGGAATAATTAATCATTTGTCATGCCTGTTTATAAATAATTTAGTCACCCTCAGTTGACAAGGACAAACTCTTCTTCTTAGGAAAAACACCAACTGAAAGAAATGACAGAATTGGAAAATGACCTTTCTGCAGCCCTCAGTGATGAATTGATTCCAGCAAGGATCACCAGCGGACACTAAGTCTGTTAGGCTACGGTTCATGGGAAAGCCCCATAGATTACTTGTTAACTTTAAGAGAAAAGTTAATTTTACAGAGGAGAGATCAGGTTGCCCCCCCATGAGCCAATCGGTGAAACTTGATGTCAGCAATTATGGGATGCAGAATTAAAGAGAGAGTGTTACCCATGAAATGTTCTTGCCAAAAACATTCAGTCTGAGTCCAATCAAGCCATTAGACCAACTTCTAGTATACAGGAAATACGGGGTACAGGGGAATAAGTTAAATGACACCATGGGAAATAATAAGATAAATCTGATATCAGATACTCTACATGACATCTAGCTCTGTCTATCTAAAAAGCTTGCAGTATCATGGAAAAGAAGAAATGGCAATAGGTCAGTCCTAGATTAAAGGAACCGTAGTAACAACAAGCCAAGGTACTGCAACCACTGGTCAAGATTAATTGGACCAGAGGTCAGCAATCGGCCCAAAAACTGGCCAGTAGGGATGCCCTAAAATGACAACGGCCAACTGCTACATCCACCTTATCAGCCACGGGAAAGGCACCAAAATAGGAAGTGAGAGAGAAAATGAGATAGGCAAGCCTCACAGGAGAGTTTTCACATTTCTGAAGATTCTACTGAGTCTTTGGAATAACCCCATTACATAAAGGAGCCTGATTGTTTCTCTTCTTTGAAAGTTGGAATAACAGGATCTGAAACCCAGGTCGTTCCAGTATATTCTAAGAAATTTCTTTTTGATAGTGACACCAGAGACCAGATGCAGGACTGAAGGACTCTTCATGTCAGAGAAATCACATGTCATTCTGAATAAAAGGTTAGGATTTGTGCCGGGCACAGTGGCTCACGCCTGTAACCCCAGCACTTTGGGAGGCCAAGGCGGGCAGATCACCTGAGGTCAGGAGTTCAAGACCAGCCTGGCCAACATGGCGAAACTCTGTCTTTACTAAAAATACAAAAATTAGCTGGGCATGGTGACGGGCACCTGTAATCTCAGCTACTCGGGAGGCTGAAACAGGAGAATAGCTTGAACCCAGGAGGTGAAAGTTGCAGTGAGCCGAGCTAGTGCCACTGCACCAGCCTGGCTGACAGAGCGAGACTCCATCTCAAAAAAACAAAAAACCAAATTAGAATTTGGAGCCCTCTAGTTTTTTGCTGTTCATAGTGTGGTCTGTGGACCAGCACCATTGGCATCACCTGAAAACTCATTAGAAATTAGAAATGTTGTAGTCCCAGCTACTCGGGAGGCTGAGGCCGGAGAATGGCGTGAACCCGGGAGGCGGAGCTTGCAGTGAGCTGAGATCCGGCCACTGCACTCCAGCCTGGGCTACAGAGCGAGACTCCGTCTCAAAAAAAAAAAAAAAAAAAAAGAAATTAGAAATGTTTATTTTAACACAGTTTCCAAGTATGCATTAAAATTTGATAAGGCCTAGCCCGCATTGAAATCTCAGTCTTTCATGACCAAACATTAACTCTGAGAATCAGAGAGACGATGCAGTGGTTGCCACTGGGAAGTTTAGGCTGGTGGGTATCATGAGTGCATTTTCCTTAATTGGGTCTTAGTTTGGGTTTCCCCAAAAGCAGACCCTTAGATAAAAATGTGGGTACAAGTAGTTTATTTGGGAGGTGATTCCAGATAACATCTTTGGCAGAGTGAGAAATGAGACTGGAGGGGCAGGCAGCTACAGAAGGCTATGTTCCTGGGTGAGTCACCACTGTGGGCAGCTCAGTGTCCCTGCAGACCCTCTAAGAGCCTGTGCAGAACATGCCTCCGATTCATCCCTGAGGAGCGAGGATGCTGGAGTGTGCATTCTCCATCCCCTGGCCAATGATCATTGAGGGCTGCTTCCAGAACATTCTCTCCCAGAATCTCTGGCTGACTCTGTGTGTGAATTAAACCCTTTCTTGAGGCCAGGGCCCACCTTCAGGTAGAAAGATGCAGGAGGCCTCAGCCTGTAGGTAGCTGTGTGGAGGTGGTCACTGGTGGTGACTGCCCAAGAGGCACAATGGGGCGTAGGCAGCACCTGCCAAATGCTGCTTGTGGAGCACGTCGCGTTAGGGAATTGTGACAGAGCTCTGGGCAGCATGCTGGGCCTGTGGCTGAATGTGGAGACGTGTGGCACGAGACGTGTGGTGCCAGCTGGCAGCACCCCTGGGCTCATCTGGCCCACAGCTGCACTACCAGCCCTGCAAGAGTTACGTGACTGAGCGAAGTTGGCTCATTTTCATCAGAACTTTTTGGCAACGGCAGGCGTGCTACTCTGTCTTCAAAATAATTAGCTCACTCATGGGGAAATGCGCTCTGAAAATTATCTAAGAGAATTAATTGGCACATTTTAGTTGGAACCAGAACTTGTCCCAGAGAGTATCAGAAGTCGCATGACTATAAAACCAGGCATTCCTTTCATCTTTTTCTCCATCATTTTGATGATATATTCACAGCCATCAAACAAGAGGAGACGCTGGTATATATTCATGAAAGGAGAAGAAAGGAAAGTGGAAAGAACAGAAGGAAACACTGTTATTCCCACAGTCTCAAAAAAAGGTTAGCTCAAAGCATATAATGGGGGAAAATGGCAGCATCTTTTTCTAAAGGTTTTGTTTTTGACCCAATTTCAAGCTCCTTCACACATCAATCAACGTTTCCAACATGGAAGCACCTTTTAGTCTACACCAAGTCTCCCGTCAGAGCAGGAAGGAGTGTCGAGAGGAAAATCATATGAGACAAAATAATAAAGGCCCCTCATAGTTTAAAGCTGATGCAGATTTTCCAGATATAATGGTGATGAAGCAACCACCAGAGAGAGAATGTTCTGGTCTTACAGCCCAAGTGCTAGTGAGTCTATTGTATGGCAGAAAATGACAGAATAGCCTCGACTCACAGCTCTTCTTACAATGTGTAGGTCTGGCGACTAAGAAAGCAGGCATTAGTGTGTGTGCTGCAGAAATTATATTTCCTGTAGGTTCTCACAGTGATCATCAATTGTAGTTTTTCTCTTAAATACCATTACCCTCTGTGGGGCTTATTCTCACCATATGGAAAACTAAGGGAATTTATCATCTAAGGTCTCTTCTTTTGCTAGCTATCTCAGACTTTTGCTTCTATTATTTACTGTTATTGATGTGACAGAATCAATAGTTATTTATAAAATAGGATCCAGCCTCCTAGGCTTTCATTCCATTCATTGACGAGAACGAGAGTGGTGTGAAGACAGAGGAGGGAGAACAGGTCAGGTCACTGTGGCCTTGAACCACCTAAAGAAACAAAGACAGTCCAATGACAAAACTAGGACTCCTTGACCTCCATAGAGGGACATGAAAAGCTGAATACAGTCTTAATAAAATATATTTGATAGATAGCATAGATGAGACATGAGAAATGGCAAGAGGCAGAAATCAAGTCCAAATCCAAAGACAAGAATGTTGTCACTTTATATTGATCTTTACTTATTAGAAAAACTGGGCTTCTTTCAAGTCTCTGCTAGTCATTGTGATTATTCAAGAGCCTCAGGAACTACAGAGGAGAGATGTGGATGGAACTAGGCAAGGAGGGGCCTGGGCAATGGGGCTCACAGGCTGGAGGACGGTGGGTCCTGTGAGGCGCTGAGGGGTCTGGCGTGCTCAGACCAGACCCAGCCCATACGCAAGGGGCAGACGGCAGTGAGCAGTGCCTGAGAGAAGATGATTACTAGAAGCTGGGCTTTTCTTGCTCTTGTTTGAAAAGAAACTAGTAAGCCAGCCAAAGCAGAGATTTGTGAGCTCATAACCAGTCCCCAGGAAGGACGCAGAGTGCCTGGTCTTAAGCCTGGATTCCACAAACCCCAAAACCTGGATTCCACGGGGGGCCCCTCACTCTTTACCTCTGACCTCCGCTTCTCACTGCATCTCTGCTTTCCTTCCTCATTGCCTGGATCCCTCTCAGGGCAGACACAGTGCCACCTGGAATTCCCAGGACAGACCTCCTGCCACCTTGCTGCCTGAGCAAACAAGCTTCACTGTCAACAAGCTATAGGGCTTTCCTTCTGAAGGAAACTCTACTGAGAGTCACTGCTGTCCAGCTTCAGACCTAAGGTGCTGTTAATCTCTAGAGCTGCACCTTTACATTTTCAGCAGTCTTCCTCCAAGAGGCACATGCACATCTCTGGAGGGCTCTCCCTCAGCAACAGCAAATTAGAAAACCTAGCTGAGAGTTGTTGCAATTATTTTCCTTGATTGACTTTGTAAAGCACTTATTTTTTTCTTTATATCAGGAGCTCCCTTAAACACAATCCTTTCTTGGGGTGGGGGTAGGGGAACCAAGGTGAAGCAGCAGAGATTCCACAGCACTTAATTTTAAACAAGTCCTATCAATTGTACAAAATCCAGCTCCACAGGGAAATGTAGTGCTGGTGTGTTCCGCATCTGCCTCCCCTTAGCATGAGCAGCTCCCCTCAGCCACAGGAAGACCTATCCTTTTTTCCCTCTTTGCAGAAATTGTGGTAAAGATCTAGGACATCGTGTTGAATTACAATGACAATAATCTGGTTTGAGAAACAGTGCTTTGGATCTGAAATGTTCTCCCATCTGAGCCGGGGCCTGGCATCCCTTGGGAGGAGCTCCCAAGGGATGAACTTGGTGTGGACATGCTATACCTGGGTGTCTTTGCGCCAGCTCTCACGAAAGCCTCGCTAGCAGGCTTCTAAACTCAACTGCTGTCCAGAACTTCTGTGGCACAGCCCATCTTTTACAAATGCGTTAAAGTAAGTGTTTTTCCTTCTCTGTGATTTTGTTTATTTGCAAATCCAAGAAGCTTCACAAATCAGTTGGTCTTTCTCACTATTTTATCCTAGAATTTTACATGGACTCTTCTTTTCAAACAGCACTAGTTCAGGGGTTTGACAGCCACAGACAGCAGTAACTTTACATGCATGAGACTGTGCAATTACTCATACTGCCTACTGCATATGTTCCCTCTTATGAATTTCTCAAAACTTCTGAGTTTGTCCTCCTGGGGACAGCCCCAAATAATTCCTGACAAAGTTAGTGTATACGTACCCCAGCCCCTTCCTCCCTCAGGAGGGCAAATGCTGAGAACGATGTTCCGCTCTGGCTTCCAGAGTTCCCCAGTGAGGGGAAGCCCAGCGCCTTCCACCCCCACCGCCAGGGTGGCTGCATCATAATTCATCCTCCACTGCCTTTGTCCCATCCCTTTCTCTCCTCCCCACTTCCCAACCGGTGCTTCTACTGCCTCCCAAATAAACTATTTGAACTTGCCTTCTCATCTCAGGGTTTTCTTTTTTTTTTTTTTTTTTTTTTTTTTTTTTGAGACGGAGTCTCGCTCTGTCACCCAGGCTGGAGTGCAGTGGCCGGATCTCAGCTCACTGCAAGCTCCGCCTCCCGGGTTCACGCCATTCTCCTGCCTCAGCCTCCCGAGTAGCTGGGACTACAGGCGCCTGCCACCTCGCCCGGCTAAGTTTTTGTATTTTTAGTAGAGACGGGGTTTCACTGTGTTACCCAGGATGGTCTCGATCTCCTGACCTCGTGATCCACCCGTCTCGGCAGAATCTAAACTGAAAATGATGGGATAGTGAAATCCTGCACTGCTTCAAGAGCCATAATGTTTTAAAGATAAACTTTCTTCTGTGGCCTGAAATTTCTTCAGCTGAGATACCAGATACAACTCGAGTGCATACAACAGATTAAAGCAATGCTGCTCCAGAGCAAGCATCACAACAGAACAGCATCATTTAGTTTTTCTTTGCTAATGGTAAGATTACATAAGGAGACAACTCAAAAGAGTTGTGTTCAAAAAATTAATTTAAAAATCTGGCAAAGTTGTTGGAGACAATATTTTATACAGAAATGTTTAGTTTTGCTCTATGCTACCAATAAGTAATTAGAAATAAAATCAAAAAAGTATTTCACTACAATGGAGACCAGTGCATGATATAATTAGAGATATGTGTAACGAGAAGTAACTAGAGCCTATATCACTGAATAAGCTGTAGAACCTATAAGCAAACTCTTATTATAGGAGGTGGACAAGAACAAAGCTGATGGGGAGATATAAAAGAAGATTCAATGTCACAGTAGTAATGCCACATGCTCTCTAAAATAGTGTGCAAACAATGTCATTCTAATTGGTATCTCAATGAGGTATTTGTTTTATTTATCTATAAAGATTTTCATAGTCCATTTTAATGTTTTAGTATATATATTTATAATTCCAACTTTTATTTTAGATGCAGGGGGTACATGTGCAGGTTTGTTACATGGGTGTATTGCATGATGCTGAGGTTGGGGTACAAATGATCCCATCACACAAGTACTGAGCATAGTACCCAGTAGGTAGTTTTTTAACCCTGGCTCCCTTTCTCCTTCTCCCCTCTAGTAGACCCCAGCATCTATTTTTGACATCTTTATGTCCATGAGTACCCAATGTTTAGCTCCTATTTACAAGTGAGAACATGTGGTATTTGGTTTTCTGTTCCTGGGTTAATTTCCTTAGGATAATGGCCTCCAGCTGCATCCATGTTGTTGCAAAGGACATAATTTCATATCCTTTGTAGTATTCTATGGTGTAGTATTCCTTGGTGTATATATATATATATATATATATATATATATATATATATATATATACACCACATTTTTTTTAATCCAGTTCACCATTGATGAGCATCTAGATTTATTCCATGTCTTTGCTATTGTGAATTCTGCTGCAATTAACATAAGTGTATGCATCTTTTTGGTAGAACCATTTGTTTTCCTTTGGGTACATAACCAGTAATGGGATTGCTGGGTCGAATAGTAGCTCTGTTTTAAGTTCTTTGAGAAACTTCAATGAGGTATTTTATTTGAATTGAATAAAATGACCACTAAGTTTATATGGGAAAATGTACACATGAGGATAGTCAAGAAGATTATATAAATACACATATATCAGTGAAAGTAGTTATATTTTACTAATTACTGGTTACTATTACAGAGCTGTTGTAGCCAATCAACATGTTACTGGTGGACTGGAACCTTGTGAGGAATCCAGACATCAGTGTTGTAGATATAGATGATTAAGCGACAAAATGCATCTCAGTGGGAAAACAGGAGATCACAAGAAACAACACTGGCACAACAAGTGTTCTTCTGGATGAAGGTGAAATTGGACACCTATTGACATCTCATACAAAACTGGAATTCAGTTTGATAAAAGTCTTGAGTGTTGTATTAGTGAGGGTCCTCTGGGGGGACAGGACTGATAAGATAGACGCATATATGAAAGGGAGTTTATTAAGGAGTATTCACTTTCAGAGTCTTATGTGTAGATTTCTCTACTGGCAAAACAAATAAGTGGAAATGAGTATCCCTCATAACTCTTTGTCCTCTGACCTCTCCCTGCTCTTCAATGGTTTAATTTAACCAAAAAGGAAAAGGCAGAAGAATCTGTGTAGACATGATAAGAGGGTAGACCTCTTTTGAATGCAGAAAGCTCAACACATTGGACTTTTGGGAAACTAACCCATGTGTTGGGGAAAATCCCGATTTTCTGTTCATCATCACCAGAGATCAAGTCAATATATGTCACACATTTAAAAAAACCTACCAGCACCCTGGTGACCTTGGACATGTGATATGGCACAAGCATGAGCAAGAGGCGGATCAGAAGTGAGCCTCTCTCTCTGTGGAATGATGCCAAAGCCCTTGGATTATTCTCTGCCATGCCCCAGAGCCCCTCATCTAAAATTTACCATGACTGGGTTTTTCACAAGAGTCAGATATTGAAAAGTAAATACTATCCAGGGCAAGAGGAAATGGCCAAGAGAGCAAAATGTTGCACACTTGCCCCAGGCTCACTTAGAAACTTTTAACTAGAGACAACAGACCACAAACATCTTCCTTTTCTCTGACAACACCAATAACTCCTTCTTAGGAGGGTAAAAAATGCTTCAATTACACCTGCTGCCCCAGCCTTGTTAGTAATTGCGTTCCTTTTGCTAGGAAATGTGTACAGTTTTGTACAATAATTATATAGTGACTCTAGAAATTGGGAACTCAGTGTTCAAGAGGTAAATCTGAACTTGGGAAGCTGAGAGTTCTGCCTAAGTTCCCTAAAATCCAGAGAGTAGCTCAGAGAAAACAATGGGGATAAGTAGCACATGGTTCCCGAGGTGAGTCTTCAGAGCCCAGTACTGACTCTAGAGATACATCAATGTCTCCAAGAAAGAATATGAGTAGTTCAGGGAAAACTGTCTGTTATAATACAGAAGCACTCTTACTTACAAAGACTATATCTATATCTGAAAATAGCAAGCAATAACACCTTGCTTTGAAAGTTGCAGCACGATTCTCAAATACTATTTTGTTTAATCTTCGCAACAACCCTATGGGTGGAAAATAAGAACCCATGAGGCTTAAGATAACGCAGCTGTAAGTGGATGAATATCAGGCTCAAGCAGAAATCCCTGGGTCCACGTTCTGTGTCCTTTCTGCAGCCCACAGATTTTGGACTGGAACTTGGAAGACAAAGGAGCTGCAGTGAGATTCGCATCAGCTCTTCTCCTTCCTCGCTGCTAATGTCCAACATCCAATTAATCTTCCAGTGTTTTGTCCAGGAGAAGGAATGCACATCCAGAAGCCGCAGATAACCATAATGACATGTTATTAAGAGCCTAATTTCTGAAAATGCTTGGCTTCTGCCTTTGTCTCAGGTGAGACAATTCATCCCTGGGGTGTTTATAGAAGTGCAAAAGACAAATATGAAAAAGTGAAGCCGGCTTTGGGATGCAAATGACTGGAAAGCGACTCTGTAGTCTTAATTAGTGGGCCTCAGTGCAGGGAAGCAAGACTTATCTGCCCTTCTCAGCCCTGCAGGCTTTATTGGTTACGAAATGGTATTTGGCACAAATTGGCTTTCTCCTGTTTAAGAAATAAAGCATGAAGACAGAACTCTTTTCACGCACCTCAGTATGGCGTAATAAAGGTGCCAGTGGTTAAGGATGTGGTTCGTCTACTTGGGTAGTTGTGACTGCAAGCAAATGGTTTCCGTACAGAAAATGACCCCTGTAGGCTGTGGAGTAATTTGAAAGTAAAACAAATAATTCAGATAACCTCCAGTGACCTCCAAAGCTTGCATAACACAAGGTGATATTCTGGGAAAATGTCAACAAATGAATTCTATGGTTTTCTTGGCTTCATAGAAAAATTCCTTCCACGGCTGACTTTTTGGAAATGTTAAGGATAGTTACATTTACAGATCATCCATTAGTCCATCAGCCAGTATGTATATGATGTACCAACAGCTGTTCTGTGCTGGTCATTGTGTAGACAGAAAAATATGGAAGTCTCGATTGCTTAAATATAGTGCTCAGAGAAGTCAAGTGAAACCAAATGAGGTCACTATATGAAATAATTCCTCCAGGATGGTGTGATTGAGGCTCAAAGGCTGCAGGGGTCCAGGGTCTAAGAGATCACTGGAGGTTATGAGGAAGTCATGGGAAAGACCCAGAGACACTAAATAACGCTGAATAAAGACATTCTGCAGCCCCATCAGTCCAATAATTTGAAAAATAAAAGTAAAATCTTAATGTAAGGAGTGGTGTGTCTTCCACATTACACTCAGGAAAAGTTGCTTGACCTTTACTTCCTTATCATCCCCCACACAAGGAGCGGAGTGGGGTTCAGAGGCAGACTGTGGACAGGCCTGGGTTTCATTGTCAGTCCTGGTACTTCACAGAGATTATTGATCCCCTCCGTGTTGACTTCCTCATCGGTGAAGTGGAAAGTAATTTTTTCTATCTTACAGAGTTGTGATAGAGATGAACAGATGCAAGCAAAATTCTTCAAATTGTGTCTGGTACACAAAAACTAAAAAATGCAATCTACAATTTAGACAAAGAAGATTCAACTGAACAAGCTACAGACAAATAAAAGAATTGAGAGAACAAACAACAACAATAATAAAAGTTGTCAGAGCCCTTGCAGCCCTGACCCTGAGAAGACAGAGCTGGGTGTGTAAGACAGCAGTCCCTGGAGAAGTCTTCCCTTTTATGACAGCATATTCAGTGGAGGTTTCCCCAAACCCAAGTTAGTTTCCTAGTTATGCTCACCAAGCAGCAAGGTCTCTGACCAGAGAAGTTTTTCAGATGACAACATTATGATCCCTAGAAAAGAATAAGCTCTCTTTAGGTTCACCAAATTTGCATTCATATATATATATATATATACACACACACACACATATATATATAGTTCCATATTGTAAATCTGCACAAAATGCCAAGTATTCCTGGTTTAATTCACATAAGCTTACCTTCTGCAGCCAGGAAGCAAATGGCCAAACCCTGAAGATGGTGACTCAACCAAGGTGTTACCACAGAGACCCTTCCTCAGCCCCCTCTACATTGCTAGTCCACGGTCTTCAGAGTGGGAGAGGTGTGTGTGTGTGTGTTTCTCAGTATGATCCCTGGGGTTATGAAGAAAATACTAGAACTTCATTTTAATCTACTCTATTAAAAATAATGAGATTTTAATATTAAGTACATGAAAATACCACATAGAGAAAGAATTCCCAGTGGTGCTGGCCACCTTTGTTTCCAGCCCCTTGTGAGGTACTACAGTTCATGGTTTTCAAGGCAACAGATTTTGAGGATTTCGTTTGCCATTCAGGGTGTTTTGCTTGTATATAAACTTTGGAATCAGTTTGTTGGTATTTATGAAATAGTTTGCTACAATTTTGATTGGGCTTGTGTTGTCTATAAATCAAGTTGAGAACAATTGATATCTTAACAATACTATGTTTTCCAATCCATGAGCATAGAATATCCATCCATCTGTTTAGACTTCTTTGATATTTTTCATCAGAAATTTTTGGTTTTTCATATCTACATCACATATATATTTTGGCAGATTTTTACCTAAGCAAAAAGACTAATATTAAAAAGTCTAAAAATAACAGAGTCTGGCAGGCTGTGGGGAAAAGGGAATGTTTATACACTGCTAGTGGGAATGTAAATTAGTGCAGCCACTATGGAAAGTAGTTTGGCAATTTCTCAAATAACTTAAAACAGGATTACAATTCGACACAGCAATCTCATTATTGGGTACATACCCAAAGGTATATAAATTGTTCTACCATAAAGACACATGCACACATGTTCATTTCAGCACTCTTCACAATAGCAAAGACATGAAATCAACCTAAATGCCCATCAACGGTAGACTGGATAAAGAAAATGTGGTACATATACACCGTGGAATACTATGCAGCCATAAAAAAGAATGAGATCATGTCCTTTGCAGCAACATGGATGGAGCTGGAGGCCATAATCCTAAGCGAACTAACACAGAAACAGAAAACTGAACACCACATGTTCTCACTTATAAGTAAGAGCTAAACATTGAGTGCACATGAACACAAAGATGGGAACAATAGACACTGGGGCCTACTTAAGGTGAGAGGTGAATGAGGATTGAAAAACTACTTACTGAATACTCTGCGTATTACCTGGGTGACAAAATCATATGTACACCAAAGCCCTGTGACACAACTTATCTATAGGACCAACCTACACATTTACTCTTGAAACTAAAATAAAAGTTTTAAAAAAGAACTTTTTTGCTTCTATTTTCTAGAAGAGAATGTAGAGAATTGGTATCAATTATTCCTTAATTGTTTGCTAGAATTCTCACAAGAGAAATCATCTGGATCTGCTTTGGATTTTTTTTTTTTTTTTCCTTTACAGAAAGGTATTGATACTTGATTCATTTATTTAAGAGATATTAGACAATTTGGCTTCTTTTTTTTTTTTTTCTTTTTTCTTTTTTTAGACTGAGCCTTGCTTTGTCACCCAGGCTGGAGTGCAGTGGCATGATCTCAGCTCACTGCAACTGCTGCCTCCTGGGTTCAAGCAATTATTGTGACCCAGCCTCCTGAGTAGCTGGGATTATAGGCATGTGCCACCACACCCGGCTAATTTTTCTATTTTCAGTAGAGAAAGGGTTTTGCCATATTGGCCAGGCTGGTCTCGAACTTTTGACCTCAAGTGATCCACCCACCTCAGCCTCCTGAAGCGCTGGGATTACAGTCGTGAGCCACTGCGCCTGGCCCCAGTTATTTATTTTTCCTTGTGTGAGTTTTAGTTGTTTGGGTCTTTCAATTACATGAGCTATTTTATCTATTATCAAGCTTGTGGACATACAGTTATTCATACTATCTTTTATTGTCCTTTAAATGTACAGGATATCACTAGTGATTACTTTTCTTCATTTCTGAATTAGTGCCTTCTCTCTAGCCTGGACAGAGTTTTATTAATTTTACTGAAGTTTGAAAATTTTCAAAGAAGAAACTTTCATTTTTACTGATTTTCTTTACTGATTTCAACTTTTCAATTGTACTGATTTATGCTGAATTTTTATATTACTACTTCTTTTCTGTTTGCTTTACACTCAAATGGCTTTTGTTTCTCTAGTTTCCTAAGGCAGAAGTTTTTATTTTTTATTTTAAATCATTTTTCTAATATATTCGCTTAATGCTATAAGTTTCCCTCTATATACTGCTTTCACTGCACCCCATAATTTTATGTTTTATTTTTTGTTTTTATTAGTTCAAAGTATTCCTTTAAATTTCACTTGATACTTTTCTTTTCTTTTTTTTTTTTTTTTTTTTTTTTTTTTTTTTGAGACAGAGTATTTCTCTTGTCACCCAGGCTGGAGTGCAATGGCACAATCTCAGCTCACTGTGACCTCTGCCTCCTGGGTTCAAGCAATTCTCCTGCCTCAGCTTCCCTTGTAGCTGGGATTACAGGTGCCCACCACCACACCCAGTTAGTTTTCGTATTTTTAGTACAAACAGGGTTTCGCCACGTTGGCCAGGCTGGTCTCAAACTGCTGACCTCATTACAGGTGTGAGCCACCACACCCAGCTGAGACTTCTTTAATCAATGTGTTATTCAGAAGTATTTTTTTATTATTATTATACTTTAAGTTCTAGGGTACATGTGCACAACATGCAGGTTTGTTACATATGTATACATGTGCCATGTTGGTGTGCTGCACCCATTAACTCGTCATTTACATTAGGTATATCTCCTAATGCTATCCCTTCCCCATCCCCCCTCCCCACAATAGGACCCAGTGTGTGATGTTCCCCTTCCTGTGTCCAAGTGATCTCATTGTTCAATTCCCACCTATGAGTGAGAACATGCAGTATTTGGTTTTCTGTTCTTGCAATAGTGTGCCGAGAATGATGGTTTCCAGCTGCATCCATGTGCCTACAAAGGACACAAACTCATCCATTTTCATGGCTGCATAGTATTCCATGGTGTATATGTGCCACATTTGCTTAATCCAGTCCGTCACTGATGGACATTTGGGCTGATTCCAAGTCTTTGCTATTGTGAATAGTGCCGCAATAAACATACATGTGCATGTGTCTTTAGAGTAGCATGATTTATAATCCTCTGGGTATATCCCCAGTAATGGGATGGCTGGGTCAAATTGTATTTCTACTTCTAGATCCTTGAGGAATCGCCACACTGTCTTCCACAATGGTTGAACTAGTTTACAGTCCCACCAACAGTGTAAAAGTGTTCCTATTTCTCCATATCCTTTCCAGCACCTGTTGTTTCCTGATTTTTTAATGATTGCCATTCTAACTGGTGTGAGATGGTATCTTATTGTGGTTTTGATTTGCACTTCTCTGATGGTGAGTGATGATGACCATTTTTTCATGTGTCTGTTGGCTGTATGAATGTCTTCTTTTGAGAAATGTCTGTTCCTATCCTTTGCCCACTTTTTGATGGAGTTGTTTGTTTTTCTATTATAAATTTGATTGAGTTCTTTATAGGTTCTGGATATTAGCCCTTTGTTGGATGAGTAGATTGCAAAAATTTTCTCCCATTCTGTAGGTTGCCTGTTCACTCTGATGTTAGTTTCTTTTGCTGTGCAGAAGCTCTTTAGTTTAATTAGATCCCATTTGTCAATTTTGGCTTTTGTTGGCGTTGCTTTTGGTGTTTTAGATATGAAGTCCTTGCCCATGCCTATGTCCTAAATGGTATTACCTAGGTTTTCTTCTAGGGTTTTTATGGTTTTAGGTCTAACATTTAAGTCTCTAATCCATCTTGAATTAATTTTCATATAAGGAGTAAGGAAAGGATCCAGTTTCAGCTTTCTACTTATGGCTAGCCAATTTTCCCAGCACCATTTATTAAATAGGGAATCCTTTCCCCACTTCTTGTTTTTCTCAGGTTTGTCAAAGATCAGATGGCTGTACATGTGTGGTGTTATTTCTGAGAGCTCTGTTCTGTTCCATTGGTCTATATATCTGTTTTGGTACCAGTACCATGCTGTTTTGGTTACTGTAACCTTGTAGTATAGTTTGAAGTCAGGTAGCATGATGCCTCCAGCTTTGTTCTTTTGGCTTAGGATTTTCTTGGCAATGCGGGCTCTTTTTTGGTTCCATATGAACTTTAATGCAGTTTTTTCCAATTCTGTGAAGAGAGTCATTGGTAGCTTAATGGGGATGGCACTGAATCTATAAATTACCTTGGGCAGTATGGCCATTTTCACAATATTGATTCTTCCTATCCATGAGCATGGTATGTTCTTCCATTTGTTTGTGTCCTCTTTTATTTCACTGAGCAGTGGTTTGTAGTTCTCCTTGAAGAGGTCCTCTACATCCCTTGAAAGTTGGATTCCTAGGTATTTTATTCTCTTTGAAGCTATTGTGAATGGGAGTTCATTCATGATTTGGCTCTCTGTCTGTTGCTGGTGTATAAGAATGCTTGTGATTTTTGCACAGTGATTTTGTATCCTGAGACTTTGCTGAAGTTGCTTATCAGCTTAAGGAGATTTTGGGCTGAGACAATGGGGTTTTCTAAATATACAATCATGTTGTCTGCAAACCGGGACAATTTGACTTCCTCTTTTCCTAATTTAATACCCTTTATTTCTTTCTCTTGCCTGATTGCCGTAGCCAGAATTTCCAACACTATGTTGAATCGGAGTGGTGAGAGAGGGCATCCCTGTCTTGTGCCAGTTTTCAAAGGGAAAGCTTCCAGTTTTTGCCCATTCTGTATGATATTGGCTGCGGGTTTGTCATAAATAGCTCTTATTATTTTGAGATATGTTCCATCAATACCGAATTTATTGAGAGTTTTTAGCATGAAGGGCTGTTGAATTTTGTCAAAGGCCTTTTCTGCATCTATTGAGATAATCATGTAGTTTTTGTCTTTGGTTCTGTTTATATGCTGGATTACGTTTCTTGATTTGCGTATGTTGAACCAAACTTGCATCCCAGGGATGAAGTCCACTTGATCATGGTGGATGAGCTTTTTGACGTGCTGCTGGATTTGGTTTGCAAGTATTTTATTGAGGATTTTTGCATCGATGTTCATCAGGGATATTGGTCTAAAATTCTCTTTTTTTGTTGTATCTCTGTCAGGCTTTGGTATCAGGACGACGCTGGCCTCATAAAATGAGTTAGGGAGGATTCCCTCTTTTTCTATTGATTGGAATACTTTCAGAAGGAATGGTACCAACTCCTCCTTGTACCTCTGGTAGAATTTGGCTGTGAATCCGTCTGATCCTGGACTTTTTTTGGTTGGTAGGCTATTAATTATTGCCTCAATTTCAGATCCTGCTATTGGTCTATTCATGGATTCAACTTCTTCCTGGTTTAGTCCTGGGAGAGTGTAAGTGTCCAGGAAATTATCCATGTCTTCTAGGTTCTCTAGTTTATTTGCATAGAGCTGTTTATAGTATTCTCTGATGGTAGTTTGTATTTCTGTGGGGTCGGTGGTGATATCCCCTTTATCATTTTTTATTGCATCTATTTGATTCTTCTCTCTTTTCTTCTTTATTAGTCTTGCTAGCAGTCTATCAATTTTGTTTATCTTTTCAAAAAACCAGCTCCCGGATTCATTGATTTTTTGGAGGGTTTCTTGTGTCTCTCTCTCCTTCAGTTCTGCTCTGATCTTAGTTATTTCTTGCCTTCTGCTAGCTTTTGAATGTGTTTGCTCCTGCTTCTCTAGTTCTTTTAATTGTGATGTTAGGGTGTCAATTTTAGATCTTTTCTGCTTTCTCTTGTGGACATTTAGTGCTATAAATTTCCCTCTACACACTGCTTTAAATGTGTCCCGGAGACTCTGGTATGTTGTATCTTTGTTCTCACTGGTTTCAAAGAACATCTTTACTTCTGCCTTCATTTCGTAATGTACCCAGTAGTCATTCAGGAGCAGGTTGTTCAGTTTCCATGTAGTTGAGCGGTTTTGATTGAGTTTCTTAGTCCTGAGTTCTAGTTTGATTGCACTGTCATCTGAGAGACAGTTGGTTATAATTTCTGTTCTTTTACATTTGCTGAGGAGTGCTTTACTTCCAACTATGTGGTCAATTTTGGAATAAGTGTGATGTGGTGCTGAGAAGAATGTATATTCTGTTGATTTGGTGTAGAGAGTTCTGTAGATGTCTATTAGGTCCGCTTGGTGCAGAGTTGAGTTCAATTCCTGGATATCCTTGTTAACTTTCTGCCTCATTGATCTGTCTAATGTTGACAGTGGGGTGTTAAATTCTCCCATTATTATTGTATGGGAATCTAAGTCTCTTTGTAAGTCTCTAAGAACTTGCTTTATGAATCTGGGTGCTCCTATATTGGGTGCATATATATTTAGGATAGTTAGCTCTTCCTGATGAATTGATCCCTTTACCATTATGTAATGGCCTTCTTTGTCTCTTTTGATCTTTGATGGTTTAAAGTCTGTTTTATCAAAGACTAGGATTGCAACCCCTGCTTTTTTTTGTTTTCCATTTGCTTGGTAGATCTTCCTCCATTCCTTTATTTTGAGCCTATGTGTGTCTCTGCATGTGAGATGGGTCTCCTGAATACAGCAAACTGATGGGTCCTGACTCTTTGTCCAATTTGCCAGTCTGTGTCTTTTAATTGGACCATTTAGTCCATTTATATTTAAAGTTAATATTGTTATGTGTGAACTTGATCCTGTTATTATGATATTAGCTGGTTATTTTGCTTGTTAGTTGATGCAATTTCTTCCTAGCATCGATGGTCTTTACATTTTGGCATGTTTTTGCAATGGCTGGTACCAGTTGTTCCTTTCCATGTTTAGTGCTTCCTTCAGGGTCTCTTCTAGGGTAGGCCTGGTGGTGACAAAATCTCTAAGCATTTGCTTGTCCATAAAGGATTTTATTTCTCCTTCACTGATGAAACTTAGTTTGGCTGGATATGAAATTCTGGGTTGAAAATTCTTTTCTTTAAGAATGTTGAATATTGGCCCCCACTCTCTTCTGGCTTGGAGAGTTTCTGCCGAGAGATCTGCTGTTAGTCTGATAGGCTTCCCTTTGTGTGTAACCCAACCTTTCTCTCTGGCTGCCCTTAACATTTTTTCCTTCATTTCAACTTTGGTGAATCTGACAATTATGTGTCTTGGAGTTGCTCTTCTCGAGGAGTATCTTTGCGGCGTTCTCTGTATTTCCTGAATTTGAATGTTGGCCTGCCTCACTAGGTTGGGGAAGTTCTCCTGGATGATATCCTGCAGAGTGTTTTCCAACTTGGTTCCATTTTCCCCATCACTTTCAGGCACTCCAGATGTAGATTTGGTCTTTTTATATAATCCCATAGTTCTTGAGGGCTTTGTTCATTTCTTTTTACTCTTTTTCCTCTACACTTCTCTTCTTGCTTCATTTCATTCCTTTGATCTTCAATCACTGATACTCTTTCTTCCAGATGATTGAGTCAGTTACCGAAGCTTGTGCATTTGTCATGTAGTTCTCGTGTTATGGTTTTCATCTCTATCAGTTCTTTTAAGGACTTCTCTACATTGGTTATTCTAGTTAGCCATTCGTCAAATCTTTTTTCAAGGTTTTTAGTTTCTTTGCGCTGGTTACATAGTTCCTCCTTTAGCTCTGAGAAGTTTGATCAACTGAAGCCTTCTTCTCTCGACTCGTCAAAGTCATTCTCTGTCCAGCTTTGTTCCGTTGCTGGTGATGAGCTGCGTTCCTTTGGAGGGGGAGATGTGCTCTTATTTTTTGAATTTCCAGCTTTTCTGCACTGCTTTTTCCCCATCTTTGTGGTTTGATCTGCCTTTGGTCTTTGATGATGGTGACGTACTGATGGGGTTTTGGTGTGGGTGTCCTTTCTGTTTGTTAGTTTTCCTTCCAACAGTCAGGACCCTCAGCTGTAGGTCTGCTGGAGTTTGCTTGAGGTCCACTCCAGACCCTGTTTGCCTGGGTATCAGCAGCGGAGGCTGCAGAAGATAGAATATTGCTGAACAGTGAGTGTTCCTGTCTGATTCTCTCTCTGGAAGCTTCATCTCAGGGGTGTACCCCACTGTGTGAGGTGTGAGGTGTCAGTCTGCACCTAGTGGGGGATGTCTCCCAGTTAGGCTACTCAGGGGTCAGGGACCCACTTGAGCAGGCAGTCTGTCCATTCTCAGATCTCAACCTCCACGCTGGGAGATCCACTGCTCTCTTCAAAGCTGTCAGACAGCGGCATTTACCTCTGCTGAGGTTTCTGCTGCTTTCTGTTTAGCTATGCCCTGTCCCCAGAGGAGGAGTCTACAGAGGCAGGCCAGCCTCCTTGAGCTGTGGTGGGCTCCACCCAATTCAAGCTTCCCGGCAGCTTTGTTTACCTACTTAAGCCTCAGCAATGGCGGGCGCCCCTCCCCCAGCCTCGCTGCCACCTTGCAGTTAGATCTCAGACTGCTGTGCTAGCAATGAGGGAGGCTCCGTGGGCATGGGAACCTCTGGGCTAGGTGTGGGATATAATCCCCTGATGTGCCGTTTGCTAAGACCCTTGGTAAAGCGCAGTATTAGGGTGGGAGTTATCCTATTTTCCAGGTGTTGTGTGTCTCAATTTCCTTTGGCTAGGAAAAGAAATCCCCTTTCCCCTTGTGCTTCCCAGGTGAGGCGATGCCTTGCCCTGCTCTAGCTCTTGCTGGTCGGGCTGCACCTGTGGACCAGCGCCAACTGTCTGACATGACATGCCCCAGTGAGATGAACCTGGTACCTCAGTCGAAAATGCAGAAATCACCCATCTTCTGTGTTGCTCACGCTGGGAGCTGGAGGCTGGAGCTGTTCCTATTCAGCCATCTTGGGCGTGCCCTCTCAGAAGTATGTTTTTTAATTTCCAAGTATTTGGATTTTTCCCCAGCTTTCTTTCTGTTATTGGTTTTAGTTTGATTTCAAACTAAAACATTCTTTTTGATGATTATCCTTTAACATTTGTTAGGATATATTTTATGATCCCAAGTATGGTCTATCTTGGGAATCTTCTGTGTGAGCTGAGAAAAATATGTATTGTGCTGTTGTTGGATGGAGTACTCTTTAAATGTCAATTAGGTCAAGTTGATTGATAGTAATCTTCAGGTCACCTATATCTTCATTGATTTTCTGTCTACTTGATATATCAATAACTGATCATGTCTATGTTTCTCTGTGTTTTCCTCTCTCTCCACTATTCAGGATGGCATTTTGTCCTGCATTCTCAGTGCTCTGATTGGTCTGAAAAATCACTTAATTTTCAGTTTTTCAAGTATTTTCTAGTTGTAAGGATGGCAATAACTTCCAAGCTCTTTAAATGGCAGGGCTGAAGAGAAAAAGTCTGTAAATCTTAGATTTTTAACGTAAGCCCACCTTCAAATAACAGAGTACAACTTCCTGTGTAGTACAAATGTCTTGTATCAGAAGAGTCCCACTTTCTTCCTTCCATACCTCTAACGTTGTCATTAATTACACTGATCCATTAGCTCTAATTATCCAATACATTATTACTATTACAGCACATTTTTGAGATAGTATAGGTTCAGCACTACATTATCTACTACAACAAAGTGAATATGACAATAAAGTGCATCACATAAATTTTTTAGATTCTCAGTGCATATAAAAGTTATTTTTACACTGTTCTGTAATCTATTAAATGTGCAATAGCACTATTCTTTAAAAAGTACATATTTTAAATAAAAAGTATTTTACTGCTAAGAAAAAAATGCTAACAATTGCCTGAGCCTTCAGGACTGGTGAAGAGTCTTGCCTTGATGTTGATGGCTGTTGAGTGATGAGGGTGGTAGTTTCTAAAGGCTCAGGTGGCTGTGGCAGTTTCTTAAAAGAAGACAAAATGAAGTTTGCCTCATTGATTGACACTTCCTTTCATGAAAATTTCTCTATGGTATGTGATGCTGTTTCACAGCAATTTACTCATAGTAAAACTTCTTTCGAGATTGGAATTGATCCTTTCAAACTCTGCTGCTGCTTCATCAATTAGCTTTATTTAATATTTTCTATTCTTTGTTGTCTCTTCACCAGTAGTCAATTCCATCTCAAGAAACACTTTCTTTGCTCTTTCTTTAAGAGCAACTCCTCACTCACCCAAGTTTTATCATGAGATTGCAGAAATTCATTTACATCTTCAGGATCCAATTACAGTTCTAGTATTTTGCTATTACCATACACGCAGTTACTTCCTCCACTAAAGTCTTGAACCCATCAAAGTTATTCATGAGGATTGGAATCAACTTCTTCCAAAATTCTGTAACTGTTGATATTTTGACCTTCTCCCATGAATCATGAAATTCTTAATGGCATCTAGAATGGGGAATCCTTTCTAGAAGGTTTTCAATTTACTTTGCCCAGATCTATCAGAAGAATCACTGTCTATAGAAACTATAGCCTTAAAAATATATTTCTTAAATTATAAAACTTGAAAATCACAATCAGTTCTTGATCCACGAACTGCAGAATGAAAGTTATGTTAGCAGGCATGAAAACAACATTAATCTCTAAACATATCTCCATCAGAGCTCTCGGGCAATTAGGTGCACTATCAATGAGCAATAATACTTCAATTTTTTTTTTCTGAGCAATAGGCCTCAACAGTGTGCTTAAAATTTTCAGTAAACAATGCTGTAAACAGATGTGCTGTCACCCAGGCTTTGTTGTTCCATTTGTAGATTATAGGCAGAGTGGATTTAGCATAACTATTAAGAGCCGTAGAATTTTTGGAATGGCCAATGAACATTGGCTTCAACTTAAAGTCACCAGCTGCATTAGCCCCTAACAAAAGAGACAGCCTGTCCTTAGAGGCTTTGAAGCCAGACATTGACTGCTGCCCTTTAGCTGTAAAAGCCCTAGATGCCATACCCTTCCAATAGAAGGCTGTTTTTCCTACATTGAAAATCTGTTGCTTAGTGTAGCCACCCTTGTCAATTATTTTAGCTAGATCTTCTGGATAACCTGCTGAAGCTTCTACATCCACTCTTGCTATCATCTTGCACTTTTACGTTATGGAGACAGCTTCTTTTTTAAATTCTATGAACCAGCTTCTGCTAGCTTCCAACTTTTTTCTGAAACTTCCTCACCTCTCTTAGCATTTATCGAATTGAAGAGAGTTAGGCCTGTGTTCTGGATTAGGCTTTGGCTTAAGGGAGAGTTGTGGCTGCTATGGTCTTACAGCCAGATCACTCAAACTCTCCATATCAGAAATAAGGCTGTTTTGCTTACTTATCATTTGTGTGTTCACTGGAGTAGTGTTTTAATCTTCTTCCAAAACTCTCCCTTGGCATTCACAACTGAGCTGTTTGGCACAAGAGGCCTAGCTTTCAACCTATCTTGGCTTTCAGTATGCCCTAATTAACTAAGCCTTAATTAACTAATCTTAATTATTTCTAGTTTCTGATTTAAAGCAAAAGACATGTGACTCTTCCTTTCACTTGAACACTTAGAGACACAATGCAGAGTTCTGAACTGGTCTAATTTCAATATTGTTGTTTCTCAGAGAATAGGGAGGTCTGAGGAGAGGACAAGAAATCACAGAACAGCTGGTGGTTGGAGCAGTTGGTTGGTGGAGCACTCGGAACACACACATTTATTAAGTTTGCCACCTTATATGGGCATGGTTTTTGGCACCCCAAAACAGTTACAATAGTAATACCAAAGATCTCTGATCACAGATCACTATAACAGATATAATAATAATAATAATAATAATAATAATAATAATAATAAAGTTTAAAGTATTGTGAGAATAACCAAAATGTGACACAGAGACACAATTTGAACACACGCTGGTAGATAAAATGGTGCTGATAGACTTGCTCCATGAAGGGTTGCCACAAACCTTCAATTTGTAAAAAATGCAATATTTATTTTGAAGCACAATAAAGCAAAATGCAATAAAACAAGGTTTGCCTGTATCTCTGAACAATTATCTTTTAGATCCATTAAAATGATGAACTTTTAGTTTGCCTTTTTTATGCCCTTCTTTTCTTCATGTAGTTCCACATTTCTGACCTGTTTCATTTTCATCTGATGAAAAATTCTTTTAATATTTCTTGCAATGCAAATATGCCTGTGAAAAATTTCCTCAGGTTTTGTTTGTCTGAGGAAGCTTTCTTTCTTTTACTTTTGAACATAATTTTGCTGGATATAGAATTCTAGGTTTGTGGAGTTTTTCTTTTATACTTTAAACGTCTCACTCCACTGTCTTCTTGCTTTTGTAGTCTCAATGAGGAGTCCACTGTAATACTTATCCTGATTCCTCTGTAGATACGCATACTAAAGAGTCTGACCCCATTTTTGGAGGGGGAGGTATTTGACTATTGATAACTTTTTAAGTTTCTCCATTCTCTCTTTCACATTTACCCCAGATTTGAGGAAGCTGATAAGAAGGTCTGGGTGTGTCCCTATTTGGCACTGGTGGAGATTCAAACCACACAAACCATGGCCTGCCTGTAGAAAGCCTCTCTTCAACCCTATGCCCTAACTTTCATAAACACCTCAAGCCAGTCTCCTTACCATTCTTTCAAACCATGTTTGGACTGCTTGGGAACCACTCTTTTCCCATTTCTCTCATCAGAAAACCGCATAATGTGACTAATAAGCGTTTGCATGCCCTCTTGGTACATGGGTGGCATCATCAGTCTCAACATTCAAACTAAATTTTAAATGAGAGTCCATCCTGATTCTGAAAAATTATCACAACAGTTAGGTGTCCTCCCTCAACCACAGCTTGGTTTTCTACAGTTGGAAAATTATCTGCTTAGGTACACCCACATGCACACACACACACACACACACACACACACACACGTATGCACACACACACACATCCCCATGTTAGGAAGATCTGTATCTATATATGTACACACACATTAATATAGGAAGTAAATATCAAACATAATTACTTTTGCACCAACCTAATATATGCACATATACATACACATACACACTGCTTGGTGTTCTTTAAGTTTCCTGAATCCTGGATCTGTGCTTTGGTGTCTGCCATTTATTTTGTAATGTTCTTGACCATTATTACTTCAAACATTTTATTTACTCCGTCCTTTCTTTGTTCTCCTTCTGGTGTTATAATTACATATATGTGGCACCCTTCAAAATTGCCCCACAGTTCTTGGATGTTCTGTTCTGCTTCTTCATTACTTTTTCCCTTTGCATTTTATCTTGGAAGGTTTCAGTGGACATATCTTTAAGCTCACTCACTCTTTCCTTGGTTATGTCAAGTCTACTAGTCAACATATCAAAGGCATTCTTCATGTTACCATGTGTTTTATTTCTAGCATTTTCATTAGCCTGGGCAACATGGCAAAACATGGTGAAACCCCATCTCTACAAAAGATTTAAAAAATTAGCTGGATGTAGTGGTGTGCATCTGTAGTTTCAGCTACTTAGGAGGCTGTGGTGGGAGGATCAATTAAGCCCAGGAGGTCAAGGCTGGAGTGAGCTGTGATCGTGCCACAGCACTCCAGTCTGGGTGACAGAACAAAATCCTGTCTAAAAAATAAATAAATGCAAAATTTAAAAAAGAAATGCAGACTCTCAAGGTAATTTGTATATACACTAAAGTTACAAGTACTTATGTTGAGCCCTGGGTCTCAAACTTACCTGTACGCTAAAATTACCAAAGAGCTTTGGGGAAAAAAAAAAGAAACTTGGTCTGAAACCCAACGATTCTGGTGTAATTGGTGTGGGTGTGTCTTGGGTATCAGGAATTTTCAGAAGTTCCCCTAAGTGACAACAGTGAGCAGCCAAGTTTGAGAACCACCAGTTTACAGGCATCCACGGAGAATAGGGAGGGAATTGGGGACAGTGCATAGAAATGAATGCCCCAAACTGTGAGACAGTATAGCATATGCAAGAACCATAAGCAAGCCCACATTCAAGAGCAAGGTATGAGGAGAGAGATGGGGAATATGGACAAAGAGGCAGGGAACATTCAGCTCTTAAGGAGTAGCAGGACACAGCCAGACTTGGGTCTTTGGTATGTAGATGAAGAGCTTTGGAAAGGAAGTAACAGACTTGTAATTCAGAGCTTTAAAAGCACCAAAAACAGAGGCTGGGAGAACAGATAGGAACCCAGGGCAACATTAAAGATTGATACCTGAATGCAGGCATTGGTAGAAAGTACTGGCAGAAGATAAACATAAGAATAATCAGGAGGTAAAATCATCAGGTCTTGATCATTGATTGATTGGAAGTGTGTAAAGACAAAAGATAGGGAGGGAATCTCAGACCTGCCCAGTGGATTTTCTGGGTTGGCATGCAAGTTCTGTGATTAATCATATTTGGGACACATTCAGTGCTGGATACTTGTGAAGTATGCACATGCCAGTGTTCATCAGATGGCTGAGCAGCAAAACCTGGAGTTCAGACAGGAAGTCCAGGTGCAGGTCGTAGATCTGGGGTTCATCTTCAAGTAAGTGGAAGAGGATGCCATTCAATTGCACGAGGTAGCTTAATGGGAAACCAAATACTGAACCTCAGAAAATACCCAGGAGAACACCATGTAGGAGAGTAGTAGGGAATGATTAGAAAGGAGAAGGATGAGGAAATAAGATCACAGAGACAAAGGGGTGCTCAAGACACCTAAGACATCAGAAGGCCTGCCACAGAGAGGGGCAGATGCTGCTTGGGTTTAGCAATGGTGAGCTTATTTGCAATGAATGTCTCAGTGAAATGGATGGGAGAAAACCAGATTTCCCTGAGTTAAGAAATAAAGGCGTCAAGGAGGGTGGACTTCATTTTCTGCCACACTGAGTGTCCTAAGATAGTATCCATGTAAATAAATGATTGAATAAATGCAACAGCACGGGTGAAGCAGGAAGAACAAATGTGATAGCTCTGTGTGTGAATGGTGGAAATAAAGGTGTCATTTTGATATGAGAGACCTTGACAAGTTTCTAAACTGATGAGAAAGTGACAGTAGAGAAGAGAAGATTAAAGACATAGGACATGAGGGATACAAACACAAAAATCTGACTTGCATAGGCTCACAAAATCCTGGCTGCTTCTTTGTCTCTCACAAACTCCCATCATTCTTTTACTATAAGTTAGGGTTTGGAGGAAATTAACCCCCATCTGGAGCACTTTGGTAGTTTCCTGGTGAAGGGCAGACTCCCTGCCAGATGTCCTGAGCATGGAGGGGTGTGGCAGGAAAATAGGTGAGTGCTATGGGGACAGGCACAGGTCTCTGAGTGAGGGTAAAGGATGGAGGGTCCACACCTGGCATCTTACTGAGAGAGGTCACTCTGGGGCATGAGTAAAGTAGATGTGGACATTGACAACAGGAAGAGGCCATGAGACCAATCTTTCAACCCGTCTGGGCCCTTGGAGGCACAGGGGAAGCTCCCTGCAGTGGGAGGTGCTGGGTCTGCCATGTGGGGAGCCATAGCCGCTGAAATCCCTGTCACACAGCTATGAGAGTCCAGAGGTGAGAAAAAGAAGCTTCCAGAGCAGATAAGAAAAGGAGGTTTCTAGAGCATAGTGGCAGGAAAGGCAGAGAGCACAGTTCTCTCTCTGGGGCGAGAAGTAAGAAGGCAGGGTGTGTGCAGGACAGCAGGTGTGCTTAGCGGCAAGAGGGAAGGTCATTGAATGACAGTTTTAGTGTCAGTGGGGGCACGGAGGGTGGAGAAAGGGTTGGATTCTGGACATGTATTGAGGTCAAGCCAACAGCATTTGCTGATGAATTGAATGTGGGGTGTAAATTTTTTTAAAAAAAGCAAGGATGTTTGCATTGCTTTTGACCTGAGCAACTGGAAGTAAACAGACTCCATTAAAAAAAAATTGGGAAGGAATGCAGGTGCAGCAGATTTGAGAGAGAAGCAGGAGCCGTTTTGAGCATATTCAATGTTACGATGATTTATCTCCACGGAGGACTAAGACCTTTTCAATAATGCTGAAATATCTTCTACCCATTTTAATAATGGTCTAAACTTCTTGCCTCCGTTTTTTTACATAGCTCAATGTTATGCAGCTAACAGTAACTCTTAAAAAGTAGCTTTTGGCCGGGCGCGGTGACTCACGCCGGTAATCCCAGCACTTTGGGAGGCCGAGGCAGGCGGATCACGAGGTCAGATCGAGCCCATCCTGGCTAACTCGGTGAAACCCCGTCTCTAATAAAAATACAAAAAATTAGCCGGGCGTAGTGGCGGGCGCCTGTGGTCCCAGCTACTCGGGGGCTGAGGCAGGAGAATGGGGTAAACCCGAGAGGTGGAGCTTGCAGTGAGCCAAGATCGCACCACTGCACTCCAGCCTGGGCGACAGAGCGAGACTCCGTCCCCCCCGCCAAAAAAAAAAAAAAAAAAAAAAAAGGAGCTTTCATTTCGTGGAGCAATTTAGGATTCTGTTTTTCTCCTCTGAAATGATGGCAATAAAATCGGTTTTTCTCCGGTTTTAACTGTGAAAACTGTGAAAAATAGATTCCATTGTCTGGGATCAAGCACCATGCAGGTGGAGAAGGAAGCTTTGTCAGGGGAAATGTATGTCCTGAGTTGAGGAATTTGTCGGCTCAGCCTTGGCTCCTAATTTGACTCCATGAGAAACTTGTCACTGGCTGAATAAAGCCTTGGCTTGGCATCTCTGCGATAAGGCTCAGCATGGAGGTGAGGACTGGGAGCCTGGAGGGTTTACGCCAGCCCACTTGGTATCCCGCCCCCACAGAGCTCCTTAGAAGGATTCCTCTCCAAGATGGTGGCTCTGCCCATCTGTCTGTTCAGAACTGGCTACTATTTTCCACTTTTTTGGTCAGATTCGGTCTCCAAAATGGACTATAAGGAAGCTGGCTAGCTTCACTTTCAGAGGCCCTTGGCATTCTCTACCCTCCCACTACTGGTTTTGTTCAAGGCACTGTCAGCCCCAACCCAAGATCACAGATCTAAGACTCCTAGGAAGCCTGAACAGAATTCAGAGATTCCACGAACTTGAATGAAAAACTTGTACTTTTTTTTCACATCAACCTATCAAAAAATTAGAATTTATTTCTATAATAAATGCCAGCCAAAAAGAAAAAAACTGAAATATTAGTACCTGTGTCTTTGTCACTGATAAAAATTACAGATATTCATCTTATTAACATTGTCATTTAATACATTAGTTAAAAATTACACATATTACAATATCACAACTTTTCAGATAATTAAATAACAATATCTCACAGTAACTTATTTATTTTTTAATCTCATGTATTTTGTTTTATGTATCTAAAAATATTCTTCTAAGAAAGACTCCACAGGCTTCTAAGCTGCTGGAAAACAGAAATGGACTTTTGTTATTATCATAACCCCAGTCCCAGGGCAGTATACAACATGGCTGATGCTTAGCTAATATTTGTGGAATGAATAAATGAGGGTATCTTTCATCTTAATTTTCCAATGCTCCAAATTAATCTAAAAGTTTAAAATTGCTAGAAACATGGAGTGCCTAGAGTGAGTTTTAAAAGATAAAGACGTTGTTGCAGGACAGGATAATTAATACCAAAGATCAGATCCTCTTCCTTAATGTTAAGAGGGCTGCAGAAGGGCAGCAGTCCATCTTCTGTAACAGCTTCTTGCTGATTTTATGGGTGTAGTCCCTGACTATCACTGGAGGAGTAAAATCTCCAGATACCTGATCTAAGGGGCCCAAAGGCAGGATGCTCTCATTTTCTGGGTTAGAAGACAGGGTAGGTTGGAAGGCTGGTGCTAGCATTGTCTTTATGTGGAATCTAGAAGACATAAACTTTACTAGGAGTCTAAACAAGAAAATTATAATTAGCAGGAAGAGAAAAATGAATGCTCCTATGCCCACCCACAGCATCATGTTAGTTATTTATGCATTTGTAAAACAGCAACCTTAAGTTTTCTAGGGTTTACAAATGTAGGTCATAGTGTCCTGCTCTTGTGCCTGTGGGAACTCATAAGAAACAGGTTCAATCCTAGACAAATATTCCCAACCAGTACTTCCCTAAAGTTTAAGAGCAGTGAGGGTACTTAACTATACCCAATAAGCGCTCTTTCATATCATTGTATCTAATCCTCATGGGATCCCTTTTTTCAAAGTTTTTAGTAAGGCTGGATCTTTTTATTTTTGTCCTTTGTGTAAAAGAGAAATGCTTTGGTTTTACAATTTTTGAAAGATATTTTGAACCTAGCCTAAATTTTAAGGGGCCATAGTGAGGTGTGTCTGATGTCCTGTTTCCTGTTTCATGTTTTATGTCATGGCCTGAGTTAGGTTTTTTTTAATTTATTTAGGATTTTCTTTGGCCAAGGGACTTAGAATCAAAATACTTATAAGCCAATTAAACTTTCTAGGTCAGGTAGGGATTGAAGTAACCAGGTACTCATTAGCCCTTAAAATCCTTTCAAGCAATACAAGAGTCAAAAATTAAAAGCCAAAAAAAAAGTTACACATCAAGAAAAACCAAGAGCATAGAATCAAGCTATGCTGGGGGAAAATACCACTTCCATAGACCTCTAAGGCAAAGTACCTTACCATCAGGCCACGACAGTCAGAATCACAGGAGCTGATGAAAGAGCTGAAGGAGAGAACCAGCGTCCCAGGCCTTTTTAAAGGGAGAAAGAGCTGAAAGCAGTAAGACAGAGCAATAGTGGAATCTAGGAGACATAAATACAAGAAGTTTTAAAAGAAGCTCGTTATAGCATTAAAAGCAAAGTTTTCCATAATTTAGCAAATCAGCACTTTCAGAAAACTTTAGTTTCAATATGTAGGTAATTTTATAATTTTCTTTACATCTCCTTTTTCTACCCACTGGTTCCTTTATATGTTGAGCCTCTCTTTAAAGAACTTTTGAATTAGACAAAAATTATTTTCCCAACGAAGAATACATTTTTGGTACATTTAATACAAATCTAGGAAGCAAGAAAGGAGAACCACTTTACGATTTTAAGGTTTTTTTTTTTTGAGACAGATTCTCACTCTGTTGCCCAGGTTGGAGTGCAGTGGTACAATCTCAACTCACTGCAACCTCTGTCTCCTGTGTTCAAGCGATTCTCCTGCCTCACCCTCCCTAGTAGCTGGAATTACAGGCATACACCACCATGCCTGGCTAATTTTTTGTATTTTTAGTAGAGACAGGGTTTCACCATGTTCGCCAGGCTTGTCTCAAACTCCCGACCTCAGGTGATCCGCCTGCCTCAGCCTCCCAAAGTGCTGGGATTACAAGCCTAAGCCACCATGCCAGGCCCAATTTTAAGATTTCAAACCACACAGAAAGCTCACTATTTAAGCATCTATTCTATTCACATGTATTTAACTTTTCTATTTTTAACAGTTTTACCTAGACTACCTATCTAGGTAAAACTAGGTTCTTGATATCAAGAACCAAGATATCATGCAAAGCTAGTTACCATTTAAAGCCATTTTAACCATTTAAGAGCCTACAAACATCAGTGATTTACCTGGGTAAGTATCTTAAATTTTAGAAGATATAACATTTTCTTTAAAGTAACAAGTTTAGATTAGTCTTAATTGTTTAATTTATTCAACATTCTTTTTTATAAGCCAATTGGATAGCATGTTAGACATAACACACATCACAATACTTGTATATATACAGAAACAAACATAAAAAAGTGACCTGTATAAGACAACTGGATCCAAGCTATTTACAAAATCCTGACCTGTCTATCTGGCTAAACTTTATTTACCCCAACAGGTATGGAAGAGGCAATGAACAGGATTCTGTAGCATCAAATCAGGAAGAGAGAGGGCAAACCACATTGCTCAAGGGGAGACCTGGGCATCCCTGAGCTGCCTGAGAGCTCCCCCAGCTGTGAAGACTCCAAAGAAAAATGTTCAGGTGGCTGCTTGTCTTCCACTGTGGGAAGCTGTCTGCTTCATCAAGGATTCAAGATCCTCAGTAAACTTATAAACTTATTTGGGCAAGGCAGCTTGTTGGGGCTAGTGGAAGAAGGTTAGCTTTAGTGTTGACAGGAAGCCTTTTCCTCTCCCACCAGGCACGGTTAGGACGTTCTCATTGCCACTGGCCCTTTGGCTTATAGTAGGCACACTGATTCTGGCCCAAGGGCCAGCGAGTTGGTGGCTGTCATCTGGGCATCCCAGACACCGATTTTACAACACTGTCTCAGGATAGGTAATTCTGAGGTGGCAGAGGGCTTAAAGCAGCTATTACTAATTGCACTTTTTGCCTATTTCTTTTGTGTTTTTTCACATCTTTTGCCTTTTCCCAATTGTTGTAAACTTTAAAGGCCCTGTTGGTTCACAGGGATTTGAGGTCCATTGCTGCTTTTTGTAGCTTTCTCCTAATGTCAGGCACAGCAGACTGAGTAACGAAATGCGTAACCAGGAAAGCTTGCCCTTCCGGGGAATCAAGGTCTGCATTAGTCTATTCCCTGAGTGCCTCAACCAAACGGCCCAGAAACGGGTGGGATTTTTGTCTTTTCCCTAAGTTAAAATATCTCTAACCTTGTCATAAATAACTGGCTTAGCCACATTGTTTTTCTGCTGCTTTTTTCCTATGGCACAGCAAGCAGACACCAATACTTGCAAGTCATGACAATTTAAATTAAAGAGCATGGACAGCTTAGTCAACTCCTCTGTAAACTTTTCTGGATCCTCTGAGAACTGGCTGAATTTTTCCTTGTATAAAACCAAATCCCACATAGAAAATGGGACATATACTCTAACTGTCCCCTCATTTCCATCAACTACTTCCCACAATGGACATAGGTTTGACTGTAGGGGCTGATATGGGACCCCGCTTCTGTTGGTACTGGTTGGACTTACTTTCTCATGCAGCAGGGGTATAGGCTAGTTGGATAGTGAGGAGGGGAACCTTATGACCTTGCAGTGGAATTCTGTGTTAGAGGACTGGCAGGACCTCAGAACTGAAGATCTGAGGAGACTCCAAGGAGGGCGTAGGCCTTCTAGGGGGAGCAGCTGGAAGGGAGCCCCTAGGTGCTCCTTCCTGGTGCCTGGAAGTAACATGAGCCAGTAAAGGGCCATAAAAGCCTGTACGGAAGGGACCTCCTCCCATTTTAATAGGATATATCTAATTATAAAATAGCATTATAATGTGCATAACCATGTTTAGGCCAAATCTCTTGGTTTTCTAATTTATGTTGGACCCAAATGGTATTGCAACAGAAAAACCAAGTCAAATTTGAATTTGCTCCAATAGACTAAAAGGCACCCTAGTGGCACATCCCCTGGATCCTTGTCACTGTCTTCATGTCCAACAAGGATTTCTACTAGGCCCATGAGTTTGTCTAAGTCTAGCGAGAGGGTAGGAAATTGGGCCCTTGTTTTTTCCATCTTAGATTCTTACTTTCTGCAAAGAAAGTGTAAATACAGGTAGAAAGGCATAAGAAAGTGGGTTATAATCATTTGTCAGTGAATGAACTATGACAAAAGAAGTGTTTTTTTAAGTAATGTGAGGAAAGAAAAGTGTGATAAAGTGACAATAAAAAAAGAAAATCCTGTTATGGAAAATAATAACTTTAGGGCAGAAAACAAGACCAAGATTCCCCTAGGGTGGACCTTCAACCCACAATCCTAGCAGGAATGCCAGTGTAAAAATCCTCAGGGCATCCAGGGGGTGGCCAAAAATAACAAATGTGGAAAACCTGAGTTCCTGTGTATCGGCCTTTGAGAGTCTCCATACCAAATGTCAAGAAACCTGGAGCATCCGGGAGCTACCAACAGTGAAACCCACAAGCCTGACTGGGGCCACAGAGCAACATGACTCTGGCATCCCAGAGTCAACACAACAGGGGATCTCTCACAGCTAAGTGTCCTGCCTTAAACAATTGCCCAAATGTAGTTAGTGGGGAGCCAAAGGAAACACTGTAAACAAAACATAAATTTCAGGGTGGAAAATAAAATAAAATAGCAGACAGAAACATAAAATGGTATTAGTGGGGAAAGGACTGAGAGAAGGGATGACAAGGATGTAATTGGTTAGGACTTTGAATTGACCATCTAGCCAAAGGCTGGTTCACCCAATATTGGCAGGGAGGGTGGAGGGGACATTTTTCTGCCCACCGGAGCCAAAATGGCACCAACCAGTCTCCAACTTAGGGCTGGGGTGAAGGTCTGCTCCCCAGGTTTCCCCAGCTTGGGCAGACTCAGCTGCTATGGAAGGAAGGGGAGGTGTCAGTGCAGATCAGTGACCCACCAGCTGCAGTGGCAGGTCCCACATGAGGTGGGGGTGCTGTGGATGCTCACTCATTCACTGGGCTCCACCACCTGCCGGGAAAGATGATGGTTCCTAAAAGAGCCCTTGGCGGCGGGCGCGGTGGCTCAAGCCTGTAATCCCAGCACTTTGGGAGGCCGAGACGGGCGGATCACGAGGTCAAGAGATAGAGACCATCCTGGCTAACACGGTGAAACCCCATCTCTACTAAAAAAATACAAAATCTAGCCGGGCGAGGTGGTGGGCGCCTGTAGTCCCAGCTACTCGGGAGGCTGAGGCAGGAGAATGGCGTAAACCCGGGAGGCGGGGCTTGCAGTGAGCTGAGATCCGGCCACTGCACTCCAGCCTGGGCGACAGAGCGAGATTCCGTCTCCAAAAAAAAAAAAAAAAAAAAAAAAGAGCCTTTGGCTAGTGTTACAACTCTGCAGCTTTGATCACCATAGCACTGATCACCATCTTACCATCTCTCTGTCTCCCTGATCACCATCCCCCAATCCTGCCATTCCACTGACCGCCAATTGCTGCCTCTCACTATCTCACTGTCCCAACAACTGTCAATCGCGAATCACTGCCTTTCCGTCTCTCTCTAGTTATTGCCTCTCACTGTCTCACTGACTGCCAATTGCTGTTTCTTGCCACCTCGCTACTCACCATCTTGCCATCTCTCACTGTTTCTCATCATCTTGCCTTTCCACTGATCACCACTGTCTGCTCTCTCACCATCTCTCTGCTGATTGCTACTGTTTTCCTGTCTCACTACTGATTGCTGCTGTCTCACTGCTGTGTTGGTCACTGCCTCTTACTCACCATCTTTGTCTCTTCATGGTCGTCAGATGTTACAGGACAGGTGAGCCACAGAATGGGTGCTTAGCGTGGGAGGGCTCTTGTCTTTGCCCAGGAAAGAATTCCAGGCTGAGCTAGTGGTGGCAGGCAGCAATCTTTTGTTGAACGGTACTGTTCCTTGTGGAGCAGGGCTGACTTATAGGCAGTGTGCCCAGAGTCAGCAACATATGGGCTCTTGGCAACAATACTTATACTCACATAAACCTACTTTCAGCTACATGCAAATTAGGGGGCAGGTCAATACAAATTAAGGGGCAGGTTACTTAGAACTTTCTAGAAAAGGGGCAGTAACTTCCAGGTCATTGCCTTGGCATTTGTAAACTGTTATGGCGCTGGTGGGAGTATCTTATGCCAATGAGCAATAAGGTCAGCTGGGGAGTACTTTAATCGTCATCTGCTGGTTCCTGCTGATCTTTTTTTTTTATTTTATCCTATCTGGACCAGATCCTGTTTTGGTCAGCAGGACTGTGACCAAAAGACAAGTCCTTCTAGTCTCCTACCTCAACATTAATTAGATCATAGTTTTCTAATTAATTAATTATGACTTGTCAGCATTCTTGTTACATATTTAGCCATAATTTCAATTTAGGGGGAATTTGCCTGCACCACCCACTCCTCAGCTGAGAATCGATATCTAAAAATCACTGCATGAATTTGTTTTGTCATCTTCTCTGGTGGAGGTGGGACGGTGTCTTAGTCCACTCTTGCACACCTATAAAGACATACCTGAGACTAGGTAATTTATAAAGAAAGGAGGCTTAATTGACTCACAGTTTTGCATGGCTGGGGAGTCTTCAGGAAACTTACAATCATGGCAAAAGGCAAAAGAGAAGCAAGTACCTTCTTACAAGGGAGCAGAAGAGAGAGTGAGCAAGAGGAAGTGCCACACTCTCAAACCGTCAGATCTCCTAAGAACTCACTATTATGAAAACAGCACTGGGGAAACCACCACTGTGATCCAATTACCTCCCACCTAGACCCTCCCTCAACATATGGGGATTACAATTTGAGATGAGATTTGGGTGGGGACACAGAGCCAAACAATATCAGATGAAGGAAGGAAGGAAGGAAGGAAGGAAGGAAGGAAGGAAGGAAGGAAGGAAGGAAGGAAGGAAGGGATGAAGGAAGGAAGGAAGGAAGGAAGGAAGGAAGGAAGGAAGGGAGGGAGGGAGGAAGGGAGGGAGGGAGGGAGGAAGGGAGGGAGGAAGGATTAGGTATCTTTTATAACAAGAAAATTGTCATATTTTTTCAGCAATACAGGTTCCATTGGTGAATATCAGGTCATCTCTCCTGTACCCCTGATTTTATTTGATTCCCTAAATGCCCCTCAGTAAGAAGGAAATGTGCACTAATTGGTTGAAGCTCAAAGTGATTATTCATTATGGAAACAATCCTACACATCAATTCCCTTTGAAGGATGTTTAGAAGAACTGCTGTTAGTTTTCTTTCATCTTGGAAAAGAAAAGGCAAAACCAAGCCAGCCAGGGTTTATTCTGCTTCATTACAGCTCTAAAGCACATTTACTGAACAGTCATTTTTCAATATAGTAAATCTCTCTGGGAGTAGTTTATTCGGTGGGATGCAGAGATATCTTAGTTGGATAATTCATGCTCTTTGGTTTACCTTGGATGTGTAATTGAGGCCAGCTGCTGAAATGGTACCAACAGCAATAACAACATCAAGAAGCAATGACAAGTTCCAAGGGTTATGGCACTAAAAGAAGAGTGCAGGGCTACAGCTGTGACTGTGTTTCAGATCTCCAAGGGCCCATGTGAGTTCCTGGCTCAACACCATGAATACGCCAGGAGAGAGCCCTTGCCTGGTGAGCAACACAGACAGCAGAACAAGGGAAGTGTCAATGGGATCTGGCCAATAATTCCTATTAGAATATCTGGTGAATTATGACTTTTGAGAAGCAGTAATAATCTTCACATAAAGGTATTCCTATGTTGATTGTAATAAAAAGGAATCCAGTCCCCACCAGCCTCCCTCATTTGGATTCCCAAATTTCTTCCAAGTGGCTTCCCAGCCCTCAGCTCCACTCTCTCTGATTTCATTCTTCACCTTCTATCCAGAGCTATTTTCTCAAAAGAAAGTCTAGTCATGTTGTTTTCCTGTCTATATTCAGCCAGTGCTTACCCAATCTCATAAAATGAAGTGTGAATATTTACTGATGACAGAGACTATAAGGCTTTCACTCCTCTTCAAGTTTTCCTCTTGCTAGGTCACTTTCTAGTTGCTCTGATATTTTTTTCCATTTCACACTCTCCCCAAGCTTTTGTTAGCTTGTGACTTCTGCGCATGTTGTTCTCTTTACCTGAAATACTTTCCCTCCATTCTGCACTCTCCTTGGGTCCAAAATTCAAACATCTTTCCTTTCGGCTGGGAGTGAATAAGTCACCACCTTTAGCAGAAGACTAGGCTGTGCTCTTACGTATCATAAATCCTTGTAGCACACCTTAAATAACAGTCTTCATACTTTAGGGTTATCACACTTTTAATATCTGTCTTGTTCACAACACTACAAGATCTCTGAAGGCAGGTGTCTTATCCGCTACATTACAAGACCTCTTAAGGTAGGGTTCACACTTGTCTCATTTATTACTGTGTTACATTACCTTGGACAGTTTCTAAAACATAGGGTCAATTAAGATTTGTTGAATGCACAGATCACCAGATGAGGTGCTCACAGGTCTCCCATCTTCCTCTGACTGAGGGCCTTACCAGTGAACCCATTTTCACAGTGAAATCCCTTTCTCTCTCTCTTATTTCATTCCTTTAAAAACAGAAAGTAATGACCTGACTTGTTGCTGATTCTTGAGTATGAACTTATTCAGTTAATGCCAAGTTCTTTACACACTCCATCTTTGGCTGGTTTAGAGCAATGGTTTGGGGACTGGAGAGCTTCCCCCTGGAGGGCTTAACACACAGTGTCCTGGACCCCACTCCAGAGTTTCTGGTGCAGGGATCTGTAGTGAAGCCTGAGTGTCTTCATTTTTAACAAATTCCCAGGTGCTGCTGACACTGCTGGTCTGGAGACTACAGGTTGTGAGCCACTGGTCTGAACATTCTGTTTAAAGTCACTTCATTTCTACGGTCTCACTGTCCTATCTTATCTCAGTATGTGGACCTCCCCATCTAATTAACCTACGGTTCATCTACCTTTCATAAGATTAACACTTGGCCAGATCCTGCTGTGGCAGATACTCAGTGCAACATGTTATGTTTTGACCTTGCGTAGAGTTAATTAAGCAGGGCCTTTCTATGCCTGGTAAGGCCCAAAAATAAGCCAAAGATATATGGAACATGACCACGTAAAGAAAACCTGCTAGCGATTTTTGCACACTGATTTTATATCCTAAGGCTTTGCTGAAGTTGCTTATCAGCTTAAGAAGCCTTTGAGCTGAGGCAATGGGCTTTTCTAGATACGGGATCACGTCATCTGCAAACAAGGACAGTTTGACTTCCTCTCTTTCAGTTTGAATACCCTTTATTTTGTTCTCTTGCCTGATTACCCTGGCCAGAACTTCCAATACTCTCTTGAATAGGAATGGTAAGGGAGGGCATCCTTCTCTTGTGCCGGTTTTCAAGAGGAATGCTTCCAGCTTTTGCCCATTTAGGATGATATCGGTTGTGGGTTTGTAATAGATGGCTCTTGTTATTTTGAGGTATGTCTCTTTAATACCTAATTTATTGAGAGTTGTTAACATGAAGAGATGTTGAATTTTATCGAAGGCCTTTTCTGCATCTATTGCGATAATCATGTGGTTTTTGCCTTTGGTTTCGTTTATGTAATGAATTGCGTTTATTGATTTGTGTATGTTGAACCAACCTTGCATCCTGGGGATGAAGCCAACTTGATAGTGGTGGAGAAGCTTTTTGATGCATTCCTATATTCCAACAACAGGCAAGAAGAGAGCCAGATCATGAATGAACTCCCATTCACAATTGCTACAAAAATATTAAAAGACCCAGGAAAACAGCTAACAAAGGAAGTGAAGGAACTCTTCAAGGAAATCTACAAACCACTATTCAAAGAAATCAGAAAGGACACAAACAAATGGAGAAACATTCCATGCTCACACATAGGAAGAATTAATATCGTGAAAATGGTCATATTTCCCGAAGTGATTTATATATTCAATGCTATTTCCATTAAACTAATGATATTCTTCACAGAATTAGAAAAGGCTATTTTAAAATTCATGTGGAATCAAAAAAGAGCCCATATAGCCAAGACAATCCTAAGCAAAGAGAACAAAGTCGTAGGCATCATGCTACCCAACTTCAAACTATACTACAAGGCTACATTAACCAAAACAGTATGATACTGGTACAAGAACAGACACACAGACCAATGGAACAGAATAGAGAATTCAGAAATAAGACCGCACACTTACAACCATCTGATCTCTAACAAACCTGACAAAAACAGCAATGGGAGAAGGCCTTCCTACTTAATAAATGGTACTGGGAAAACTGGTTAGCCATATGCAGAAAATTGAAACTGGACCACTTCCTTACATCTTAAACAAAAATTAACTCAAGATGGATTAAAGACTTAAATGTAAACCCCAAAACTATAAAAACCCTAGAAGAAAATCTAAGCAATGCCATTCAGGACATAGGCATGGGCAAAGATTTCATGACAAAAATGCCAAAAGCAATTGCAACAAAAGCAAAAATTGAAATATGATTAATTAAACTAAAGAACTTCTGAACTTCTGCACAGCAAAAGAAACTATCATCAGAGTGAATAGACAAAATATAGAATGGGAGAAAATTTTTGCAATTTATTCATCTGACAAACGTCTAATATCCAGAGTCTACAAGGAACTTAAATTTACAAGAAAAAAAAACCCCATTGAAAAGTGGGAAGAGGACATGAACAGATACTTCTTAAAAGATGGAACACAGGCAGCCAACAACCATATGAAAAAAAGGTCAACATCACTGATCATTAGAGAAATGCAAATCAAAACCACAATGAGATACCATCTCACACCAGTCAGAATGGCCGTTATTAAAAAGTAAAAACACAACAGACACTGGCAAGATTGTGGAGAAAAAGGAAACAATTATACACTGTTTGTGGGAGTATAAATTAGTTCAATCATTGTAGAAGACAGGGTGGTGATTCTTCAAAGACCTAGAGGCAGAAACACCACTTGACCCAGCAATCCCATTACCAGGCATATACCCAAAGGAATAGAAATCATTCTATGCATGTGTATGTTCATTGCAGTACTAGTCACAATAGCAAACACATGGAATCAACCTAAATACCCATAAATGATAGACTGGATAAAGAAAATTTGGTACATATGCACCATGGAGTACTATGCAGCCATAAAAAGGAAAGAGATCATGTCCTTTGCAGGGACATGGATGGAGTTGGAAGTCATTATCCTCAGCAAACTAATGCAGGAACAGAAAACCAAATACCACATATTTTCACTTATAAGTAGGAGCTGAATGATGAGAACACATGGACACAGTAGGGGGAACAACACACACTGGGGCCTGTTGCGTGAGGAGTGAGGGAGAGCATCAAGAAGAATAGCTAATGGATGCTGGGCTTGATACTTAGGTGATGGGATGATCTGTGCAGCAAACCACCAGGGCACACATTTACCTATGAACAATCCTGCACATCTGCACATGTACCCCTGGACTTAAAATAAAAGTTGAAGAAAAATAAAACAAAGAAAAACTGCATAGTTATTGACTCTGTTTCACAGCATTAGGGAGAGTTGATGATAATTTATATTGTAATTGAATCTTTTCTGGATCAATAGCTGTGAATGACATTTTTATCCTGTATTTTCATAGTCATCTTTTTCTCTAAGGCCAAAGTACCCAGTAAACAGGGTTTTGTTTTATTTATTATTTATTTATTTATTTATTTATTTATTTGTTTGTTTGTTTATTTGGAGTGCTCTCCACATCTCTTACAGTATTTACTTTCCAAAATTACCTTATAGGCATGATTCAATATGCTCAGATACAAAGAATCAGTTACTTTATTTGGTTCAGGTTTTCACTTCCATTTAGACCATAGGCCCCTAAATTTTGACTACAGTATATGAAGTAAACACAAAGCATGACGTTTTTACCCAATATCAAATATTGGGTCTAGAAAAATTCCAGGACATTTTGCTCATGTCATCACTATCTCATGCTTAATCTGCAAGATTCCCAAGGGATTTCAGCTTCCCTGTTGTTACAGAACCGAGCTTGTGTCCACTTACCCAGCACAGCAAACACTGACATGGGGATTAGCAGCTAGAGAAAGTGAGAAGTTTATTGTGGGAAAGCTAATGTTTAAGAAAAGCACTCCCTGATGGCTCACAGGTATGAGTTTTTAAAGGTGAGAAGGTAGACGTTTCAGGTAAAGTCATAATCAGTACATGGAGGCCATACACTGGTTTGACCTAAAAAAGTGGGGTATCTCAGAGTGGCAGCCACAGGTCAGAGGTGGATTCAAAGATTTTCTGATTAAGGAAGGGAAGCTTTCTCTAAAGACTTGAGTGTCAGCATAAAAGAGTGTTAAATCCGGCCTGTTGGTGTGGCTTCCTTCAGGCCCCTTAGGAAGATATTTAGAACAAATAATGGTGGTCAGGGCTCAGTCCTCGGATCCCTCTTGTCCAAGTGCCAGCAGATGTATTTGGTGGAGTCCAGGTTTCTGAAAAACAACTCAGGGATATACGTTAAGATGTAATGTTTAGTTTCTATGGGAAACCCAATATCTCATAACTAACTTCCTTGGCTATAGTGTTTAGCTACAATTACCTTCTTGCTTAGTAAGTTACTCGTTTACTTCTCAGGGCTGGCTGGATGGCTGGAATGTCTTTTAAAGGAGCTTAAAATTGTCCTTTATTTCCATGCTTAAGGGGTGCAGCAGGCACCTAAGACAGGTCCCAGCTCTGTCTCACTATAACATGTTGAGGGGCTCCGAAGTATTGAGAACCTACATGCTGACTTACCAATTTGATGTTGATTAGAATTGGTTCGCCATCCATCCAGTCACTCAATAAAGCACAAAAACAACAAAACTCATTGTATGAGGTGCTGTGGGAATCAAAGACTTATAAACCAGGGGTGTCTTACCTTGAGGATCTTATCATGTGATAGGGAAAGATACACAGACAAGTGATTGCATAACACCAAAAAGAGATATAATGAGAAAGTTAAGTCTACCCAGAAGAGGAAGTATGGTAAAAGAGCTTAGACTTTAAAGGAAGGAAGATTTAAATATCACATCCAGTCCTTGTTAGGCAGGGCGGCACTTACCCACTGCAAACTTTTGGTTTTTTCATCTGTAAAAGTGAGTAGTATATAGAATTATATTTTTAAGAGTTTGCAATATTGTATGATACTGTTTAGTAAGGGTTGTACTCTCAAAAAGATGCTGTGGCTAATGTTAGGCATGGTATTCAGATTAAAACTGAGTGTTTCTTTCACAACCATTTTCCTGTCTCCTGGGGTCAGATAACATCCCTTTCCAAACTGCCCTCACACTGACTGCCTCCCAACTAGTGCTTGTTCTCACTTTTCTGCCCTATGCAGCCTTTGCTGTCTGTAGCCTTAGCAACCCATTCATGTGCGGAAGATCATGAGGAAGAGCACCAGGCAGCCACTCCAGAGGCAAGGTCAGGAACCCAGGTGCCCTGGAGCTCACTCTGGACTCTCTGTGCTGCTTCCGGCCTGAATTTAGAGACGGGATCAAAGTACATAAGAGTGGATTAAGCCACCACATGAACTACACACACACACACTCTCACACACACACACTCACTCACACGCACACTCACACACACACACTCTCACACACTCACACACTCACTCATACACTCACACACACACACTCATACACTCACACACACTCTCACACACTCACACACACACAAACTCACACACACACTCACTCACACATGTGTGCACTCCATGAAGAATGGAACTGAGTGCAGCCTGGCAGCTTTCCCTGCTGGAAGCAAATCTGGGCTTGTTAGATGCTGAGTACTGTTTCAGGCTAACACAGATGTGTGGAGGCCTCTGTCAAGTGCACCCAGTTGAGCCAACAGACCATCCAATCCCAACCTGAACTATGTCTTTTGACTTCATCTAAGAAAGGCACAAAGCACAGCTGGAAATAAATGTGGTACAGGAGGCGGAACTAACTGGGCAGCAGGCTTCTCCTAGGCATGTTCGTTTTATAGTAGGGACAGAGGTGATCCGGATATTCCTCTCCCAGTCTTCCTTCATACAAAAGCACATATGCCCATTCCTATCCCGAAAGGCATGAGCATTCAGGAAACACACCATCTACTTCTAAGGGAAAAACACATTTTGATGGATTTAAGGTAGAGTAGGAGGTACACAAATGAGTAACAGCGCCTATGCACTTTCTATCTCCATAACTGTACACATCCACAGAAATATCCAATTTCATATTCTTCATTTCATTATGAAGTGACAAGAGTTTCATTTACAATGCCAAAGAAATCTATTGCTGACTTCAATCACAGCCGGTCATGTGGTAATGTGACTGCTGTACTCCAGCATGGTGCTGGACAGTTTATGCATACAGCATGATGATAAATTAATCCACCAAGAAATACAAATATGTACAGTTATGTGTAACATACTCATGTGGTGTCTGTCATATATTAGGGAGAGGAAAAGACTCTGATGACCTCACTGCTTTCAGCCAACAGAAGGTGAACAAGAGCTTAGTGCAGAGCACTCAGCAAATGGAGGAAGGTGGGGACCCCCTTTCCAGGACAGTAGTACTCAGGGGCCACCATCCCTGAATCCAACCCTGTCCTCTGTCATGCCACAGAGTCTGTAGCTCTATGACTGGGTTTGTCTCTCTTCTCTTTCCTCTGTAGTTATGTGGGGCTTGGTTTTTTAAAATTTTTTTTAAGATCATTTTAGATTTGGGGGTACTTACGCAGGCTCGTTGCATGGAAACATTGCATAATGCTGAGGTTTGGGCTTCTATTGAACCCATCACCCACATAGTGAATGCAGTACCCAATAGGCATTTTTCAACCTTTGTCCACCTCCCTTCCTGCCTCCTTTAGGAGTCCCCAGTATCTATTGTTTCTATCTCCATGTTCATGAGTACCCAGTGTTCCGGTCCCACTTACACGTGAGAACATGCGGTATTTGATTTTCCATTTCTGCATTAATTCACTTAGGATAACAGCCTCCAGTGGCATCCATGTTTCTGCAAAGAACATGATTTTGTTCTTTTTCATGGCTTCATTGTATCTCACAGTGTACATGCACCACATTTTGTTTATCCAAGACACCAATCAGTCACCTAGATCGGTTCCATGTCTGAATGTATATTCCTTTGGGTACATAGTCAGTAATGGGATTATTGGATTGGATGATAGTTCTGTTTTAAGTTCTTGGACAAATCTCCAAACTGCTTTCCACAGTGGCTGAACTGATTCACATTCCCACTGACAGCGTGTAAGTGTTCCCTTTACTCCAAAAACTCACCAGCATTTGTTTCTTTACTTTTTTTTTTAAGAGACTTGCTCTCACTCTGTCACCCCAGCTGGAGTGCAGTGGTGTGATCATGGCATTACTAGACTTTTTAATATTAGCCATTCTGACTAGTGTGAGATGGTATATCACTGTGGTTTTGATTTGCATTTATCTGATGACTGGCGATGTGGAGCCCTTTTCCTTGTTTGTTGGCCATGTGTATGTCTTCATTTGAGACATGTCTGTTGTTTTAACCAGCGTTTATTTAAAATGCATATTGATTTCATTAATCCATTTGAAGAAATTTAATAGAATGAATTCAAACTGAAGCTTTTTCAGAGAATTCTAGAGGCCCATGCCCATGCCACTTTATACAGACATGCTCAGGTCCAAAGTTTTTCATTCAGCTTTCATCACTAGCATCCTAATTGGACCTGTATTCTTAGAGAAGATTTACCAGGTGCATCAAAAAATAGATGATACTTCCCACTTGCAGGGCAGAGCATGGAATTTCCCATCTCATGGTCCAAGCACTCTGCTCCGTAAGTTTTAGTGTTCTGGCTTATAGGTAAATAAAATGCTCTCAGATGCTTTGAAAATAGTGGTGCTTATTAAAATGATGATGCACTGTTTTTCTTCCCCTGCCTGTGTAAATCAGGCCTCCTTTTGCAAATCCCAGCCTTTCGGTGTGCCTACCTGCGAGTGGGCACTAATGAGCTATTCTCATGATGTGAACTCTGTGTTCTTGGTACACATCTCATTCCAACCAACCCACAGGGGAAGAAATGAGAGCTTATCATTCACTATGTTCAAAGTGAACTGGAGGAGAAGTTGGAATTGATGCAGGAGAAAACCATCTAGATGGCTCAGGGGGCAAAGTCATGAGATTCACAGGTTCAGAAATTATTTCTTTAGCTTTCCCAAGAAGAGTCAACCATTCAAAGCACTATGACTGCTTGCCCACAAGTGCCTTCTACAGGGCACTCCAGGGTCTTAAGAGAGTTCACTTCATTACTTCACAGTGTTTCTGAATCATTTTCATGTGCAACAGTTGGAGTGTCAGGTGGTGGGCTGGGGGATGCCTAATAAGTTCTGAGAACTTTTAAAATGGTTAAAGCCTGCATGAGAAAACATAGGATTCTATGGCTGCTCCCCTAGGTTGCCAGTGATTTCCTTAGTCCCCAAAGGTAAATGACAGCTAATTATTGGGTGGGAATCACCACTGCACAGAGAGATAAGTCAGGAGAGGTGTGGCAGAACAAGCATCGACATGAAGAGAGCAAACCTGGGCTTGTATCTTTTGGCTGAGATCTGAGCAGCCTTGGGGAAGCTATCTGATCATCAATGATCTCCAGTATGTCAGCTATAGAATCACTTATAGAGACTTCCATGGAACCACCGAGTGCCATGTGCTCCCCTATGTGTCTCATTTAATCTTCACTACACCTTGGGAGACAGATATTAGTATCTCAGTGTTTACAGTCCTTGAAAACCATTAAATGTATTCAGTGAGTTCATTAGTCAATACTATATAGATATATTATATATGTATGTATGTGTTTTGATATAGGTAACGTCACCTGCTTAGTGGCTAATGCTAGGACTGAAAGAGCAGATGGAGGCTGTAGTAATAAGATAAGAAATTAGAAGCTTGGAAAATATTATAATTCTGAGAACAGCACTGTATTTAATTTGGAAAATGGGATTCATAATTCATTAATAGAAGATTTACAAATTAAAGCCATTAAAGTATAAAATAAACATCATTAATAGATGATTCTTCACTAAAAAGAGTTGAAGGAGGTGGTATGACAAATGCTTGTTTCTAGTGTAAACATATGGAAGTCAATACAATTAATACATCTGAGCCCTATGCATGAAACAGAAATGATCAAGGCCTTTCTGGTATTTCAGTTGAAACATTAAGCTCCACTGTGAAGCTTGAAAATAGTTCCTATGCCTGTTTTCTTGAAAATGATGGCAATGTGAATACAAATGCAAACCCACTGAACAGTCAAGGATTAATGTCACTGTCTACTTCAGGTCACACTTATCTGTGCACACAGACACATCCATGGCATATGTCCACATACTTCAATTTCTGGGTGAATGTCATATGTAGGCAAAGAAGCTTTTATTAAATATGGGGGATTGCAAAGATTATACATTCCTCCTGTTTTTCATCCCAATCCCCTGATCCTTGAGTCTGCTCCTTACACCTATACCTTCACCAAAAGGGACCACAGCACAATGAAAGAAACATAAACTCCTTCTTGCTAGAAGCTCAGGCAAATGGACCAGCAAAAGAGGATTCCCACACCGTGTGAGCTAAAACCCACGATATGCTTATATGTGGGAATCACTTACCTTTGCTTTCCCAGTCTCTATAGACAATCACAATGTGACTCTGGTGTCAGGACTTACTCACAGTCACTCTGAATATGTGATTCCAGAAATGTATTGGACACACATGCATTGTATTTACAAATCCAGGAAAGGTTGGTGTAACTGAAAAACTGAGGGAGGATCACATTTGAAAAGACAGACCACATCTTCATCAGACTTTGAAGGTCCTTTTGAAGAGCAGCTGAAGTCAGTGAGGCCAGAACCAGCCCTGGCACTGAGTGTCATCATGGGCTAGGCTGGACTGGCCAGTGCCAGACCTGGGCCCTAAGCACCATTTGCCAGCTGAAGGGGACCAGTCATGAGGGGTCAAGACAGCCAGTTGGCTCAAGTGTCACCTGAACAAAGAGATTCTGCTCCACAATATCTTTACTGTGCTGATTCACCCCAGCAGAATCTCAGGCTTAACAACCCTGCCTCTCCTCTATTCCTCTTCACTGTCTTCTTTTGTAACTCCCCACTCTCACTCCCAGATCCATGAAACGTCAGTATTTTTCTGTTACCTAGATAGATCATCTCTGTCCTGTCGCTTAACTTCTTTTCAGAGTAACCACTATGGTTAAGGTTGCAAATTGTTTAAGAAAAGAAAAAAGGTGGTCATTTTTAGACACTACTATGACACTTTTAATAGACTCTTCTCTTCAGATCTTTACAGGGCTGAACAGTTTCCTACAGCTTCCCAGATTGTCATTTTGAAAACTGCCTTTTTATTGAATCTCTTCCACTCACATAAACTATGACTCATTTCACCAATCACAAACAACACTTACCCCTGAAAATTGGCAAAAGTCTAAATCAATCTCAGGAAAAGAAGTCACACAACATGAGCAATTAGTAGAATATGGTAATTATGCACTTCCTTGGTCTCATTTTAAAACCATTTTATTGAGTGTTTTAAAAATAGATTACAAAATCTATCACAATCTGTAAGGGAGGGTCTTGGTTCTGTTCATCAAACTGAAATGTTCATGGTTCCAGTGGTTCCAGGAGGATGGTGCAGAGTCTTAGGGCCAAAGATTGGACCCCTGGTCTTGATAAGTGCAGGAGACATACCCACTTGAGGATGCCTGCCATGACCCTCTCCACAGTGAGCAAGCCCCTGTGGCCAACACTAGCATCATCCATAATCTTTCACATTTGAACACGCAGAAAACCCATAAGCATATCAATTTCTAGACTTTGACACGGCTCCATTCCACCTCATCCTGGAAGTACTTATCTAAGTATTTCCCAGTCTGCATTTATCTAATGTAGTGACCATGACATCGTCTAGTACTTTTTTAAGATTGACATTCAAGAAGGATTTGAGAGCTGAAGACTGCCATGACTGTGTATTTGTTAATAATCTCCATGGGGGCACTTTCCTAAAGCAGCAATTTGCCTCATTGTCCTATGAAGACCTAAGTCCACCTGTCCAGGATGAAATACTCCGCTTACATCCCTAACTTGATGTTGTCCATTCTAGGCACTGTGTTAAGCTGCTGCGAACTGGAAGGTTCTATGTAGCTATGGCATGGGAGCATTTTGTTTTGTTTTGTCTTGTATACAGGATAATGTCTACCATGGAGCTCTCATGGGGTCAACATCCTTAGTAAAGCACACTTAGACACCAGTAATAATACCGGCCAATAAAAATGCAACTCTCGGAGAGGAGCACTGCAGCACTCTACAATGTTGGCATTACTCACTGTCATCAAATGATTCTTAATTCAGTAGCTAAAACGCCCATGTAGATCATGTGAAGTTGCCATTTCACAAAACTAGTTGGTAGTGTTACAAACACCAACTTAGAATCCCCTATGATTGTAATAAATTAAACACACTGTCCCAACTTAATCATACCCTCTTCTTCATCTCTTTACTCTACCAAGGCTAACATTTGACCACCCCTTTGTAGGTGTTGCTGTGCATGTCCCAGAATCTCATGGAATTTTATGGAGAAGGACATGTCAGGCACAGAATGGTCATCATGGTAGAACAGTGGCCCCAGCATCTTCCTCCATGCCTGGGCACCCTGGACTTGTTGGGGGTGCACACTTGCTGATCGTATATGCCACCTGCCCTCTGGGCTTCCCATGGGCCCACGTGAAATATCTTCAGAGAGCGTTTCCTCACATGCTCCAGTGGAGCAGAAGTCTCTGTGCTCACAGACCTTTGAAACCAACAAGAGAGGCTGCTGCGATTTCTGTCATGTAGACAAGGCGACTATCACAACAAAAAGCAATCAGGCCCTTAAATCTGAGCCTCTTCCAGCCAGACAGTGCCTTTTCCTTGAATGGAACATCGGTTTACCTAATCATATGAACTCTGTGCTTCAAGTTTTCTCCACGCTGTCTCCTGCTGCCCAGTGTTTCTAGAAGTCTTGGTCCATGCCACGGTTGTTTGGTCTCTGCTCTTTTCCAACAGATACTGGTTGCCATGGAAATATGGAGGGTATTCAGTTTGGACAAGACTCATCGAATCTCTTTATGAAATGAAATTACCATTAGTCATTTCTCTTGGCTCTCTGCAGCAGCAGCTGACATACATCCCACAGCTAAATAAATGGCTCTGGGTAATTAACCTAAGAGTCTCTGTGCTGACGTGGCATAAACATAAGGAGATAAACCTCTGGTTTTAGACGGGCTTATCCAGTTCCTGCACACCCTTAAACCTTATGAGAAAAAAGACCCTAGGCAGAGACTATTAGAAGCATGAGAGGACTTTGACTCCTGAAGGTGATCTGCAAACTTGAAGGGGAAATTGCATTCACTTGAGGAAATTTCAGTAAGTGGAATGCAGTTCATCTGCAATTGCTCCTGACCCGGACTGACAAAGTGCAGCCCAGCACATGATAGGGCCGGGGTGAATCAGGGAAGAAACCTGGGAACCCATTATGTCCCAGCAAAAACTACTCCCCTTTATCCTGCAAAAGCTACTGACCTGTGAACAGTGTGAGGAAAGAGTCTCTTTGGAAATGTCCGTGTGTGTGTGTGTGTGTGTGTGTGTGTGTGTGTGTGTATTTGATGAAATAATACTTTCATATACACATAAATGCTAATAACCATATTTTAAATAATAACAATACCCATTTAATTTTCTTTTCCAAGAACTGCAGGTGAGTTCAGGTCTAGAAACAAGTCTGTAGCAAGTCAAATTTTATACTTCTAAGATGTGCTGCAGGGGGACTTCCTGGCTTGAGGTGTTTTACTTGGCTCCCAGCACCCCTGCATAAAGTCAGGGTCCCAAGAGCCTGAAGGAGTCAGACCAGAGACCTGATATAGCCCACGCCCACCCAGGCGTGGGAACCATTGTGAGGGGTGGGAGTGAGGGCCAAGAGGGGTGTCTGGTGCTCACTCTGCTACTGGCCAGCTTTGCAGCATGAATTATGAAGTCTCATGTCTGTTGGCTTCAGTGCAGAGCAGTGAGAGCTCTGAATTAAAAGAACATCAAGGCTGTTTCAGACCTGAAACTCTAATCTGAGGCCTATGTGGAGACCCTTGATTGGGCAGGTCAGTTCAAATTGTGCTGTGTAGGTGTGCTCTTCTCACCAGGGCTAATGCTGGTAGACAGGAAGAGACGTCTAGGGAGTCCAGCAAAGTTTCCGAACCTGCCACAGGCTGCTGCCACCTTGCACCATTCATCTGTCAGTCTCATTTGGGGGAAAGAATGGCAGTGCATGGGACAATCAAACCGTAATTAATTGCTGAACCTCACAATGCTGACTTGAAATACCATGGCCTGACTAGACAAATTACCATGACAAATGGATATGACCACATTTTTTTTTTTTCAGATTCAGATGCTCTCACTGGGAAGAGGCAGCAGATGGCTCAGCACAGTTCAGCTTTCTCTATAGTGCCTCTGTCCTGGTGAATGGGGGTGATGGTGACTGACATCTCCCACTGCCATGAAAAGTTGTTATAATTATGATAGGGGCCTCTTAATAAAACAGGTATATATTGAACTTAAGACATTAAAGCTATTATTGTTATGTTACTATCTCCTCTCTTTTTTCAATATTTTTTTGTTGACATGTAATTCAAATACCATACATCATCCATTTAATGTGCATATAATAGCATTTTTATTATACTTACAGAGTTGTGCAATTACCACCAGATTCAAGTTTAGAACAAGTTCATCACTGCAAAACGAACCCCATACCCATTAGCAATCACTCCCAATTAGTCCAGTTCTCCCACAACCTAGACACCATCACTCTTCTTTCTACTTCTACAGATTTGCCTATGCTGCACATTTCATTGATATGGAATCATATGGTATGTTGTCTTTTGTGACTGGCTACTGGCTTCTATCATTTAGCATAATGTTTTCAAGTTACTCATGTTGTAGCATGTGTCAGTACTTCATTTCATTGAATTGCTGAACAATATTTGATTGTATACATATACCACATTTCGTGGATTATCAGTTGATAGACGTGTAGGTATTTTTCACTTTTTGACTACTATGAATAATGTTGCTATGAACACTCATGTACATGCTTTTGTGTTGGCAAATATTTTCATTTCTCTTGGGCATATACCTAAAAGTAGGTCATAGGATGGGTCATAGGAGACCTCTACGTTTAACCTTTTAAAGAATGGCTGGACTTTTTGCAAAGCAGCTGCGCCATTTTATATTCCCACTGGCAGCCTATGAGGGCTCCAGGGTATCCACATCCTCTCCAGTACTTGTGTGTTCATTTTTGTAAAGCCACCATGGTAGTTATGCAGTGGGATCTCACTGTGGTTTTGATTCACATTGCCTCTATGGAGACTGCCATCCATCTTTCTATGTCCTTTTTGGCCGTCTGTATATTCTTTGCAGACTGTTCAAATCTTTGCCCATTTTTAATTTGGTTATTTGTCTTTTTACCATTGAGTTGGAAGAGTTCTTTATATACTCTTGACACAAGTCTCTTATTATATATATATATTATTTTAAAATAGATATGTTTAAAGTTTTGTCTATTGTCTTTTTAATTTCTTGGGTGTATAACAGATTTTTTAAATTTTGATAATATTGTATTCATTGTTTTTCTTTTATTGCTTTTGATTTTTGTGTCATATCAAAGAAGACCTTGCCTATCTCAAGATAACAAAGATTTACACCTCTATTTTCTTCTAAGAGTGTTAGAATTTTAGCTCTTAAATTTCAATTTGTAATTCCTTTTGAGTTAATTTTTGTAATAACTGCTTTAAATTCTGTGTTTTCTAAATATTATATTTGTGCCCTCTCAAAGGCAGTTTTTATTCTCTGTTTTGCTTTTTCCATGTATAGGTCAGACTTTCTTCTTTTTTTGCGTCTTGCACTTTTTTTGTAGAAAAATTATGAATTTAACATGATATATTGTAACATCCATGAATACTGACTCCTCCCCCACTCTCCAGTGTTTGTTGTTGTTGTTTGTTTATTGACGTGTTTGATAACATGGTTAAACTATTTTAGTGAGGTCTATTTCTACTGTACGTAGCCTCTACTGTCAGTCTTCAAGGGGCTCAGCCATGGGCATGCATAAAGCCACCATGAAATGTTGGAGGTTTTCTTTCAGGGTCCTTTTGGTGTCTTTTTCTTGTCTTTCTGCTAAGCTACTTGCTTCTCTGGGTATCACACCCTGTTGTAAGGCTCCACTAATTGTGAACTGATTGCTCTATTGTTTTCAACGGTGACCAGGCACATAAATTGCCCTACATACTCCTTCGTTCAAATTTGGGCTCCTTTGCAAAAGTAGTTTTTGAGGCTAGTCTTTGAGGTTTGTTCCCAACCCTAGAGAATTCTTCTCGGTTGTCTGTTTCCCTGGTTCTCTTTGGGAAACTTCTAGCTGGTCTATGCTTTAATATGTTTCTGTCCTCAATCTATTAGAGTCTTCTTAATAGCTTACCATGAAATCTCTAGTGTTTTCTACAGTGTCCTTGGACTTGAACTTCCCCATATACTCTCTTCCAAATAAAGCCAGTTACTTTCAGAACATTCTTATGGCTTGCCTTCCCCCCACAAATAAAAGCCTATAAGCCACTTTTCCACAACTGAGAACAGAGACAGTGGGCCCTTTCTTTCAGAGAGACACCTCTGCTTTATTAACGGTACTAGGTGAGGGTCCGAAGCCTCAGGTCTTCTTGGCTTGCCTCTCCTGGTGGGGAACCTCTACCCTACAAGTGAGCTAGGGCAATTGGAACTACACTAATTCTGGCCTCCATCAGTGGGGTATACCTGGAGGAAAAGAGGCCCCAGCTTCTCAGCCGTTCTTGCCTAGGATAGAGACTCTGTAAACAGATCTGGAGTGATGAGAAATGCTGGTGTCCTGGTTGTTCTGGGAAGATAGCCCTAGACTGGGAGCTAGTAGGGGAGGGACTCCTGTACTCCTAGCTGCACCCACCTCGAGTAGAACATTCATGATTATTGAGCTGGAAGAAGGAGGAGGGGCATAGCTAATGGCTTAAATGTGATTTAATAGAATTTTCTTGAATAAACATTTCTTTCTTTGCCATATGCACTAAGAACAGTTTCCAAACACTTTAAATGTTTTTGTACACATAATTTGCATCAGTTATGATTATTTTACTTAAGAAGGGGTCCATGGAACTTCTCATACACCAGTCTAAAGGTCATCTCTCTCATTTCTTTTCAAAAAAGATAATTACAATTTTAGGCAGTTGAATCTTAAATTCATTTGGAGCTGAACTGGTTTGGAGCTAATTTATAATTAAGGCCTCAGTCACTTTTTCTCCAGTAATGATAATATTGAGCAATACAGTGAATACACTTGAGCACAATGTCTAGGTCTACTTGTAACTAGCTCTGTAAATCTCCACAGGGTGTTTGTCTTTTTATTACTAGCCACCAATATATTGAGTTGGAATATCACCAAGTTTTCTAGGAATCTATGAAAAGCGATTCCATTATGTTTGAGTGATTTTATGATTTAAAGAAGATCCTTCTCATATGTTGTGTCATTCACATGTGATACACACCAAGACCCTGTGGCCTGGAGCCATGTCTACTTATTTTCTGATGTTTGGCCTATGGGGTGCAACACGCTTTACTGCATGCTGAGCTGCCTGGTGTTTGCTCAGTTCACAAAGTCTTGATCAGCCTGTGATAGACGTGTTGCAAGTATGATTCAGGCTGACCCATTCCAAATGATGCACCGTCGGGTCCTGGTGTCTGATGTTAGTGCACCTGCAAGTCCTGATGCTCCCAAAGTGCCAGCCAGACAATCTGCCTGACCTGCATGTGTTCAGAAGAGCTGGACTCCCACAGCTCAAAAGAGAGGACATCGAGCTAGGAAGAGGAAGCAATTAATGCTGCCGTTTAAGTTCATGGTTTTCTTTCAATCATTTCATGGCTCTGGGCCTCAGTTTCTCAACTGTAAAATGGTAACATTTGTCAATATATATGTCACCTGTGTTTACAGATGAATTATTTACTTCCACTGGATGACTGCGGGTTCCTGGTGGTGAGGTGGCTAAGGCAGTTGTTTAGGCTAGGAATGCCCAGTTGTCAATTCGAAGTTGATTACTTTTCTGAAATATAAACTCTCTGATTGCTCCTACTCTCACTGGGACATTGAGTGTGAGTACGTGCATGTCAGAAATCGGTTTTGTCATTTTCTGTTTGTTTTTGTGGCAAACCGGAAGGCACTGAGAATCAATTCTAGGTAGATGGTAGGGAACAAAAAAGTGTGTTGCGAGTAGGAGCCACAAAACAGAAATAATGACTGTGCTCCTTATCCCAAAATCCCACAAGACTTGAAGAGGGCTTTGAAGTTCTTCAGATAATGAAATAGGTTCCGAAGCCTTTTCAAGAAGAGTCAGAGGACGCCGAGGCCACAGCTCCATGCCTGTTTTCCACACAGGAGAGGCCAGTTGTCATTTGATTCAAAAGTTCTATATCACCAGAGACTAAGAAAACTTCCAGATAACTGCAGAACCTCCAAAATACTGTTTTAAATAAATGAATATATATCCTTAACAGAGCTTCCTTTTTCTGCATGTAAAGTGAATAATTTAATAAAGCTGCTGATAGTGTGTGTAACCTCAGCCCCAGCTCCCAGGAGTGGCACTTCCATCCTTTTCCCATGCTGGTAGTGCAGTGAACTGAGCTGAATCGGGGAGATCATTAACAGGAACTGGTAGCAATTCAGGAGGTGAAGGGTCCCTTGGGCAAGGGGAGAAGAGATTGGCGAAGAAACTTCATATCCAAACAAAACCATAAGAGAAGCCAGCCCAGCGTCAACAGGGCTGGAGAAGAGGGGTGCGCCCACAAGGGGTGTCCCCAGGCTGTAGGATAAAGTAGGAAGGCAAGGAGGGCAAGGAATGGCTTTGCATGGGAATGACACCTGGCACCTAGAGAGGCTGTTCTGGCAATGACATCTGAACACAAGGAAATGTGTCGCTGCATCCACTGCAGACCCTACTCCTCCCCAGCAGGAGGGGAAGCGGGCAGTTGATGGTATCTCTGTCTGTCACGGCATAAAATTACTCACGAAACCTGCTTTAGTAACGGCAGCCATTTAAAAATAGATATTGATGCATAATAGACATGTTTATAAGGTCCATGTGATATTCTGATACGAGCATACAAGGTGTGATGATCAAATCTGGGTAACTGGAATATCCATCACCTCAAGCACATATCATTTACCATATTCCAGGTGCTGTACTAAGCACTTTATGTGAAACACACCTTTTAATACTCTTCAGAGCCACAGGAAGGTGGCATTCTTATCCCCATTTTAAAGACAAAAAATATTGAGGCTTCAAAGATATGTAACTTGGCCAAGTGCTGAGCAGCAGTGGAATCTGAACCCATGTCTTTCTAAGTAGAGCTCATGCTCTAACTCACGTGTCTTCCTGCCTTCTCCAGATCAAAAGTTACCTGCTGGCCATCAGCTCACTGCTGCGGGCAGTGGGTGCAGAGCGGGCGCTCCGTATGGCATGGGGGCTCCACCTTCAGAGCAGGCAGTCACCTGCCATGTGGCTGCGTGCCTTTGAAGAGGCTGCTTAACTTCCAGAAGCATTGGCTACTTCTGTCAAAGAAGGATGACACAAAGACATCCAGCCTCACGGTGTCACTGTGGGGATTCGCAGATAATTACGTGAAGGAAAGTTGCTGTCTGCACAAAGCAAAAACTCCATAAATGTAGATGCTATCATTTGCAGTCTTACTGACGGTGTTGTTAATATTACATTTGCAAATCATCATTAGGGCCAGGTCTGAGCTGAGCTGAGGGCTGATTTTGTGTCTGTGTGCTGAGATCTATAGATTCACTATATTAAATATGCTTTATTGCTGCTTCGAGGGAGGAGCTGGTTTCAACAGAGGATGAGATTCCTTTCTCTAGATCCTCATGAAGAGGAGTGCGTGGCCAGGAGTGAGTGGAATTTGTCCCTTTGTTCTGCAAACGCGCTGTGCTTCAGAGGAGATGTCTTCCTGTCCTCACCAAGGGAGTGGTGAATTCTGCCTCCTTCTTTCTGTCCATAAGGGGGTCATGCCTTCCAGTGAACTTCATGTCATCTAAATTCCTTCGTCCTTTAATAAGGTCGGACCATCCTCTATGACCTTCTTTCTTCCTGATGTCCAGTTGCTCAACTTGTTATGACAAGAACTGAATTTCTCCTAGAGATTTAGTATACAGTGAACACTACATCTCTGGAAGAGAAGCAAAAGGAGGAGGAGGAGGGCAAGATGGACTCAGTGTGGCTGGGAGAGATGCCGGGAACCAGCTGCATAGGCAGAGTGCTTTGAAATATCTTTTTCACTCCATGCTAAAATTCAGTTTCCACGATTTTACAATAAAGGAGCTTGGCTGCATGAACAACCAGCTTTACATATCAATATAGGCTCACAAATTTAGGGACTAAAATTGAGGTAGAGAGAGAGACAGAGAGAAAGAGAGAGCGAGAGAAACAGTTGATCCTGACTGCACCCTGCGGCTCACCATCCTCATGAGTGATGTCTCCATGGAAGTAAGCCTAGAAACCCAGTGAGGCAATATCTGGGCTGGATTTCTGGAGCCCTTGCTGACTTAGGATGAATGTGCTCATCAGATGCATTGCCAGCATGGGGTCCGTACCTGGGACTCAGGCCACCATGCAGGACAAAAGGCAAATCACACCAGGAGCCCACACTCGACCAGTGCCCATCCTACCCTGTAAAGGATCTGGAGAATGTTGCTGTTCTCAGCCATAGGACCAACAACACCTACGTGAACATCATGTTCAAATCCATCCAGGACCTGGCTGGTTCCAGGTAAGACATGCAAAATTGAGATTAGTTTTAATTAATGTTTTTAAAATGATTTTATCCCACATTTTCAATGAGCATTGTGAATTGTTAATGATCCTGGTCTTTACTTGAAGAAAGCCAAAGCCTAAATTTAATTTTGATTTAGAAAACTTGACTCTTCAACCCCTACTCCAGTAGCTTCTCGTCACTGGTGGAATACAGTCCAATACTACACCATGCCTGGACTACGCTTTGTGAGCCCGGCTCTGGCTACTTGGCCAACTCCACTCCTTCCCTCCCTCTCCTCTCTGTTAGTGTGTGCTGGCTGTGTGGAGTGACTGGGGATTCTGTCTTCCAGCCTTGCCTCAAATACAAATATTTCATCTCACTTCAGGGGATTTGCGATGGTTATCCCCTTTGCCTTGGGAGACTCCTTGGAGAGCCTCAGCTGTGCATATTTCACTTAGGTATCTTCTCAGACATTCTTCTGCAGATGGGCCCCTTGACTACTCCACCAAAATCCCACCATGTAGCCCTCGCCTCAGTTCTCCCTGGCTCTAGTTCTCGTTATCTGGGGGTATTGTCTGTCTCCTTGTTTGGCCCTTGTGTTGCATGAGCTGGACCCAATAAGGTCCAGATACCAAACACATTCACTGAGTTCTCCATTAGCCCCCAGTCCCATCAAGGCCCTCAGTTTCAGACTTCCTTCTGCTCCCAGCCTGGCCTTAACACTGAATGCCCAGAGTATAGAAGCTGGCATTGTTAGCTTCTCTGATTTCTTAGCTCCACCTCCTGTGCTAGCAGATATTCACAGCCCTCAGGGTTGAAGGAGGAGGAGGAAGGAAAACCCCTATATGGCTGGTAGAGTGGCTGACTTCCTCCCTCAAGGACAGCATTGTGGGTCCTATTGAGCCTTCACACGGGGACCTTGACTAGATTTCCAATCATATCAGCTGTGCCTCATATAAGCCACTTATCTTTCCTTTCCTTCCTTCCTTCCTTCCTTCCTTCCTTCTTCCTCCTCCTCCTCCCCTTTCTCCTCCTTCCTTCCCTCCTTCCTTCCTTTCTTTCGTGTATTGTGTCATTTTGTCATCTTCTGCATTCCAACCTGGGATTTCCCCAATCTTCTGAAGAACATTGCTTTTGCTATTGTTGTTGCTTTAATCTGCATATATATTAAGTTTCACTTTTTGTGCTGTAAAGATCAATGATTTTGACAAATACACATATCATGTGTCTGCCATGATACCATCATACAGAATAGTTTCAGCACCCTAAAATTCCCCCATGCTTCACCCGTGTAACCCGATCTCCCTCCCTCTGAATCCCTGGAAATCACTGATCTTTCCACTGTCTCTGTAGTTTTGCCTTTCCAAAAAGTCATATAGTTAGAATCATAAAGTATATACCCTTTTCAGACTGGCTTCCTTCACTTAGCAATATCCAGTTAAGGTTCACATATGTCTTTTCATGGCTTGACAGCTCACTTATTTTTATTACTAAATAATATTTCATTGTATGAATACGCCACTTTGTTTATTCATTAATTTACCTTTGGAAGACCATCTTGGTTACTTCTCCCTTTTGGTGACTATGAATAAAGTTGCTAAAACGTTCACATTCAGATTTTTGCGTGGACATGATTTTCAAATACTCTGGGTAAATACATAGAACTGTAATTGCTGAATCATATGATAAGACAATCCAGCTTTGTAAGAAACTGACAAGCTTTCTGTGTTCCCACCAACAATGAATGAGAGTTCTTGTTGCTCCACATTCTCATCACCAATTGGTTTTATCAGGTTTTTTTAGATCTTAGCATTCCAGTAATAATAGGTATATTAGTATCTCACTGTTGTTTTCATTTGTAATTCCCCAGTGACAAATAATGCTGGGCATCTTTCCATGTGCTTATTTGTCATCTGTATATCATGTTTGATAAGGTACCCTTCAGGTCTTTTGCCAAGTTTTAAAAATTGGGGTCTCATTGATGAATTTTACAAGTTCTTTGTATATTTGGATACAAATCCCTTACCAGATGTGTGTTTTGCAAATATTTTCTCCCAGTCTGTGGCTTGTATTTTCATCCTTTTAATTGTGTCTATCACAGAGCAGAGAGTTTTAAATTTTAATCAAGTCCAATTTATCAATTTTTCTTTCATGCATTATGTTTTGGTTTTGTATCTAAAAATTCATCACCCAGTATATCACATAGATTTTCTGCTATGGCTTCTTCTGGAAGTTTTATATCTTTGCATTTTACATTTAGGTCTATAGTTGATTTTGAGTTAATATTTGTGAAAAGTGCAAGGTCTGTGTATAGGCTCAATTATTTTTTAATATGGATATTCAAATTTTCCGGCACTATTTAAAAAAAAAATCTTCTTTCTTCATTGAATTGCCTTTGCTCCTTTGCTAAAGATCAGTTGAAAGTATTTGTGTGGATCTATTTCTGGGCTGTCTACTCTGTTCCATTAATCTACACGTGTATACTTCCACCAACACCACGCTATCTTGAGTACTGTAGCTCTATAGTGAGTCTTGGAATTGCGTAATGTGACTGCCTTATTTTGTTATTCTTCTTCAGTATGGCCATTCTGAGTCTTTTCACTTCCCATATACACTTTGGAATCAATTTGTCAATATCTATACAATAGCTTTCTGAGATTTTGATTGAGGTTATGTTGAATCTATAGATTAAGTTGGAAAGAATTGGCATCTTGACAATTTCGAGTCTTCAAACCTATTAATGTTGAATAACTCTCCATATATTTAGATCTTCTTTAATTTCTATCACTGGAATTTTGCAGCTTTTCCCATATAGATCCTGTGACTGGGCCACTTTTGACTCCTTCGCCATTCCTCAGGCTTCTGCAGGTCATCTCTCTTTCCTCTTTCCCTGAAGGCCTACACCATCTCTCTTAATTCTTAGGAAATAGTTCCCTTCCCCTGCCATGGTGGAAGTCCAGTTGTCTCCCACAGAGCCACCTTTCTTGACTCAAAAGTAGGGCCATCTCCATACCCCCTCAATTTAGATTCCTCCTGTGACAATTAGAGCCGGTCTCTGCACCCTGCACACTCTGGAGGATGCCCATCAGATTCCTGGGTGGTCCCATTGATAACACAGATGGGAAACTAACTCACCTTCTTCTTCCCTTCCTAGGATGGAGGTGAACACACAACACACATCTCGCTTCAAAGTCATCCTATTCTTCTGCTTCTTCTTCATAGCCTACATCTGGATGCTGGGCTTAAAATGACAAAACAAGTTTCACAATCTCTTAGGAGATTCACAATACACATTGCTTTAAGACACAGAATCCTTAAAATCTCTTGTACTGAAGAGCAAGGCTGTGGAGGCCTCAGATGAGACTACGACAGAGTTTCAACATCCTGTTTACCTTGTGTAGTGCCTCTGTCACTAAAGGATGGGTGATCTGTCACTAAAGAATGGATACTTGAGGAAAATAAAATAAAGAATGTAAATTATTGTCATAATATGACACAGAGGAGAGGCAAGTCAACTTGAAAAATTAGGGAGGAGTAGGATAGGAAACAAACTGTAATCACAATCTTTTTGACAAGACAAACAGTAATATATAATGAAATAATAATGACTCACTCTGATAGCTTCTAAAAGGGAGGTCCCCATAGAACTGTGAATTTCAGTCAGCATAATGCTTGAGAATGCCTGGTGGGGGAAATGGGTCATGGAAAGCTTGCTCGAAAAAGTGACACCTGAACTATGTCTTAAAGAATAAGTAAAATTTCAACAGAGGAAGGAGTAAGTGACTTGGAAGCAGAAAAGAGGCACAGGAAATAGCAAGAGGAAAACCAATAAAAGAGACATAAAAAATAGTGGTTCTGTCAGAAGCATTTGAACCAGAGAAACTCCATCTTGAATAGGGGTTAGGTAAATAAGGCTGGTCAAAATAGGCATTCTGAGTCACAGGATGAGATAGCAAGTTGGCACAAGATACAGGTCACAAAGCACTTGCTGGTAAAACAGGCTGCAGTAAACAAGCCTGGCTAAAATCCACCAAAACCAAGATGGTGAAAAAGGTGACCTTTGGTCGATCTCACTATTCATTATACATTAGTCATAATGCATTAGCATGCTAAGAAACACTCCCACCAGTTACAATTTACAGATGCCATGGCAACATAAAGAGGGTTACCCTGTATGGTCCAAAAAGGGGAGGAATCCTCAGTTCCTGGAATTGCTCACCCCCTGTCCCAGAAAGCTCATCAATAATCCACCCCTTGTTAAGGATATAATCAAGAAATAACCATAAAAATGGGCAACTGACAGCCCTTGGGGCTGCTCTGCCTATGAGGCAGCCATTCTTTATTCCTTTACATTCTTAATAAACTTGCTTTCACTTTACTCTATGGATTCACCTTGAATTCTTTCTTGTGCAAGATCCAAGAAATCTCTCTTGAGGTCTAGATCAAGACTTCTTTCTGGTAATAGATCTCTCCTTCGGTTTAGGGAAGAACAAGAAATTACCAGTATTTGGAATGGAGAATTTATGTATGAAAGTGATAGAAGATGAAAATTAATATTACAATGTAAAATTAATCCATGGCCTAATGGTTGCAATTCTTGTATATCCATGTTAGGGAGTGTGGGCTTTAGCCTGTAGGTGATGGGGAGTCATTAAGGATGTGGAACAGAGCAGTGAGGGGATGGACCCAGAAAAAGGAAGACTTATAATTCAGTCAAATGATACACCTGGAGCAGTCACTCTGTTCCAAGCAGTGGGATGAAAACCAGAGATACATCAGAGGTGAGACAGAGGGTGTTTCTGGCTTGCAGAACTCTCAGGGTCAAGTTTGGATCTTTTGCTGTCAAGGGAGTAAGTGATCATGAGAGTCTAGCAAAAGTATGGAGAAAAAGGAACATAGCCTGGGAATGGTTGGGGAATAGGGTGAGTGACAGGACATGGAACGAATCACAGACCAAGGATGACTAAAGTTTCTAGCATGAGCCAGACAGATGTCAAGATACAAGCTGCAGGATAAATGATGGAAAGAATTAAGCAGGAAAAAGGAGCAGGTGGTGGATCTGTGGTAACTAGATAAGAAGTCAACCGCAGAGTGGTGAGTCAGCCACAGAAGAATTCATGATATATTGAACTATAGAGAGAAGGAACAGACATTATTTATATCTAAAGTATATGCAAGGAGCAACAGAAATAAATTTTTTAAAACTTAGGGGGAAAGGCAATGAGTGATTGTCACAAAGCTCAGACTTGCACAAATGTTCCCCAGAAGCCACAGCTCACCTGGCAAATTGTCCTGCTGAAATTTCCTCCACTTATCCTCACCAGCCCATCCCCCAGCCAGTCAAAATATGACGGGCAGTTTTTTAGTTTAGTCTGCAAATTCAAGGAAGGAAACAAATGATTCCAAAACCCATTTTCCACATAAGCTAAATACAAAGTACAAGAGGCAAATATAAGTTAAGGACTTAGCCCTCAAGCAGTAATGTCTGCCTCTGCTGGGCCAACCATCTGCAGTGCCTTGAGAGTGAATGATGGCTCAGCACACCACCCCTCAAGCCAGAAAAGGCCCAAGTCTGCACAGCTGAACTCCTCATTTCTAAAGCTCTTGAAATTTCTCTTCTGATTTGGGTTTCTGCGTCCTTGTCCCACCTCATATCATCTAATGAGGGGTGTGGCTGGATCCACTGAGGTATGGAGGTCAGACATCTGGGTAAAGTTGGTTTAAGGAGGGAAAAGGAAAATTACAGAGGAAGCAGCAGGAGTGTGGGGGCATCTCCTCTCCCCCTTTCCTCAGTTGCCCGTCAGGTAGGGTGTTCCGCGGAACAAGGAACAAGAAGAATAAGTTTCTACATTAACACAAAATCAGAATGAATATTGAATACAACAAGACGGAGTAGACAGGGTCCAAATTCCAAAGCCACTATACCTCTGCATCTAGCCAGATGGCATGGCCATTTCGTTCATTCATCAACCATTTATGCTATAACTATGCATTACAAGCTCAATAAAAGTCTCAAGAGATGCTAAAATTTATTAATTCCTTAAACGTTTAGTTACCGAGCTTCCACTATAGGCCAGACGTTGTGCTAATTTTGGGGATAACATAGTAAGGAATGACTCAAATCAACAGACACCACCAAGACAAGACTGCTGCCCTCTTGAGTCTACAGAAAGTGAAGGAAGCAAAACACACGCGCAAATAAGTGTAAAAACGCACAGCTGTAGTTTAAGTGTCACAAAGCAGAGGTACATGAACATTTATTCTAAGAGCAATGGGGAGCCCTATCTGTGTCCAATGCATGGGGACACAAGAAAGTATAGCATATGGGGACATTGCAGGAATGCCTGTATGGCTGGAAGTCAGAGAGTGCTGGGGCCAGAGAGATGCTGACCATGGAAGACTTCTAAGCTAAGCTAATGCATTTTTGCTTCATACCCAGGAAATTAGGAGGCATCGATTTTAAACAAGGAATGAATATAACCATATTTGTATAACATAAAATTCATCCTGGTTGCTGAATGAAGGAGGGATTACGATCCCATAAGAAAAGAAGTAAGAGCCCAGTTGGGAGAAAATGCAGTAGCTGAAACTGTGAATGAGGATCCTGCTAAAGCTATGTCAGTGAGAATAGAGAAGTGGATATGCCAGAAAGACAGCGAGGAAGAGAAGGGGAGGGGAGGGGAGGGGAGGGGAGGGGAAGTGGGGCCGTGAGATTAGAGAGGAGGTGGTGATGGGTGAGGACATCCCTACTTCTGGCATGATGTCTTATGGGATGGTGAGCTTCTTTTTTAACAAGAGAGGTGATTATGTGAGAGAGAGAGAGAGAGAGAGAGAGAATGAAGCAAAGCTGGGGGCTTCTCAGGTCTACGTATTCTTAGACCTGTATCCTAATGAAAGAAAAATTGTGTATAGTCAAAATTAGCCTACATCCCGCAAACCTCCATTAACTCATCAGAAAACTCAAAAGCCAAGATAAACTTCTGCTCCTCTCTGTAATTTGGCTGTGAGATCCCTCTTCTGGGTCATATATGAGTCCATCGGTATTTTAGACATGAGAAGGCCGAAGGGATAAACCTTTATTTCCGTTTTTAGTAGGACTATATTGATTTCAGGTAAGTTAAATGCAATGTCATCTTCTTGTGTGCATCTTGCAGGATGCCCATGGGTGATGGCTGGAGGAAATGATGGGTGTTGGTTGGTAATCATGGAAGCTACACTGTGTAGTGATAGGGATGAGGACAGGAACCAAGGGTGGCATACTGCTGCTTTTAGCTTCTTGGGACATTTGTCAGTATTTAGAGAGGCTGAAAAATTTGAAACTTCCCTTTGTTATTTTTTTCAGGAAAACAAAAACAAAATAAGCTCCAATGCCACATTCAACTCTCAAATGCCAGAGTCAGGTTGGACTTGTTTGGAGTCACCTCTTTTCTGGCACGCTGACATCTTTGGGACGAACTCAGCTCAGAAAACACCTTAGAAAACTCCTTTCCTCTTCTCTGGTGATTAATCAAGGGTTTTCCTTTCCAGACACTGTGTGGCTTCAGTCTCCTCCTTCCAAGTGCATAGGAATCCCGAATGCCCTCTGAAGCTTAATGCATCTTAATCAGTAAAAAGAATGATCATTAGGAATCATAGCCATAAAACTGAAGCCACTTAATCAGCACCCTGATACAGTGTGCACACTTAATTACGATGATTGCCAAGACTGGATTCATTGTCATGCATGTTAACGACTTGCCTTGGTAGCTAACTGATGTCTGAGATGACTCTAGTGTAAAATGGAGCTCCAGCTAGCCAGCTTCCATGGAAGGCTCCAGGTGCCAACAGACGGTCCCCTTCCTCAAGAGGACCGTTGGGCATTTCTCAGAGATACTCAGGCAGCCCTGCTATGGAAGAACAAGGATGGCCATCAGACTTTCAGAGGAGAAATTCAAACCCCACACCATACGAGCCGTCAGAATGGAATATAGATTTCTTATTTAGAGACCTGCTTTCCTCCTCTGCAAGATGACTTCACAAGGACAACTTTTCCTGCACTTTGTGGAGTTTTCCACCAGGATTGACCTATAGCCATCAAAAAACAGAAATGTGAACTCTAAACAAAGATACCAAGCCTCTGCGGTAAACTTTACTCATAGTGAAGGGCAAGATGGGTCCAAGGCTTCAGACTAAAGAGAAGAGTTCCAGAGTTTCAGCAGGAGGCATTGTTTGGCTTCTGTCAAGACTCACATTTTGAATTTTGATTAGTAGAAAATTACAAAGTCTTGCTCAAGTCTTGTCTTCATTAAATGGTAAGAGCTCTTCTCATAGAATTTTCTCCTAGCTTTCTATATCAAATCTGCAAAGCTTCAAGGCAGGGAAGAATATGTTACAGGTATTCTCACTATCTTTACACCAAGTTATGAACAAACATATTTGTTGGTTTGACTTTTTATGTTTCAATCCCCCGGGTGATTTTGAGGCAGATGTTGGATGTCTGGACTTCGATAAACCTAGTGGTAATGCACCGGGCTGTGACTCCAGAAAGGAATTTTCTGAACCCCAGAAGTAAACAGTGTGGGACAGCAGGCTGCTCTGCCCTCATGGAGCACTGCAGGAAGCTAGCTTCTGAGTCAGCCCTCACTGCAAAACCTGGGAGCTGCCCTTCTTGTCCTGTCTGTCTCAGACAAATGTGGGACATGGACTTGCCTAATTAAGCTCTAGTGGCAGACGGGAACCCCTGGCCTCTCCACTGCCATTTTCTTCTCTTCTTCTTTGATGTGGCTTGATAAGTCCCACTCCTTTCTTCTCCCTACCTCTCCCCAAAATCTGCAGTTTCGAAAAATCAGTGTGGGCTGTGCTCACAGGGAAGCCACAGCACACATACTCTGGTGTCTTCAGAGGAAATTCCTTTTCTGGCTCTGTGTCTAGAAGGGTTTTTTTTTTGTCAATATTGCAGGGATCTCTAGGGTTTGCTCTCCAGATACTAGACTTAGTGTACATCCTGGTTGTGTGTGTCCAAATCATAAATGGCAGATTAACTCAGGTACAAACCCCAAAGATTGGACTAAATGGATAGTTGGAACCAAACCTAGAGACACAAACAAGACATTTCTGTTGAACTTATGAAATGTAGCCTCAGGTGTGTAACTTTTAGGTTATTTCAGTTTCTCACTTGAAAATTAGACACAGTCCCTAAGTGAGTACTGCTTCTAGCATCTGAGTGTCATGGTGCTAAAACCACCTTGATCTGGGTTGAGATGTTATAGGTACTTGCTGTCATTAAGAGAAACTTGATTTCTTCCCTTAATCCAGCATCAAGTCCCCTGGCACAGTTTCCTTGGACGCTTGCTTCATTGAGACAGAGGGAATCCATTAGAGCAAGCACCTCCTGCATGCCACAGGAGCCAGCGAGGCCCAGAGGGGACAGTGCTGATGAACGCTGGAGAGAGTTCACCCAAGGGCACTCCATGTCCTGCTCTAAAGGCAGGTGGGGCAGCGATTACCAGGGGATTTCTTAGGCAGGAATCAGCCAGACTAATAACACAAATGTATAGGCCTGTAAGCCCAGAGAGCAGTCTGTTGACAAGCAAAGATGCAAATGCGCTGAAACACTGCTTCTGACCTGCGATCCTCAGGCTGTGAGTGGACAGCTGTAAAATGCAATAATCCTGACATCACAGTATTGAGTAGGGAGCCCACTAAATGCAGCAAAGAACACCTACTAAGCATTCAGACTATCTAGCCTCAAACCCTGTTTCTCCCAGGAAAGACAGTGAGGAAGAGAAGGGGAGGAGGAGGGGAGGGGAGGGGCAAGTCTTCATTAAAAATGCTCAAGAGCAACTCCGGTGGATAAACAATCAGTCATCGCGTTTTCCATGCAGAGCTCTGCCTGTGATGGTCACCTTGGTCACCTGCCAGGGGTTGGTCCACTTGGCTCTCAGGACCTCTCGGGGACCTGAAGCAAGTCCTGGGTAAGTCTGTCATTTTTTGCCGCCCCCAGTTCCTTTATCAATGCCATGAAGAAAGTCCCCATCCGGGAGTTCACATACTCTATTTACATGACCCTCAGGAAGGCTTACCTTGTTCCAGGCACAGTTGTGAGAACTTTACAAGGGTTCACTCGTTTAGCCTCCATAACAGCCCAACAAGGTAGGTCCTATTATCCCCAATGTGCAGAGGAGAAAATGGAGGTACAGAGAGGTTAGGTAACTTTCTATATAAGACTTACAAGGATGAAAATATAATAGCACTTACTTTAGGCTAAACCAGTAGTTTGTACACTTTTGTTTAAGTGTACACAGTAAAGAATACTTTTACGGCCGGGCACGGTGGCTTACACCTGGAATCCTAGCACTTTGGGAGGTGATAGTGGGAGTATCACTTAAGACCAGGAGTTCAAGACCACCCTGGCAACATAGCAAGACCCCGTCTTTACAAAAAATAAATAAAAGAATACTTTTACTTTGTAACCCAATATGCATACTGAAATAAAAATCCCACTAGCTTGTGTCACATCATACCGGCTTGGTTGTTACTGTGTAAAAAGCTACCCCAAAATGTAGACTTACAATAGTTATTAGCATATTATACTAACGAATTCTTCAGGTGAGGACTCAAGCAGCATTTAGCTAAGCAGTCATTTTGCTCCTTGTGGAATCAACTGAGGCCATTCAATGGTAATCTGCTGGTGGACTGGTTAATCGGGAAGGTTTGTGGATGGCTTCACTCACATGTCCAGTGCTTGGGCTGGGCTGGCTCAGTGCCTGGGACCAACTGGATCACCAATATGTGGTGTCTCCATGTGGCCTGGGCTTCCTCACAGCATGGCTGCCTCAGAGTAGTCTCACTTGTAACATGGCTGTTCAGGGATCCAAGCCCAGGCTCTTGTTGACAAGGCAGATGCTGCATTGTTTTTATAACCCAGCCTTAGAAATCACAGCATCATTTCTGGCATTTTCTATTGCTCAAAGTAATCACAGTTCTGCCCAGATTCAAGGAGAGGGGAAATAGACCTTACATCGTGCTGGCAGAACAGGGAAGTACCATTCTAGAATAGCATATGGGCTGTAAGAGATTATTGCAGCTATTTTCGAAAATAGAACATACTACAAATACTTAGCCTCATTATATTCAAAACACAGATGCTCCTTGACTTATGATGGGGTAAAATCCCAATAAACCCATCATAAATTGAACACATCATAAGCCAAAAATGCATTTAATATACTTATCTACCAAACATCAGAGCTTAGCCTAGCCTAACTTAAACGTGCTGACACCACTTACATTAGCCGACATTTGGGCAAAATCATCCAACATAAAGTTTATTTCTCATGTAGTTTATTGCACACTCTACATTATGCCCAAATTTTAATGGTTTCACACCATCATAAAATCAAAAAATTGCAAGTCAAACCATTGTAGGTTGCAGACCGTATGAGTACTCTGATACTTTTTGTTTTATTCTGTCACTTTTTGAAAATGTTTGCCACAATGCATTTAATTAATTTCGTGACCCACTCATGTGTTATGTCCAGTATAAAAGTGAAGAAGGCAATCGTAGCACTTTGGGAGGCTGAGGCGGGCAGATCATGAGGTCAGGAGATTGAGACCGTCCTGGCTAACATGAAGAAACCCCGTCTCTACTAAAAATACAACAACAACAACAAAAATTAGCCTGGCATGGTGGCGGGTGCCTGTAGTCGCAGCTACTCAGGAGGCTGAGGTGGGAGAATGGTGTGAACCCGGGAGGCGGAGCTTGCAGTGACCCGAGATCACGCCACTGCACTCCAGCCTGGACGACAGAGCGAGACTCCGTTTCAAAAAAAAAAAAGAAAGAAAAAAAAGTGAACAGGGCAGTGTGCTATGCTCTTCCTTTATTTTTAATTTTAAAATATTTAATGCACAAGGATAGTGTATATTCAAGGTGTGTAATGTGATTCGATGTACATATATATTGTGTAATGATTATCACAATCACCACCCATGTTGTATATTAAATCCTCAGAGTTTGTTCCTCTTCTAGCTGAAAGTTTGTGTTATTTGATAAACATCTCCTTATTTCCAGCCCAGACAACAAGTACTTAGATACTCCAAATTATATAGAAAATCCAGTGTGACTTAAAGAGGCCACATAACATGACAGATCCAATATTGATCTTAGCTCAAGCTAATTCCAAAGCAGATGTTCTCCACAACCCTTTATTCATACTCCCATGTGCAACATGTGATGGTTGCTACCTTGCACCAACGACCCAGGTTTCACCACGTGGCCCCACCGTGGACTGCAGGAGGGGCATGGTGATGTTGCCTGTGAAGCTGTGCGTGCTGTGTGAGCGTGTGGGAGTGAGGGTGTGTTTCTCAGCTCCAGGACGTGTGGATGTGCTCCTCCTGGCGTGCACCCTGAGCTCTGACTGCTGGGTGACGCAGACATGTGTTTATGGCTGATCAGGCATCAGGGTTTCCCTGTGGCAGGGGGTGTGGACATCTTACTCCCCACTAAAGTTCACCAAAATGCTTCAGGTCCCTGAGAAGCCCTCACAGCAAATGGACCGACGCCTGGCAGGTGACCAAGGTGACCATCACAGGCAGAGCTCTGCGTGGAAAACGTGATGACTGATTGTTTATCCACCTGAGTTGCTCGTGAGCATTTTTATTGAAGGCTAAGAGAAACCACCAAACACATAAATCATATTAGATGCAAACTGACATTTCCTAATGGCTGAGTTTGGGCAAATGTCAGCTCTTAAGACATCAGTGTATTATTAGATTCGAGACACAATGGTGAGGCCGGCAGCTGTTTCAGGAGGGAAAACGTCTGCAGTCCAGTAAATGTGAGTTCCCAGCTGACCACCCATGCTTCATCCTCATCCTGCAGAGCCTCCACTCTCCTGAGGAAGGTCACTTGTCACCTGGAAAGATGTAAAACCCACACTAATTATCATGGAGAACAAACATGACTGCCAGCCTGTGAGGGTGAACATGGGCTGCTGCTTCTCCTTCTTCTTCAACATAATAAAGGCTTGAGCACCCTCTAGGTCCCCCAGTGGTTTTCAAGCACTTGTGCAGTGAGACCTGTCCTCGAGCTCCCCAGAGCAGGAGAAGGTGTCAATGGTCTGGACCTCAGGACAGTGCCAGAGCTCCTGTGCCTTTCTGCCTTCCGCACCTCCTTCCTCTCTCGCTTTCAGTTTGCTTTTGTTCCGAGTGTGCAAGCATTTCTGATCATCTCCTTCCTCCTCTGCCTTGCTCCCTGCCCTTTGCGCTGGATGGGCTGTTTGTGTTTCTGTGAGGAAAGGAGCTGCTTTTCTTGGCTCCATGTGTTCTTCTACAAGGGTCACGTGTTGCTGTGGGACATCACTTCTCCAGGTTCTACCTGAGCTCTTCCTCCTTCCCCTCACAGGCAGGTGCTTCAGTGCCTCTGCTCAGAATTCACTCAGTCTCCCTCAAAATGCCCCTTCAGATGGTAACAGGCAGTTGTGTCAGGGTCACCTGCCGTACTTTCTAACTCCACCCCACCCGCTTCCTCCAGGACCAGGAAAACACACTTCAGCATGGTGTTGTCAGATACTGCCCTTTCTGGCAACAGGTAGAGGTGCCTTCACTTAAAAGCTCTGGCCCATCCAGCCCCTAACACCATCAAGCCCCCAGGCACCAGCAAAGGGAGAGCTCTCACCCAGCAGGGGTGGCCGGATTCCATCCTGCTGCCCAGCATCCAGCCATCTGTGTCCCTGGACATCCTATTGCTCCACAAGTTTTCCTCTTCCACAAGACCCCCTCAAGTGGCCCCAGTTCAGACTCCCATTGTAGACCGGGTTTCGGGTCCCCTCCCCCAGGTTCTGGAACACCATGCTAATCTCAGCCCCTTGGCCAAGATTACAGCCAGCCTGCCCTTGACTAGAGCTCAGCCCTGCTCCCCACCCCAGCTCTGCCTGGAGAACCACTTCAGTAAGAAAGCACCCTGGAGTCTGGGCATGGTGGCTCACACCTGTAATCTCAGCACTTTGGGAGGTCACACCTGTAATCTCAGCACTTTGGGAGGTCACACCTGTAATCTCAGCAAGAAGATTGTTTGAACCCAGAAGTTCAAAACCAACCTGGGCAAAATGGTGAGACCCCACCTCTACAGAAAAAAAAAAAGAAAGAAAAAAAATTAGCTGGGCTTCGTAGCACATTCCTGTGTTCCCAGCTACTTGGAGGCTGAGGTGGAAGGATGCTTGAGCCCAGGAGGTCGAGGCTCCAGGGAGCCATGAAGGTGCCACTGTCCCCCAGCCTGGCCAACAGAATAAGACCCTGTCTCAAAAACAAAAGACAACCCCCCACCCCCAGAAAGCCGGTATCATCACTCCAACCTGGCCCTGTTGGCCACCATGCCTGACACTAGAGAAACACTGACTTCATTAGGGCTCCCCAGAAACAGAAACAGACTCGAGACGAGGATTGGAGCACACATGGGTTATTTCAGAGGTGCTCCCAGGAAACTGTAGCAGGAGTGTGAGGAAGTAAGACAGGGCAGGGCAGGCAGTAGGTGATGGGCATGTGACCAAGTGGCTTCCTGTTGCCGGCAGCCTCAGCAGTGCTGGGAAACCCTGTGCCTCCTGGTTTTCCCACCCGAGGGACGGGGGCTGGATATTGGCTCCCGGATTCTGGCCAGTCATTGTTTGAAGGTTGCTCCTGGAGGATCTTGGCTCCCTGGCACTTCCCACTGCCATCCTGAAAGACTCCCGGGCAAAGACATGCACATGCGAGCAACTGGGGGCCTGGTCCAGGATCCAGGGTAGGGTGTGGGCAGGATGCTGCCTGGGCGAATGAGGCAGGTCCAGGATGGCCGATGCTGGACCAGCCTGGGACCCCGCGGGCCTCTGACTCAGGCCTCCATGATGGGTTTGTTCACCCTGGGGCACTTCTGCAGCGTCATCTTTCCTCAGCTATATTCCCTTCGACAACCTCCAATTTTCACACTTGCTTCACAGTTAAATCCTTTGGAAAACTGATGAAAACAGTTCATCTGTGGAAACAGTTTTAGCAGCTAGGCTTTCTTTTGTTTAACTGCTTTGAATTCTCCAAGGCAGATGTTATTAACGTGAGGATTTACAGAGTCCATGGATAGACTCCAAGCAGATCAGAAACCCTGAAATTACACTGTTGATCCATTTGTTTAAGCATGTGCACTTTTCTGGGGAGAATTTGTCTAAAATTCTAAAAGGAAAGCCTGAGTCAGAAAGAAAATTAAGAAAAATGTAAGACCCACTGTTTTAAGGTAAAACTGTAAATCAAAGCACGCTATTCAGATTCTCTGAATGCACACTGACAAAACAGGAAGAACAGACTGAATCCACGGGTCAAAGGGTGATTCTCTAACTCCAACAGGCAGCACAGTGCCCAGCACCAAGCAGGCTCCTATGTGTTGATTAAATGGATGGTCTGGGCCTGATCTCACATCAGGAAGACATTTATCTTTTCCATTACTTATCTGCAAACTCTTAACGCCAGAGAGACAACAAAAAGTAATATATACTGGGTCAGAGAGGTTGATAGCACATCAGGAGGACTATGATCGAGGCTGGAATATCCAGAGAGTTGAGAGTAGAAAGTCTTTGTCTGCATTGCTCAGCTTTTGCTGCATAACAAACCATCCAAACTGTAGTGACTCAAAACAAAAGCCATCTATTTTACTCATTATTATTTAAGGTGGCAGGCTGGGCTGGGCAGCCGGTGGTTCTTCCAGGCTGGGGCGAGCTCAGTAGATCTCTGCCGGGCTTGCCTATGCATCTGGAGTCAGCAGGGCAGTTGGCTAGGGCTCATGATTTAGGATGACCTGGGCTGGGATGGCCGGGATCACTGAGGCTTCTGTCCATGGGATCGCTCATTCTCCAGCAGGTGAGTTCAGATATGTTCAGATATTAATAAGATTCTAAGAGCACAGCGTGGAAACTGCAAGTGCCCTTAGGCCTTAGCTTGAAACTTGTTCCGTCACATCCTGTTGACCAAAGCAAGTCACAAGGCTAGCCCAAATTCAAGGGGAGCAATAAAGAACATTCTACTTGTTAATAGGAAGAGCTGCAAAGTAACATAGTCATTTGTATAGTCCACCACAGTCTACCAAACTGGAATAACCTTCCCACTAAGCTCAGCAGAAATCACCACACTGCAGAATCATAAGCTCAGTAAATGATGGTTGTTTTGAGCCACTATGTTTTGGGGTAGTCTGTTATGTGGCAAAAAATAATTGATACTTTGTCTTAGGTTGGATTCTCTTGGAATGAATGTTGAGATAAAATGAGAAGCTGATCGATTAGGAGGAGTTCCCAGGGAAATCCAGTAGTAAGTGGGGAATGGAAGGAAGTCTAGCATGAGTGAGATGTCAATCAAAGCCCAGAAAGGGAGAATGAGTTGGCTTAACCTTGCAGGGAACCTCTAGGGACAATGTAGGTTACACCCCAGAGTTGTCCCAGTCAGGAGTGAGGGAACTGTAGCATTTATGTCCCTACACCCATCCATCATTGGTTAAATTCTAGGAGTGTGCATTTCCAGGCACTTCTGGCTCACTGTGGCACAAGCAAAGTGGGTCTTCCTCAAAACATGGTGCAGCCTCTGAGTAGGAGACCAAGTGCTGGCTGATGGGAGTTCAGTGTGCCTGGAGGGGATGTGCACAAAGTGGCAAAGGCTTCCAGGAGCTGTGGCCTGAGGATTCACATTGTTTGCTCCAGGGTCCAGAATGGGTTCTTTTCTCTCCAAGTTTTGGAGCCTTCTCTGTGGGGCCTGTTGAATGATCAAAGAGCTTTTACAGTCAAGAAGCTCATTCTCATTTTTCTAGCTGAACATTTCTGGTGTGACTGTGACAATGTTAGTCCATTTCTCCCTGTTTATTCCTCTAGGGAGGAAGCAAATCACTGTGAAGTGTCCTCATCATAACCTTTCATACCCTTAAAGACGGTTACTCATCTGCCTTCTGGGCACTTTCTGCTAGAGAAGTGGCCTCAACTCCATTAACCTTTCCCCATAAGTGCCAGACTGTCTCCTTTCAATCAGTCAGCATTTTCCTCTCTTAATCCCCTCTCCAATCTTCCCCATCCCAATTTCTTTTAAAAAGGCAAAGACCCAAACCAGACACTGACTGCTCACAATATTTTTTCTCAGCAATAGGAGTTGGACAAAGCCTTTGCATTCCAACTGGTGTTCCTTACTGTAGATGTAACCTCAGCTGGTTGAAAGTTTGTTTTAACAATAGACTCTTTCTTCTACATGCAATAGTAATAGGTATTATTGTTTTCTATGAGAAACATTCTGAGAGAAAAAGTCAAAATGTAAAATAAATTTTGCGTCAATGGCTCCTTCCTATCAGCAGGAGACCTCATTTGCCTGTCCTAGGAAATGTCTTTCTTGTAACCATGTCGAGGAGTTTAGGGATTTCCCAGGTGTGGTGGCATCATGGGCATCTTGTCATGCACTCCTTTGTGTTATCTCTAAACTGTGATTCCAAATACCTCATGCATGAGAGTAAATCATGGGCCTTCCCTGGAAAGGAAGTACATCTAAACTTCTTCTAAAGTGTGGCATTTCTGACCTTGAGGACTGGTGTCTCTAGCCTGCAAAAGATGGCTTTGGCAGTAGGAAGAACCCACGAACCACCTTGAAATACGTGAAGGTCTGTCATATGGAATTAACATGCTCCCTTGATCCAAGGGTTGATCTAGGATCAGTCAATGAGGTTTTTAGAGGAGCACAAGGCAACGGGAAATGTGGAACAATATTCTTGCATTCAGAGATATTCACAGACAGGGAAGAATGCATCATCAGAAAGGCCAGTGAATTCAGTAAGAAGGTCTCAATCTCTTGAGTTTATTACAAATACAGGTTCTGGAAAAACCCAGTATGTGTTACGGATATGACATCATCAGCTGACTGTGGGTAGATGTGGCTGCTTCCCCTTCAGGTAGCAGTGAGCACAGCAGTGTGAGGTGAGTTACAGGAGGAGGTCCAGACCCTGAGCTTGGATCTCTTTGTAATTAACTTAATGACCATGACCCCTCACCCCTCGTACAGCCTCCAGCTTCCTCATCTGTAGAGTGATGGGAGTGGACATACTCAGCTCTTGCCTCTCTTTGTTCTGCCAAGGTAACTATGCAGCTGGTTCCTCAGTCCCAAAGTGCAGATATCTGAATAAGGGGCAGATTCTTCGTTGCACACAAAATGTGACAGAGTTGCCCATCAGATGAGCCAGTTACTCAATTTGCAGAGGACATTTGTGAATTATCATTCGAACAACAAAACATCCAACAATGAAGTCTGTTCATTTTTACTACCATTATCTTAATTTGTGTTGTTTGATCATAATACTGGTAAGTTTGTCTGATAAACAAGATGGCATTAAGCCAAGAGTGATACCTAGTCAGGCTGCATTTTTTACAGGATACACTCAACCGCGATTCCTTTTGCTAGAGTCCCTTTTGCAGGCAGTTCTTTCACAGACTCATCAGAAGCCCCTCGCTCCAGGGCCGTTAACCAAGTGGCTGTTATTGCAAAAATCTAAGGAGACCAAAGATCTCTGAAGCAGGTCCGGATGTGAGGTGTGGGGTGGAGGAGAGAGACTCGGGCCAGGGTTCAGGGAACCTGCACGCCAGCCCCAGCAACTGTTGACAGCATGTGTGGTTCAGGGGAATGATTTCACACCTTGCACTTAAGTTTTACCCAGTATAGGAAAAACAATGATCTGCCTGATGACCCGGACAGGGGTATAAATGTAATTCATTTATTTCCTCCCTTGCTTGGGGCCCCACTGTCCTCAGGAAGATCAAGTTCTTTATGTCTTTCCTTCCAACACTTCATCTTGCACCCACCTTCAGTGTAAGTAGAGAGTGTTATCATTTTCCTTTGAAACAGTGATGGAGAATCTCCATTACAAAGCTTTGAAAAAGCAGACTTACCCACATTTCTCAGCAGTCAAAGCCAACATAAATTAAAAGTTGCTGAAAGAATTAGGGTGGGAATATTGACCTAGCTGAGATTAGAACGGATTTCCTTTTTCCAATATCCACAGTGAATTATGTCTTTAATTTATTTATCCATTTATTTATTTATTTATGACAGGTTCTCACTCTGTGGCCTAGGCTGCAGTGCAGAGGTGTGATAATATCTCACTTAAGCCTCAACCTCTTGGGCTCAAGTGATCTTCCTGTCTCAGCCTCCCAAGTAGCTAGGACTACAGGTCCTAATTTTAAAATTTTTTGTAGCAAAGATTTTTTTTCTATGTTGCCCAGGCTGGTCTCAAAATCGTGGCCTCAAGTGATCTTCCTGCTTTGGCCTCCAAATTTCTGGGATTACAGGTGTGAGCCACTCAGCTATGAATTATGTCTTTGAGAAACAACCTTAAAGGCATATTTGGGAGGGAGTATAATATGGGCTTAATGTAAGTTCTCACTGTTGTCTTGAGATACAGATACAGATCCTGCCATGCTCCTGTTCATACCTTAAGAACATTCTCAGAACTATAATTTAGACTGTGGGCTCAGAACTTCTTCATAGTCCAAGTCCAAGAGTCAGAAAGGGATGGACCCCGTAGCAGAGAATGATGAAGATGTGGACGAGGAAGCCCCATAATTTCACCAAATCTTCCCACTGGGCATTTGTGCCTCCACCCAGCTCCAAGGGAAACTGCAGGAAATCCTTTAGGAAAACAGGGACCAGCTCCCCAGACATGTCCACATGATTGATCCTCTTCTGCCCTGTTTTTATCCCTTCTTCCACACTAGGTTCCCTGAAACTCTGTTGCATTCTGCTGAGTTCCTTCTCTTTTTGAAGCCATTGGTGGATGCAACAGCAGCTCCTCCTACACAATGGAACCAGTACAAATCCCAGCAAAGATCAGACAGGATGTTCTAGCCCAGAAGAGCCAGGATCCTGAGCGACTGCTGAGGTAACACACAGTAAGAGACACCGCAAGACGACTCTAAGAGGGCAGCATCTGGCCTCTCCACCACAGTGCGGTGCATCGCAGCCCTTGGGCCAGTCGGCAAACATCGCAGCCCTGACAGTGTGTCCTCTAACAGGATGAGAATGCCTTTCTCTCTTCTGGACTCCTGCAAAGAGCCCAACAAGCCCAATAATCTGTGAGGTGGGTCTGGGTGCGAGGAGACCAGTGTGGCATGCAGGAAGGAGCAGCGGACGGGGAGCCTGGGCTGCCGTATCTTTCCATTACTTATCTGCAAACTCTTAACGCCAGAGAGACAACAAAAAGTAATATATACTGGGTCAGAGAGGTTGATAGCACATCAGGAGGACTATGATCGAGGCTGGAATATCCAGAGAGTTGAGAGTAGAAAGTCTTTGTCTGCATTGCTCAGCTTTTGCTGCATAACAAACCATCCAAACTGTAGTGACTCAAAACAAAAGCCATCTATTTTACTCATTATTATTTAAGGTGGCAGGCTGGGCTGGGCAGCCGGTGGTTCTTCCAGGCTGGGGCGAGCTCAGTAGATCTCTGCCGGGCTTGCCTATGCATCTGGAGTCAGCAGGGCAGTTGGCTAGGGCTCATGATTTAGGATGACCTGGGCTGGGATGGCCGGGATCACTGAGGCTTCTGTCCATGGGATCGCTCATTCTCCAGCAGGTGAGTTCAGATATGTTCAGATATTGATAAGATTCTAAGAGTACAGCGTGGAAACTGCAAGTGCCCTTAGGCCTTAGCTTGAAACTTGTTCCGTCACATCCTGTTGACCAAAGCAAGTCACAAGGCTAGCCCAAATTCAAGGGGAGCAATAAAGAACATTCTACTTGTTAATAGGAAGAGCTGCAAAGTAACATAGTCATTTGTATAGTCCACCACAGTCTACCAAACTGGAATAACCTTCCCACTAAGCTCAGCAGAAATCACCACACTGCAGAATCATAAGCTCAGTAAATGACGGTTGTTTTGAGCCACTATGTTTTGGGGTAGTCTGTTATGTGGCAAAAAATAATTGATACTTTGTCTTAGGTTGGATTCTCTTGGAATGGATGTTGAGATAAAATGAGAAGTTCTAAGTGGCCAGGTGATTGTCTTAACAATTGTTGTTGGGTTTCCTGGTAAAAGCATTCCTCTTCGTGGAACTAAGATCTCTAGGCCAGTAAAGCATCAGGTCATGGAAACAGGAAGCAAAAATTTTGCTAGTGAGTCATTAGAGGTAATAGTGAGAGGTGCCACTCCCACTTCCACCTTTACTTTCTAGACTCATGAATCTTGGCTATGGAAGAAACAACACCATACATTAGATGCTGATTCAGAGCATATACAGCCTCCTGGGTGACACTGTCCCAGTCCTGGAAGGTATGGCCACCCAACTGGTACTGTAACTGAGTCTTCAAAAGGGCATTCTGTTTTCTATCAAGCCAGCTTCTTCAGAAAGTTGCAGGCATGGTAAGACCAACTAATTCCATGAGCATGGGCCAATTGCTGCACTTATTTTGCTGTGAAATGAGTTCCTTAATCAGAAGCCATACTGTGTGGACTATCATGATGGTGGAGAAGACATTCAGTAAGTCCACGGATGATAGTGTTGGTAGAAGCACTGCATGCACGGTAGGCAAATCCACGTCCAGAGTAAATGTCTATTCCACTAAGGCTAAACACAACCCCTTGTATGATGGAAGCTGTTCATTGTAATCAACCTGCCACAGGTAGCTGGCTGATCACCCCAGGGCATCGTATCATATTGAGGGCTCAGTGTAAGTCTCTGCTGTTGGCGGATTAGGTACTCAGCAGTGGCTGTAGTCAGCTTGGCCTTCGTGAGTAGAAGTCCACATTGCTGAACCCACGCATAATCTCCATCCCTGCCACCGTGGCCACCTTGTTCATGAGCCAATTTGGCAATTACAACGATGGCTGGGGAAAGAGGCTGACCAATAGCTACAGACTGGGTCATCCTACCCACTTGATTATTAGATTTCTGCCCTGCTGAGGTCACCTATTGGAAATCATTCACACAGATCACAAATATCTTCACATGCTTTTTTACCTCCAAAGAGATCTAGCCACATGCCTCTTCCCAACTTCCTTATCACCAATGTTCCAATCATGTTCCTTCTAAGTTCCTGACCATCAGCCAAACCAGTGACTACAGCCCATGAATAGGTTTGTTTCCCATGTCTGGCCATTTCTCCTTCTAAGCAAAGTGCACAACCAAGTATACTGCACAAAGTTCTACCCACTGGGAGGGTTTCCCTTCACCGCTGTCCTTCAGGGATGTCCCAGAAAGGGGCTGTGGTGCTGCAGCCTCCACTTTCTGGCAGTGCCTGAATATTGTGCAGAACCATCTGTAAACCAGGCCTGAGTCTTCTCTTCATCTATTAACTGATCCTAGGGAACTCTTCATGAGGCCACAGGTGCAGGCTGGGAGAGAGAAGGCAGCATAACAAGAGTGGGGACCATGGATATTTGGGGGACTTCTTCATGTAACTTGCTTGTGCCTTCAGAGTGTACTTGGGCCCAATCACATATATACCACTTCCATTTGCTGATGGAGTACTGCTGTGCACACCCAACTTTATGGCTTGTTGGGTCAGATAACAATCAGCTCATGATGGACAACCCAGGTTGCATGGTAACTTTGTGACTCATGGCTAAGTGTTCAGTCTATACTAAGGCCCAATGACAGGCCAAAAGCTATTTCTCAAAAGGGGAGTAATTATTCACAAAGTACATCAGGGCTTTCCTCCAAAATCCTAAGGGCCTGCACTGAGATTCCCCTATAGGAGCATGCAAAAGATTCCTTGCAACATCCCCAACTGCCACTGACACTTTAAGTACCATTGGATCTTCTGGGTCACATGCACAGCAGCCTGGACCTGCTGCAAAGTGCTCTCTTGTTCTGCTCTTGTTCACTCAAAACTTGCAGCTTTTAGGGTCATGAGATAAATGGGATGAATAACCCAGATGAGGAATATGTTGCCTCCAAACTACAAAGAGGCCCACAAGGCAATGTGCCCCTTTTTTTGTTGTAGGAGGGGCCAGATTTAACAACTTACCCTTCACTTTAGAAGGGATAGTTCAACAGGCCCTACACCACAGAAACCTAGAAATGTCACTGAGGTAGAAGGCCTCTGAATTTTTGTTGGATTTGTTTCCCACCTTCTGATACACAAATATCTTACCAGTAAGTCTGGAGTCATTACTGCTCCTTGCTTACTATGTCCAGTAATCATAGTGTCATTACTGATGTTGATTAATGTGGTATCCTGTGGAAGGGAAGGGCAATTAAGATCCCTGCAAACAAGTGTGAAGTAGGGCTGGAGAGCTGATAGGCCCTGAGGCAGGACAGTGAAGGTGTGTTGCTGACCTTCACAACTGAAAGCAAACTGCTCCTCATGGGCTTGACAAACAGGTAAGAAGAAAGGGGAATTGGCCAGTCAATAGCTGCATGCCAGGACCCAGGGGATGTGTTACTTTGTTTAAAGATTCAGCTACATCTGATACAGCAGTTGCAACTGGAGTCATTGCCTGGTTAATCTTATGATAAGCCACCATCAGTCTCCAAGATGTGTCTGTCTTCGGCACAGCCCAAATCATCCAGTGAATACATGCGGCAGGAATCACTACCCGTGCATCCTTGAAGTCCTTGATGGTGGCACTAATCTCTGCCATCCATCCAAGAATATAGCATTACTTTTGGTTTATTATTTTCCCAGCTAGAGGCAGTTCTAGTGTCTTCCGCTTGGCTTTTCCTACTCCTCATTCCACAGGTTAGGGGACCAGTGTGGGTGAGGATTCTGAAAGCTACTGAGTATGCCTATTCAAATCATGCACTCCAGAACTCAGAAAATAACCACAGGATGGGCCATGGGACCCACTGGGCCCACTGTGAGATGGACCAGAGCTAAAACTTCATTATCATCTGAATCCCTCCACATACACTCGCCCCATCAAAAAAAGACCAGATCTGACTGATGGGCCACAGTGAAATTTTGGGTCTCCTGGAATTAGTGTTTGCTCAGAGTCAGTGTCTAGCAGTCTCTGAAAGGTCTACTTCCTTTTCCTCAATGCAGTTATCCTGATATAACATACATGTCTCCATTTTGGGAAGACTAGGAGAAGATTAACAGCACAGACTTTTGAGAGTGTCAGGATCCTTCTTCAAGGTGACCTGTCCTCCCCTTCATTCAAGGAGTTCTGGGTCTGTAAACTAGCTTAGGTCTGGGAATTGATTGAAGGACCTTGATTCTCTGTTTTTATCTTCCAGATTCGATTTTCATTCAGTTGACCTACAACTTTTCTGTTCATTAAAATCATGTAGGAATTTAGCAGGCTTCCTGTCTATCTCACTTCTAGGAACACCATGATCAACTAGCTGATACCACAGGTGCTCTGGAGTCAGTCTACGTGATTGCTGCTTTGGCCCTGCCCTCCATTGCAGTAACCATGCCTTCCTCGTCTTTGGTGGCTGAGTGCTGCCTCCTGGCCCCTGTCACCCCAGGATCTAATTACTATCATTGCATTTAGGTTTCTTAATTGAGTGGCTGTCATTGCCAATGTAAGGTTCGGCCATCAGAGAAGAGTGATCACAGAGCTCTTCAAGGATGCTGGGGCTCCCCTCACAGACTTGTTTCCCACAGTAGTGATGAAAAGTATGGTTTCCGGGTTCTCCTACTGTGGGTGAGTAGCCCCTAAATGGCAAATCCAGCATAATACTTCCTTTGCTGAAGAGCGCACATTTGCAGATTAGTGCATTACCAGCTCAAACATAATCTCTCACCAGTCGAGAAATTGGGCCTTGGTAAATGCTCTAATTCCTATATTCAAAAACTCCTGTGGTTTGCTGCCAAAGCATCATATTAAATTAGAATGACATCAATCAAATTTTATGAAACTCAAATTTAGAAGATACACACTTAAGACTAATGCTGAGGATAAATTTTTTTAAATGAAAATCTCATCTCAGATCCCAGTTGAGACTTAGATGACATTTTTAGACTCTCAGCTTACCTTTTAAAAAATCAAGCAATGTTTTGCATAGCAGACATCATTTACCCCTCACAAGACAGCCCCTCAGCCCAATCAACGTCAACGCAACTGTGCAGGGTAGCTCCATGCACGTCGCCAGCTCCCACCACAAGGGCACACAGCGGCCTCTACCTCAAGGCTCTCTCCAAAGCCAACAGAACCCACTGGTGCAGCCTGGGAAGGTGGGAGGAGGATGGTGATGGGATAGTGCTGGTGTGTGTCCCAGGCACAATTACTGCCAATGAGAACCAGCAGCTAGTGCATAAATGTCCCATCTTTAAAGGGATGGCTTTTAGGTGAATTCTACAGGGCTTCTCAGAGGATCATTAGTTAGACAAAGACGCCACTGCCCACAGCAACAACCAGCTCAATTATGTTCCTTCTATTGACTTCCTGTCTGTTCCTGTCTCCTTCCCCTCATTGATCCTTCTTGGGATCACCTCTCAAATAAAGTACCTGCACCCAAAACGACGTGTCAGGCTCTGCTTTTGGCAGAGCCCAGGAAAAGACAGTGGCTTGCCTACAATCTATGAAAGTGCGGAAACCCATGTGTTTGGTTTTCCATGTTGGGAAGTGATGAATGTGTGTTACTTGAATAAGGCCAGAAGGCAGAGCACTCTTTTGATAGGGAATTGATTTCAATAGGTATCTTTCCATTCTCAATCCTCATAAATTTACTCACTACAAAGAAAATTTCATGACATGCACTGTGAAAGGTAGAGAGGAGAATAAATTGATTTAATCTCTTGTAGTTATTATATTTTAGGAGGTATAAGCATATGGAAATGTGACCAGTATGGTAGTATGGTATTTAAGATCCAAGTGTCAAGCACAAAAAGGCAACTCATTCAGAGTTCAGAGATTGAAAATATTAGTAGAAACTAGGGTAGTGAGGAAACACATCACGAGATACATAAACCTTGAAATTGGCTCTGAAAAATAACTAGGTTCCTTACCAGTACTAAGGACACTAATATCATAATTCTGAAAAATAATTCCCCATCTTTACCCAACATAAATGACTTGGCCATTCTATCTAGCAGTCATTGCCCCATGGTGGATAATGGGATAGACATGTGGGAACCAGGAGTAACCATACAAATGGTGAAGTACGAGGCAGAGAATGAGGATGTGGCAGACCTATAGCTGGAAGAGCAGTCATTCTTTGATTTGTTACATTAGAGCACACTTTTCTTTATCACTACCTTTTGAAGACCTGTGGCCTGCATATACTAAAAAGAATATGCCCTTGGGCTATGCTTGTGGTAACAGGACAGATAGGTACGTGAACACATTCTGTTAAGATTTACAAGACAGGCATGCTTGAAGCACTAAGTGGAAACAGTGGGATTCACTTATAGAGAGCAGCAGTGAACACACAGGAGTCTATTTACCCTAGACTTAAAAATGAAGCAGTCTCATTCTTAGAACAGCATGAGTTCATTTAGCTTGGAAATGAAAAGAAGACAAAGACATTCAGGGAAAGGATTACATTCACAGCAGGCTTTAAAAGATGACTAGGAGTTCAGTGGACAGCCAAGATGATGCTGGGCGATCTGGGAAGTTATATTGCCTGGGCTGTTGGGTTATTTTTACAAATTACATGTCCCTACTCACAGGGACCCTTGGACTCTGACTTCTCATCCTAACCTTCTGTTTCAGTTCTTTCTATTCAAAGGGACTGAAAGTCCCAGAATTCAAATTATGACCCCCCCAGAAAAGTGTTATTACAAATGCATGAAATAATCTCACTGAAAGGTATGGAGGTGCAAGGTATTGACCTAAGTAATTTTGGAGAAGAATAGAACGTAGAAGCAAAGGAACTGCCCATCAGCACTGTGTTCTAGTTGATAAAGTTGTCTCTAATGGGGCACATGGGTAAATGATTCTGAAACCAGTGTAAGTGTAAACTTCAATGGAACAAATGAGTAAACTGATGGCAGAAGGTGGAGCTAGGTTTCTCACTGTTGGAGCAGAATGTTGTAGAAAATCAAGGGTTTGAACTCATGTGATGCTGGATTAGAGTTGGAGACATCAGCATAAATTTATATTTAGCTTAATATACAAATAGAACAATAGATGTTAGTAAACACACATATATTTCCTTGCTGTATCTGCTGAGAGGGTCTATAAACAATGATACCCCAAAAGCAATAAACACATCTAACACCCAGGTTTTGGGTTTTGTGGTAGGCAGATCAATTTTTTCCTCATCTTAATCTCATTTACCCTCATCTTAATCTCAGAAACCTGTGAATATGATAGGTTACTGGCTAAGGGAAATTAAAGTTGCTGAAGAAATTAAATTTGCTAATTAGATGACCTTAAAATGAAGAAATTATTCAGGATTATCTGGCTGGACCCAAATTAATGACAAGGGTCCTTGTAAGTAGCAGAGAGAGGCAGAAGATGAGTCCATGTCAGAGTTATGCTCTGTGAGAAAGTCTCTATCAGCCACTGGGAGCTTTGAAGGTAAAAGGGGACCACAAGTCACAGAGTACAGGCAACCTCTAGAAACTGTAGCAGACAAGAAAAATGGATTCTCTATTATGACATGTACCCTTGATATGATGTAATTAGAATGACACTTCAGCCCTGTTGTTTTTCTTTCCAAAACCCATAACTCCATGACTTCTCTAACGGTAAGAAAAACGTACAAATCATCAATATGCTAAATAATAGTAGTTTGCTAAATAATAGTAGCATGCTAAAATAATAGTAGCATGCTAAATAATAGTAGTTTCAACAGAAAGCAAGAAAATTGACAATGTCATCAAAAGTAAGCAATTGTAAGAACTGTTACAGCCAAGATTTGCCTAAAGATACAAAATGCAATATAATATCCTGGATGGGATTCTGGAGCGCACACACACACACAGACACACACATATACACACATACACCACACACACAAACACACACATACACACACACACAAATACACATACACCACACACACACACACACAAACATACACACATACACCACACACACACATAAACCACACACACGCACATACTGCACACACAAAAATACACACATACACACACAAACACACCACACATATACACAAAAATACATAGACACACAAACACACAGACACACCACACATACACAGACATACACACAACGACACACACACAAACACGAACACACCTCACATACACACACACACATGCACACACACATAAACACACACATAGGTAAAAACTAAGGTAATCTTAATAAAGTTAAGGACTTTAACTATAATTTAATTAAATTAATTTTAGTTATAATTACAGTAAGGATCTTAATAATAACATATCAATATTTCACTAATTGCAATAAATATACTAATGTAAGTTGTTAATAATAGAGGAAACTGGGTGAGGGGTAAATGCGAACTCTGTACTATCTTTGAAACTTTTTTGCAAATTTGAAACTAGTCTAAAATAAAAAAATGTATTCTACTCTTTACTTGTACGAGATCAACTTTTTTAGATTTCACATATGAGTGAGATGATGGAGTATTTGTCTTTCTGTGCTGGTCTTATTCCACTTAACGTAATGTCTTCTAGGCTCATCCATATCGTCACACAAGATTGGATTTCACTCTTTTGAACATCTGAATACTATTCCATCGTGTATCTATACCACTTTTAAAATCCATCCATCTGTTGATGGACACATACACTGAGTCTATATCTTGGCTATTATGAATAGCACTGCAATAAACATGAGGTTCAGGTATCTCTTACATACTGCTTTCACTTTCATATACATTCCTAGTAGTAGGATTGTTGGGTCATATGGTAGTTCCATTTTTAATCTTTTCAGGAACCTCCATCCTGTTGTCCAGATGGCTGTACTAATTTACATTCCCACTAACAGTGTATGAGCTCCTATTTCTCCACATTCTCACCAGCATTTGTTAATTTGTGTCTTTTTAATAATAGCATTCTAACTCTGGCGAGGTGAGAACTCCTTGTGTTTTTTAAATGTATGCATAATAGATGTACATACTTTTGGTGTACATTTGATATTTTGGTACAATCCTATAAAGTGTAAAGATCAAATCAGGGTAATTGGGATATCCATCACCTTACACATTTATCTTTTCTTTATGCCGGAAACATTCAAATTCTTCTCTTCTAGCTATTTTGAATTGTACAATGGATCATTGTTAACTATAGTCACCTACTGATCTCTTGAACACTAGGTCTTATTTCTTCTACCTAACCGAATCTTTGTACCCATTAATGATCTAGAGCATTTTGTCATACACCTGTTGGCCATTTGTATGTCTTCTTTTGAGAAATGTCCATTCAGGTGTTTAAAATCAGATTATTTAAAAATCCTTTTAAAATCAGAATGTTTTTTGCTGTTTGAGTTCCTTATATATTCCAGATATTAACCCCAGATATCAACTCCAGATATTATCAGATGTGAAATGTCAGTTTGCAAATATTTTCTCCCCTCTGTTGGTTGCTTCCCCAGAGGCTGGGGAGAGTAATGGGGAAGGGAGGATGCAGTGAGGCTGCTCAATGGGTACCAAGTTACAGTTAGATAAGGAGAATTAGCTCTTGTATTCCATTGCACACTAAGATGATTATAGTTAAAAACAATGCATTGTATATTTCAAAAGAGCTAGAAGAGAGAATTTTGAATGCTCTCACTACAAAAATGATGAGTGTTCGAGGTGATAGATATATTCATTACCCTGATTTGATCATTACACAATGTATACATGTGCCAAAACATAACACTTCACCCCATAAATATGTACAATTATTACGTGTCAATTAGAAACAAAATAAAACTTTAAGAAGTGTACTAATTCAAAGAGGGGGCAGAGATAGCAGGGCTACACAGAGCAGGGGCTAATGGAACTTTGCAGAGATAAGGTGCCAAATCTTGCAAGGAGGAAAACCCAAACCCAAGAAGATTTTTGTAAGGTTAACTCAAAAGATCAGCGAATTATCATTTAAGTGAAAGCAGTCATGTAGCTGGTTTCTTTTTTCCCCTCTAAATCAGTTTAGAAGACTTGCTTCCAAGGGCACTCATGGGAGGGTTCTGAGTTCGGTCTGTGGCCTGTTGTAAAAAGTTTTAGTACCAAGCCCCTGGCTTCAAAGGGGTGATGAGATTGTTTCTGACCAGCATTTACTCTCTTAGTTGAAAGGAAGTGGTCCCTTCTATTCAGTTTGTGTCTTGCAGGGAAAAGGAAGGTACGTGAGAAGGATGAAATGTTTTCAGCACGCCTCCCGGGCAGCCCTGTGACCGGGCAGGTTCCAGGAGACTTGAGTCAGTTTCAGCAGGAACTGAGGCTAAAGGATGTGGTTGAATAGGATGGCCGCAGGCTAGGGCTGCAGGAAGCCTCATTTCCATGAGCTGGATAGTCTTGAGACAGTTGGATGTCACAAAACACAGAAAAGGACTAATAGGAAAAAATAGCACCTGAAGAGAAAGTTTTAATGCGCAGGGAGATGCATTTAAAAAATAAAGCTACTGTTTCTGCTGGTGAACACTGAAAGAAAGTGCAAAAATAGACTCTTACTATTTCTACATTGGTGAAGCAAAACCCCACTCCTCTCCCAGCAATGAAGAACTCTGTCCCACAATGACACTGACTCTTTTCTTCCATCCCAAGATCACATACTGCAGACTCGGTAGCACAAAAATCTTTCATGGATGGAACCGGAATCTTGGGTGACAGGCTCCTGCCCACTGAGGACAGCCTGGCCCTGCAGCCCCGCCACCCCACTATGGCCCTGGCAGCCCCTCAGTGAGGTCAGAGGGGAGCAGGAGTATGGAGACAGCCAGCCGATTCGGGTCCTGGCCGTCCTTCACTCAGGCAAGGCCCCTGCCCACACTACTGACGGTCTCTCAGATGCAGATTCCTAGGCAGATAAACAACAACATTGATGATGTCCTTGAAGACCTTCATGAGGGTGAATTATCAGATGCTTAGCATGAATTCTGGCCCAGAGAAGTTGCTCAAAAATGCTTCCTCACACCTCCCTGCTCCGTTGTGTCTGTTAGTTGAGCACTTGAGGGCTTGATTATGTGTAAATTTCGTGATGTTTTCTCAGTATATTAAGTCCCAAATGAAACAACTTTCCCCATTTTATCTTTTTGGCTTTCATTCTCCTGCTGTTTTAGAGAGTGCTATAGATAGTTGATGCCACAGAGGTATTTTTGCTAATTTATAATTGTCAGCTGAGACCTAAAAACTGGCTTTATCAACAAACAAAATCCCCAAAATATTGCAAACCTACCCACCCAGAAGCATCACAAGAAGTCACATAATGAAACACTTTCTCAGTTTATGAAATTAGAGGAGGTGCTATCAGAAATAAAGACACTCTATTAAAATAATAATAATAATAACCATCCCAAGCTTGGAGGAGTGGCTCACACCTGTAATCCCAGCATTTTGGGATGGCAAAGCTTGAAGACTGCTTGAGGCCGAAAGTTCAAGACCTGGCCCGAGCAATACAGTGAGACCCATCTTTACAAGAAATATTAAAACTTAGCCAGGCATGGTGGCAACTCTTGGGTGGCTGAGGTAGGAAGATCACCTGAGCCCAGGAAGTAGAGGCTGCAGTGAGCTGTGACTACACCACTGCACTCCAGCCTGGGCCACAGTGAGACTGTCTCTTAAAACATATTAAAATAAAAAAGAACTCCTCCAATTCCCATTTATGAACCACTTGCTAAGTGGCAGACTCTGCTGTGCTCAGAAGACATCTCACCCATTCCTCAAACAGTGCTGTGAGCTAAGGGTCATCACTATTCCCACTTTAAAGTGAGGACATGGTGGTGGCAAAGTGGCCAGTAACATCCTCAAGGTAAGACAGCTCTAAACGAGTGAAGGGGATACAAATACAGATTAGCCTGCCACAGTGACATCCAGCCTTGGCTAACCAGTGACTCCTCCAACCCGCACCTGGAAGGCTGTAACCAGGTGGAGGCCACAAGGCCAAAAATACTTCAGGTATGCATCTTCACTGATTAAACTGAAGGTGCTCCACGTAATTTCCACAACACTGAATTCATTTGATGGACCCACTAGCCTGCTCCACCGTCTGGAGCCAGCCCCAGCTCTGCCCATTGTGCTAGTGCCGTGGCAGGGGACAGGCTCCCAGTCGTCCAGAGCTGGACAGCCCAGAGTGGGGGTTCAACTGAACCTTTCTTTCTCAGCCTCTGCTTCAACTCTGAATAGGGAAGAGCAACATCTTTCTCTCTGATTCATCTAGTTATGTATTCAATGTCTGCTTTAAATGGCTCCATTCTGCAGGTCCAAACATGCACTTCTGAGCTCCCCAGGAAGCAGTTCCACACGCTGCCTCCCTCATCCAAAGTGAGGTCAACTCCATCTGTCCTGTTACACCACAAATCTTGGGGTCATCTTGATATATTTCCTTATCTCACACCCAACAGCTAATCCATTAGGAAAGCCTATGTGCTCCACCTTCAAAGAAAATCCACATATGATCTCTCCATCACCATGCTGTTCTCAGCCCCCACCCACTCTCTCCTTTATTACCCTGGTAGGCTGATAACTAGTGCCTCTGCTTCTCTAAGCTCCCCAACACACATTCCATATTGAATATTTACTAGCCAGAGTCACCTTCCAAAACGTAAATCAAGCCATACCATTCTTCACTCAAATCAGTCATCTGATCAGTCATCCTTTATTCAGAGTGAAGGCCAAAGTCCTTGAAGCCCACAGGCCCTCATGCATTTGGCCCCGTTCCTCTCAGAAGCTTTCTCCCACATGTTCCCTCTTTCTCCCACATCTGAGCCATGCTGGCCTTATTGCTTGTTTTCCAACAAGCCAATCTGGCTGAGGTCATGGCCAGACCCAGCTCGTCCCTGTGCTGGAGTGTTCTTGGCCCAGATTTCTACATGGCCAAGTCCCGCACCTATGGAATAATAGACACAGACCTGGAGCCCGTTCTCGGATTCTCTGCATTACTAGCAATGATCCCAGCTACAGCCACAGGCCCACATAACCTCATGCCCAACTCCTTGCTCAACCACCAGTCTGCTTCTGCACTCAGATGAGAGGCACATGCTGGCTGTGGGTCTGGACTCCTGAGTCATTACCAAGAAAGTTACAGGCTTTGGGTGCCATGCCAGTAGCTACCCTTAAGGTAAACATGGGCCACTGGGAGAGGAAAGACAATGGGAGTCAGGCAGCACCCTCTCCCCTCTCTATGGTGCCTCCCAAATGCAGTTGGTCCAGAGAACATGAGATTCCTGAGGAAGCACACTGCCGTGCCATCTGCCCTTCTCTGTGGCCATTGATAAAGTGGCTCCTTTTGGTAACCCAACTCTTTACATTGCTTTGCTCACGTCCTAAGCTCGTTTGCCCAGTTCTCCACCCCAATCCTGGGCTTCTACCTCCAAGTTGTTCTCCCTTTATCCTTGCCTCATGGTCTGCTGTCTAGAAAGCTTGGGCTCAGTCATGCTCTAGTGCCTTTGCTCATGTATCTCGAAGGCACATTCTGACCACCTGTGTGATTCTGAGATGTCCCTGGGACTCCTGGTCCCCTTGGTCTGCTGCATTATTTATTTTTTTGTATTGCATTTAACACCTTCTAAGCTGCTGTACCATAACTTACAAATGATATTTATTGTTCCTCTGCTGCAGTGGAAGCTCAGCAAGTGTGTGGATCTTTTCTTCATTGATGCATCCCAGGCATCTACAATCATGCCTGGCATATGGTGGGGACTCAATAAATATTTAGGCAACAATGAATCAGGTCATTGTCAGGCTAAATGGGAAAACAGGAAAAATGCCAGGCATGTAGCAATTAGGACTGACTTCTGCACTTAGCTGCTCTCATGAGTAGCCTCTCTCCTAGCCACTACCTCTCAGGTAACAGTATGACAGTCAAGGTTTATAGCAGTTTGTGAAATATCAAGTGCTCTGGTTAGTACAGCTCTTAACGACCCAAACTCATGTCATAAAATGGCCACTGTATTATCCTTCTGTATTGTGTATCAAGTTCAGACCAGGCAAGGTGGGGTTCGCTTGTCTCTGCTCTGTGATGTCTGGAGCCTCAGCTGAACACTTGTTTCTGGGATAACTCAATGATTAGAGGCTGAAATTAATGGAAAACATCTTAAGTCTCATGTCTGGGAATTGCTGTGGGATATTGACCAGAACCAGAGTTGAGTTGTCAGCAGAAATATCTACACACAGTTTCCCCATGTGGTGTCTCCAAGTGAGCCAGCTTAAGCTTCCTCACAGCATGACTGAGTTCCCAGAGCCAGTAACCTAAATGAAAAGGTAGAAGCCCTATACTTTTTCTGACCCGGTATCAGGAGTCGCATGGCATCACACGTGCTGTAGTCACTAGCCTGCCAGAGTTGGGGCAGAAAACAGGTCCCATCTCTCAATGAGAGAAGGGCCAAAGTGCAAGTGGAACATCCCAGCCCAGAAGAGCTGAGAAGTCATGACAGCAACACAGTATCCTGGATGGACTCCTGGAACAGAAAAGGGGCATGCAATAAAAAGTAAGGAAATCTGAATGAAGTTGGGACTGTAGTTAACATCAATGCATCAATATTAGTTAATTAACTGTGCCAAATATACCATACTAATTTCGGATGTTAATGATAAGGGACATGGGTGTGGAGTACATGGAAACTCTCTCTACTATCTCCACAGTTTTCCTATCAACAGTCTAAAGCTATTTTCAAAAATAAAGCTTATTTTAAAGAGGAAAAAAGAGCATATGGGACATCGTATATTATTGAGACTCTTTTTGGAAAATACAATTATAATCTGCCACAACAAGGAGGAGGTGCTGATACCAACCTTGAAGGGAAAGGCAAGGGCACACAGGTTTAGTATGAAATGGCTATAAAGTCTCTAGATAAAAGCCATGTTTATTATCCAGAGGTATGAAGAAAGGAAGCAATGTCACTCAATAAAAAGAACAAATAGCCCAACAATGCTTTTAGCATTTGACTTTAAATGCATCATGGTCATATTTTGCAGCCAGTTCATCACTACATGTGCTACCACATACAGATACTCCCTCAAGGTCAATTGGACAGAGTTTTCATTTAATTATTTAATCACAGATTGCATAAGCATCCAGTGATTCTATAAAATCCAATCATATTAAACTTCAAAGGGGATGAATATGCAGTGGCTTTTTATTCAAACTACATATATTTCTGAAAATGTAGTTTCATCTTAAAATTAAGCTTAATATTTTAAAAAATCATTGAATTAAAACAGTTCTAGCATATTAAAAGGTATGTAAGAAGGAGTGTGGTAAACACGGCCACTAATTTCTTTCTCTTCCCAATGAGAGGTGAGGTCTAATCCCCCTCCCCTGGTTACGGCCTTAGTGGCTCACTTGATCAGTAGAAAACAGCAGGAGTGACTTCCTGAGTTTTCCAAGGGCTACAGTATAAGAAGATGTGAAGCTTCTGCTCTTAGAACCTGTGAGAAGCCCAAGCCACCGGGAAGGGTCCTAGGCAGTGCATGTGTGAACAGCCCCTGCTGCATTCCCAGTGGACAGCCAGCATTCCCGACCTGCCAGCCACCTTAGAAAGTCCAGCCCAGGCGGGGTGACTGCAGCCCTGGCACCATCTGACTATTACCAAATGAGGGATCCCATGCAACAATCACCCAGTCAAGCCCAGGCAACTCACAGATTTCTGAAAGTTAATACATTTTTAAGCCATTAAGCATTGGAATGATTATGCAGCAATAAGTAACCTGTACAAAGATTTATAGATATTTAATAGCTAAAGTTTTAAAATATTCAGGAAGTTTGAAATTGACTAAATGATGTATAAAACTTGTGGGAAATTATAAAAGAAATTCTAGGGAGAAATATTTGAGTGAGAAGAAAAGCATCCAGGTATCAGTTGAACAAATCAAATAGAAGGATAAGATGCGAACCGTCAATATGTTGTCATCAATGTGGCAAAGCACAACAAAATAGATGTGTCTTAACTGAGTACAGTGCAAGGAATTTGAATACAGGTTGTTTTATTTTGTTTTGAGATGGGGTCTCCCTCTGTCACCCAGGATGGAGTGGCGCCATCTCGGCTCACTGCAGCCTTCACCTCCCAGATTCAAGCGATTCTCCTGCCTCAGCCTCCCTAGTAGCTGGGATTACAGGAATGTGCCACCACGCCCGGCTAATTTTTGTATTTTTAGTAGAGATGGGATTTCACCACGTTGGCCAGGCTCATCTCAAACCTCTGACCTCAGGTGATCCACCCAACTCAGTCTCCCAAAGTGCTAGGTTCTTTTTATATTTCTTCTTTTATATTATTTATTCAATAATCTATTTGTTAGTTATTTTGAGTAATATTAACCCTGTGAACCTATTACTCAATATAAAAGCTAGAATCTTAGTTTCTTGTATTAACTCTATGGTCCATCATATTCCATTTCTTTGTCTCTCATATTCAAAATAAAATGGTCTTCATATGCATCTTATCTTTCTTTCTTTCCTCTTCTTCTTTATCATTATTATTATTTTTTCTGAGACAGGGTCTCCCTCTGTCACCCAGGGTGGAGTGCAGTGGTGTGATCATGGCTCACTGCAGCCTCAACCTCTCAGGCTCAATCGATCCCCCCACCTCAGCCTCCCAAATAGCTGAGACCGTAGGCATGCATCCCCATGCCCAGCTAATTTTTTTTTGTAGAGATGGGGTTTCACCATGTTGCCCAGGCTGGTTTCTAACTCCTGGGCTCGAGCAATCTGCTCACCTCGGCCTCGCAAAGTGTTGGGATTACAGGAGTGAACCACTGTGCCCAGCCCTCTTCTTTCTTGACAGAATCTGCTTACCCTATTTGAAAGCTGCATTTAGTTTCAGACAAATCCATGTTGCTTCCTAGTTACCTGATCACTAAGCTCATTAGCAGGTATATCTACAAAGATTGAAAAGGATACTAAATTTAAAAATAAAGGTATATTAACTTCAACACTCTCTCATGTTAAAAACTCTCAATAAACTAAGTATTGAAGGAACATGCCTCAAAATAATAAGAGCCACATATGACAAACCCACAGTCAACATCATACTGAATGGGCAAAAACCGGAAGCATTCCTGTTGAAAACTGACTGAAGACAAGGATGCCCTCTCTTACCACTCCTATTCATTACAGTATTGAAAGTCCTGACCAGGGCGATCAGGCAAGAGAAAGAAATAAAGGCATTCAAATAGAAAGAGAAGAAGTCGAACTATCTGTTGGCAAACAGTAAGATTCTATATCAAGAAATCCCCATAGTCTCAGTACAAAAGCTCCTTAAGCTGATAAACAACTTCAGCAAAGTCTCAGGGTACAAAATCAATGTGCAAAAATTACTAACATTCCTATATACCAACAGTAGCCAAACCAACACAAATCAAGAATGCAATTCCATCTACAATTGCCACAAAAATAAAATAAAATAGCTAGGACTATATCTAACAAGGAAGGCCAAAGATCTCCACCAGGAGAACTAAAAAACACTGCTTAAAGAAATCAGAGATAACACAAACAAATAGAAAAACATTCCATGGTCATGGATGGGGTGAATCAATACCATTAAAATGGCCATACTGCCCAAAACAATTTATGGATTCAATATTATTCCTATCAAACTACCAATGACATTCTTCACAGAACTTAAAAAAAAAAGAAAAAAAAAAAAAACACTTTCAAAATTCATATGGATTAAAAAAAAAAAAAAAAAAAGCCCAAACAGCCAAGGCAAGCCTAAGCGAAAAGAACAAAGCTGGAGTCATCACGTTACCTGACTTTAAACTGTACTACAGGGCTATAGTAACCAAATCAGCATTGTACTAGTTTAAAAACAGACATGTAGACAAATGGAACAGAATACAGAACCCAGCAATAAGGTCACACATCTATGATTATCTGATCTTCAACAAACCTGACAAAAACAAGCAATGGGGAACTTCCTATTCGAAAACAAGCAATGGGGACTTCCTATTTAATAAATGGTGCTGGGATAATTAGCTAGTCCTATGTGGAAGGTTGAAACTGGACTGCTTTCTTACATCATATACAAAAATTAACTCAAGCTAGATTAGAGGCTTAAGTGTAAAATCCAAAACTCTAAAAACCCTAGAAGACAACCTTGACAGTACTATTCTGGACATAGGAATCGGCAAAGATTTCATGATGAAGACACTAAAAGCAAGTGTAACAAAAGCAAAAATTGACAAATGGGACTTAATTAAACTAAAGAGCTTCTGCACAGCAAACAAAACTATCAACAGAGTGAACAGACAACCTACAGAATGGGAGAAAATTTTTGCAAACTATGTATCTAACAAAGGTCTAATATCCGGCATCTATAACTTAAACAAATTTACAAGAAAGAAACAAACAACCCCATTAAAAAGTGGGCAAAGGACATGAACAAACACTTTGCAAAAGAAGACATACATGTGGCCAACAATCATATGAAAAAAAAGCTCAACATCACTGGTCATTAGAGAAATGAAAATCAAAACCACAATGAGACACAATCTCACACACATCAGAGCAGCTATTATTAAAAAGTCAAAAAAAAAATACATATTGACGAGGTTGCAGAGAAAAAGGAACACTTATACCTGTAGGTGGGAGTGTAATTAGTTCAACAATTGTGGGAGACAGTGTGGTGATTCCTCAAAGGCCTAAAAGCAGAAATGCCATTTGACCCGGCAATCCTATTACTAGGTATATACCCAAAGGAATATGCATTTTTCTATTAGAAAGACACATGCACACACATTTTCACTGCAGCACTATTCACAATAGCAAAGACATGGAATCAACCTAAATGCCCATCAAGGGTAGACTGGATAAATAAAATGTGGTACATATACACCATGGAATACTGTGCAGCTATAAGAAAGAATGAGATTATGTCCTTTGCAGGAACATGGATGAATCTAGAGACCATTATCCTTAACAGACTAATGCAGGAACAGAAAATCAAGTATCACATGTTCTCATTATAAGTGGGAGCTAAATGACGAGAACACATGGACACATACAGGGGAACAAGACACACTGGTGCCTACCGGAGGGTGGAGAGTGGAGGAGGGAGAGGATCAGGAAAAATAACTAATAGGTAATAGCTTAATACCTGGATGATGAAATAATCTGTACAACAACCCCCCTAAGACACAAGTTTACCTATATAACAAACCTCACATATGCTGTACTTAAAATACAAGTTAAAAGTTAAATTTTTAAAAAGGTAATATTAATAGTTACTATTAATTATTAATATTTATTAGTCTGGTTCTGTTACATTGCATGAAACCAGTATCTGATTTGGCCTTTCCAGCACTCTTTGGAAACAGACTACATAAGAAGCAACGGGCAGCCCATAGAAACCTCCTTAGGCCTCAGTTTAAAATTAAGATTTAGAGCCATTTATTTATTACAGTACCTATGGTATGTTAGCATTTATATTCATTGTGGTAATAAGCATGATATACACAGTTCATGTCTCCAAGATACTCACGGTAGGGAAAAAGGCACGAAAACAAATAAATATAAATGATAAAATAAGTCAAGGGTACAAATAGAACACCAAATTAATTGTGTCTGGAAACTAGGGTATAAAACTCTTCCCCAGGCTATTGACACGTGGTTGAGATTCTGAAGGAAGAACAAGGTTTGTCAGAGGGACAAGAGGTGGGGAGAGGGTGGTGGGCAGAATGATTCAGAAAGATGGAGCAGAAGTGCGAAGTCACGGAGACCTGCAGCATCTTTGGAGCTAGAGAAGTCACTGGGAACACTCAACAAACTGAGAAGCGATGAGCGAAAGGGTCCTAGAGATTCTCTGAATTGTTTCTTGTAAGTTGCCACCATCCAACACAGCAGACACGAGCCTCACATGATCACTGAGTTCATGGAACCTGGAGCATCCACAGTGAGAGGTGCTGTTGGTTACTGTAAAGTGCACCTTTGGTTTTGAAGACTTAATATGAAAGAAGCTTGTATAACAGCTCATTAACCTTTTTATATTGATGACATCAAAATAACAAGATTTGGATATTCTACACTTAAATAAAACATGGTATTAAAATTAATTTCAGAGACAGGCATGGTGGCTCACGTCTGTAATACCAGCCCTTTGGGAGGCCAAAGCGGGCAGATCTCTTGAGTTCAGGAGTTCGAGACCAGACACGGGCAACATGGCAAAACCCCGTCTCTACAAAAAATACAAAAATTAGCCAGACCTGGTGGTGAGTGCCTGTAGTCCCAGCTACTTGGGAGGCTGAGCCCAGGAGGCGGGGGTTGCAGTGAGGCGAGATGACAGCACTGTAATCCAGTCTGGGTGACAAAGTGAGACCTCATGTCAAAAAGAAAATAATAAAAATTTTAAAAATTTAAAATGAAATTAATTTCACTTGTTAAAACTTCTTTTAATGTAGTTACTACAAAAGTTAAAGTAACATATGCAGCTTGTGTTATATGTCTATTGGACAGTACTAATCTAGTATATTGGCCTCACCATAGTATCCTTTACTTCCCCCTGTAATATTAATCTGAAAAATCTGCAGTGGACTTTATAGTCTTTAAAAGCTATCATGCCATTAATCTGCATAAACCACTAAGGAAAGCCACAGAGTATAAATCAAGTGTGATGCAGCTTATAATTTGCTTTCAAGAACCAAGGAGGATATCTTATTTTCTAGAATCTTCATGTGTCATGCTTGAAGAAAAAATGAAATTACAATTTCTTGTTTCCAAATATTTATCAGCAATGTTCTAAATACATAATCCAGACAGTTAACTGTTGGGGGAGACCAAATGCCATCTGGTCTCTGGTCTTGACAGCCCAGTTCCCCTAGTAGTCATCATATAAGCATGATGGATAATGTGCTCAGGTCACACTGCTCGAATGCAGGTTGTGTTTAGGCTGCAGTGTCTCTTGCATAGATTTCCACATGAAGCACTTAGGATCAGACACGGAGGGTTATTCTTTTTTTTTTTTTTTTTATTCTGAGACAGAGTCTCACTCTGTTACAGAGCTAAAGTGCAGTGGTGTGATCTTGGCTCACTGAAACCTCTGCCTCCTGGGTTCAAGCCATTCTCCTGCCTCAGGGTCCCGAGTAGCTGGGAATACAAGTGCCCACCACCACACCTGGCTAATTTTTGTATTTTTAGTAGACACAGGGTGTCGCCATGTTGGCCAGACTAGTCTCTAACTTCTGACCTCAAATGATTAGCCAGCCTCAGCCTCCCAAAGTGCTGGGATTCAGGTGTGAGCCACTGCGGCTGGTTCACAGGGTTATTCTATGGAACCAATGTTTTACTGCTACTAAGATACTCAGGTGCCCACCAATCACATCTCCTCATAGGACAGTTGTGGGAACCTACCCACAAGGCTGCACTCCCAATGCCACAGCAGGGACAGGAGACTTGTTGCCCAGAGCACCACTCTGTTCCATAGAAGTCACTCATGTGTAAAGACTACAGTTCCTGGGGCCTTCATGAGTAACACAACATCTCTTAGTGCCAGTAATCACCAAAACTAAGCTCTAAACATCACTTAAATCAAACAACAGGAGAGTAGGAGCTCTAAAAGCCCTCTGATTTTCATAAAATCCTCTTGTGCACTTTCTGTCTTCCTGAATAAAATTAATATTTCCAATATGTCCATGCTATCCATGCTGATAAAAACATAGTGAGTGAATTCTCATCACTGTGAGCTGAGGTTGCAATATATAGACAGAAATGGAAATAATGACCTTGATCATAATAAAGAATAATTAGGCCAGGTGCTATGGCTCACCCCTGTAGCCTGTAATCCCAGCACTTTGGGAGGCCAAGGCGGGTGGATCACCTGAGGTCAGGAGTTCAAGACCAGCCTGGCCAACATGGCAAAACCCAGTCTCTACTAAAAACACACACAAAAAATTAGCTGGGCGTGGTGCTGGGCGCCTGTAATCCCAGTTACTCAGGAGGCTGAGTCAGAAGAATCACTTAAACCTGGGAGGTAGAGGTTTCAGTGAGCCGAGATCATGCCACTTCACTCCAGGTTGGGCGAAAGAGTGAAATTCCATCTCAAAAACAAACAAATAAATAAATAAATAAACAAATAAATAAATAATTTAGGGAGGTCTCCTGCCATGCTGGGCATTTATCCCTATTAGTTCATTTAATCCTGAAAACGTAGTTGCTATTATGTCCCACTTTTTAATGATGATCAGGCAAAGACAAAGAAGGGTTGAATAGCGTGCCCCCAGTCCCACAGTTAAAATATCATGAAGTCAATCACAAAAGTGAGTTGTCTTCCTTCAGAGTAAGCATGGCCAGTCATTATAGAATGCTATCTGCAAATAATTAGACTCTTAGCCTAAGTTTGGCATAAAGAGAAGTAAATTAATGGCGTAAGCAGAAAATCCAAAAGTCAGTGTCAATGAGAACTAAGGTGAGTGGCCATCAGAAGCCCTGTACTCAACTGAGAAGTCAGCTTTTACAACAATCCTTATGACAGGAATAAAGAAGGGGAACCTCGAGCAGTGGTGATATTTATCCTAAGTGTCCAAAGAAGAATCTAGCAAAGAGAGAAAAAAGAAACACGACTATAGAAACTAAACTAAAGGGGTTGTATGTCATCTTGTTTCCAATGGAAACTAATGATTGTCTTCTGGATGCTAGAAGAGCAAGTCACATCTTTAAAAAAGATAAAAAAGGAACAGAGTCAAAAGGACTCCAAGTGGAAATGCAACAATTTTCCCATCTTTTGACTTGAACTTCAGGGATCTCCCACCTGGAGGGAAGATAGTCTTTTATCCTGTTCCTACTTATCTATGACATGGGGCCACCAGCAGCAGTCCATACTTTCATCGATTCCCATGAACACAGTATCTCTGCATGCTAGCCGGGATGATCCAGTGAGAAGGGATCATGCATAATTTCGAGAATTAAGTCTGAGAAGACAAGGGGATAGGAGATGACTAAAAAAATGATTGCTGCTTCCTCGTGCACATTTGGAGCTTGCACAGGGGCAGGCACATGAGTGTATCTCACAGGTAAGCTGTGCTATGGTTTGAATGTTTGTCCCCCCAAACTCATACTAAAGTTTAATGCTCACTGTAACAGTATTAAGAGGTGGGAACTTTGAGAGGCGATTAGACTTTGTGGACTCTGTCATCATGAATGGATTAATGTCTTTATTGTGGGAAATGGACTCATTATCATGGTAGTGGGTTTCTTATAAAAGGACAAGTTTGCCGAGCCCCACCCTGCCTTCTCTTTGCCCTTGCACCGTTTGATGCCTTTTGCTAGGCTATGACGTAGCAAGAAGGCCCTTGCCTTCTGACTCCTCAATCTTAGACTTCTCCACCTCCAAAATTGTAAGAAATAAATTTCTCTTCTTTAGAAACCACTCATTCTCAGGTATTCTTTTACAACAGCACAAAACAGACTAAGATAGAAAATTGATACCAGGGAAATGGGGTGTTGCTTCAACAAATCCCTTCGTCTTGTGTACATTGCAAACGTCCATCAAAACGTCACTGTGTCTTCTACACATGTTTTCTCTTATGTCAATTAAACATAATATTAATTTTTTAAAAATAAAATTAGCAAGAATGTGCCTACGCTTTCCACAATCTCCCCTATACAGTTTCTCCTGCCCAGATCCTATTACCCACACCCACCACACATCCTACCAAATGTAAGAGAAACAACGGTGTTTCATTGAGAAATAACAAACGCCAGTTAATGTAGAGTCTGGTCTAAAAAAAGTCTGAGTAATCTGAAATTCTGGTTCAAAGAACAGACATACTTTTGGGATAAGACCAATTTGAGGACGAGGGCCAAGCAATTTAGATGAGCCAAGATAATCTTTAAACCAAAGACACAGAAGCGCTGTTCCAGGAAACCAACCCCAAGGCCTCTGTCGGTCAGAACATCTTGGCCTCCCCAGTCACTGAGTGATTTCCAGCCCCGGCCCAGCAGACGCATCACTCACATCCGAGCTGGCAAGGACAGGAGGTGAAGCTCAGCCGATTTCTCAGGTGATGTAGGAAGGGGCGGCCCAGTCAATCACGTTCACGCCAGAATAACTGATTAAGGTAGCAGGCCTTCAAACAGCCTTGCCTGTAGGACGTGACCTCCCAGAACCCCTCTGGCGCCCGCCATACTGATGCGGGTATTACTCCAAGGAAGCGGCTCCCTCGGCTTCCTTATTCCTCCCTCCTCCTTATTCAGGCTCTCTTAGGTTTTCTGCAGTCAGAACAAAATGCACAGAAGGGATTGTTCACTCATAGTGAAAATTTATTCAGGATAGGTCATTTGTTTTAGTGTAAATAGAACGTTCTTGAAAATGTTTCCATTACTGGAAATTACATTCCTGTTCTGCAAGATAAGAGACGAAACAAAGCTGGTCTCCAGCTTTCTCATAAATGAAAAGTAAAAATCAAAACAAAGCGAAACAAAAGGCACAGAGAACAACCACATTAGCAAAATGATTCCAGCCCTGCAGAAGGAGGAAATATTCTGCATACACCATTCTCCATCTATTTAATATTTCTGGGTTTCTGTTTTTGTTTAGTACAATCAGTGGTTCAGGAGTTGAGCGGGCTAGCTCAGCTGCCTTTGGGAGGAAAGTGTTCTTGATATGGGAGACCACAGAGAAGTCGAGGGCTTATTGTGCATCTCCCAGCTGAAGATCACATACCCCTTTATGGGAGTCTTTAACTGTGGTTGATGGCTGTCTCAGGAACAGGAAACAGAAAAGGCCCCCCCACCATGGGATTATTCCAGAGGTTTCCACACTTGTCTGCAAAACCCCTAAGACTGTGAATTAATTTATCTTAGGTTTAATTTGGTCTTCAGAATTATTTTAAATCTTCAGGTCATGTTAATATGCTAAGTTTGAGAATGACTGGATTCTAGGTTTATTAAGCAAACATAAGTCTTGCATTTCATGCTACTAAATGATGGGCACCGAATAAAGGAAACAAATAAAAAACAAAACGATGACAACAAAACAAGCCAGGTCCTTGGAGAGCTTGCACATGACTGAAAGGGTTAAAGTATTTGTGCAAATGCTGAAGCCTGCGGTGGTGGCTGGGTCTCTGGAATGTGTTCTGGGTTTAACCTCACTCAGTGACTGTCTGATGGTGATGGTCGAGCTCACTCAGAGGGAGCACCCAGTCCCCTGACCCTCTCCTGCAGCTCCTATGCGCTGCTGCTGGGTGCAGGCAGGACTCTCCCGGACATAGCACCTGCCTGACCCATCTCTTGGAGCCTTACACCCCCAACTGTGCCATTTTTGTATCAGATGCTGGTCTTTGTCTGAGAGGAACACTTAACATATTAGGGGAATGAGCTGTTTCTGTGACCTTGGTGGCGTATCCTAATCTCCCTCAACTTAAATTGATTGTCTTTTGATTTCACTGTATGGTTGATACAATGCCAAAATTTTTATTTTATATAGCTAAATTTATTAATCACCCTTTTCCTTCTTCTTGGCTTTCCTTCATAGTCACAAAAGCTTCCCATATTCCATATGTACAATTCATATATTTTATATGCAATATAAAATATTTTCTATACTACATATACACAATATATATATGCCACTATTTTTTATATATTAATTTTATTTCCAAATACCTGAATTTTGAAGTCCCTTATCATTGTCAAAATTTTTTGCTCAACTCTCTTAGTTTTTGATGACAAATGATAAACATTATCTAATATGGCAGCTATTTTATATCTTTCATCCCACAATTGTATATCTTTAATTTTTTTAATTCATTTTTCTAAGTTTTGGTGGGTAGTGCAACATCAGTAATAACAAATAATATTGGAGATAAATATGAGCTTGCAGCTTTGTATTTTCTCAGACGTTAGTGAGAATGCTTCTAGTGTGTCCCTATAAAGCATGGTGCTTGCTTTGGTACATACATACACACGATGGTCACAAAGAAGTGACAGTGCATTCCTTTTAAGAGTAGTATTTTAAACACACACACACACACACACACACACACACACAAAAGCATGGAAATTGGATTTGTTCATGTGCTTCATCAACATCTTTGGAAATAATCAAAATTTTTTTCTAATATTGAACCTCTTTGCATTCCTGAAATAAACCTTTGTATAATGCTTTCCCTTTTTTTTTTTTTTTTTTTTTTTTTTTTTTGAGACGGAGTCTCGCTCTGTCGCCCGGGCTGGAGTGCAGTGGCCGGATCTCAGCTCACTGCAAGCTCCGCCTGCCGGGTTTACGCCATTCTCCTGCCTCAGCCTCCCCAGTAGCTGGGACTACAGGCGCCCACCATCTCACCCGGCTAGTTTTTTTGTATTTTTTTTTAGTAGAGACGGGGTTTCACCGGGTTAGCCAGGATGGTCTCGATCTCCTGACCTCGTGATCCGCCCGTCTCGGCCTCCCAAAGTGCTGGAATTACAGGCTTGAGCCACCGCGCCCGGCCTCCCTTTTCTTTTCTTTGTTTTTGAGATAGTCTTGCTCTGTTGCCTAGGCTGCAGAGCAGCACTAACATGGCTCACTGTAGCCTCGACCTCCCAGCTCCTCCCACCTCAGCCTTCTGAGTAGCTGAGACCACAGGTGTGTGCCCCCATGCCTGGCTACTTAAAAAAAAAAAAAAAAAAAATTGGAGAGGTGAGGTCTCACCATGTTGCCTAGGCTGGTTGCAAACTCCTGGCCTCAAGCTATCCTCCCACCTCAACCTGCAAAGTGCTGAGATTACGAGTGGGAGCCATGGTGCCTAGCACCCCCTGTACAATTCTATTAAAAAGCTTTAATTATTCGGTTTACTGTTATTTATCTTAGGATTTTTGAATGAGCGTTTGCTTGTAAAATTGGACTGTAATTTACCATTTCTTATGCAATCATTGTCACATTTTGGTGTAAATAGCATGCTTTTTACTTCAAAATATTATTAAAAAACAATTATTTTTCTTTGGTCTGAAATATCTTCATATCTTAGGAATTATCAACTCTTTAAATGACAGGATTCTTCACTATTTGCTGAAGGTTGAGTAGTCTTTTAATAAACCTCTTAATTTCTTCTGTAATCACTTGTGTTTTCTATCTCTTCTAGATTTTCTCTTCCTTGAGTCAGCTTTGACAAATTATATTTTGTTACAAAATCAGCATTTCCTCCTAGCTTTCAAATGTATTTGACAGAGTTAAGTAATGAGATGTTTTCTAATTTTTAATTATCTCTGATTGTTTTCTCATAATTTCTCATTTTGTGTGTTTGTGACTTTCTTATACTAAAAGCTGTGAATTTTTCTCTGAATCCTGCATTAGCTATATCCCAAATGTTTTGATATGTGAAATTGTTATTGTTATTGTTATTGTTATTTTTGTTGTTGTTTATGGTTATCACAACTCTTTTTTTTGAGACAGGGCTTCACTCTGTTGCACAGTCTAGAGTGTAGTGGCAGGTGCAATCACAACTCTCTGCAGCCTCAACTTCCCTGGACCCAGGTAATCCTCCCACCTCATCCTCCCAAGTATCCGCACTACAGGTGTGCACCACCACACCTGGCTAATTTTTCATATTTTTTATGGAGATGGGGCTTCACCATGTTGGCCGGGTTGGTCTTGAATGCCTGCTCTCAGGCTATCCGCCCACCTCAGCCTCCTAAAGTGCTGGAATTAAAGGTTTGAGATACCATGCCAGGCTCTGTTCTGACATTTTTATTTGATTTTATTTTTCAGCCAATTATTGCTTGAGAGCACCTTAAAGTCCAAGTGTTAAGGACTTTTTGTTTTGTCATTGTGCTATTAAATTCTAGCTTTATTATGTTAGATCAGATAATGGTTGTACTTTTGACTTTTAGCATTTACTGTCATTTTATTTTTCTGTTTAGATTCCTTGTATAATCACATTTTGTGACTGTTCTATGGGCATTTGAGACGGTTTAGACTTTGTTTTCAGGGTGTATTATCTTAATCTGTTGAGTAAACATAACTTATTAATTATGATATTTAAGCCTTCCATGTCTTCCTTACATTGTAGAGGTGCTTTGAAGACTCCCACTATTGGTGTCTAGTTCTCATTATACCTCTTGTAGTTTTCACGTTATTAACGTGGTTGCTATATTATTTCACAACTATCAAGCTGTGTTCTTCACCCCTTAGCATTTTAAGCGTCTTTCTTTGTTTTGATTAATGATGTTTGGCACGGATTCAATTTATTCTGATGTTAAGATAAATAACCTGCTTTCTTTCTGAAAACATAGGCTAGTTTATACTTTGCACATACTTCTATATTCAAATTTTAATCACTAATTTTATTGACAGCTCTTGTCACAGAATAAAGCTGGGTTTTCATTTTAATAGATGATTTCAGCCCATTTTCTCTTATTGAAATGACTGAGGTTTAGTTTTAGTTCTGTCATTTTATGTTGTTTTCCTTTTTATAGCTTAAAATTGTTTCTATATGTTCTGTTTTTCTTGTACAATTTTCTCTAATTATAAAGAAGATTTATATTTTTATTTCAGTGGATTGCATTTATAAACATGACTTTCCACAATATCTTTTATTTTTGGACAGTGTTGCTTAGTTGCCGATTATTAGCAATGACTTAATTAACGTTCTTCTTCAACCCCCACTGTCATCTTTCTGGTCCTCCACCTGATTTTAATTGATTACCATCTCTTGTCTATTGCTAAACCACTTATATATGTGTTCTTTTATTTATAGTTTTAAATATCCTTGGAGCACCCCTCCTTTTTCTCCTTCCTCCTGACTTGTTAATTGTGCCATTGGTTCATTGTTAGACCCGATGACATCTCCATTCTAGTCTGTCATTCTTGTTTCATGGACATGTGGTCCCCCAAGCTCACTGTGGTCTCTGCCTTTGCCTTGTCATTCATTAATTCTACATTCTACAAACAGCACTATGAAGTGTTGAAGGGAATAGGTCCCTGTCATTTACATCGTATACAACGTGCCTTTATACATACGCTGTTTGGTTTCTTAAAGTGAAAGCTGTCTGATAGATGGAAACCACGCTCACATCTCACAGCCCATGTCCAGATGGCTGCTCCATCCTGGAGACCCACCTGCTTCTGGGGTCCTGCTCTCTAGTTCCTTTTTGCTGACTTCTCTTCTACTGACTCTAAGATTCCCTTACCCACCAGAGGAGATAAATCTTCAGTTTAAATACAAGATCGCCCGAGGAAAGTCCCCTTGACTAATTATGCAGGGCAATTCTGTTAGGCCCCAGGGACAAACGTGCTCATCAGACCAGGCCCTGAACCTGCCCTGCATAACCAAGGCCCCTAAGGTGGTTTCCAATGAGTAAAATCAAATCTTAAAATTCTTTCAGCCAAAATTTAATTTTCCACCTTGCCTTGTAATGAAATAAGTCTTTCAAGAAGCTTTTTGTAGAAACATGACATCACTTCTGCTGCAGAAAAAGGAGAGGAGAAAGAGGACACAGGGGAGGGGGAGGCAGAGTGCGGAGGCCGGAGGCTTCCCAGGCTGTGCAGGCGCCACCCCTCAGGCCTGAGGCTCACCGCCAACTCAGCAACCGCACATGGCTTTGAAGGGGAAACCAAGGAAAAAGATGGCCCTCCAAAAAACACAGATCAGCCTTAAGACCTGTCCTAAAAGTAACACATAGAAAAGGAGGATCCTTTTGAATTGCGGATACATGCTTTTTCTATCTCTGAAAGTGATGTTTCCGGCAGATGGTGTGGGCTCTGTGATTATGTTGCTCCCATCCCTGTTTCTCAGCAAATAACTGATTTCCTTAGGACAGGAAGCTGACTTTTATTTTATGCTTTTCTGTATAATTCTTGGGGTATATCATGTTAAAAAGAAGGATGTGGCATTGTTCACATCAGAGGCTGGAATGTCTGACAATCCCGTCATCCTGAGGGCGTGCCAGGGAAGGACTGGCAGAGGCTGCAGAGACTGAGCAATAAATGCAGAGCTTCCATTTCCAAACAAGCATTATGGCACGTATTTGTGATCGCTGTGATGAAACCAAACAGTACGGATATTTGAGGGGAGTCCGTTTTGTTTTGTTTTTGGCAGACCCATGTGCACTGTGCCTGGGCGGTGAGTCCCCGCATCTCAGGGCGTTGGTGGTTCCCTGCCATGGGATACAGGTGGTGTCCATGCAGTGCAGCCTCATAGACTTTGTCTGACCTCTCCAGTAGGAAGGTGTCCTTTCTCCTCTAAACTGTCATAAAGTCTTTGAACTTACTGCCCATTCCTATATTTTCCTGATCTAGTCAGCTCATTCATCCATTCAGTTTATTTCATGCCTGATAGTCCAAGGACTCCTACACAGAGTTCCCTTGCAATGGCCCATATGTTGAGAAGCAGCCTTTTTCTACAGCTCCTACAGCACAAACCTGCCTGGATTCTGACTACCAGCACAGAGGGCTAGGCTTTGGGGTAAAGCTAATGCCCACAAGGGCAGTTTTCCATGGATGGTGGCTCCTAAGGCACATTCCCTGCAATGTGACTGCAAGGGAGGGCAGCAAAGACACATGCCGATAAGACCCCTCCCCTGTCCTTGCTGCACCACCTTTGTTACCAACCCAACCTGGGATCTGCCTGCCGGGTGCAGAAAGGCCAAATATCCACTCAGAGGTTTGCAGTGGGACAAGGACAGCATTTATTTGCAGGGCGACAAGAAAGGAGAATCAGGCAGCTCCTGCTTAGGATCTGACCTCACGAATGGCTTACAGCTGAGGGTTTTTAAAGGCAGGAGGCAGAGGTCACAAGCACAGTTCTAAATCAATACATGGAGGACCTTCATTGTTTTGACCTGAAGAGGTGGGACAGCGTGAAGTGAGGATTCACAGGTCATTGTCATAGTAGGAGTCAGATTATGCTTTGTCTAAAATGTGGGGGTCAGCAGAAAAGAATTAGCTCTGGCCTGTGGCCATGACCTCCTCCAGGCTCCTCGGAAAGAAATTTAGGTCAAAGAACAGCAGAGTTCAGTCCTCAGCTTCCCCTTCCCTGAGGCCCAGGTGCCTGCAGACGACATTTTCATTTGGTGAGGCCCAGATTTGTGAGAAACAACTCAGGGTCATATGTTAAGAGGTTCTCTTTAGTTCCTGTGGGGAACTGAACATCTCGTGACAGGTGACTGTAACTTCCTTCACTACTGTTTTAAGCTACTCTTACCTTCTTGCTTATTAAGTTGTTCATTTACTTCTCAAGGCTGGCTGGGTGACTGGAATTGCCCTTGAAGAAACTTAAGATTTTCCTTTATTTCTATCCTTGGGGGATGGGTGCCCAGCAGGCCCCTCAGAGGGGTTCCTGCTCCAACTCACCCTCTTTTAGGGATGGTGAAAACAGCTAAATAAAATCAAGGTATTTTGGTTCAGCCAAACTCGGTGTGACTCCTTAACCTGCTTCCTCTTCAGGTTATGATGCAGGACAGCCCATTCCTTAGCCTCAGATTCCGCTCCATAAACCACCTCATAAGCCGTCTATAACAGGTGAATGACGGCCTACTGTCTGCTGGGACAATATATTTAGTCTCCCTGTCGTCTTTCCCAAATTCCAAGTTCTCCAGAGCCCCACAAAGTCACAGGTAATTCAGCTAAATGCCTGCAAAACAGCAACCCTGGGGCATTTTTCTTTTAAATCAACTTTATTGAAGTATGATTCATGTACCCTCAAAAGCACCCATGCTAACGGTATAGCTTGGTGACTTCAGATGAGTGGTTGTCTAGGTACCTATCCCCACAGTCAAGCTATGGAGCATGTCACTGCCCTAAATGATCTCATGCCACTTTGCAGTCAGTCCTCTCCAGGTAACAAGGGATCAGGTTTCCTTCACTGCGGATTGATTTGAGTTTTCCAGAATATCATGTCGTGGAGTCCTGTGACATGTGCACTTGGTGTTGCTTGCTCCTTTTACTGCTAAGTAGGATTCCGCTGTATGAATCAACAATGTGTTCACCCATTCACCTGTTGGTGGACATTAGAGTTGTCTCCAGTATGGAGCTATTATAAAAACACTGCTGTGCACATTTGTGTATGCTTTTTGTGGAACATGCTTTCATTTACCTTTAGTAAATACCCAGGAGTAGAATGGCTAAGTCACATGGTAGGTAGATGTTTAATTTTGTAAGAAATAGCCAAGCAGTTTTCCAAAGGAGCTGCACCATTCCCCGTTCTCCAGTCTCCTGGCAGCACGGAAGCGGCGGCGGGAGCTCTGCGGCCTCATCCGCGTTTAGTTTTGTGGGCTTGGGCTTTCTAGTTTTTGCCCTTCCAGTGGGTATGTAATGGATTCTTCTCTTTACCTTTAACTTTTTTTTTTTTTTTTTTTTTGAAATCTTACATCTTGCATTTTGTTAGGGAAAGTTGGCAAAGGGGCAAATGCAAAGCTGAGAAACATGCCTCTCTTTCTGAGAATCTGAAATCCAAATAAAAAAACTGACAACACACTGGGAAGGCCACCGCGGCAGAGCAAGAAACATGCTGCAGAGCAGCTCCAATGCCTTTCCTGGAAGGAGACACGGGAGGGAGTTCTTAGTTCCCACAGGAAGCATTGAGAGAAGCTTCCCAGAGGAGAGGGCCTCTGGGCTGAGCCCCGAATGGCACAGAGGCCTTAGCAGGCCAGAGAGGGGAATGGACTGGGCAGGGCATCCTATGCTGAGGGAATGCTGGAAGCAAAGGACCCGAGGACAAAGTGTCCTGAGTGTCTGGGGAGCCAAGGTATCCTTGAGCGGCTGGTGTATAGAATGCTAACATTTCCACAGCCCATCCCTGGTGAATTTTAATATTTTTTGAAGTTATAACAAATGCCTGTTCCTTAAAATCTGCATGCCTTGAAAAGTCACTGCAGATAAAGTAGCTGGCACATGTGAAGCACTGAATAATTGGATGCTGGATGAATGAGCGCGTGAATTAAAGGACCAGATGCCTGAACATAGAACAATGTAAGCAGAAAGTTTGGAGACGGTGCAGATGAAAAGCTCGAGGAAGCCCAGAGGAGAGGAGATACACTCCTACTAGAAAACTTAGAGCTTTTCAGAGAACGGGGCTTTCTAGGTCTAGCTTTAGATCTAAATGTAAGGAAGGAAAAGCATGTCAAAGACAGAGAACAGCATAAACACAGTTTCATAGGTGGAAACAGGCACAGGATAGAGCATTATTTGGCGCAAATGAGGGGAAAGTTCTACTTTTAATGTTTTCTGTATCTACATGCCAACAACGATATATAATGAACTCTACTGTGTGTCTTCACTGATATGGTTTTTAGTTTTTAATTCAACAGGCATTGAAGTCAGTGCCCGCTATGAGCTGACACTGGCAATATAATAGTTCACAAGGTATGAGACTTGCCTTCAGGGAACCCCCAGTCCTAGAGAAGCAGTGGAATAAAGTGGCTTATGAAAAAATAGGAAATCATGTCCTTTGCAGCAGCATGGATACTGCTGGGGGCCATTATCCTAAGTGAAATACACAGGAACAAAACCAAATACCACATGTTCTCACTTATAAGTGAGGGAGAGTGAAACATTAGATACTCATGGACATAAAGACAGAGATAATAGACACTGGGAGCTACTAGAGGTGGGAGGGAGAGAAGAAGGCAAGGGTTGTGAAACTATCTGTTGAGTACTGTACTCACTACCTGATTCATTCATACCTGAAAAGTCAATGCCACATAGTATACCCAGATAACAAGCCTGCACAGGTGCCTCCTGAAACTAAAATACAAGTTGAAATTATATAAAAAAGAAAAAAGGAAAAGGAAGGGAAGGGAGGGGAAGGGAGGGGAAGGGAGGGGAAGGGAGGGGAAGGGAGGGGAGGGGAAGCGAAGGGAAGGGAAAGGAAAGGGGGAGGCTTAAGCAATCAAACTTGATTGCATAGGAGCTGGCAGGGACCTACGAGCTAAGTTCATGCAGGGCCCTCCTTTAGGACGTGGAAGTGTCAGTGGTAGAGGAGCCAGAACCACCCAGCAGTGTTGGCTAAAGAGCCGTTGGAGGAATGGGCTGCAGAGGGCCAGCATTGGGAAATTTAGCAAACAGAAAACAGTGGCCAAGAACCCACTGAGCACAGCCTATTCCCATTGAAGCTGGGGCAGAGCTAAGCATGAATGAATTGCAAAGGGCAGAGGGACGACACTTGGAAGGGAGGCCCATCTGCCAGTGCACCAAGAACAAGCTGGAAAAAGTCCAAACCCCAGCGTTAGAAAGAGCAAGTCACACGTGTCACGAAGGACGACACACATCTTATACTTTGCCTGTATGTTTTGCCAGTGCTTCCATTATCTGTAGCTATATAACAATCCATTACAGAACTCAGCTTAGAACAGAAACAATTTACTACTTCTCATGATTCTGTGGGCCAGGAGTTCAGGAAAGGGTGACTAGGAAGTCCTTCCTCTCCGTGTGGCACCCACTGAGGTCATTCACTTGGTGGCATTCAGTCGGTGGCTGGGCTGGAAGATTCCAGAAGGTTTCACTCAAAGTGTTTCATCCTTCAATAGTCTAACCAGAGCATCCTCACAGCAAGGTGTTTGGTTTCCCCACAGAGTGTGAGAGTGGTCACTGCTGGGCTTCCTAAGGCCTATGCCTGGAGGAGTCACAACCTCACTGGCACTATGCTCTATCGGCCAAGCAAGTCACAGAGCCAGTGCAGACTGAGGGGCAGACTCCTCCAGGAGAAGGAAGGACCTGAGCCTGCATACATGGGTAGGGAGTAATAGTGGCTGACCCTGAGCAAATATATGAAAGGAATTATGAGAATTTTCTGGAAGAATCCACTTATCACTTACATGTTTCACAGCCAACTCCCAGGGGAATAAGTGGGTCTTGTCTAGGAAGAGAGAGAATCTGTGAGAGATTTGGGGCTGCAATCCCAACTTCCTAACACCCAGGCCCATGAGCTTCCAGCTTACATCAGTTTTTTTGTTCATTTTTCTGGTCCATGCCCCACTGCAGCTGGCACTGTGCGGAGGAAGATGGAAAGGTCATGATCTTGCTACATAAATGCCTATGTTTGGTTTTTTTCTTGTTCTTCACTTTTTTGTCTTGCTAAATGCACAAATTAAGCAAATCAAAAAATAGACAAGATCCCTCCCATTTACTAACCCTCTTCCAAAAGTGATTCTGATTTCTATTTACATGGATTAGTATTTATGAACTTTCTCTAAGTTGAGTCATTTACTGTGTACTCTTTTGTGTCTATTTTTTTGTTTTGTTTGTTTGTTTGTTTGTTTGTTTGAACATACGTCTCTTCCTAATCCAGTTGGTGCACAGGGCAGGAGCTGATTTTGTTGTTGGTTTTGTTGTATGGAATTCCACATAGGAGAATATGCCTTTGCCCTCTGAAAGGTGAAGCCCTGGATTCCTCCATTTTATACCCAACTGTGCTGCCCCTGAGAGTGTCCCCTGGGAGCTTCATCCAGTTTCCTGACTCCAGCAGTTGCAGTGTCAAAACCCACATCCCCACAGCCTGCACTGTCACAGAGCTGGCAGCCAGGCCTCCACACCAAGAGGACTCTGCCTGGCATTGGAAGTTCTGCTCTGCTCGTGACAAAAAGTGCCTGAGAATCAACACCTTCCCCTACCTGCCCTCAACTGCTGGCTGATGGGCATGGCCAAGAAGGCCCCAGCTCCCACGCCCCTCAGACATATAAGCCTGAGGTGTCTGTGCCACACTAATAAACCAAATTTTCTGGGGTATTAAGCTGCCGTGGCCCATGGCTATAACTTTCTGGGTAGCATGCCTTTTATTGGCCAGCTTCTCTTTCCCTTATCACTTCCCCACTGCCCAGGGGAGCTTCCTGGTATCACCTCCCAGATAACCTACAGAAAAATCCTCACCTCAGGGTCTACCTCAGGAGGAAAACAAACTCACAGACTCTTACACATGGCACATCACGTGTGTGTGTGGACAGAAGCACTGAAGCAGGAAAGCCACTTCTGAGTGTGGTCCACCTCCTCCCTCTCCTTTGTGTCACCAAAAAGAACAACAAACCTTAGTAGACAAAGGGGTGTGTGTGTGTGTGTGTGTGTATTTTTTTTCTTTTGAAAAGCATTTTTTCCACAAGTCTCAGAGCCTCCTGTCAGGGATGTGTTTGATTTTGAGAAGCGAAACTCAGCTTTTCTAGCATAAGGCGTACTTTAGGTTGACAAGATTTTGGTTGCCTAGAGATTATCTTGGTGATATGCTGACTGTTTTTTCATTTCTAAAGGAACTTATTTCACTGCCCTGTTTTTGTGAAATACTGAGAGCTCCCTACTTCTTTGGTTTTTGAAACATGCCGGTGCAGCCATGTATGGTGGCAGGGCTTGCCCTGCCGTCTCGCCGTCGGTCTCCAACATGCACTCGCAGCATAAACATTTCTTTTGATTTCTCTGCATTCTTGTGTTCCAGATATGTGCACATACTCACAGAAAGAAAAGAAGTACAATTTCCTCAAAACATAACTTTGAAAAATTAGAAGCTCCTAGAATACAATATAGGAGATATCTCTATCAATTTACAGTGAGGAGAGGCTCTCTTAAACATGAACAAAAACACGAACTGTAATAAAGGAAAAGACTGTTGGATTGGGCTGTGTTAGCATCTGTTCATCAGAGACACCATAAAATAAGTGAAAAACAAAGCATCAGGCCAGAGGATGCGGATGGCAAAGGCAGCTATTAAAAATTCCAAAAATTGCCGGGCACGGTGGCTCACGCCTGTAATCACAGCACTTTGGGAGGCCAAGGCAGGTGGATCAATTGAGGTGAGGAGTTCGAGTCCAGCCTGGCCAAAATGGTGAAACTCCATCTCTACTAAAAACACATTTAAAAAAAAAAAAAAAGTTAGCTGGGCATGGTGGAGCACACCTGTAATCCCAGCTACTCAGAAGGCTGAGGCAAGAGAATTGCTTGAACCCAGGAGGCAGAGGTTGCAGTGAGCTGACATCATGACACTGCACTCCAGCCTAGGCAACAGGGAGAGACTCTGTCTAAAAAAAAAAAAAAAAAAAACTTCCAAAAATTACTTTAAAAAGACAACCTAATAGGAAAATGAGTTAAAGACTTGAACAAGCACTTGATAAAAGAGGTACTTATATGAAAGATTCCTAATATCATTAGTTTTCAGGGAAATGCAGACTAAAACAAAAATGAGAAGTCATTAGACGTATATCAGAATAGCCTAATCTAAGCTAAATACAAATCCTGATAATACCAAGCATTCGTGAGAACATGGACAACTCAGACTCTCAGTTGGCGTGACATTTTGGAAAAAAATGTTGAGCAGTATTTCTTAAATCCAAACATGCATAGGACTCATGACACAACAACTTATATTCAGGTATTTATGGCATGTATAAGAATGTTCAGAGGAGCATGTTAGTAGCAAGGAAACTGAATAATCTACATAGACATCAATGCCAGAATAATTTTAAAAGTATGGCTTACTTATATAGTGAGATGCTTATACAAAAAATGAAAAGAATATTCTACTTCTATATGAACAATTAGATCAATGTCACAGATATAATGGAACCAGACTTAAAAGAACACACATCAAATGATTCCATTTATATGAAGTGTACAAACACCATTCTGTGGGGCAGGAAGTCAGAATATTGATTAGCTTTGTTGGGGGAGGGAGGGTGGATTGTGAGTGGATTCAGTTTCTTTGTTTGTTTAATCTAGAGATTTAGCAAACCAACAAGGAATTTAAATCAGGGAGGAAAAGCAAAGACAATAATCCAAAAAGACAAACGTTTATGTAGCAGCTGCCCTAGGCTGCAATGATGAGATCATCAGATAAGAACAGCTGAGGAAATTCAGTGTCAACATTCACAGTAAGCCTGAAGTCCCAGATTGCTTCAAACAGAAAAGATAACCTAGGAGGTTATAGCAAGACAGAACCTATTGCATTTATCCGCTCTGGCTAAATCACTCTCCACCCCATTTCTCTCTGTGCCACTGTCCTTCTCCATATTCTGAACAGCACTTATCATGCTCCGTGTTTAGATGATTTCTGTATTCGTTTGCACATGTCTGTTTAGCTCCTGACCCTTTATGGGTCTTTGGAAGAACAGATGTTCTTAATTTTAATGTAATGTAACTCATCAGTATTTTTCTATCATTTGCTTTTTTCTTTACATTTTATTGTATCTCAGAAACATATCACACTTTGATTTTAAGTTAAGTCTTCAATTCACCTTCTTGGCTAAGATGTGTCCTTTTCACTTGCTAGTAATCCATGACGCAGATATGTCTTCACTGCACTGCCCCACTGTATTGAATTGAAATGGGATGGTGACACAGAGATAGGGAAAACCTTTCTGAAGCAACACGGGACTTCAGTGAAGCAGAGCCATGTGTGGGGAGACATGAAGGCATTTTGCCAGTAACATGGGTCAGACAGAGCCAACTAACTGCAGAAGGTGGAGGCCCAGTGAGGCTAACCTATTGGGGAGAACCGACCACATCCAGCAGCCTCCAGAGGCAGAAACACTGGGGATGTAAGGACCGCTGTTCCCAATGCTCATGATGCTCACCAGTCCATACGAAACAGATCTATTTGCCTCTACTTTTCATAACAAACGCAGGCATTCAAGTGTTAATAAAACTGCTGCATTTTTAATATATTGGAAACATACTTGGGAATTAAATCCTGATTTAAAAGACTTTTAAAAATAAAAAGAGCACAGTGCACTTTGAAGAACTACGTTGACTCGTGAAATGGGAAAGTGATTGGAGAATTTGCCATGGGTTCTTCATTGACCCAAATAGCCCAAACTTATAGATGGCAATGCACATATAGGTCACATTTTATCCATGCCTAAACATTTTCACCTACTTCATGGAAGCATGCCATCCAGAGATCCACAGTGTTGGTTATAAATGATTAACTGGAAGGGTAGCCCAGGCTAAATGGAAAACCAGTGGAAATACACAGACTACTTGCACCTGTAAGCTAGCACCTGGAAGGAGACTGTGGAAACCCCAGCCTCGGGGCCTGGCTTCTCTCTTCACTGAACTTCAACAGATACCACAGAGCGGAGAACAACGGCAGATTGTAAGGTGCACCAGAATCTGAGGAGCTGTACAAAGAAATTATTTTAATTAATAACCATGTACTTTCACATGTATAAAATTGACACTTTGAGGGTTTCTTTGTATACTAGTCCTTTAGGGACTATTTAAATCAAAGATGTAGTTTTTGTAATGCCCGAAAGTCTCACACCTATGCAACTGCGTGTCTTACTTAAATATAACTTATACACACAAAGCCTCAAAACTTTATTAGCAAAAACATCAACAATCATGTTGAAATTCATGGATTTTTATAGCCCTTTACAGTTTTCTTTTATTTTACATTTACATATTTTACTTGATGATGACAGAGTTTCAAAAACATGTTAAACATTTTTGCATATTATATGTATTCCTTATTTATTGCTCCTACCACCAAAACCAACAATTTTGGTAAGTGTTGGATACCAACCTCTCATAAATGCAACACATTGACATCACTGCATTTTCCAGCCCTTTGTTTCTGATTCCTCATGGGAGAATGTGTTCTAGTCCTCAGGTCGGCTCTGTTCCTGACTCGTACGGAAATATGGACTTCCAGACTAATGCTTTGACAGTGAGCGTTCCTCTCAACATCTGAAGCTCTGCTCTTTCTCCTACCATCTCATTTTTAAACAGCGGCAGCCTTAGTCACTATTCGCATTCCCTTCTCATTTTTAAGACACATTTCTTTCTTTACCGAATGAACACCCTCTGGCAGCCTTTAACAAAGGGCTGGTTCCATGCCTGGCGTATATCCCCATTGTACAGTCTCTGCCGCATCATTTTCCCTGTCGATGCCCGCGACTCTGCATGTCTCAGCAGCTCTGTGGGCTGCCCTGCCACTGCGTGGTCCTAACAAGAAAATCAGAGCAGGAGAACCCACCTGCTTTCCTTGGTCTCAATAAAAGTATATTTTCCTCCTTCCGAACGTGTTTTGTGAGCATGAGGCTTTGATTACCTGTATGCACTTGGATTTTGCCACGCATTTTCTCATGATCCCAGTTAATCTCATGGCAAACATTTTGAGCTTGACCTTCCTACTTCTCCCAGTTTTACAGACGCACAGCTAAGGATGAGGTATCTCAGCAGGAGGAGAGACTGCTCTAGGGTCCCTCAGTTCTACAGTGATAAAACCAACACTGGAATCCAGGGCTTTGGATGGCACCGCCCATCAGCCTTGTCCAGTTCTCAGGCCTCTGCTTAGTCATACAGCTCATCCTCTGCTGTTGGGCAAAAGGAATCCTATGAAAACTTCTGCAACCAGTGCTTCGGTACATGGACTTTTAAAACGCTTTCTATCCATCAGTTAGATTTTACTGTGGCAAAGGAGCTGTTCTGTTGCCCACAAAAACACTGATCCCCTTCATTTTTGTCAGGAGTCCTGGTGTACTTCCTTTTCTGACTCTCCTTACAGTTCTGAATCTGTTCTGAGAATACTGTAACCTTTGTGGTCTCTGTTTTAAGGACTAATTTTTTTTTTTTTTTTTTGTAGAACATACTGCTTTGTTTTATAGTTGTCTAAACCTATCATCACATTTTTTTTTCTGCAAAATTTTCTAAGCTATTCCTATAGTTCTGTTTGGCCTAGTTTTGTCCTCATATTTAACCTGTTTTTATGTGATCTTCCATCTCTTTAAGTTTTTGTTGTTAATTCATTTTCTGGCCCTTAGTTTTTATGTTAATGCAAAGGATACACTATTCATGAAACTTTTAACACCTGTATATCTTCCATCTGTTTTCTTTTCTAATGCGTTGTGTAACCTCCACTATACCATGGGAGAGTTTCATTGCTTCAATATAAAGATAGATGCCAGTCAAAACAGTGGAATCATTAATCAGCTTTGGCTGTGAAATTGGATTTTTTGAAGTCTCTGTATATTGAGACCATAGAATTAAAGGCAAAAGTATGGAGAGAGAAAAGGATTTCTAAACCCCAGAAGCTCTCCTTTATATCAGGAGCTAGAGTTTAGATGAGCCATAGGCAGGGAGAGCACGAGAGATGGTCCAGCAGCCTGAGTCGTAAGTAGAAGCTCCTTCCTGGTGAGCATGTGAGTATGGAAAAGAAAGGGTGGATTGTGAGAGAGAGGGGAATGGAAACCTGTTGGGATCCCCAGAAGGGCCAGCACCCTGTCTATCCACAGGCTGCCACTAGGAGAGGGAGGGTAAGGCCAATTAGAGGAAGAAAACCAGAGATTGAGAGGGAGCCAAGGATATCTGACAAGGCTCCACTTCCCCTCTAACCTTCCCTGCGGTGGTAGCACAGCACTGGTAGTCCAAGCATGATGACCATGCTGGTGGTGGTGCCTCATCCTTCGGTGGATGTGCACTTCACGTGGTTACAAAAAGACAAGAATCTTCCTTGAATGCAGGATGACCCTGTGCTAAGGCCACCACTTTCCTCTCACAGAGCTCATCATCCTTTGGGGACCTTCATCAGGTGCTGGCTTCCAGGAGAGCAGAAGCCATGACCATGTTCGTTTCATCCAAGGGTGGCCGCCAGCACTGCATAGACCACCCAGCCCATGTCTCACTCTTGGTGCACAGATTTCCTTTCTGAGTCACTGAAGTTTCCTTTTATTCACTGATCAGGACCTCCAGGATGCTGGTTTTAGTGATCTCACTTTAATTTTGCATCTTCTCTGCCAGCCCCTTGGACAGTCAAGTGGTTGCTCTTTGCCTCACTGGAAACCTCAATTAAAGGTTAATTAATAGAGCAAATACATCAAAACTCTTGTTTGTATGAGCTATGCATGTTCATGCAAATGAATTTGCGTTACTTGGTGTGAGTCTGCCAGGGCCATGCGTGGAGGAATTCACAAATATGAGTGCATGTAGTGCTCACAGCAGGCCTGTGACCGAGGTCCCATTTAATCAAATCGTACATGAGGGCACCTTGATTTACTCTTCAAGCATCTGATATGCTGATGAAGTGTAGCGTGATGAAACGCAGATATTTCACCGTAAGCCTTGCTTCTCATCCCATCACAGTTTTGAAGCCAAAACTTGGTATTCCCAGCCAGTATTGACTTTGTTATTCTATGTTATTCTATTCAGTAGAGGTTCCACATTCTTAAATAACTTTTCAATTTCATATTTCATTTCGTAAGGCACAAATCTAATCTCCCGCCCTCAGTTCACATCACTAATCCTTCATCATTCATTCCTGATTATAAATCTTTTAAAATCAACCAATTGAAGTGTGTAATATAAAAATACTACCTGCAGTATGCTTAAGTTTCCAGAATAATTGAAATTGTGCTCTTTAATTAGAGCTCAGTTTTATATTATTTACTGAGTCCATATGTCTGTGTGTTGAAACATCATGATCTGCAGTATGGAGATAATTCAACATCTCTAGGTTAAAAGCTACAGAGATCTGGGAGATTCCTCCAATTATAAAATAGTGACTCTTTGTCACCTTTGGAGCAGGACAGCTGTGATTGGAATCTCAACCCCATCACTTGCAGTGAATGACTTTGAGCATTTGTTCTGCTGTCTGTGCCTCAGTTTCCTCTTCTGCTCAATGTTGTAATAGCCATTTCGTTGGTAAATAATATACAGAAACAGCAATCAATAATAATACCTCATAGCAACTCTACAGATAGGGAAGTGGCTCACAGACAGGCCCAGGTCAGGACCCTTTGCACCCTTCAAAATCACTGGGGTCCCCCAAGGGCTTTATATTGATCAAAATTCACCATATTCACAATGAAAACTAAGACCTGTTTTAAATATGTAGTAATCCACCTTGAAACAACAATAAGAAACCTGCTACCTGATAACATAAATACCATATTTTTATTCAAAATAACTGTATTTTCCGAAGTTCAAAAAAGTGAGAAGAGTGATGTTGGCTTTACATTTCCGCAAACCTCTTCATTGAATGTCTACCTTAATAAAAGAAGTTGGAATCTTGTATCCACTTTTTTACTCCATCTGTTGCAATGTGCTGCTTTGAATGGTCTGTGCACGAAACCCAGCCTCTCACTGGCATGTGGGTGGGAAAGGGAGGACCTCGTGGACACCTGAAAGGGTTTCAGGGACCCCCTGTGGTCCTCAAAACACCTTGAGAACTGCAAAAATAAAGGTCCATAAAACTTTCAAGAAATCACAGCTAATCATTACTACTATTGCTATTTTAAATTTATCCGTTAAATGTGAATGCCATGACACAGGGCTAGACCCAACGCATTCCCGAGGATGTTTTGTCCAGTCCATACCCGCTTTTGGTAACTAGGCTCTGCAAGGGCACCCTGCCACCCAGGGGACACAGTTCTGGATTAATCCGAGAAGTTTGGTGCTTTAGTCACAGCAATTAGAACAACAGAGGCTAAGGTTGTACCTGCCGCTGGGTTGAAACAGGCTGTGGAGAGCAGCTTGGATGCCAGCTGGTCCAGCCAGGTGGGCAGCACACAGGTGTGAGCAACACAGCTGTATCCCGGCATGCCGGAGCCCATGTGCAACACGAAGGTCCAAGGGTCATCCCCCTGGTAGGTGGAGCACAGCCGCCAGTAGCCCTGGGCCTCCCACGGCAGAGGGAATCCCTGGTGGCTGTCCCCATTCTCTCAGAGGAAACCTCCACAAGCCAGATTTCATTGTGAAGTGGACAACGTCTTACCCAATTTGATTATTTTGGGTAAGTATTGGAAACTGCTGAAAGTCAGGCTCACAGCCTTTATTAGTAAGCAGACCTTGGGAGTCTCAGCTTCTAGTTTTTCCAGTGCTCAGAAAATATCTTGGATGAAAAGTTCACCTGACACAAACACAGCCAGAGCCCAGCAGGAGGGTATGACACATTATCTACAGGAGACCAGGGGCCAAGAATCCCCCACCCAGCAGCTGAACCAGGGCAGTCCGGGATCCTCTGTGCAGTCCCAGGTCCCAGGCTTGCAGACCATGTTCACACAAAGGCAGGTGAGTCTCCACCAGACTGTAGGCCCGGCTGTCTTGAACTACCAAGTTCACAAGTGAGTGCTTCTTCCTACCATCCTTTGTACTAGTAGCAAAGCCCCAGGAGCCTCCTCTGAAGGGAGGATTCTGGTTCTATGCTGGGAGCATCCTCTGGAGCATGGATTCTGGTTCAATGTTGGCCGCTCACCGGGAGCAGGGCCCAGGCCAAGCCAAGTTATTGAGTTAAGCTACTCACTCCTCTGGCAGGAGTGGGAACAGGAGCACAGGTTCGCTTAGATCTTATTGCCTGAGTCAAGTGTTTAAAGTAATCTGTGGCCCTTATTTGGGTTCTTGAGGCCCTTCAGGAAGGCTGATGATGAATGAGGCTCTTGGCTAAAGTGAAATGGGGTTAGAGGCAGAGCCCAGTTCCATGCCTTGAGACTCCTGGAGATAAGCAGGGGCCCTCTTTGATCACTGAAGCACCTGCCAGAAGGGGAGAGCTGTTGCTCTTTGGGTTAAAACCTCCATGTTGGGCAGCAGCAGAGCCTCACGGTTGGGTCACTCTAACAGGGAGGGATGTGAGGCCAGTCCTGAGGAGGGGAGGTGCTCAGGCCATGTAGGTGTCTGGCCCTCAGGCCTGTCGGGTGCTGAGTGTGCAGCTGGGAGGCCATGGATAGGTCATCTGGGTGGCAGGCAGTGATGTCAGGGCCCACCTTCTGCCTCTTGGGCAATGGATGCTTGGGGGCAGGGTGGCTTTGGCCAGTCTGTGGAGCTGTCATCTCTGTTTCAGGTTCCCCAGAAAAGCAAGGAGGAAATGAGGGCAGCATGTTTGTGTTTTCTTACATCTTTTTTTAAGGTGCCCTTTTATCTCAGTAACAACTGTTTTTCCTATTTTTCGTGTTAAAATATTATTGTTTTATGAACTGAAAATGCAGATAGCTGGTAGGTCACTTTGGCTGAATCTGATTTGGTTTCTAATGTTATTGCTTAGCAAAATAACAAGCTGAAAACTACCGATAGACCCAGATTTATGGGACTTGAAGTTTCTCCAACATGGGTATCCTCTTAAGAAAGAGATTGTTTAGAATGAGAAGAGAAATCACAACTCATACATTTTAAAAGCCAGCAGATGCTACAAACATCACCAAGTCTGGGAAAATGCCACATTTCTATGAACCAGCTGCCTGACAGCCACTCTAACGTACTTTCTTTAATGCCTGCCCACTGGGGCCCTCTCCACTGCCAATGACTTCACAGCATCCTTCTCCATAGAGAAAATGGAAAGATGAGTCTGCTGTTTTCTTGACATGGTTGATGAAAAGTTTTTGCCTTATTAATTGGCTTAAACATTTCTTTTAGCTTTACAACTGATAATTGGCAATGTCATATACATTTTAATGTTGTTACCAAGTTTTAGGAGATGTCTGTCAAATTCCTTATATCTGAGCTGTATAATTTAGGATACTTTTATTTTTCTTATGCAGTAATTAATCTTAAGTAGTTAAGAGTCAGCTAAACTTTACCTAATTTACCTAAGTTAAATGCTGTTTACGCTGATGGCACTCAGCCAGTTTGTCATTAGTGACCCTCTGGGTATGGGTTCTTCTTTTACTTTGCTGTTTTTCACTCTGAAATTAGTGTTTCTGACAGTTGGAGTCCCAGATGATCCTGAGTGGCTGATGCATACAGGAGTGTTGTCTGGAATATGGAGTCATCTTTCCTATGGTGTCTCTCAAGACAGGCCGGGATTTAGGGCTTTCGACAGCATTTCTCTCTCTAGCCTCAAAGCAGTGGAACGTTGTAGGCAAAGGTGTTTTGAGTTTGTGAATAACTCTCAGAGCTGATATATGTCTTCATTTTCACAATAGAACATGAAGTGATGAATTCTAACTAGAGAACAAAGCCAAAAGATACATACCACTGAAACGTTTCTCACGAGTCCGTGGTCCTGCATCAGTGCTGCTGGGAGTCTGGCTTTCAAGACACTGCTGTGATCACTACAGGGGGAAGCCTGCAATGATTCAATCACACAGAGTAAAAGCACAATTCCAGTTGGTGTAACATTGCATTTGTTCTATTTCTACAGAGTCTCCTTAATCACTTGGATTTAAAACAAAGGTTACCAGAGGCCAACGTATGACAGGCCGCAGAAGGCCGCTTGCATATCCCGGCTTCACTTACACAAATGGATGGATCATCTTGCCCTGCAGGGAAGATAGTTGGCACATCTCCACAGCACATCACATTTTCCATGTGGAAAACATTCAGGTGTACTTTGATCTAATGAAAATCAGAGTCAACATTCTGCTTCGCAGTGGCAGGTGGGAGAGCTACGCTGGGAACCAACTGCTGTTCTCCAAGGAACATGCTCCACTAACCCCTGGGGCCAAGAACAGCCGGCATGGAGTGCCTGTGGCTCTGAAAAGGCTTCTCATCTAAAACTTCCATAAGTGGAGTAGGGCCATTGCCCAGGGCACAGGGGAAGTCAATATGCTGAGACACCAGGCTGCAGCAGCGAAAGAGGTTTAATTATAGGGCTGCCGAATGAGGAGATGGGAGGAGACCTCAAATCCGTCTCCCTGAAGAGTTTGGGGCTAAGGCTTTTAAGGGTTTTAGATGGAGCCAAAGTGTGGAGGTGGTTGACTTGTTAAGAGTGCAGGGTGAAATCATGGGACAAAGAGAAAAAACTGTATTCTAATGCTGATCCCATTCCTTTGTAGGGGTCTTCAAACTGGTTGGTGTCGACTGAAATTCAGGATCTGAAAAACATTTCATGCATTTCGTAAACAAAAGTCTCATGATTCTAGCATCAGAGATTCTACCTACAGGAACAATGGGGATGCAGATGGTCAGAGTCTAATGTTGCCTGACTTTCAGTTACAGGGAACTGGGCCAAAGTACAGCCTGATTAGTGCTTAATTCTAACTCTATTGCTGTCCAGAACTCTTGTTAACCCTGTACAGATGGTTTCACATCCACTCAGTGTTCTGTATCCAGTTAACATATGTTGAATAAAATATTAGGACTGAAATCATGAACATATAACAGAATACAACTCAGCAATAAAAAGGAATGAATGGTGAACATGCACAACAAACTTCTGAGGTAAATCTCAGAAGCCAGAGCTTGGGCTGCACTCCCAGAATGGAGGTCCTCTGCCTCCAGAGGTAAGGGGCTGAAGAAGAGGAACCAGTAATATCTCAAGTGCCACAGACTCACTGTTCTTATCCCATTTTAGAAGATTTTCCTGAATAAAGGTGTCTTGGCTGTATGCCCTTGGGACAATCACCAGAGACTTTAAATAGTAATTTATTAGATGATCTTTACTAGCTGTGGTTGTTTCACAGGGAGGCAGTTCCATAGGACTGGTTATGCTGCCATTCTGAAAGTACCTCTTCTTTGCTAGCATTTACCTGTTTCTCCCCCAAAGATCCATGCATCTGTGTCTAGAGCAATGACTATGTTTCCCTCAATGTTGCATGGTAAGATGTGTCTGTGTTGCTGTGTGCCACTGTAGCTCATCCTTATTGACATCCCAATGTGTGAACACCCCACAGTCTACTCACCAGCTCTCCAGAGAGCGGGGATTTTCTAGTCTCCTGGCTCCTGCTCCAGTCAACAGTGCTTTTTTATAATTCTTATACATGGGCTTCCTTATCTTGATCCTGGTGTGCAAGTGTATTCCTTTCACATTCCCCCACTTAGAATGATAATGTTTACGCTAGTTTTTTTCTTCTAATAGATATTAATAGATCAAAATTTTACACTCTATTTCTACTTTTGTTTTTTATTGTGAGTAGATATTGAAATGATCATTTAAAAACAACTTTTAACATGCTAAACTACTTTGTACAAGTTTTCTAATATTAAATCTTCCTTTCATACCTGGGATTAAACTCAATTTCTTCTTCATAAACTGTTAGGCCCTATTTGCTGATATTATGTTTTGAATTTTTGCCTCCGTATTCATGAAAAAAGGTCTACCTCATAAAGACATAAAAAAATTGAAAGGAAATGTGAAATTTTACCTACGTCAGGGATGGTAGGTCAAGGTAGCTAATGTGTTGTTCGAGTTCTATATTCTTGCTAATTAGGTTGTCTGCTTGACCTAGAATTAATGTAAAGAGATTCATTGAAATCTCACAGAATAATGGTGGATTTATCCTTGAAGTTCTACAATTTTTTATACATCTTAAGGCTACTCTATTAAATATGTACATATTTAAAATTATTAAGCCTTTCTGATGAATTAAATTATTTGCATTGGGTTTTGACTTTCTCTATCTTTAAAAGGGTGTTACATTTGATTTTGAGGTAGTTATTCCAGTTATTCTTGGTTAGTAACAGCTTGCTATGACTTATCCCATTTTCTTGCTTTCAATTTTCTTTCCAAAATTGTGTTCTAAGTGTGCCACTTGCAAACCAAAATTATACTTTATTGTCTAATTTGAAAATTGTTGTCATGTTCACTGGTGAGTTTGGTCAAATTATGTTTATTGTAAGCATTGCTTCATTTGTACCCATTTTTTCAAACTTAGAAGGGAAGATTTGACACAGGATAACGCTAGGGGTAAAGCACGGGACAGAGGCATTCTTAAGACACCTCAATTTATTTGGAATATAGATGATAGTTAACATTATTTTTATTTTCCAGTCGACATTGTTTTAAAAATTCCAAATGTGTAGGAAATGAATCATTTTTGTTGCCCATGCTAGAGCTGGGTACAGGTGAAGGGAAGTCACAGGTCAGGAATGCTGTGGGTCAATGGTTGAAGCAAAGTGAGATATATTCAGACTCTGTGCTTGGAAAACAGGGTCTATGAGGCAAGCATGATTTTAAAAAGTCTGGAGTTGTTTACCCACATGCCTTAACAGTTTTCTTTTTCACTTAGAATTGAATTAGAAAGGAAAAATGAGATACACTCAGGACTTTTCCACCTGGAGATTCTGGGTGCCCTCAAATGGAGTGAAGATACTGTGAGTTATTTAAATACACAATGCATTCACCACCATCATGCAGTACAGACTAACCAAGATGCCTGGTTTTGTAGCTTTTTGCTAGAATTATGTCAACTCAACTCAGACTTGTAGCAATGGTTATGTCTTTCTGATCCTAAACTGGTAATATAGATGCTACGATTTTTTAAAATACGAAACGAATTTGAATCTAAATGGGAAAAAAATATAATGAGAAACAGAATATTTGCATATTCTGAGTGTATCACTCCAGAAGATGTATATTAATTACAAGGGAGAAAATAATATCTTGACAGTAAAAAACCTGGAAGGCACCACTGAACCAAGTGATCCAGGTGAACACGGGGCATTAACATGGTGTTGGCATATCTACATCCATCCAGACATGAAGTGGGAAGGCCACCACAGCATTTCTGTGGGATTCTTGACAAAAGCACATAACCTAATCAGAATATTTTGCATAAAAGTAAATCCATCAATTCTTTTGTTTTATTTTTAAGTAAACTTTGTATCAAATTATATCATAAAAGAGGAAGTGTAATGCACACAGCTGGATAAAATTCTAAGTGGTATAATCTTACCCAGATGAAGATGTGGAACATTTCCAGCATCCCACAGCCATCCCCCAGTGCCCCTCCGACCAATCACTCCCCTTTCCAAGTTTAGCCACTACCCTGGTTTCTCTCCTCAGAGGTTCATTTTGTACCTCTTTGGCGTCATACAATGGAATCATACACAGCACACTTTTTGTGCCTTTTCATTAATTGTTTATTTGTCACATTCATTCATATTGTCGCATTTGGCAGAAATGTGTTTTGTTAGTGTTATGTAGTATTTCCCTGTAAAAATATGCCAAATTGTATCTATTCTCTTATTGATAGCCATTTGAGTTGTTTCCAATTTCTTGTTGTTACAAAAATACTACTATAAACATCCTTGTACACGTCTCTGGTGAAAACATGTACGTATTTCTGGAATGGAACTGCTGAGTCACAGACTATGTGTGTGTTCTCTTTCCATAGACACTCTCGAGCATGCTTTCAAGTGGTTTCACAAACTTAAATTTACATTAGGAGTGTAGCAGAATTTGCTTCACATCCTTTTCAACAGTTGGTTGAAATAACTACCACCGTGGTCATCAGGAAAATGCAAATGTGTATTCATGTATATATTATATCTACAAATATATTTACATCTCATACATATGCATGTGTATTTGCATTTCCTTGTTGGCCAGTGTGGCAATGTACCTCTCCACATGCTAATTGGCCACTTGAATGCTTTTTTAGAAAGGACTTCTTCAAGGTTTCTGTCCAATTTTATATTCAGTTGTCTGTCTCTATCTTAATATTTTTTGTCCATAATTTGGGCATTAAACATCCATCAAATACATACATATATAATTTCATATATATGTTTGTGTGTATATTTATTTGTGTGTACATAGTTGTGTGTATATAAAAGTGTGTATAATATACATGTGTATATTTGTGTATGTATATATTTGTGTGTATATAAATGTGTGTATAATATATCTGCATATATATTCGTGTGTATATAAATATGCATGTGTGTGCATATATTTCAATGTGCACACATATATTTGTGTGTGTATATAAATGTGCATATATGTGTGTATATATATTTGTGTATGTATATATGTATGGGTGTGTGTATATATGAGTGTGTATATAGTGTGTGTACTAGTGTGTGTGTATATATATGTGTGTGTATAATGTATTTCTGTGTGTGTGTGTATATATATTTGTGTGTGATATGGTTTGGCGTGTCCCCATTCAAATCTCAGCTTCAATTGTATCTCCCAGGATTCCCACGTGTTGTGGGAGGGACCCGAGGGCAGGTAATTGAATCATGGGTGCTGGTCTTTCTTGTGCTATTCTCGTGATAGTGAATAAGTCTCATGAGATCTGCTGGGTTTATCAGGGGTTTCTGCTTTTGCTTCTTCCTCATTTTTCTCTTGCTGCTGCCATGTAAGAAGTGCCGTTCACCTCCTGCCATGATTCTGAGGCCTCCCCAGCCATGTGGAACTATAAGTCCAATTAAACCTCTTTTTCTTCCCAGTCTCAGGTATATCTTTATCAGCAGCATGAAAACAGACTAATATATTCTGTGTATATAAATGTGTATGTGTGTGTGTGTGTATATATTTGTGTGTATATATATGTGTGGATGTGTGTATATATATAGTGTGTATATTTGTGTGGACATACATACTTGTGTATGTATATTAATGTATTTGTGTGCATACATATTTGTATGTATATATGTGTATGCATACATCTGCATGTATATATATTTGTTTGTACATGTATATTTGTGTGTATATATGTATGGGTGTGTGTATACATGTGTGTATATGTATAGTGTGTGTATTTATGTGTGTGTATATTTGTGTGTATATATATATTTGTGTGCATATATGTGGGAGTGTGTGTATATTTGTACATATATATTTGTATGTGTATATGTGTGTGTATATATGTGTGTATATTTGTGTGTATATAAATGTGTGTGTATATGCGTGGGTGTGCATATATATATATATATCATGTATATTTGTTTGTGTAGATATCTGTGTGTGTGTAGTATATTTGTGTGTGTATGTGTGTTGTGTGTGTGTACGTGTGTGCACATGTGCATTTGAACTGACAACTCCCCAGCCCAGCAGCAAGGCCCCTATGCAGACCTCCCCACCTCACACGCGGTCCTGTGTTTGCAGATTCCCCCAGTTGCCCTGAGCTCTGAGCTCCATGTGCTGCCAGCTGCTCAGAGGCAGACAGCTAAATGATGAGACTGGAGTCCCATCCCAACTCTGGTGCCATCTGATCCCACATCATTATTCTAATTCTGGGTTAATTCTGGTGCCTGACTTTTTAAATTATTATTATTGTCCTAATTATTTCCTTGAGAGTTCAACTCTGTACTGCTTGACTTTTATAAAGAAATTATATTCATCCTCAAATTATAGCATTTGTAAATAAGTGAATTTTAACTTAATATATGTGAGTTACAATTAGTCACATTTTCCAGAGGAACCTATGCCAAATATCTGTTTTATAGGAATATTGTGTCACGAATTTCTCTCCTAATTATGTTTCTGTCTCTCTCTTAACCATTTCCCACCCCACTTTCTAGCTGTCTTCCTACCACCTTCCTCCCCTTCTTTTCTTCACAGCCTGTAATCTCACTTCAAGGTCTGTCACTTCTCCCTTCTCAGAAGCCTCTCTGAGTTTTACAGTCTCCCTTTACCTCCCTGCCTCTCCCTGGACCTCTCCCTCTGTCCAACACCATTCTCCTGGACTCAGTTGCTTCCCTTCTTACCTCTTGCCAAACTCTCTCCTATTTTTCTTTTGCCAACATATTCTTAGCCTATTTTCTGCCACCAAATTATACATTATCTCTCATTCCCTCTTGATATCTTGACCTGAGTTTAACTCGTATTTTATGGGTGATAAAAGTGAGAACTGAATGTTGTAGTTTTGAACGGAGTGTTTTAGAGGTGACTCATTGTTTTGACTGAAACAGCTTTTGGTCCAGACATTAACATGTATGATAAAGACTTCCTGGGGATTCATGCCAACATTCCCACTCACCAGAAAAGCTGGGCTGTGGGATGCTGGGGACAAGCCCCAGCTCAGCAGAAGACAAAGACAAAGCTCCCAGGCTGTGGACTCCATGCCCTGGGAGTGGCTGCTGAGCAGGCTTCAGTGCAGCTCTTGTGAAACAGCACATAGAGACTGTGTGACTCCAGCTCCCCTCACTCCCCTGAGGATGCACTGACCTGCTGCAAATAAAATGACATCCTTCAAGCCCAACTTAAGATAACAGCTTCCAAACCGACCCTGAAATTTCTCCAAATGTCTTTCTTACTCATTTGCCCTCCGGCTCCAGGGAACATCATTTTGGTTCCAGGACTTGAACTATTCATTGAGCACAGGCAACCAAAGCAAACATGGACAAATGGGGTCACATCAAGTTACAAAGCTTCTGCACAGCAAAGGAAGCAGTCAACAAAGTGAAGAGACAACCCACAAAATGGAAGAACAAATTTTGCCGACTACCCATCTGACAAGGGATTAATAAACAGAATATAGAAGGAGCTCAAACAACTCCACAGGGAAAAACCTAATAATCTGATCATAAAATGTCAAAAGATCTGAATAGATATTTCTCAGAAGAAGACATACAAATAGCAAACAGGCATTTGAAAAGGCACTCAACATCATTGATTAACAGAGAAATGCAAATCAAAACTACAATGAGGTATTATCTCCCTCCAGTTAAAACGGCCTCTATCCAAAAGACAGACAAAAACAAATGCTGACGAGGCTGTGAAGAAAAGTGAACGCTTGAATGCTATTGGTGGGAATGTAAATTAGTACAATCACTATGGAGGACAGTTTGGAGACTCCTCAAAAAACTGCAAATAGAGCCACCATATGATCCAGCAATCCCACTGGTAGGTATATGCCCAAAAGAAATTAAAGGTGTAAGCTTGGACCATGCACTTGACTTAGACCTTAGCATCAGCCTTCATCATTCTTTGTTTTCTGCCCCAGATTCATTCTTCAACCTTTTCTGCCATGCTGTGTGCCCAAGGAGGATACATGTAGACTGTAAGGCTAACTCCAGACTTGCATGTTTCTGGTTAAGTCTGACCAACAGAAGGCACCAGAAGGGCATTGGAGAGCCAGAGTAGAGAGAAACCAGGTGTTTCTTTCTGAATACCTCCCCGCCCCAGCACCTCGTCCTGATGGTGACTGTGTCCTCTGCACATGCAGCTCCCACTGGATGACCTTTTCCACAGCTCACAGCTCACCAGGCTACAGTAACCCTCTCTCACTTTCTGTTCACGAGGCCTTAAGGACAGTAACACAACCTCCTGTCACTGCTGGCTGCAGGTGCTTAACCACACCTGATTTTCTTCCATAGCGCTGTTCCTCACCTCTAAATGATCATTTCACTAAAGTCTCTTCATTTAAACCAACTGGGCGAACTCTGATATAGTATTGTTCCCTAAACCTTTCCAGCTTCCTGGTCCCATCGCAACTAACTTTCTATGGGAGGAAGCCCACCGTGCATTAGGCTGTAGCCCTTGGAGCCACTGGCATCAGGGCCCTTTGCATTAATTCCTCTCCATCTAGCAGAGAAAGAAGTGAGAAAGAGGTGCTCTCTTCTTGACCTAAGAAACATGGACTCTTGGGCACTTCAGGTAAGGGTAGCTCTGTATCTGCAACTTCCAGCTCAATCTGGACTTTAAATCCCATCTCACTGGGTTGGCTGGAAATGCATCTCATTAAGTCTTAGAGTGCCACCAATAGGAACACATCGTGTTTCCAAGCTCATGAGCTACAAAGTAGCAGGAAGGGGTATGTGGGGTAGGAAACTCAGGCATCCTTATCTACCTGCTCAGGTTTCCATGGAAGGCCGCTGTGCCTGCCTTTGGGATCCATTTATATCCATGGCCACAGCAGAGTGAGGGAATCTGTGAGGTACCCCATGTCCCAGATGCATCTTTCTGGGGCCAAGCTATCTCCTAGCTTGCTACAGAGAACCTGGCAATCTTCTCCACTGCACTAAGTTGTAGAGACCTCCCTCAACTCCTGGACAGCTCTCACTCCCCTTCTAGCCTAGGAAAATCTCTCTCTGTCTCTGATATAGGAGAAGTTCCTTGCATCCTTGTTTCTCCCGGGACGCTTGGCTTCTGCCACAAAATTTCTGTCCGTCTCCCTCCTTCACATGTCTTGTGAAATACTCCAGGAGCTCAGGGTGTAGACACAAAAGCCAGGACATCTCTCAAGCTTTTCTCTTTCTGCCCCACCACCTTCATCCTCTGATGCACCACATATTTGATTGGGTGGAAGGAGGAGGATACATTTCGGAGGAAATTCTGGAAATAAAGCACCTCCAGAGATTACCAAGCCCCACAACATAGAAACCAAAGCTGCCAGGTAGTTCCCAGTGCCTGGAAAATGAAGAAATGGAGGCTCCACGCTGGGTCATGACTCCTGTTTCAGCTGTTCCCTGCTTCTGATTTTCACGGGGGCTGATTGCCTGCTTTCCCTAAGCTGTTTCAAACTTCTTCAGATTACCAGGATTTTCTGAGCGTATGGCTTACCAAGACCAGCGTCTGGTTGAGCAAAGAATCACACAGTATGTCATCCTCTGCACCTTCTTTTAAAAATATTTTCAGTCACCTGCCTGAGAGTTTTTCTTAAAAATAATTGGATCCATCTTTATTCCCAATCTCCCTATTCTCCACATTGGCTTCCTACTCCACCTCCACTGGGGACAGAACCCACTGACACCCCCTAATGAATAAACATGGTTCCCACTCTGAGATCCTACAAACCCACTGGCTGGGGCCAGGGGAGGCAGTCGCAGAGCCACAGTGGTGGCCCGCGTGCTGGCTCAAGCATGTGGGTGACGCAGTGGCTGTGCGGTGCTGCCATAAATTTGTATCTGACAGCACTGGATGCAGGCAGGCAGTAATAGCTCCATGCTACCTCCAAGAGAACAATTTATGTTTTCAGTTTCAGTTCCGGTATACTCTACCCCGCCAGGTCTACATGTGATTTTTAGATGGAGAGCTTCATACTTGTTTTTCTTAAGCAAGATTATTTTGTTGTTTGCTTGCAGATGCCGTGGCATTCCAGTAGGGCTGGGACAAGATGGACTGCATATGTCAGTCTCATTAACATGCAGAAATGAAGGATGTGCACCCTGTAGGACAAAACAAAGTGAGAATCATTTGTTGTGGATTTTTGATGATGGCTCCCCAGCATTGTTTGAGCATCTTTGAGCAGCCTCTATCCTGACCTGTGGTTTGAAGGAAAGTGGGGCCAATCTGTTTTTCCCAGCTGGGCAGACTGCCAAAAAGTCTGTCAAATGACATTTCACTGTGCCTGTGCTCAACAGCTTTATAGGCTCAAGGATCTAATCTTATCAACTCTCAGAGTGTAAACCTGCCACTCAGGTACAGATGCACACTTGCAGAACTCACAAGATCCAGATGTATAAACAAGGAGGCCATTGAGGAACCTATAGCAAAAACTATAATCCTCAGGTTAACCAGACAGCTCATCCAGAAATCTTTAGCAAATGATTTCTGTATGCACAAAAAGCATCAAAATCATCATGTGAAGGCTGCTCAGGAGGGCATGAAATCACAAGAAAGCGCTGGATCATTCAAGAAGCGTCAATAGCTAGAGATCTCCCATCCAGACCCTGGGCAGTTCATAGATGGATGCTTTCAACATTTGCTTCAATGACACTTGATCTAATATTTACACACTGTCTGCTGACCAACACTTCTCTCTCTTAACCGATTATAGCATTTTATTTAAAGCTAAGTCAAATTGTTACCTGACTTGGGGTCAGTCTATATTGTCTCTTTAGATGATGTCACATGAGTCTTTCTAATGTCATTTTTTTAATAGAGCTCTCTTTCCACAATGCCAGTCATCATTTCTTCCTTCATAGGGATTTCACTATGTTGCCCAGGCTGGTGTCACACTCTTGGCCTCAAGCAATCCTCTCACCTTGACCTCCTAAAATGTTGGGATTACAGGAGTGCACCACGGCACCTGGCCCAATGCCATCCATTTTGTGCTAGTTTATTCACTGACTATGAGAGGGCATTCTTCCTTATCTACAGCATGTGGGAAGTTGAATCAATATCACCCAAGAGACGAGTACTTAGCTGATGGAATCCAAGGTCAGCATTGCTCTCTACTCTACTCTAACTGTTGCTCAGGCTCTCCATTTACACTGGTGCATCAACCAGGCCCTCGCTGTCCTGCCCACCAGGCACCCTCCTCCCCTGCTTTTTAGACAACAGCGCTTTGTTCACCCTGCCAAGGAGTATTGACAGGGAGGGTCCTGCAGGGGTTGATCCCACAAAGACTCAGGCTCACTGTATTCAGGAAAACAGAGCAGGGCACTTGTGAATCCACCGGTCACTTCCTTTTTCAGCCACAAGACTTGAGGATTAGTAGGCAGGTACTTCTACTTCATTCCAGGCATTCTGCTAAATACTTTCACGTATTGTTTAACCTCAGCCTTACAACATTGCACGGTAGCAAAAGGTCCCAAAATGAGCCCTGTTACTCGCCACAACTTAAGCCTCAATGGGACCCGCCCACTTGCCCAAATTCAAACAGTATATCGAGTAACAAAATCCGACATGGCTCAGTCGGGTGCAGTGCCCGAACTGTTTGTCACTTGGCAGCGACATCTTTGGTTGGGACCTTTCTATTGATCTTAAGGCTCTTGCTGTTGCCTCAACTAAATTGGTGTAGAACTGGCTTGTTTTTCTCTCAACAGTAACAAGGAAAGCCCGGTCTTCAGATGTAAAAATGTAAATAATGTGGGATCTCCAAAGCCCAAAGCAAACATACGAGAAACTCATACTGAATATTAGACAGTATGTAGTCCACAGAGCAAGTTAGACAGGGGACCTCCCCTCAGGGGCCTTTTCTGCTGGGTTGGTGTTAGGGAGGGGAGGAAGGATGTAGGAGAGTTGGTGACATTGGTGCTGATAGAAGGTAATTTCTGATTTCTGTGAGCCAGAGTTCTACTGTACTGTCACATCCCCGAGGAAACAATGCCGAATGCAGTCTTATCTCCTAATGTCATGGGGTCAGTTGATGTCTCTCCTTTATATTATCTTGGTACTCCAAAGGCCTAAGGCCATTGAGGGATAGGCTGAGAATATGGAAGAGATGTACATGCAGTGACTACCATCACAATATCCAAAATATTGGGAGTAGGATGGAAGTTATTAGGATGGAAATCGTTGTTAGTGTTGTAGGGATGAACAGGTTCTCCCAGGGAGAGTGTGCCTGGAGGAGAAACCAGGCCTGACCTGTAAGGATCTGCAAACTTTAATGGCACTATAGAAAAGGAGGCTGTGAATAGGACACTGAGAAGGAAAGCCAGTCAGGGTGAGCAATGCCAGAGGCTTCCTTATGGAATGATAGTGGGAGGAGGTGGTGAGAAGTTGAACACAGCAGAGGATTGGGCAGAGACTGGAATTACGCCTAACGGATTCAGCAACGTTGAAATCGTCAATGATCTTAAAGCGGTTTCAGAGAAACCATAATACTGGAGGACTGATTTCAGTGGTTTCAAGGGAGAAGGGAAAGGGAGAATATGGAAACAATATTTGGAGTGGGAGACCCTAGAACTTGTTTGTATGATGATGCAAGTGACACTCTGGAAATGCAGCATGTGTGACTTACTCCACAGGACAACAGCATAGACTCTGTGTGTGTGTGTGTGTGTGTGTGTGTGTGTGTGTGTGTGTTTTGTGTGTGTGGGGGTGAGTGTCTGTGTGCATCTGTTTTAATCTGCACACGGGTGATCTATGATCCACTTGCACAGTCCTTAATCAGTTGTACTCTCTGTAGGTAGCCAGTTTGCATCTGAAAAAACCCAGAAAGGAGGGAGCTCACTTTTCTGGGCTTCCCATCTCAGTCTATGTGCGCAGGAAGGATCGTTAGTCAACACGAAGGAGTGATAAATCATATTTTATTTGAAGCAGGATTGGTTGGAAATGCTGCACAGAGGCTGCTGCCACTGGGCACTGCACCATCTTTGCCTTGCAAGAGTTCATGCAAGACAGCATGCAGGTCACATGGGCATCTTATGCTTGACTGCCCAGATATGTTTGCCTGTGCGGGAGAATTTGATTTGCAAGTTGACTTCATTGTGAGAGGTTGTGGTGGAAACTGAGCTCTTGCCTTCCTATTTTTGAGGTTACTGAAATGTTCTCAGAAGGAACTTGGAAAGTTCCAATGGTTACGCTGCACAAGGCTTGTGTGGAAGGGGATGGGGAGGACCCTGCAAAGCAAATCATAGTGAATGGGTCAGAGGGAGTGGGGCACAGCGTATACAGTCCTGGGGGCTCACAGGCCTTTTCCTACAACCACATGTTTCTGCTGCAGCCACGTTCCTAGGAATACGGCCCCAGGGAGAGCTCACACTTCTTCCTGATGCTGCACCAGTACCAGGGCATCCCGGAGCCTTCCTGGTCCACTTCTGAATCTAAGCATTTCTGTCTGTGGCCTGCCCTACCTACTGCAGACGTAGGAAAGGCCCTCTCAGCCAGTCACACACAGCGTTTCTGTTCTTCCGTAAGACACCAATGTGTTTCTAGCCTGCCTTCCATGTTAACCAATTCAATAACCTTTTGCTCATGTTAGAGTGCAAGCCAGTTTTATGAGACTTCTCCACTGCAATAAGTAATTTTTTTATTAACAATCCACAAATGCTTTTAGGAAATGGAATTGCTCAATTTGTCTGCTATGGTTTGAATGTGTTCCCCAAAAAGCATGTATTAGAAACTTAGTCCCCAATGTAACAGGATTGAGTGGTGGGACTTTTAAGAGGTGATTAGGCCATGAGGACTCCACCCTCATGAATGAGTTAATGTTGTGGTCCTGAGAGTAGGTTCTTTATAACAGACTAAGTTCAGCCTCTCTTTCTCTCTCTCTCTCTCTCTCTCTCTCTGTCTGTCTGTCTGTCTTTCTACCTTCCACCATGTGAGGACACAGTGAGAAGGCCTTCAGAAGATGCTAGTAACTTGATCTTGAACTTCTCAGCCACCAGAACTGTGAGGAAATGAATTTATTTTCTTTGTACATTACCCAGTCTCAGGTATACTGTTATATTAGCACAAAACGGATTAAAGACATTGTCCTTTAAACAGAATTCTCTAGACTCTCCTGACATTAGATTTAGCCTCTTGATCTCAAAATGAAAAAGATATTCTTGGTTCAAAGGGAATCCCAGCATGGGAGGGGTGTTTGATGGTGCACGTTTTCAAACCACAACTGTTGATGGACAAATCCATTGAAGTAGCAACTTCCCTCATTGTCAGGGACGACTCACTACTCCACTTCGACAATTGTTGGAAGCAGCTCTGAGCTGCAAAGGTCACAGCAAGCACCTCCTTTCCTGTAGGATCCAGAGAAGATGAGGGCTTTCCCAGACTCATTGAATTTCATAGCGGATGACACAGGACTGCACTCACGGCTCCTGACTGAATTTTTGAAATTGTATTGATTGAATTGTAAGAAAACATGATTCTTCGAATAGCTCAAAGGATGCATCACTTGGCTTAAGTTCTGAAATAAATCTCATATAATCAATCTCATATAATCAATGACTTCACTGAAGTAAACTTCAGTGAAGATTTTGCTCACAAATATTCTCTAATCTACTAGCTTCAATGTTCCATGTTTAGGAAAATGTAAGGAGGGGCTGCTTGTTAAAAATACAGATTCCTGAGCCCCCCTAGACTTACTGACTATGAAACCAGATTGGGGCCCAGGAATCATCATGTTTATGAAATAAACACTTAAGCTGGTTGACGCGTGCCCAGGGGACACACTTTGGGAAATTCACAATCTGCCGCTCCAGGTCCACAGGACGCCTGCAACATTTCGAGTATTGATGTGCAGTAAAGAGGACCCCCGAGCCTGAGAAACGTGGCTGCAAATCTGACTCACGTACTTGTTCTGCTAATTTTGTGAGCCTCAATTTTCTTTTCAATTAAATGGGGACAATTGTACTTAAGTTACATTATTGTAGTGCCAGTTAAATTAAGCCCTAGATGCTGCTTAGCATGCATGGAGTAGGTGATCAGTAAATGTTGGTTGGTTCCTTCTATTCAGATCCTCTGAAACATGCCTCTGGGAGAAAGCTATGTAGATTCTGACCAGGGCACCTGAAACCTCTCTAATTCCACTGTGAATTTTAAACAGATTTAAGGGGCTGTGAAACTGTGAAGGGAAACATCCCCACACCGTGGTGAGGGAAGAGCAGTTAATAAATAAGATAAAAGAAAAGAACAAATCATTACTGCTGCGAGTCAAAGCTGCTCAGTTAAAGGGCCGAGAAGCGAATATAAACAGCTTAGACAGTTTCCTATTTCTGTCATGCCAGGTGCCCAGGAAAACAAATGCCAGTCCCTGGTGCCTGCTCCAGACACTCTCCAACCCTGACTTCCCAGGACCTCCAACCAACTATGTATAAAGGCCAGAACTGTGTTCCCCTGAGTTGCCTTCAGGTAAAAGGTGACCTCACGTTCCTCTTGGCATGAACCATTCACATTCAGGAGGGTCTGAGAGCTGAAGACCCAGCAACCTGGAGATGCTGTTTAGCAGCTCGATGGTGCAGTGGGGTGAGGTGTGGGGTTAATACCAAGTGCAGTAAAGTGAGTGTGAATAATCTTCATTGCTGCACAGATGGGAGGCAGAACCGCCCTGGACTCCTGAGCTTCACCGAGTGACAGAGACGGTGAATGCTGCAGATGGAGGCAGGTGTGAGATGGGTCCCCTGCATTAGTGGATAAGCACACGGGCAGGGAGGAGGGTTCTGCAGAGAGCTCCTGAGCAGGTGTCAGTTTCTCCTGGGACCTCTGCGAGCTCGCCGTGAGGGCTGTGTGGGGCTGAGGCCAGAGCCCTGGAGAGTCAGGCAGCAAGCTCCTCTCCTTCAGGTATTCGGCAGATGTGAAATGAGTGCTTTGTGCATCAGCGTGGCTCATTTCTAAATAAACTCTTATTGTGATATGATTTCATTTCTGAAAGCCTCAGGGAGCCATGATTCGGGTGTTTACAGCCTGACTGGAAGATGAGACCTGTGTGTAGCCAACCACGATAGAAGGGAAGCACGGATAACAGAGGTACAGGGAATGGCAGTGATGTTGACTGTTGACCCAGGGCGTACCTAAGCATCACCTGGGAAGCAGTAGGCATACCATGGCCCTGGGCCCAGAGACCAGTTAAATCAGGACCCACAGGAGTGTGGTGTAGGATTGGAACTGTCTTAAGCTCCCAGAGATGTCACCATGCAACTGAGTACTGTTATATGGTCTCACTGCACGCGAGAACCACCCAGGGGAACTTTGTAAAACGCTTGAGTCAGGCCACACCCCACACCAGCTAAATCTCTGTGGTGAGTCTCAGGAGCAGTGTGCCGGTGCTTGGTGAGAGCCAGCTGTTCAATTTGCCAGAACTCTAAACCCATTGTTAAACTGTTGGTAGCTTAAAATTGGCCACCGTGAGAGGGCGGAAATCGCCAAGTGCTACAAGTTGGTCTTTCCACCAGCACCTCCCACCCTGTCTGGAGAGCTGGTTGTCAAACATCCACCACCCACTGCTCGTCCTAGACAATAGTACTTTCCTTGAGTCAAGAAGAACGGAGTTCGGCTGGAAGAAAAAAGGAGCGGCTTTGTCAGTAGGATGTGAACATGTGAAAGGAAGGAGAGGCATTCTGGAGAGCAGTCACTGAGGGGCCAAAGGCTGAGTGACAGGACATGCACAGTGCACAGAGAAAGCTGGGGTTGCATGATGGGAACTCACACTGGGAAGGCAGGATGGAAGGATGCCCTGAAGAGGCTTCAAAGCCTGGTGAGCTCATTTGGGCTTTCTTCTCTGAGCAGTCAGGGCCAATGAGGGTCTTAAACCAAGACAGTCACAGGGACCTGAATAACCTCCAAACTCTAGAAAGACCATGGCTCACTACAATGATGGGTGAAAGTCCTGATGCCTGGCCTTCTAGCGACTAATTCCACACTCTCACAAGGGAGCAAGGGGATCTTTGGAACCCGACTGTGGCAAGGCAGTTCATGCAGAGCAACTTCTGCACCCAGCAGGGTTGCCAGCCCATGAGTTGGAGTTGTCGGCTCACCCCACGCCCATCTTCTCTTGTACCGCAGTCACTCTGAGCACTTCCTCCAGCAGGGTTACCAGTTCCTGAAATGGAGTGCTCCCCTCACCCCATGGCCATCCTCCTTTGGTACAGCACTTACTCTGAGCGCTTCCTCCAGTAGGGTTGTCAGTCCCTGAAATGGAGTGCTCCCCTCACCCCACCCCCATCCTCTCTTGGTACTGCATTCTCACTGAGCCACTTCCTTAAAAGTTCAAATGGATTTTTCAACTTGAGGCTTTCATGGAACCTTATTTTGTTCTTAACTAAAATATTGCTCCTGCATTTTCTGTACTAAGAAGGCCAGGGGTCAAGGTGATTAAGAGCATTGATTTGGGGTTCTACTGTACCTGAGTTTTAATGTTAATTCCAGCACTCTTTAGATCTTTGACCCTAGTAAGTTAATTTATCTAAACCTCAGCTTTCCCCCGTGCAAAATGGAGAAAATAGTATCTGGTAGATTTTTGTGTTCTGGGAATGATGTAAACAATGTTGAGGAAGTTCTTGGCATGCAACAGGTGTTCCTAATCCCAATGAATGATGCCACCATTCATCCATAAAAGAAGCCAGAAAACTTGGGAGTTATCTGACACTTCCCTCCCTGAACTCATCACAATCATGTCCAGCAATCACTCTCGTGGCTGTTTATCCTCCTAAACGTCTCTCAAGTTCCTTTTCTCCTCTCCGCCTTCACTATGGCTCCAACGGTTGAAACCCTCTTCCTCTCCATTACCAAGACCAGATTTGCAGCCCTCTGTGCAGAAATCTGCTAGATCTTTGCCATGTGCTTATGCCCAGGAGGCAAGCATGCATCATCTTTTGCCCTTTGGCCACTAGTTGGGTTTGGCCAATGGGGTCTTTCCTACTGGGACCTTGACTGGTTCATCTCCCACCTTCCCTCTGATTCTACTTTTATCCTCTTCCAACAGAACCTTCATGCTACAGCCAGAGGGATCTTTACAAAATTAAAAACCTATCGTGCCACCTCATGCCCCTATAGTAACTTTCAGCATCTACCAGCTAGAGACCCAAGTCCTCTAGAAGAGCTGAGATTCTGACCCAGTCTCATTCTCTTACCATTCCATGCTCCTCAGATGAAATGGAAGCTTCAGTTCCTTAAAAGTTACTAATCAAATTGTATTAGTGGCTTTAGGTACACATATTGGTGGGTATCTATTAATTATTATTAATAGGTTTTATAATTATTAATTATTAATTTATATAATGTAATCATGGATAATTTGAATCAAGTTCAAATCCCAAATGAAATTGTTACTCTTTACTTTTATTAAATTAGAAGACACTTTGATGTAACTGAAAATGTCTGATTCTGCCATAAGTACTGATCTTTCAGTAAAAATATAGACCAAAAATTTGGAAAGATTTCTACCGAGTCTACTTTGAGTGCTCAGCTAGACTGGAAGATGAAAAGCATTTCATCGTTAAAGTTGGACCCAGCTGTCCACTTTGGAAGAGAGCAACACATGGGGTCTCATCTGCTCTTTGATCTATTTAGCTTGGGGAAGGGTTTCTTCACGTGCCCTCGCAGTGTTTCTGTACTTCATCAATTTATTTCTCCAGTAAATAGAGACATTTCCCAAGTCAGAAAAGAGTTAAATTCTTGGTGATTAAACCAGGCAATTTTAAGTAATCCTTATCCTTAACACTAAAATTCTGTGTAATTCAGCCCTAAAGCATTAGTTTCCAACTACTCAGGCATTGAATTTATAGCTAGAGCCGCACCACTCAAGCAAGGCCCTTGAGATATAAGATCTCCTCTATTGGCATTACCTGGGTTAGAAAGAAAGGTTTTTGACTTTCATCATCTCAAAAACCCATGTGAATACCTTACCTTGAGAGAACACTGACTTTAGAGTGGAAAGCAGAGACCCGTTGCCATGTCAGTCAGGGGCACCCACGAAACCAGCAGCTGCCTGGAGGTCAAAGTGGGAGGAATTGTTCACATTCACGTGGCAGAGCCAAGAAACAGGTGTCAGACAGAGGAAACTCAGACAGTACCAGTCAAACAGCACGTCCCAAAGGGACTGGCGTGGGATTTGCAGTTTTGCTCCTGTTTCCTCCTGGAGGGGCTCCGCCCTGGAGGCTGTCCTGCTCCGATGGGAGGATGCTGGATGGAGAGGCATCTTTGTGACCACAGTTCTGCCCTTGTGATTTCAGAAGTGGGCTTGTGAGCATCACAGGAAGTGTTCCATTTTCTCCTGGAGTGTGCTCCAGGCACTGTAGGATCTTTCATCCACAAGAGGTGTTTTTATGTTTTCCCAGCCAGGCATATATGAACCTCTGAGCCACCTCAGTGTCTTAGGTCTCCTAAATGTCCTCTTTGGCATGCCAGCCCTAGCAGTAGGCAGACTCCTACTCCAGGCCTGTCCCACCTGAGCCTCGTATAAGCTGGGAACTCCAGTTGGTGCCTTAATGTCCCTGAGTCACCTTCTACTCATTTTAAAATGGAAATAACTACCTACCCAGTAAAAATACCTGTTCATGACATTTATTACCTCCCACTTAGGGACTCTCCACTGGTGTCACAATCCACCCCAGGTCCTACAAAACTCCCCAGCCTCTCCAGTTCAAAAATGAGCCAACAATTTTACTCCTAGAAGGCAAATGGAAAAGCCCGGTTAGAAACAGAGTGCTAGGCTAGAGGTGGAAATACCTGCTGGCCATGACAGCACAGCCTGGGTTTGCAGCATAAGACCAGGTTCAGACAGACGATGGAGTGTGGTCTGCGGTTCGTGAGAGATCCTGTCTGCTTCTGACACCCAGCATTGGTCTGCACCATTAACTACCACTTCCTCTTTCCAGGACTTGGAATGCATCAGAAGAGATGACCATGGAACCACACAGACACAATCCTGCTTTATGAGTTTTTGTTTTGTTTTATGTTTTAAACAACCTAACAGCCATGGGGAAACCAAGATGTTCTGAAATGCACCTTTCACCTCCCCTCTCTCTTTATGCTGAGCAGGGAGCCTCTGGCCCTGCAGGGCTGTACACAACCCCACTACTGCTAAATGCCCAGCCATGCCCAGAAAGGGCAGGGCACTTGGGTCAGTCCCTAGAAGCCTGGATGCTGAGGCAGGCTTTGGGGCAGATAGGCATCCCTGCCCTTCCAGAAGCTTCACCCTTGTCATCTAGACATTTAGATGGCAAATTCCCAGCACAGTGTCAGTGACCATGCTAAGGTCCCTGGATGGCCATCAGGAGCCCAAGAGGACAAGCTATCATTCACTATTTTTCATTGTTTTATGTTGTCCCTGACTCTTCAGCTGTCTTGTGTATGGTGACATTATGGCCGAGAGACCCTCCAATGCCCCAGTTCCATCCTGAGCGCAGTCCCTGATGACACCTCCTGGGAGACGTAGAGGAGGATGTAGGCATGGGGCAATGTCATATGGAAATGGATGTCTCTTCCTTGTCTGGCTGAGTACATGCCCAGACTTGAAGCCTACCTAGTCTCATAGATGGGGCCAGGCACTGGGGTCAGGCACACAGACCAGCGGGCTCTGCAAGAGGTCTTCAACACCTGAGTCCAAACCCCACTCACGTACGATCCTGTCCCCTTTTAGCAGCATAAGGCTGAAGACCAAGGCACTCAAAACAGCCACTGGGCATGGTGTTGGGAAGAAGGCAGAGAAGAAGGAAGAACAGGAGAGAAAAGGAAGAAAGGGGAGGGAAAAGAGGGGGCAGATGAGAGAAGAAAGACCAGGAGAGGAGAGGCAAGAGCAGAAGGGAGGGAAGCTGTCAGCCACAGCTTTAAAGAATGGAAAGACAGCACCAAAGATCCTTTTTTTCCTTTTTAAACTTTCCTTTGAAATTTAATTGTAAAGTATATTATGATGGGGAATTAAATGTAAAACTCATGTGCATGGATTAAAGGATGTAATGAAAAAGTGCACATGTGCCAGCAGCCCTGGGTAACAAATAGGGAGCTTATTTCGTAATAGAGACAGGAGGTAAGAAACAAGCATTCATTCCATCATGTCATGGTTCGCCTCCTGCAGCCCTGGTTGCTCCTGGGTAGGGGAGTCTAGCCTAGCCTCATCTTCTCCACGACAACCCTCCAGGCTGCCTGACAACTGTCCCTCTCTCAGTCCTGCTTTGGGTTTCCAATGTTCATCACATAGGCACCCCAGGGTGAAAAATAGTGCCAGCGGTCTCCAGACATGGTATGGAGGAAGAGCCTGACCCCACAGCTCCCTCCTCCCTGGGATCAGGAAGCTGGCGATGCCTGGGCATAGCAGAGTCAGCCAGATCCTGTCTTTAAAAACTCCAGATTAGCAAGTCCAGTCCCCGAAATTCTCTTTTGGTTGTTGGGTATATGATGGACTCTTCTTTGGGTCCCATTTGACAATTTCAGAGCAGAAAAATGCCCCCTATGGCATTACCACAGTGCCCACCCAGTAGGGGTTTTCTCATAGTAAAATGAGAAAAGATGTGTCAAGCGTTTACTACAGTTCCTGGGGTCCAGTCCCTTCTCCCGATGGTAGCAGGGGTTGATGCAGCAGCAATAATAGCACGTGGCAAACAAAAAGTTACACTTGGCTCCTCTGATCCCTGAGCAGCATCTGCATTTTTGCTTTGGAGTTCTGTTTGAGCTTTCCATGACACCTTGCTGTCTGTGAAATGTTAGACTGCTAGATCAGGGCATTGCCCCCATGCATGGAGGACAACATCCCCAGTCTTTGTAAAAAGCAATTCTTTACCAACAAAGGCATGTCTCTTTGGTGACAAACTACCTACACCCTAGACAGGATTTGCAGCTGTGGAAAGTAGTGCATGCTATCACCTCGAGGAAGGGAAGAAAAATTATCATTTACTGCCTTTGGCTACTACTTAAGAACACAGAATAGAGAAAGTGGAGTTGCTGTCCATTAAGTCATTCCACAAATATTCACTCTACCCCCAGCCCTTGGGGGCACAAACAAGAATAAGAAATCATGTGCATTGCACTGATTTTGGTTTCCCCAAAGCAGAGCCTGAGACAAGACTAGGATGCAGATGATCTATATGGAGGATGATCACAGGAAGCAGGAGTGGGACAGAGCATGGACACAAGCTGAAGCAAGGGAGCGGTCCCTGAGAGGGGCCCCAGGCTTGCTGCCTGGACCTCCAGGAAGCATGCAGCGCACACCTGAGGACCGCCCCGCAAAGGGACAGGGAGAGCTGAAGCTTTCTTCATGGACACCAACTAGCTGGGTATCACCCCTGGGAACATTCAGTTCGAGGTGCCTGCGGTGGGAAGCTGTTGGGTACCTGAGATGTCCTTCCCGTTTCAGGGGCACTGAGACCGGAGGTGGTGGGGTCAGGGGGCTGGGCCTTGCCAGCAGCTGCACTGTAGGGCTTGGCCCTGGCTGGACTACAAACACAGACTCCACATTCAGCTGCCTGGAAGCCTCTCTAGAGACAGACAGCACGTGGAAGGCACAGGGAGATGCACCCAGGTTTAATGTCTCCTCTTCTCCAGGTTCCCAATGTTTTTTTTCAATCATGCAGACGATGCAAGTACATGACAGTGCAAATGACACGGGAAGGGCCATGGAAGGTGATGAAGGCATGAGTTCCTGATTTGGTGGTTTCAAGGTTTGCAACACTAAACAGCTCCAAAGTTGTCTGCCTCTCAGGAGTGTATTGAGGGCCAGAGGTGATGGTGTGTGGCAAATGCCTGGTAAATTCTTCAGTGCTTTGCGAAGGCAGAGTGACTTCCCTAAATCTGAGACTGTTCCTACTGCTTCGTCTGGTTAATGTCCACATCCAAAAAGTAAATGCCTCACTGAAATCAGGAAGAATTTGTTCATTCAATTTGGGCCAAAGTGAGTGGTTCTTTTGTATGAATGAAGTCAGGAGCCTGGTGATGACGTTATTTCTGGTATCTGAGGAGGTGCTGCACTTGTTACAAGTCAGTGGGTCACACTAGATTTGCTGATTATATTCTCACGGGTCCTGGACCTGTGGAAAGAACAAGTTACTATTCTGTCCGCATGATGCCTATTCCTGGCGGGAGTGTACCCTGTTTCCCTGTGAGAAGAGGCCTGTGCAGCTCCTAAGGAGATGGGCTGGAGTCACGGGGATGGTGAGGTGAGTGCTGCAGATGCTGCCCCAGCCTTGGAAGGCAGTACTTCCATTTCTCACCATCTGAGCCAATTAAACACGTGCATCCTCTGAAATGGCTGATTTGATGATCACGGAAGTTTTTTTTGTTTTGTTTTGTTTTGGTTTGGTTTTTTGAGACGGAGTCTCGGTCTGTCGCCCAGGCTGGAGTGCAGTGGCGGGATCTCAGCTCACTGCAAGCTCCGCCTCCCAGGTTTACGCCATTCTCCTGCCTCAGCCTCCCAAGTAGCTGGGACTACAGGTGCCTGCCACCTCGCCCGGCTAGTTTTTTGTATTTTTTTTTTAGTAGAGACGGGGTTTCACGGTGTTAGCCAGGATGGTCTCGATCTCCTGACCTCGTGATCCGCCCGTCTCGGCCTCCCAAAGTGCTGGGATTACAGGCTTGAGCCACCGCGCCCGGCCGGAAATTAATGTTTGAGAAAAGTTTTCTTAGAGTAGCTTTTCACAATATTTCCCTCATGAAGGCAAAGTGAGTGTGGTGCCTGCCTTGAACAGGTGAGAAAACAGGTGTGGATCACTAACGTTCCTCTCCCTCTCATCAGACGCAGTAATAAAACAGCACTTTTTCATTATTATTCTAAGTTCTAGGGTACATGTGCACAACATGCAGGTTTGTTACGTATGTATACATGTGCCACGTAGGTTTGCTTCACCTTTAACTCGTCATTTACATTAGGTATATCTCCTAACCCTATCCCTCCCCCCTCCCCCCTCCCCCCACCCTGACAGGCCTTGGTGTGTGATGTTCCCCATCCTATGTCCAAGTGTACTCATTGTTCAATTCCCGCCTATGAGTGAGAACATGTGGTGTTTGGTTTTCTGTTCTTGTGATAGTTTGCTCAGAATGATGGTTTCCAGCTTCGTCCATGTCCCTAAAAAGGACATGAACTCATCCTTTTATATGGCTGCATAGTATTTCAGGGTGTATATGTGCCACATTTCTTAATCCAGTCTATCCTTGATGGACATTTGGGTTGGTTCCAAGTCTTTGCTATTGTCAATACTGCCACAATAAACACACGTGTGCATGTGTCTTTACAATAGCATGATTTATAATCCTTTGGGTATATACCCAGTAATGGGATCCCTGGGTCAAATGGTATTTCTAGTTCTAGATCCCTGAGGAATCCCCACACTGTCTTCCACAATGGTTGAACTAGTTTACACTCCCACAAACAGTGTAAAAGCATTCCTATTTCTCCATATCCTCTCCAGCATCTGTTGTTTCCTGACTTTTTAATGATCGCCATTCTAATTGGTGTGAGATGGTTTTGATTTGCATTTCTCTGATGACCAGTGATGATGAGCATTTTTTCATGTGTCTGTTGGATGCATAAATGTCATCTTTTGAGTGTCTGTTCATATCCTTTGCCCACTTTTTGATGGGGTTGTTTGATTTTTTCTTATAAATCTGTTTAAGTTTTTTGTAGATTCTTTGTCAGATGGGTAGATTGCAAAAATTGTCTCCCGTTCTGTAGGTTGACTGTTCACTCTGATGGTAGTTTCTTTTGCTGTGCAGAAGCTCTTTAGCTTAATTAGATCCCATTTGTCTATTTTGGCTTTTGTTGCCATTGCTTTTGGTGTTTTAGTCATGAAGTCTTTCCCCATGCCTATGTCCTGAACCATATTGCCTAGGTTTTCTTCCAGGGTTTTATGGTTTTAGATCTAACATTTAAGTCTTTAATCCACCTTGAATTAATTTTTGCATAAGGTGTAAGGAAGAGATCCAGTTTCAGCTTTCTGCATATGGCTAGCCAGTTTTCCCAGCACCATTTATTAAATAGGGAATCCTTTCCCCATTTCTTGTTTTTGTCAGGTTTGTCAAAGATCAGATGGTTATAGATATGTGGTGTTATTTCTGAGGGCTCTGTTCTATTCCATTGGTCTATATATCTGTTTTGGTACCAGTACCATGCTGTTTTGGTTACTGTAGCCTTGTAGAATAGTTTGAAGTCAGATAGCGTGATGCCTCCAGCTTTATTCTTTTTGCTTAGGATTGTCTTGGCAATATGGGCTCTTTTGGTTCATATGAATTTTAAAGTAGTTTTTTCGAATTCTGTAAAGAAAGTCTTTGGTAGCTTAATGGGGATGGCATTGAATCTATAAATTACCTTGGGCAATATGGCCGTTTTCATGATATTGATGTTTCCTATCCATGAGCATGGAATGTTCTTCCATTTGTTTGTGTCCTCTTTTATTTCTTTGAGGAGTGGTTTGTAGTTCTCCTTAAAGATGTCCTTCACGTGCCTTGTAAGTTGTATTCCTAGGTATTTTATTCTCTTTGTAGCAATTGTGAATGGAAGTTCACTCATGATTTGGCTTTCTGTTTGTCCGTTATTGGTGTATAGGGATGCTTGTGATTTTTGCACATTAATTTTGTATCCTGAGACTTTGCTGAAGTTGCTTATCAGCTTAAGGAGATTTTGGGCTGAGATGACAGGATTTTCTAAATACACCATTATGTCATCTGCAAACAGGGTCAACTTGACTTCCTCTTTTCCTAATTGAATACCCTTTATTTCTTTCTCTTGCCTGATTGCCCTGAACAGAACTTCTTCTAACACTATGTGGAATAGGAGTGGTAAGAGAGGGCATCCCTGTCTTTTGCCAGTTTTCAAAGGGAATGCTTCCAGTTTTTGCTCATTCAGTACGATATTGGCTGTGGGTTTGTCATAAATAGCTCTTATTATTTTGAGATATGTTCCATCAATACCTACTTTACTGAGAGTTTTTAGTATGAAGTGCTGTTGAATGTTGTTGAAAGCCTTTTTTGCATCTATTGAGATAATCATGTGGTTTTTGTCTTTGGTTCTGTTTATATGCTGGATTACATTTATTGATTTGCAAATGTTGAACCAGCCTTGCATCCCAGGGATGAAGCCAACTTGATCTTGGTGGATAAGCTTTTTGATGTGCTGCTGGATTCGGTTTGCCAGTATTTTATTGCGGATTTTTGCATTGAATTTCATCAGGGATATTGGTCTAAAATTCTCTTTTTTTGTTGTGTCTCTGCCAGGCTTTGGTATCAGGATGATGCTGGGCCTCATAAAATGAGTTAGGGAGGATTCCTTCTTTTTCTGTTGATTGGAATAGTTTCAGAAGGAATGGTACCAGCTCCTCTTTGTACCTCTGGTATAATTTGGCTGTGAATCCGTCTGGTCCGGGACTTTTATTGGTTGGTAGGCTATTAATTATTGCCTCAATTTCAGAGCCTGTTTTTGGTCTATTCATGGATTCAACTTCTTCCTGGTTTAGTCTTGGGAAGGTGTATATGTCCAGGAATTTATCTATTTCTTCTAGATTTTCTAGTTTATTTGCATCAAAATTTTTATAGTATTCTCTGATGGTGGCTTATATTTCTGTGATATCCCCTTTATCATTTTTTGAGTCTATTTGATTCTTCTCTCTTTTCTTCTTTATTAATCTGGCTAGAGGTATATCAATTTTGTTGATCTTTTCAAAAAAACCAGCTCCTGGATTCATTGATTTCTTGAAGGGTTTTTGTGTTTCTATCTCCTTTAGTTCTGCTCTGATCTTACTTATTTCTAGCCTTCTGCTAGCTTTTGAATTTGTTTGCTCTTGCTTCTCTAGTTCTTTTAATTGTGATGTTAGGGTGTCGATTTTAGATCTTTCCTGCTTTCTCTTGTGGGCATTTAGTGCTATACATTTCACTCTACACACTGCTTTAAATGTGTCCCAGAGATTCTGGTATGTTGTGTCTTTGTTCTCATAGGTTTCAAAGAACATCTTTATTTCTGCCTTCATTTCGTCATTTACCCAGTAGTCATTCAGGAGCAGGTTGTTCAGTTTCCATGTAGTTGTGTGGTTTTGAGTGAGTTTCTTAATCTTGAGTTCTAATTTGATGGCACTGTGTTCTGAGAGACAGTTTGTTGTGATTTCTGTTCTTTTTCATTTGCTGAGGAGTGCTTTACTTCCAACTACATGGTCAATTTTGGAATGAGTGTGATGTGGTGCTGAGAAGAATGTATATTCTGTCGATGAGAATTCTGTAGATGTCTATTAGGTCTGCTTGGTGCAGAGCTGAGGTCAAGTCCTGGATATCCTTGTTAACCTTCTGTCTCGTTGATCTGTCTAATATTGACTGTGGGGTGTTAAATTCTCCCATTATTATTGTGTGGGAGTCTAAGTCTCTTTGTAGATCTCTGAGGGCTTGCCTAATGAATCTGGGTGCTCTGGTATTGGGTGCGTATATATTTAGGATAGTTAGCTCTTCTTGTTGAATTGATCCCTTTACAATTACATAATGGCCTTCTTTGTGTCTTTTGATCTTTGTTGGTTTAAAGTCTGTTTTATCAGAGACTAGGATTGCAACCCCTGCTTTTTTTTTTTTTTTTCCTTCCATTTGCTTGGTAGCTCTTCCTCCATCCCTTTATTTTGAGCCTATGTGTGTCTCTGCACATGAGATGGGTCTCCTGAATATAGCACACTGATGGGTCTTGACTCTTTATCCAATTTGCCAGTCTGCGTCTTTTAATTGGGGCATTTATCCCATTTACATTTAAGGTTAATATTGTTATGTATGAATTTGATCCTGTCATTATGATATTAGCTGGTTATCTTACCCATTATTGATGCAGTTTCTTCCTAGCATCAATGGTCTTTACAATTTGGCATGTTTTTGCAGTGGCTGGTACCAGTTGCTTCTTTCCATGTTAAGTGCTTCCTTCAGGAGCTCTTGTAAGGCAGGCCTGGTGGTGACAAAATTTATCAGCATTTGCTTGTCTGTAAAGGATTTTATTTCTCCTTTACTTATGAAGCTTAGTTTGGCTGGATATAAAATTCTGCGTTGAAAATTCTTTTCTTTAAGAATGTTGAATATTGGCTCCCACTCTCTTCTGGCTTGTAGAGTTTCTGCCAATAGATCCGAACAGCACTGTTTTCAACTTTGTCAAATTACGAAAGGGAAAACCAGGAATTCACTACTGCAACTGATTTGTTGACTATTCTCCTAGGCATTTTTCTATACCTTCACACATGTTCTTTTGCTTTTTTTTTTCATTTCAGTAATTGGTATCACAAGCAACTTACTATTTTTCACTGTGTCTTTTTCATTTAACTCTTAATCCCTGTATAAAGACCTACACACTCTTTTAAGCAACTGCCTATGCCTTCTCAGAATAGCTCTCCAGCAGTCCATGTGGACCCTCTCAGCTGACAGATTTGTTAGTTTCCCATTTTTGCTTCTTTGAATTGTTCATTATTATCTGCTCCAAGAGATTCTCTTCCTCAAATAAATTTACATGATTTCTTTCTACATTCTAGCCATTAATATTTTATGACATATGTCACAAGGATTTTTCTCCCTGCGTCTCATCTTTTAGGATTATTTCTAATATATATTTTAGTTCTAGAGAAAACATTAATTTTGATGCAATCAAATTTATTAATTTTCCTTTCATAGCAATTTTGTTAAGCGTACTTAAAAAAAAAACATAGCTTTCTTTAGCCCCAGTGTTATAAATGTTCTGTCTCTTTACTGATTGGCATTTGTTTAGAGATGGGGTTAGATTTGTTTCATTTGTTTTTACTTACAGATTTTTAGTGCACCTGGTGTTTGTTTTTACAAGTCATGTTAAATAGGACTGTAGCAAAACAGAAGCCAATTATCCCAACATTATTCTTATAAAGTTTAGTAGGTCAAGTCCACATTCATTGTGTATAATTTGAAAATTGTTTCAAATATTCTTGTGCCTTTTCTTTCCATATGAATTCTAGAATTAGCTTGCTAAGTTGATAGTTACTATTATGATTTTCATTGGGATTGCAATGAATTTATAAACTAATTTTGGAAGCCAGTTATGCTCACCATTATACCACCAATGCCACCACTAATTTTAGAAGAAATGACCTCATGAAAATATTGAGTCTTTTTATCCAAGCATGTAGTAAATGACTTCATCTTTTTTCAGGCCTTTTTGAATGTTGTCCAGCAAAGTTTAGTAGTTCTATACCTATAAGATTTATTCATTCTTTCTATCTGTAGTACTAACATTTTATAATTCTGTTACTCTCATGAATGCAGTATTTTTATTATATTGTCCTTTAATTTTTTCAATTAGATCGTTTTTAACAAAAAGTAATTCACAGTGCCAAAAAAACAAGTGCACCTCCTGTAATAAGTAGAGCAAAACAAATACCACCAATGTGCCGGTGTTCAGGTCTCTAGATCAAGTCTTCAGACAGCCAGCATGGGCAGCCTGCCTCTTGCATGCATAGCCTTCAACTCATAGAACGGGGTGCTTTTAGCAATTAGAATCCAGTACACCAACTAACCAGCCATGTTACGTTCTAATATGTCTACTTGCACCCTGTCAGCCTTGGCACAGGGAGAATCCTGTTTTCACATCTGTTATGACAGCATAAACACAATTGTGTCAGCAGTCTGCACACTTGAAGTCCCAAGACCTGGGACTCCACATACGGTCCCGGCAGGTTTGCTTTGGCACGGGAACCAAGCCATGGATGGTGGCAGGTGCCAGCCACTTGCCCTTTGTGGGAACTGTGAGAGGAAGAGATGCCCAGGACAGCATTTCTATCAGGGGTCTTCTGCTGGCTGCTTCCCTCTGTAAAGCCCCCTCTTTTAATCATGTGTGACAGTGCGTGTAGGTCTGTGCATGTGCGTGTGTGTGTACGTGTGTGTGTCTTTAAACACACACCATCCCACTGACAGTGAATAAGGGCACCCACTTCTCAGAATCGACTCTCATTCATCTCATGTTTAGCCAGTCTCATGATACCTCATTCATTCATAATACCTCATTGCTGCTGTTATTTTCTGATTATCGCAAAGTTGAGGATATCCCCATATGTTTCTCAGCCATTTTATGTGTTTCTCCTGTTGATATCATTTGCACACGTTTTTTTAGTACGTTGATTTTCTTTCTTGCATCAATTTTTAGGTATTTAAATTTTAGGAATAATATTATCTGCTGTATGCGCTGCAAGTATTTTTTGCAGGTACCACTTTTATTTATTGTTAACACTTTTTGAGTTACAATTTATATACCATAAAATTCACCCCTAGTAAAAGTATAACTCAATGATTTTTAATAAATTTTCAGAGTTTTGCAGTCATCACCGCAATCCAGTTTTTAGAACGTTTCCTCACCACCATCCATGAAAAGAATAGTCATGACCATTTTCAGTCATCCCCCAGTCCCAGGCAGTCACTAATCTGCCCTTTCTGGACATTTCACATAAATTAAATCCTACCATATGTAGTCATTCAGTTTGACTTCTTTCACTTAGAGTAACGTTTTCAAGGTGCATCCATCTGGAGCCTATATCAGTATTTCATTATTTTTTATTGTCCAGTAATATTCCCTTATATGGATAGACCACACTATTGTTCAACCATTCACCAGTTAATGGACATTTGGATCATTTCCAGTGTTTTTTTATTATGAATAATGCAGCTTAAACATTTGCATACATACCTTTGTGCAGATACATGTTTTCACTTCTCTTGAGTAGACACTTAGTGGTAGAATCACTGGGCCATATGGTAAATTTATGTTTAACTTCTTAAGAAACTGCCAAATTGCTTTCCATATTCTTATTGGCAATGGATGAGGCTTCCAGCACTCTAACATCCCTGTCAGGACTTGTTACTGTCAGTCTTTTTCGTTATAGCCAACCAACCACAGTTTCAATATGAGTTTCTGCAATGATTGATGATCGTAAGAATCTTTCCTTGTGCTTCTTTGCCATTCCCACATCTTCTCTGGTGAAGTTTGTTCAAATATTTTGTCCATTTTTATTGGATTGTTTGTTCTCTTAGAAATGAGTTGTAAGAGTTCTTTATATAACTGGATATAAAATCCTTCATAAGATATATGATTTTCCAAAAAGACAGTCTGGTCTTGTCTTTTCATTTCCCTAATGGTGTCTTTTGAAGGAAAATAGTTTTTAATTTGCAGAAGTCCAATTCATCAAACTTCTATTTCTGGATCACTCTTTTGGCATTATAGGTAAAAACTTTTTGCCAAACAAAATGTCATGAAGATTTTCTCCTCTGTTTTCTTCTAAAAGTTTTATACTTTTAACTCTTACATTTTGTCTATGACTCATTTTGAGTTGTTTTATTAATCTATATTGTAATGTAATGATCTAAACTCATTTTTTAACATGTGGATTTTTAATTTTCCCAAAACAATTTGTTAAGAAGACCATTCTTTCCCCCATTGTCAAAAATCAGTAGACCATGAATGTAGGGCTTTAGTTTTGGACTCTCAAATCTGTTCCATTGATATATATGTCTATCCTCATATCAGTGTCACACTGTCTAGATTATCTTACCTTTATAATAAGTTTTGAAATGGAGGACTTTAAGTCCTCCAATTTTATTTATCTTTTAAAAATTGTTTTGGCTATGTTGGGTCCTCTGCATTTCTTTATACATTTTAGGATCATCTTGTCAATTTCTGCCAAAACCTGCTGGGATTTTTAAAGTAATTGCATTGAATCTATTGCTCAATTAGAAAAAAATTGTCATCTTAACAATATTGAGTCATCCCACGCACAAACATGGAATGTATCTCAATTTATCTAGAGTTTTTTAATTTTTTCTTAATAATATTTTATAGTTTTCTATACAAATCCTGTACTTTTTTGTTAAGTATATTTCTACCTATTTTATTACTGTGTTGCAATTGTGAATAGAGTTGTTTACATAATTTCATTTTGGATTGTTCATGGCTAGTATACAGAAACACAATTGAATTGCATATATTTATCTTGTATCCTGAAAACTTGCTAAACTCATTTATTGGTTCTAGTCGGGTTTTTTAATGTGTGTGGATTCCTTAGAATTTTCTCTATGCATGTGATCATCTTAGCTGCAGATAAAGACAGTTTCACCTCTTTTCATTCTGTATCCCCTTTGTTTCTTTTTCCATTTTTTGTTTATCTTGCTTTTTTCTTCCCTGGTTGCACTGTCTTGGACCTCCAATATAATGTTGAAAAACGTGCTGAGAGTGGATATCTTTGTCTTGTTCCTGATCATAAGAGGAAAGTTAACAAGATTAAGTATCATGTTAATTGCAGGGTTTTTATAGATGTCTTCTATTCAATTGAGAAAATTCCCTTCTGTGTTTTCCTTGTTCATTTTAATCATAAAATTATTGTTTGCTTTTTTATCTTTTTATAACAAAATGTATATAAAGTATACCAAAAATTGCAGCGTCTATTTTTTTTTTTTTCTTGTTTCTTTTTCTTGTTTTGAGACAGAGTCTTGCTCTGTTGCCTGGGCGATCTCGGCTCACTGCAACCTTCCCCTCCCCGGTTCAAATGATTCTCGTGTCTCAGCCATCTGAGTAGCTGGGATTATAGGTGCGCACCACCACACCTGGTTAATATTTTTGTATTTTTAGTAGAGATGGCATTTCACTATATTGGCCAGGCTGGTCTCAAACTCCTGGCCTCAAGTGATCAGCCTGCCTCGGCCTCCCAAAGTGCTGGGATTACAGGCGTGAGCCACTGCTCCAGGCCACGTCTATGTATTTATTCTTGTTCCTATGTCCCTTTTTAAGTATTGAGTTTGATTTTTCTCTTTCTAGAGGTCTTTTAGTGATTTTTAAAATTTTTTTTTTCTTTTAAAGAGGCCTTTTAAAGCAGTCTTTCAAAGGGGTGATATATTTTCTGAGTTTTTTATTTAAAAAAAATATGTATTTAACCCTTCTATTAGAAAAAAGGCTTTATCTGGCTACAGAATTTCAGGTTAACAGTCTTCTCTTTTTTTCTACGACAGACAACATTTGAATATATGTTTCCATCATTTCCTTGTCGATGAGAAGGATCCTGCTGTCAACTGGATTCTCATTCATTCGTCTCCTTACCACCAGCCCACCTGGAAACTCTTAGGATGTCACTCCCTTCTTAGTTTTCTAAAGTCCCTTCCACTGGATCTTATTTCATGTCCCACCACAGCAGTCAGTGGGCCTTTCTGATATAATGAGTCATACTTTGCTTAGCTCTGCAAGTGTGTATTTACTTTTTGAACATCCCCCTTCCTCTCTTTGTCCTCTCCCTGTGGTCTCCTATGTAATTATTTAATGTTCATTTGCTGCACGGTAACAGCATGAAGAACCTTTCAGAACCCTCGGCCACAAGAATGGACAAGAGGACTCCAAGTCTCCATCAATTCAATCCAATAGGCGTCAACTCTATTTTCACAGAAGAAAGTCACACGATAATTACATTTTCCATTATAAATTGGCATGAAGATGATTAAACCTTGAGGAACAACATGAAATTAATAAATAATCGTCCTTGAGAAACATGAGATTTTTCTTCCTGATTTTTATCAACCCCACCATGACTCCCTGGGTTGCTGTGCAGAGGAGCCAGCAACAGGGTGTGTGTGAGGTGCCTCCCAAGTCTTGCAAATGTCTGACACTAGTGCCTCTTTCTATTTGTGGTGAGTTTGCTTTCTTTTCCTTTGTACGATATGTCCACTGATGTGTGGAAATATATTATGAATGTAATTCAATAACCAAGCTTTGGTGGCAAAAACCATTCATTCATTTTATGGGACATTTGAAGTTTCACACAAGAGGCAGCTGGAGGTTTATTAAGCACATCAATTATTAATTCATCACAGTTATGAGCCTGATTTGCTTATTTTCCAGATTATCTCTGTCTAGTAGTTGAACTGAGTTGCTTTTTATTGCATTGGTTTTCACCGTGATAATAAAATGTAATAACAGTGAGAGTTTTCAATTCCCTCTCATCACTTCTCCCTGCAGATCAGCTGAGGACTGAAGCTTGAGTGGGGAAAGAGATTGACAGAGAGAAACAGAGACAGGAAGTGAGAGAGAAAAAGAGAGCAAGAGGCTGAGATCTTTGAACTCCTCAGAGGTGAGTCACGAGTATGTGTGATGGGGTGAAAGCAGGGGACACTGTACCCCTGGATGGAGCCACATCCCTGCCACTCCACAGGACAGGTCTCGCCCCAAGCGGAGACCACCTTGCGGTCTGCAGAACACATGATCTCCCTCGGACGTCTGCCTGCCAGTCCTGTCCAGCCCAGTCTCTCTACCCATCTGGATCTGACTCCTCTTCTAAAGAACCTCAGGTCCCTGTTGGTCAAGAACTCTTCCCTGGAGCTTATTTCTCTGACATTTCTCTTATCTGAACTTGTATTACAGGCTGTAAACAATTTTTAAAGAAGATTTTACAATACACTATATCCTTCCTGTTCACAGATCTCTATCTACAGATCCTTGCAAAGAGGTAAACAATCTATTGTGTGCCCTCTACGCAAAACATGTTGGACAGCTTCCCCATCCAGCGTGTTTATGTTGGAGGGCACACAAAACAAGCTGTCCAACAGCTGACTTTTTGCTTGTTTTTAATGGAAAGAAGTTTGAATCTTTGCTTGTACAGCATGAGTCCCCATCCTCTTCTACCCCTTACTAGCTGGGGCTTTTCTGAACGTCAGTTTTCTCATCAGTGTAATGAGAAAATAATCACAACAACCTCACAGACCGAAGAAGGCAATGCCTCTAAGCTTCATGGGTTACGTTGTGTAACGTAAATACGGTAGCCATGAAATATTCTAATTACATTGCAAAGAAAGGGTCGAATCTGGTGGCCTTACATAACATCTGTAGAACATCTCCTAATCTCATTTGTAGCAGGTTCGCTGAGTGATGAATTTATGTCTTTCTCCACACAGCAATGGAGAGCTGAGAGGAGGGGAAAAGGAGGGAGTGTGGAAGGTAAATGCATCATGATAACCACTCAGGGCTGGGGTCACACAGAACATGGTTCATATCCTAAATCTGCCACTTCTCTTTGTGTGATCTTGCACAAATCATTTGACTTATCTGACCCTCAGTTTATTCATCTATGAAACAGATGTGGCCGTGGTAGTGCCACAATTCAGAGCCCAGTTCTACCTTCCTCATAGGCTCATGATAAAGCTCCGTTTCCTACCCTTCCTCGCAGTTGTGTTGGAGCCACAGCAGGTGATACAGGACACTTCCAGCCCTGACCATAGGATACTTCTGGGAGGTGATATAGGATACTTTCAGCCTTGGCCATAGGGTACTTCTGGGAGGTGATATAGGATACTTTCAGCCTTGGCCATATGGTACTTCTGGGAGGTGACATAGAGTACTTCCAGCACTGGTCATCTCCTCTCCTTTAAGATATCTACACTTGTTCTTTCCCACCCACAACCGTATCAGTCAGTTTTTATGGAATAACAAAGCACCCCTAACACAGCACACATTCATGTTTGTTTATGTGTCCATGGGTCCACTGGCGTTTTTGCTCATGTGGGTCAAGTTTCTGGAGTCAGCTAGCGACCAGCCAAGGGCTGGCTGGTCTAGGATGGTGTCATTTTCATGACTGGTGGCTGTCTTGCTGCCAGCTGAGGTGACAGAGGTGATCGGCCAGGTGTCACTGACCATTCAGCAGGTGAGCCTGTGTCCTTTTCACACAGCAGTGACAGGGCTTGCAGAGTGGTAGCAGAAATTTCCAAGGTCCTCTAAGGCTCCATCTCAGAATTCCCTAAGGCTCCATGTCAGAATTCCAGCAACATTCCTTCCACACCGTGTGCTGGCCAAAACAAGTACCAAGCTCAGCCCACATTCCAGAGGTGGAGAAATCATTTCTAACTGCCAATGGAACAGGTTGCAAAGAATTGTGTCTGTTTTTGCATTCTAGCACAACTTTGTGAACCATAGATTGAGAGAGACAGTGTTGCAAGACAGCAGTGTCACAAGCCTCCCTACGAATGCCATTGCATTCAAATGTGACCTGTGTGGCAGCAAACACCCCTCGAGCTCTGTCCCTGAGGGGGACTGTCTGTCACAGCAGTCTGCATGTCATGGCTAATAAAATGCGGGTAAGAACTCTGCTCAGGGAACTCTTAGACGATTGATAAGGCGAGCTATGGAAAGTTCTTAGCACAGTATCTCACATGTGCTCAATGCACAATTGCCATTTTAGTACTTTGTGTATTACTATTATCATTCTGCTTATTATTAGTATTTGCATTGCTGTTAAAGATTTATGATGAACAGGTTCCTAACAGCACCGTAATGGTCACGTGATTCTGGAGTCCTGCAGCCAGCAGTTCACACAAGAAGTACTTGGTAAACGCTCACTGAGGACCTGCTGGCCCTAACATCCCAGCAAGAAACATGGAGTCTGTGAAGCAACCCCCCAAACCTGCATCAGGCGTCCCTCCTTTCCTGCCAATAGAAATAGTCAGTCCAGACCTTCACAGGGAGCTTCCTTGATGCTGCCTACCTAAAGAAGAAAGCCCAGTTTACCCTCCTTCACCCTGTGATTCCAGGGTGTGGAGGAGAGAGACCCGCCCAACTTGTTAAGAATCAGTAGGATTTGGGGGCAGTAAATGCATTTTCTAAACCAGAAAATACTGAACACTCAGTAAAATAAGCTAAATAAAAATTAGTACACATTGTAAGATTGTCGAGTACATACTGTATGATTCCATTTATATAAAAATGAATTTGCGCTAAGTCAGGAGACTGGCCGGGAGCAGGGAAGAGTCTGGGAGAGGAGACAAAGGGGGCTCCTGGGTCCTGTTTCTCGATTGGAGTGCTCATCACACAGCTGTGTTCTCTTCGTGAAAATTCATCAGGCCATCCATTCATGATCTGTTCATTCTCTGCATATATTTGAATGTATATATAACATATAGCACATCAATAAAAAGTTTTAAAAAAACATGTATTTGGGTCAAATTAGTAGAGATATTAGTAAATATGTGGATATTATATTAGTAATGTATGAAATGCATGCATTAGTAAAACAATTGTGATGTTATATCAGTTAAATCACATTTAACCATGATTTTAATAATCAATTTTGTAACTGAGAGATCTGCGACCTGTCCCAGAAATCCAGACAGAGTGTGTTCTGCACAGGACACAACGTGCGGTCTTCTACTTTGCCAGAAGTGGGCTCCCGGAGTCCTCACTCTGTTCTTGCCCAGGATGAACCATTGGGGCACACAGACGGACACCTCCTTTTTGGCATAGACAGACACCATGCTTAATTCTCCTGAGCTTTACAGATTACAGTGAGTTTAAAGATCACAAATGCTCCCAAATTGGCCAGGCGCGGTGGCTCATGCCTGTAATCCCAGCACTTTGGGAGGCCAAGGCAGGCGAATCACGAGGTCAAGAGATCGAGACCATCTTGGTCAACATGATGAAACCCCGTCTCTACTAAAAATACAAAAATTAGCTGGGTGTGGTGGTGTGTGCCTGTAGTCCCAGCTACTCAGGAGGCTGAGGCAGGAGAATCTGAGGCAGGGGAATTGCTTGAACCCAGGAGGTGGAGGTTGCAGTGAGCCGAGATCACGCCACTGCACTCCAGCCTGGCAACAAAGACAGACTCCGTCTCAAAAAATAAAAAAAGAAAAAGAAAAAAAAAAAGCTCCCAAATCCCAGCTCCTGCTCTTTGCCTGGACTTCACTGACTTTTCCTAAGGAGGATCTCTCTTTCTTTCCTTGGTCCATTTCATAATATTAGCATTGCCATTAAAGATCTATAACGAACAGGATCCTAACAGCACTATGATGGTCACATGGTTCTGGAGTCCTGCAGCCAGCAGTTTACACAGGAAGCACTTGATAAATGCATCTAAGGAGCAGATCTCTCCCTTTCCTCAGTCCGTTTCATAACGTGAGAAAAGTCATCCGAAAGGCCAGCAGTGTCTGAGATGTGACAGCATCAATGTTCCGTACCCAGTGACTGCAGGAGAAGATCAGGTGCACTCCTCGGAGGGAGCTTCCTGAAGAATTACAGGCATTAAATACATCCAATACCTTGGAACCAGTCCTCTAGAACACATGTGCAGGTTTCAGAATAAATCATGAACTGATGTTAAACCTGAAAACTTTTCTTTTTAGTAACAAGTGGGGGTCCTGCAGCCCACTCCCCAGCGCCACCTGTGAGAGAGGCAGTGCGTGAAAATGACTCTGCGGCACTAGCCCTTTCTAGACCACATCATGCCTTGCTTTTTGCCTGTGAGGTCCAGCTCCATTGAGTCTTTCACAAAAACTGAGAATCCCTGATTCATCTTTTAATCAATCACAAGGAGAGAGCAGTTCTTACTTCTTCGCTGTTGGTTCTTTACTAGAAACGAGGGGGATTTAACCAATTTTCTCCACTTTCAATAATAAGGCAGTTGGATCATAAATTCCATTCTGAGGGTGGCCTTCAAATACCCAGCTTTCCAACTGGCCCTCACATAACAGTTACCCAGTTTTCTCGTTTTTTCCGCAGTTCCAGGTCAAGCTCATTCTTAGTTGAAGGCTCCCTTCAAAAGCAGATGCTGCATAGTTTATTTGGGAAGGGATCCCAGACAGTCCGACAAGCGGGGAGGCAAAGCGAGGGAGAAGGAAGGTTTGAAAGCTGATGAAGGGGCTAATACAAGTTACAGTGCGGGCAACTGAGGCTCCGTCCTGCCGGGCGCCCTGGATAAAATCCTCAGAATTGCCTTTCTGGGGGAAGGGGTGCCTGGGGTATTTATGAAATGCCTCTGTCCTTCATTAGTTAGGAGGGCCCCTGGGTTATTAAATCCTTGGCATTTCTAGGATGTCCTACCAGTGGCTGAGCAAGCTGCCACGATGCTGCAGAAATCCCTCATGCGGAGAGTGCAGACGACGGAACATGAAGTTAGCTACTCAGCCATACCTGTGTACATCAGACCATTTAAATATGGTTTCGTTTGTTTTCTCAGAAAGATATTATATTCATGAAACTTGGAAACATAATTCCAAGTGAAAGAAGCCAGTCAGAGAAGATCACATATAGTACAATCCTATTTATATGAAATATCCAGTACCGGCAAATCCATAGAGACAGAAAATAGATTAGAGGTTTTCTGGGTCTGAGGGAAGGGGCAATGGAGGTGACTCCTTAGTAGGCACAGGGTTTCCTTTGGGGATGACGAAAATGTTCTAGAATTAGATGGTGGTGGTGATTGCAAAGCATTGTGAATGTACTTAAAGCTGCTTAATGGTGTACCTTAAAAAGCCTAAAATGATCTATCATTTTAATACATTTTAATAAATAAAATGATATATCATTTGTATATATACCTACAAAATATATTGTACCCCCACCCCACTGCAAAAAAGAAATTCCTCAGGCAGGGATGCAGGCAAAGGTGACGTGCTGTCCACCCCTGCAGCTACAGGTAGACTCAGAGATGAGACAATGGACGTGGGACCGGCTCGCTGCGTCTACCACCAGCCTCTCACCTGAATACCGCCAGTGCTAACAGGCACACACATTCCCACCCAAAGCACACACACAGCTTGGACTGGAAACGCCCATTGATGCTGCTGAAGCCATACGGTGAAGAAAATGCACCCACGCTCGCGCGTCCCACCGCATGGACCAAATCACTCCGGAACAAATAAAGCAAGCTGGCACCGCGCTTCCTGAGCCTTTACTCAGCGTGTATATATTTGTTCAGAAAGCATCTGTAGCCCCAGACAGCACCCAAGTCTACTCCTCACTTTAGTTACCAACATTAAATATCACACCAGAAAAAATACCAGCTTGCAACTCTGTGCCAGGAAGCGAGAGCCTTCCTCACGTTTACATGTGACAGGTGACAGAAGAGTTCTGCCCTGAGCTATACTCTCCAAGCTGAAAAATAATTTTTATGCCAAAAAATTAAATTTGAGTCCCTCTGCTGTGCATGCAGTAAGGGATTTTCCTGCTAGTCTTCAAACCAGAATATTCATTATTTTTGGCAACTCTACTTGGCTGTTCTAATTTTTAAAACTGAAACGTTAACTATCTATTTTGGGGAATAGGCTCATGTACAAGGAACTCAAGCTCTTTCTGTTGAAATATACTTCTTCAGACATGGTTGACCAAAACTGACCTTTGAGTCAAAAGTGACAGGCAAAACTAAAATTGTATGCAGCAATGGAGGAATAAACAACACTCGGGGACTCCAAGACCCCTGGCCAGGTTCCCAGCTACCAGGATGCCTGTGGAGGTTTTGGGTCAACAGAGCAGGGAGACCACGGCGGGCCTGGGTGCGAGCGCAACCCCAGGACTCCCTGAAAGGTTAGAGGCTCCATCAGATGAGATGTCTCAAGGCGGGCAGGCAGGACAGCTGGGAGCTACACCCAACAGTGCAGCTCGGTTTCTCCTGCTCATGTCAAGGAACTGCCCTCGACACATCTGGGCTTCAGGATCTGGCCCTAAACCACTGCATGAGTTCCCTGGGCCCTGCTCTGAATGCACTGACCTGGACCTGCATTGGCCCATGTGTGTTCCTCTCGCACAACGGTCTCACTTTGGCCAAAAATATCACCCTGCCATACTGCTTGTCTTTTTGCCTGAACCCTACCCTCCAGTCTAGCTTGGCTGACATTCTCGTGCCCTGCCAATGCCTAGACAGGATAAAAAGGCCACCCAGAGTCTGCAGTATAGCACCAAAGTGGGCATCCATCTCCCGTCACACTGACATCACAACATTGAGATGAAATGGAAAGGCGAATCCTGCAAGGGCTGGTGATTTCAGCCCTAGTGGCCGATTGGAACCACCTGGAGAGCTTTAAAAACTCCCGATGCCTGGACCTCACTGCCAGAGATCCTCAGGTCATGGTCCTGGGGAGTGGTCTGGGTTTGGGAGTTTAAAAACTCCCCAGCTGATTTTAATATGGTGTCAAGGTTGAGAATCATGGCCCAAGGGAAACGTAAGACTCAAGATGTGGGGACATCTCCCTCTTTTTCCTCCATTTTCTCATTTTGAAGCACATCAGGTTCACATTCCAGGATGCAGTGCGATGACCTCATGTGCTTCCAAGGGCACTTCTTACTAACACCAGTAGCACCACAGCCTAGGGCTGAGTCCATAGGGTCGTCTTTTAGGGACTACTTGATGCCCTGGGAGGCTCATGGGGTTAGGAGTCAGAAGACCTGAGTTCAAGTCCAGCTCTGCCACTGGAAAGCTTGGGTCTTAGGTGTGTTCTCACCACTGTGCCCTCTCTACACTCACCTCCAAAATGCAAGGATTAGCACAAGCCCCTTCTGCCTCTGCCTCTGCCACTGGCTCCCACCCAAGGATGAGCTGCTTGTGACTCCTGTGGAGCGGGGACATATGAACCTATCTCCAGCTGGAGCAGGGGCTCCTGAGGGACCCCAAAACTCAGGCTGAGCTCTGCACCAGCATTGCTGCTTGTGGTGAACAGTTCTCAAAATTCTGTCTTTTACCTAATCACAAGTTCCTTGGGGATTTTGGAGGGTTCTCCACAGCCTGACTCAGGCTGGTTGCCAAGCCCGCCCTGTGGTCATTACTGGTCCAGGTCCACCCACACCCTGCCCAGAGGACATCATCTCTTCTCACTGTTGAGTTCCCTCCTGGGGATGATGATGGAGCTTGATTCTGAGGTTCCTTCATCATCTGCCTCAAACCAATGCAAGTCTCTGGAATTTCTCCAACTCAGAATCTATTCATAGTGCAGAAACAGAGTACCCCTGCAACACCCCTGCCCCATAAATGCCTATTTCACATTCTAGGTATTTAAGCTGAGCATAGTGATTCACATCAGTAGTCCCAGCCACTTGGGAGGCTGGGGCAAGAGGACTATTTGAACCCAGGAGTTGGAGGCTACAGTGAACTCTGATCACTCCACTGCACTCCAACCTGGGCAGCAGAGCGAGACTCCATGTCTAAAAAAGTATAACAATTTAAAGCTTTTTTAATTTAAAGAAAATAAGATTCAGGTCTTTGAACGTGCCTAGGTCTAAATCATCCAGAAGCTGGTTTTGAGCCTGGGCTCTGAAGTCAGACTTAAGTTTGAAGTTGCCTCTGGCTTGCATGGGCTGTACAACCCTGGGCAGGTGACCTACCCTCTCCAAGCAGTGGTGTCTTCATTGGTAAGTGGAGAGCATGACAGAGTTTATCTGCAGTGGTTGTGATTATTAGATCAGAAGCATCCTGTAATGCCCATGGCAGAGTGTCAGGCACCTCTGAAATGTAATTCTGTGATTCACGAAGCACCCGTCACACTCAGGATCAGCTTCTCGTCTTCACCACAGTGAAGAGCTCCCCGCTGGGACGCTGCACACCAACTAACCAATGGGGAAGGGCTGGGCTTGCTTCCTTATGTCTTTTAGCTGAAGTCCAGCTCTATTCTAGGTGAGGCTGACCTCAGGAGGACAAAGCCAAGTTCAGCAGTTTTCTTGGTAGCTCCAAAGACCAATTCTGATGAAGATGGTCTCCATGAAGTCTGGCTTTATGTCCAGCCTGCTAGCACTGCTATCAACACTGAGGACTGAATAGCAGTTATAGGGTGCTCTGACAATTCTAGAGAAATAAAACCAATCCTACTGGCACTCAGTGTCCTACTGAGATTCTGCAGGGGCCTCTCCATGTCCCTGTGAAACAAGAGGGGATGTGCTCCTACCAAAGCATCTCTACTTTCATCTACCCTACATATTCACCTTGCACTCTGAGGTTCTATTTGAAGAAAATGCTGTGTGGTCAAATATATTCATCAGTAAAGAAAATGGAAAACCTCTGACACAGGGCAGAGCTTCTAAAGGTGGATGAGCACGTGACTCTCCTAGGCGTCTGGCTCAAGGGCAGGTTGAGATGCAGGTCTGGGTGGAGCTGAGATTCTGTGTTCTTGGAGAGCTTCTGGATGTTGCTGATGTTACAAGGCTTAACAGGGAGGCTCCAGGGGCCCCAGAATCCAATGCTGGTGAGCGCTTATCATGGATGCAGACCTATTTGGGAGCTTTACGGAAGAAAGGTCCTCAAATGACCATACAAATGGAAGAGCAATTAGGGTATCTTAAAAATCTTAACTGAATTTGGGCATTGACTAATAAAGATTGGTTGGAACTGCATCCAGCCCTTGGCAACACCTGCGTTCCTCAGGATTTACTGCACTTCTGCCAACTCTGATGTCAGGGTCATGCTGGGTCCTGGGCACTGGGACTCTCATGGCAAAGATTGTGGGACCAGGCTTGGGAGGGGAGCTTTCATTCCTTGAATTTCTCTACCATATCTCTGGACGGCATCAGTCTGCTCGGCTGAGGATGCAGAGCCAACAAAGACCTGCCACCTTGCATCCGCAGTTTATTTTTAAAAGCTGGGCAAGACAGAGAGTTCATGGCCAAATAGAGTGGACCACTCCAGGCTACAGCTGTGCACGGAGACTCGGGTGAGATGGCAAAACTCAGCTGGGGCCACTGAAAAGACTTTATAAGTGAGGTGACAAAAGTCAGGCCTTGAAGGATGGGGAGAGTCTGGCCAAGGAGCCAGAAAAGAGACTCAGGGAATCATAACCCCTTCATCTTTCCAGTTTGAGTTCCTTCCCTTCAGCCTTCCTCAGGTTCACAGTTCTCAGAAAAAAAATTGTATGATGTGCTATGCTTTGCTGTCCTAATAAATGAGCTTTAAAAAGTACTTCATCAACTTTGAAGCATGACACAAATGCAAGAGGACTATTTTTATTCACCTGCAGGTAACTTAAGCTGTTTGTATTCATCAGCAGGTAACTCAAATTGAAATGCATTTGGAAAAATTTGCTAATACCATTCTCGCTAATATGCTAACTTAGGACCTGCGATCATCTCAGCCTCCTGGCTCAACCATTCCTTGGTGTTGTTGTTCCCATTTTTAATCTCATGGTTGTTAAACCCTGCCTTTATACCACTGACTGTGTTAGCAGATGTCACTGGGAAACTTTTACTGGGCTCAAGCACCCCTGTCGAGCTGTTGCAGAGTAGGCAAACTTCCCTGCAGGTCTGCCCTTGCTAACCTGAACCCCTTCTCCTAGAGATGCAGGAAAGTTATCCTCCCCAGGAGGGACCCATAGCCAACAACAGACTGACACAAGGGTTGATAACTCAGCCCCCTTTGCTTCTGGATGGACAACTACTGTGGGATCATTCACAGTCCGGAGCACCCATGGACATGGGATGAAACTGACATTCCACATCTTCACTCCGCTGCTCCCCTTCCCTGGCATGTGTCCCTCACTCCCCTGTGGCTCTCTCCTGAGAGCTCTGCCTCCATAAATCATGACTCAGGCTCTGCTTTCAGGGAACCCGACCTAGAACGATTGTTAAACACTTCACTGAAATGCCTCATTTTATCATCGCAATGAGATGGATGCATAGACATATGGTGCTAATTATTATCATTATGACAGATTAGGCAACTTGCCCAAATTCCTACAGTGAGGACTTGAATTCAGCTCACCACATGATGCCTTGTCTCCCAGTTTGAACTGTTAGGTCTTTGGAAGGAAGCTGGTTATGCATCAGAGTGGATCATGTTTTAAAGTCTCCGTTGCTCACAACTCCTTTTGATATTAACAGAAGTACAAAAATCATACTTCTGCATATTAAATATTAGAGTAACAAGCTCTCACTAAAATAATTCAAGTGTCCCAGGGGCAGAGAGAGAAACATTGAGACTTCTATAACGCCCTGGGGGTCAGATGAACAGAGAAGGTGGTCATTCAGCAAGCAAGACTGCAAATGTGGACTCCGAAGACACAGGTGCAGGGCATGAATTTTTTTCTATGTGTGAAACACTGATGTGTAGCATGCTCTGAGAACTATCAGGAACCGAGCTCCGAGGGCTTCCATCCTTTATTGTCTGTCCCAGGCATCAGAACCCAAGCACATTTATCTCCAGAGGCAGGGACATTCGCGTTCAGTGTTTCTGGAGTGGCACTCCACGCTGATTTATGTGTTCGGGTGACAGAGGAGCAGCGCACCATCAGCTTCTAATGGAAACTCACTCAGTTCATCATAAATATCTCATCTGCATGCAGGCCCAACACCAACCAGTTTCTGAGATGAGGCTTAGGAAGTTGCATTGCTACCCAGCTCTTTGGGGCCCCTTGTCCACCCTAAATTAGAGCATCACTTTTCTGGAGGAGAGTTAATTGATACCTAAAATAGGATAGAATTTTTTAAGACCATTGAAAAAAATATTTTAAGAGCAAGAGAATGAGTGAGAAGAAGAGTAGAATTCATTCCACAAAACTATATAAAGAATAATTTTTGCTGTCTATTTTTGAAAAGCATTTAAGAGTATTGGAAAATGCTTGTTCTAAACCAAATATTGACAAAGTTTATTTAAAGGGCCCAGTAGTCAATATTTGAGGCTTTAGAGTGCTACAGTCTCTGCCACAGCTACTCAGTTCTGCCACTATGACACAAAACCAGCCGTAGACAATACGTAAGGGAATGCATATGACTGTGTTCCAACAAAACTTTATTTACGAACAGTGATTTGAATCTTATGTAATTTTCACATATCATGAAATGTTATCTTTTTGATTTTTCAACCATTTAAAAATGTAAAACCATTCTTAGCTTGCAGGCAATACAGGCGCACAGGATGTGGCCTGGATTTGCCCTACAAGCCGTATTTTGCCAACCTCTACTCAATATTTTCTGAAAACCCTTACTTTATTACAAATATGATGGCAAAGTATAGATTTAACTTCCCTCCACCAAGTACTGGGAGGAGTTAAACCAAACTGTGAATAATGGTTATCTATTATATGAATAATGAGTGGGGTTATAGGTGATTTTTATTTTCTTCATTATATTTTTTCAGCATTTATCAAAAATTTTACAATAAGCATATTTTCTGGTTAATAAATAAATTTTAAAAAATGATAGAAATGGTGCCTGATAGAGATTAAAATCTTGCAATTTAGACTTAAAAAATACCATCTCCTCTCCTTCATGTGCAACATGGGGTATTGCCTGAAAACTGTCTGACAGACATAAGCAATGTGCACAGAGACAGGGGCCTGGGCCTTCACGACCTCCTCCTTTGACTGTGTTATTTTAGGAAACTCCTTAACCTTCTCAGCCTCCATTGGGCTGTTAGTCACATGAATATCATGATGCCTGACTGGGGGAGAATCAAATCAGATAAAGCACATTCTTTCAAAGTTCTGAAACCCTTTGTTTTAGGCTTTGCAAGAGTGAAAAATATTGTTCTATCTGAAAGCACATTCTTTCTAAGTTCTGAAACCCTTTGTTTTAGGCTTTGCAAGAGTGAAAAATATTGTTCTATCTGTCAGGGAATTAGAATTCTGTAATCTCCATTTAAGTGAATTTTTTTATGGAGTCACCATTTGCTTTTTTGGGGGGGTTCCTGAACTAAGACCCAATCTGGGATTCAGTTAGCAGTTTTCTTCATCTCTTTCCTGAATTCCTGGGCCAGAGCATCAAGCTTTGCCCTCAATTTTCCTGTCCTCACTCATCAGAGTGTCCCTAGATACTCCGAAAGTGATTCCAGGGATTGGATGGAGCTGCACTTTGTCAGTGGGACGGGGGCAGCAGGAGCAGGGCCAGGCTGACATCAAGGCTACTGCCCCAGGGCCCCAGCAACCTCCCCTGTTCCCTCCCACCTGGAGAAACCAGAGCCCCACATGCTGGGGCCTCAATCCAAGTGTGGTTCTCTTGTGAGTTTAAGGCTGTCCTCCAGGCACAGATCCTAACCTGGCTCGGAAGTTGGTCTGTGCCTGTTATAATTCCATGGAGGGTGGCCGCAAGTGACCATCACAGCGCCCTGGTGAGGACTCTGCCCTAAAAGAAGGAACCTGGGAACTAGGGTACCCAGTTTACATTCAGTCCTCAGAATCGACAGCTGTGTGGATCTTTCATTTGCTATGCATTAATTAAGCCTCTTCAGCGGGTTGTGACTCTGCCAGGTACTGGGATGCAGGGTGAAGACAAACATGGCCCTGGCCTCATGGAGTTTATAATCCAGTGTGGAAGCTAGACACTAATCAAGAAGCCAGAGAAATTTTATGATGACTGCCAAGCAAAAACACATGTGAAGGGTAAGACATACGAGCCAGACCTAGTTGAAGGAGGCAGGGATAGAGAGAGAGGAACCTTCCTGTGGGATCCTGTCTGTGACATGGAACTCAGCAAAAGGTTCCAAGTGAGGTGGGGGAGAGGAAGAGCAGGGATGATGGTGCATGCAAAGGCCCTGAGGCAGGACAGAGAGAGGGACCACCTAGAGTGTGGGCAAAGGCCTGTCCTGTGACAACAGGGGACAGGCAGGGTAGGCAGGTCCAGGTCTAGGCCCCATTGGCCATTTGGCCCATAATTGATCTACTTCAGGGAGCCCCTGAGCAACTGCAGATAAGGGAAGGTAACAGGACCTGCATGTAAGCCAGGACTCCTGTGCCATTGCCAGCTCTGCTCCAGGGACTCGCAGATGAAGGCCAGGGAAGCATGTGACAGAATCTGCATTCAACAGCAGCTGAACTGTCCTGCTAGTGACAGGATCCTCTGGATTTTAGGGGTCAGGAGTGGCAGAGAGGGCCAGACAGTTATCTGAGTCACATCTCAGGTATGTTATTGGCCCAGTAATGCCCAGCAGGCTAGGGGCAGGATGTCCCCAAGGGCAATTTGGGGAAGACACTTTCTGGTCACAGGGCCACACTTCCTCCCCTCACACCCAGTGGTGGACAGAAGCTTTGGCAGAAGAGGTGGTGCCTGCAGGCAAACCTCCTGCCCGTCCAGAGTCACTGAGCCCCGGAGTCTCACACTTTGACTTCTCTTCTCAGGTGGGCTCCCAGTACCTAGCAGACCCACGGAGTCCTGGCTTCCAGCAGCATTCAATCCCATCATGCAGGGTGCTGACAATGGCTTCACAAACTTCATGAAGGGAAGGCCCCCTCAACAGCGGTACTATTCTGAGAGAGCAGAAGCGTTGCTAGGCAGGCCCCAGCCCATGCACCTGGGCCACAATGGAGATGCCAACTGCAGAAACGCAGCACAGGCCCAGGCCGGGACTGGCCACAAATTCAAACTGGCCTGTGCCCGGATGTTGGCTCCATGCCCAATCATCCCAGCTCTCCAACTCAATTAGGACAGAACTGAGCAGGGAAGAGCTGTGGGGAAGTCGGGCCATCATCCAGCAAAAAACCATCCAGCAAAAGGAGAGAGATCTGGTGGGCTGGGTTTGGGGGACATGTCTAAGACCCCTTCTGTGCATGCGGGGTCTCCACTGATTTTCCTGGAAGTGGCTTTTAAACAAGGGGAAAGCCCACATCCTATTGATGACAGCCTCTCTAGGGATTCTGCGTGTGTTTACAGGAGTCACCGACGTCAGGTGGGCAGCTCTGCCTGGCTTCCATCGTCAGAGGACAGTCAGCACATCTTCCCTAAGCAGGGAACCTCAGTCTCTGCTGAGACCAGACCAAGGAGGCAGTCAAGCTGGTAAATGATCCTGCTTAGGAGGGAAGCTGTGTCCTCATCTAGTATTGCACCTGACCCCACAGAGTGGCAGATTCTTCATTGTTTGTCACTGTGACGCATGTAAGGCTGGCTTGCAAGGAACACTCTCCTTCACCACGGGACACTGCCCTGAGCCTGGGCCGTGAAGAGGGGAGCCTCCCTCAGCGCTGGCAGGTGGGGCAGGAACCGGGCTCTGCTGCCCAAGGCAGGATGCAGTTTCTGCCCTACTGGACCTTTACTTTTCTGCCTCAAAATATAAATTAATTAATAAAAATTATATTTCTGACATAAAGTTTTAAAGTAGATGGGGCCGTAAGTGTGACTAAAGTGTGGAATGCAGGCATCACATAAATTGAAGATATATTTTCCTCCTTGGGAACTTTAGCTTTCCTTCCTTCCTTCCTTCCTTCCTTCCTTCCTTCCTTCCTTCCTTCCCTTCCTTTTTTTCTTTATTTCATCCCTTTTTCCTCCATTTTGTCTTTCCTTCCTCATTCCTTTTCCTCCTTTTTTCTTAATTTTTTTTCTTTTTGCAAAATAAAAAAATTAAGAATTTTGGCTTCCACCTGCAGAGGATGACACAAGCATTTCATCAGCGTACCTGCTGTGGGCTCTCATCGTGTTGGGCTCTGGAGATGCAGCATTAAAACAAAACTCAGAAGTTCGTCTTGTTGTGCTTAGGGACTCCCAGACACAGTAGGAAGAAAGGAATCAGGATTAGAAACTGGGGCTCAAGATGGGATGGTCATTAGTGATTCTTCAGGGATCCCCTCAGTTTTTTTGCTTGAATTAATTTTTATTGTTATTTTTCATAAACATCACATTTACAGACAGGCTGGGATGGTGGAGGAGGGACTGGGGAGAGGCTACAGGAAGGAAGAGATGGAGAGGACGGATGTTTATATACTTAGCATTTGCTGTGTGTCTTAAATACACTCTCGGATTTGGAACAAAAGTTCTGACAGAAAGTCAGTGCAGTGAATTCTTACAGTTGTGCGTTGCCTCAGCATCCATTTTGAATCTAATTTGGACCGTCTCCTACCAGAAGCAGGGCTTAGTCACCCTTGACACGGTGTCCAGGGCTCCACCCACTCCCAGTTCCTCACTATGGCTGACCCAGATATCTGCCTTGTACACCTGCCTCCTGGTGACCACCTCCCTGTGGGACAGGCAGATACAGCCCACTCGATGACCACACTGACTCCGCACCCCACAGGGACTTCCCAGACATGCCGCCATGCCCACCTCTCAGCCACAGGGACCCCATGGAGTCCGTGTCTGGTTGCTCTAAACCCACCAGTGAGAAGTCCCCATGGGAAACCCATTTGGGAAACGCCCTGGACCCCAAAAAGGGCTTAGGCCTCAGGTCCCTCTCTTTCCCTTCACCCCCTCCAGGTGAGCATTCATGATCCAGATGGCTCCCCGCTTTCTGCTGGCGCCATGGGGCGTGCTGCCCTCTCCCTGGGATCTGTAAGTGACACGGTGCTTCTGTTGCTTCCTGTGTCTTCTTGTGCTGCCTCCTGTGTCTCCCCCAACCCACACCCCAACCCAACTCTCCTCCTGTTTGGGCCCTCCTAGGGAGTGGCTGTCTGGGTAGGAATAAACTGGACATGTGTCAGACAAGAGCCACAAGGGTGTCTGCCAGTTTAAACACATTTCCTTGTGAGAAGGACACTTGGTGACAGGTCCTTCACTTGGGCGTTAGGCAGTTTACCAGGATAACAAGTATCCCACGCAAGGCAAATGCTGCAAATGTCCACACTCACATCCCTTGGGTTCCCATCAGGGCAGGGTTAGAATTTATAGACATTCTCCAGAAAAACACCTCAAGACCAAATCAAAGGAAAAGCACAACAGTCAGGAATCAAAATAAATCAATCTAATTGATAAAGATTATTTTCCACAATATGACATGCATGGGTGGCTGGGCATGGTGGCTTTGGGAGGCCGAGGTGGGAGTCTCGCTTGAGGCTAGAAGTCCCAGACCAGCCTGGACAACATAGGAAGACCCTGTCCCTACAAAATGTTTTTTAAAAAATTTCCTAGAGAATTGTGGCATGCATCTGTAGTCCCAGCTGCTTTGGAGGCTAAGGTAGGAGAATCACTTGAGCTCAAGGGCTGGAGGCTGCGGTGAGCTATGATCACACCACTGTACTTCAGCCTGGGCAAGAAAAAAGACATACATGATGACTGCAGAATCTCAAAAGCAGCTCCTTACCAATGTCATTCTGCAGTTGGAGCCTGAGCTGAGAAGTTGGTGAAGGGACAGAGGAAACCACAGGCTTGAGCACCAGTGAGCGCTTGGCACTGGGCATTTCCCTCTGATGTTCGGATTTTAAACACTCCTGCAATGCCTCCACCTCACAAGTGCTGTGACTGCTCTTGAGGAAATGCGTCCTGATGTTCCTAGAGAAAGAAGCTGTCACTCTAAGGCCCTCCCAGAGGCCCTGCAGACACCGTTCATTATTTAGGCTTTGTCAGCAGGGGAGAAAAGCTGTGCGTATATGAAGCCCTTAGACCAGACTGCACTTTCCTTTGCTTTGCTTTGCAATGCTTTCTCCCACTCCCTCATGTTCACATCCTTACAGCACTGTGCGTTTTTGCTATGCAAATTTAAATCATGCAACCCTGAAATAATATGGAAATCACTCATGTTTTTGTGCAAAATGTAAAAGAATGTAAATGATGGAAATTAACATTTCATTCAGGATCACCAGATTTCAAGGCTGGCCAATTGCAGGCTGTATTTTCATTGGGGATCCCCCAAAAAGTCCCAATAGCTTTAAATCAAAGCCCTGCTGTTCATGTCAGGAATGGTCTTAGGTCAGGTGAGGGCAGAGGCTGCAAGACCCCTCCCAAGACAGCCCTAGCATGGAATTTGCATGCAACATGCTCCTTCAGTCTGACCTGAATCTCAGGGTAAGTGGGCAGAGTTGCAAAGGTCTCTTGACTGAGTCTCTTACTCCCATAGTTAAAATTCAAACTCAGATTCACTGGGTGTGGTGGCGTATGCCTGTAGTTCCAGCTACTCAGGATGCTGAGGTGGTGAGGTGGGAGGATAGTATGAGCCAGGAAAGTCAAGGCTGTAGTGAACTGTGATTGTGCCAATGCACTTCAATCTGGGCAACAGAGCAAGACCCTGCCTCAAAAATCACAACCAAAAACAAAGACAAAAACAAACTCACCTTAGGGAATGAATGGAACCATCCTCTGTAAGAGTCTTTGTTATTATTTTGAATTTTTAAATTGACAAATAACAATTGTAGGTATTTATCATGTATCCCATGATGTTCTGAAGAGCTTATTGATAGGACATTTTGGACTCGCTAAATTGAGCTAATTAACATACGTATTACCTCACATACTTAGCATGTTTTGTAGTGAGAACACTTAAGATCTCCTGCAGCAATTTTCAAGAATACAATACCTTGCTATTAACTATAGTCATTGTGCTGTACAATAGATCTCTTGAACTTATTCTATCTAACTGAAATGTTGGAAGATTCCTGAAGGAAGGTTAATAGGTAAATGGCACATGCCCTTCTTCCCCACAACAAATGTGTTTTCCAGGCAAGGTCAGGCAAAGCCTATGAAAACTGTCAATACTCTAGGGAGTTATAAAGAGTTATAATCAAAATCACAATGCTTTATGATGAATTTTTGCTTGTGCTTTGAAATATTTATAGATATTCATGACACTGAGTATCTAGGTAGCAACAACCAATTGTGCTTTCAATGAAAAGTTCCCATGGGACATCTTTTACCTATGCTGTGCTAAGCTGGATTTTCCAAATCAAAGGGAATGCCCTCCATGGGAATATAAATTAATGTAAATATATTGATTTTATCACTTTATTTTTTAACAGTGCTGGACAGTTTCTAAATGGCTTTCAAATGCATTGTTTCTTTTAATTCTCAGAATAACTTATAAGATCATTACATTAAGGCAGGGTAGGATAGGCTTTACTGTGGGAACCAGTAAACACCAGTCTTTCAATGGTTTAGCCATATTGCAGTCTGGTGCGGGCTGTGTTGTCAAGTCCATCTGGTAGCTACACAATCCAGAGACTGTGACCCCAAGGACAGCACAGTAAGGGAGAAGCTGGAGGATCACAGTGGAGATGGCTTTAGGGGCCAGTTCTAGAAGGTTTTCTTTGCTGTTGCTCACACCCTCTGGGTCAGAAGTCAGTCACATGTCCTCTACCCAAACAACCTGATGATAAAAAGGCACCAAAGCTTAGCATATACCTCACCAAAGAAGATATATAGATGGCACAAAGCATATGAAAAGATGGTCCATATCATATATCTTCAGGGAAATGTGAAGTAAAACAGAACTGAGATACCACAACATAATGAATAACCAAAATATAGCACACTAACAAACTAAGTTCTGACCAAGAGGAGGCAACAAGGCAAAGCCCTCCTCTGTACCCAGAAAGAGAAAATGTGTGCAGGTAAAATAGCATTGCTATCGTTTATATACAGTTTGTTTGTCCCCACCAAATCTCATGTTGAAATTGGATCCCCTGTGGGTCAGTGTTGTGGTGGTGGGGCCTGGTGGGGTGTTTGGGTCATTGGTGGATCCCTCATGAATAGATGAATGCCCTCCCTTGGGGTGAGTGAGTGCTTGCTCTGTTAGTTCCCTCAATACCTGGTTGTTAGAAAAAGCCTGGCTCTTTGTCTTGCTTCCTCTCTCTTTCCTCTCTCTCACCATGTGGTCTCTATAAACTAACTCTCCTTCACTCTCTGCCATGAGTGGAAGCAGCCTGAAACCCTAAACAAATACAGATGCAGATGGAAATCGGGAACTTTTCCAGAGATAAGAATGATGAGCCAGATAAATCCCTTTTCTTTATGAATTACCCAGCCTCAGGCATTTCTTTAAAATAGACTAAGGCAAGCATTGAGTGTGTCTTAATCAATATTTACTTCAGCAAACTTTTATTGAGCACCTGCTATGTTCCAGGCCACATGCTGGGTCTTAAGGGTATTATTCTTGTTCTTTTTAAACATTTAGAAAAGTGAGGCTCAAAATTGTTAAATGACTCTCCAAAACTGCACTATTAATACATTCGAGATTTGTACCTCAAATTAAGTTTTTTTTTGTTCTCCAATTAACCATCCTCTTTTAGTTTCACTTGGTATCTTGACATAGGTAAATAGATTTTCTGAAAAGTTATTCTGATCAAAGAGTTTTTAATCCTGTGATGAAAAGTATTCATGATAAATAGTTCCCTTTGTTTTCATGCCAACTACTGCTGACAGCAAAGGGACTTCTAAATGTGGTGTTGACCTCTCTAGAAATCAGGTGACAGAGAGAGTATTAATTTGATTTCTTCATTTGTGATGCGACTCTAATATATAGAATAAATGCCATGCCATTGAATAATTCTGTGGGATTCCTTCTTGTAAAGTGATGCCTTTTCAGTCCATGATCTTTGTAGCCATCAAGATTCCTCCTTAACATGAGCTAGAAGATTCAATTTGATTTGTAGATATTGCTCCTTCTAGTATATTGGTAGCATTTGCAGGTTCAATTTTCTGCATTTCTGTTGCTTTCATCTGCAGACTTTAAGACAAGTATATTGACTTTTCATTTGAAATTATTATTTAATTTCTTACTGGTTGTCTGGCATTGAGTTCCTTGGGATACTTTTTAAGCTAAAACCAAATATTTTAATTTATTGAAAAGAAAATCATTTTCATTTGAAAACCATCAGGAATTTATGATATTGCATGTAGCATACTTAGTAAAAGAATATAACACATTAAATAGTGTAATTATTACATAGAATTAACTATACAATTTTCATGTGTTTTTAGATTATATTCACATGGTTAAAACATACCCAAAAAGTAATAAATTAAAAATAACCTCTCAAGCTAGCACCCACAGCCAGTCCAAATGTTTGCCTTTGGTAAAAATTAATTTAGGTCAAAATCTAGAAAAGACATTCCTTATTAATAGAACCATGTCCCAGATAAAGGTTCATGCTCTAAGTCTGAGGAAAATACTGAACAGAGAGGACAAAAAACACTAAAACCAAGGTCAACAGATTCCATAGGCTATGTCAATAATTTAACTCCTTGTCAGAACAAAGCCCAGCATCTTTCAAAGTAAGAGCTATAACCCAGATTCCCTGTAATATATAATCCACAATATCTACAATGTGATTAAAAATTACTAGACATATAAAAAACCAGAAAGTTATTACATATAATCTAGGGAAAAGAACATAGGCAAGAAAAAAACTAAAAAACACTTGTAAAGTTCACAGTCCAGGGCCACAGGCTCCCAGAAAGGATGATGCCTGATTATGTGGCTACAGAGTACTTCCCCTCCCAGATGCCCTACCACTATGGTACCAATAGTTACAGCAGTTCCTTTTACCCAGTACATCATATCCATCTTTTTGAAATAACAAAAAATTTACAAGGCATACTGAAAGGCAAAAAAAAAAGTACAGTTTGAAGTGACAGAACAAGAATCAGACATGGCAGGGATATTGAGATTATCTGACAGGGAATTAAAACAACTATGATCAATATGCTAAGAGCTCTAATGGATAAAATAGATAGAAGAGAAATGTAAACAGAGAGATGGAAAATCTGCACAGATCATTATAGCAGCTTTATTCAAAATTGCCAAAACTCAGAAGCAATCAAGATGTTCTTCAGTAGATTAGCAGATAAATAAGCTGTGATACATCCAGCCAATATTATTCAGCACTAAAAAGAAATAAGCTACCAAGCCATTAAAAGACATGAAGGAAACTTAAGTACATATTACTAAGTGAAAGAAGCCAATCTGAAAAAGACTACATTCTGTATGTAGCTTTTATTCCAAATATATGACATTCTGGAAAAGGCTAGGGGTTAAGAAGGTACCATGGGCTAGGGGTCAGGGAGGGATGAATAGGCAGAGCACAGAGGATTTTTAGGGTAGTAAAAATACTCTGTATGATACTATAATGGTAGATATATATCCACGTATGTTTGTCCAAACTCATAATATACAATATCAAGACTGAACCCTAACATAAACTATGGGCTTTAGGTGGTAATGATATGTCAATGTAGGCTCATTGATTGTAAAAATCCACCACCGTGGTGTGGGGTATTAACAATGGGGGAAGCTGGGCATGTGTGGGTCATGGATTATATGGGTACTCCTGTACTTTTCTCTCAACTTTGCCATGAACCTAAAACTGCCCTAAAACAATACAGTGTTTTTTGTTTGTTTGTTTGTTTTTTAAGTAGTCAATAGAAACATACCCAAAGCTGATTCAGATATAGAAATTAGCATTTACGTGGCACGTATAATTGTATTCAAAGACTTAAAGGAAAAGTTGAATGTAATGAATGAATAGATGGAGAAACTCGGGAGGAAAAAAAAAATGAAAATTACGAAAGAACCAAATGAGAAATCTAGAACCGAAAATTACAGTACATAAAAAGTCCTTCTCAATCACAGACCAATAGAAATTATGCAGCCTGGAGGTTAGAGAAAAAAAAAAAGTTTGGAAAATGTAAAAAGACCATAAATCACCCATGGCATAATGTCATCTGGGTAACTGGAATTTCAGTAGACAAGGATAATGAGAATTGGGTAACAAAATATGTGAAGAAATAATGTCTGAATTTTTTTTCATAAATGGAGAAAAACATCAACTTACAGATAAAGGAATATTAACAAATCTCAATCAGAATAAACACGATGAAATCACCAGACTCAGACACATTGTGAAAGTATCTAGAGGAAAAAAGATGCGTGGTCTCTGGGGAGCAACCATACAAATAACAGTGTACTTCTCATAAGCAATGGATCAAAAGACAGGCAGATGGCAGCTTCTAGGTGTTAGAAGGAAAAAGGTGTTATTCCATAGCCTATGTATTGCAAAAATATCCTTATAATATGAGGATGAAATAAAAACATTTACAGATCAATGAAAGTTGAGAAAAGTTGTCACCCACAGACCTCCATAACAATAAATGCTAAAAGAATTCCTTCAGGCTGAAGGGAACTGATAGCCAGATGGATAAATGAATCTCCAGGAAGGAAAAGAAGCACAGGAAATGTCAAGTGAGTGGGTAAAGATAAAAGATTATATTTATTTTTCTTATAGCATCCTTAAAAGATAGCTTAATGTTTAAAAAATATATAATAGCATGATGTTGAGGTTATATCATATTTACAAGAATATATATTGTAAAAGTATGAATTATGTGAGATAAGAGAAATTCTGTAATGTTTGAACATTTTATATGAAGTGATACAGTGTTCATTATTTGTAAACTATAGGAAATTAAAATGCATATTGAAATTCCTAGAACAACCACAAAAAAATAAAATGATAGTAGACAACACTAATTGCTTCAAAAGAAGCTGACTAGGAAAAAAGAAAGAGAAATAAAAAATATAGAAGCCAATAATAAAAAGAACAAATTAGTATAATTGGTTATCATAGATAAGTATAATATAGTAATATATTTAAAGCCATATATACTTATATATTTATATTTATAAATATAAGTTATAAATTCCTATAAATATAATAGTACATACCATATAGTTATATATGCATATATACATATATACAATTATAATCTGTATTATACATAAGAGAATGTATGAAACATAAGACCTAGTTTCTCAAAGAGAGGAATCAACCTGAAGCAAACAGACCCGCTGAAATTACGTTAAATGTAGGGACAGGTCAGCTTAATTCATCTGTTCTGGAGGTTGCACATTTTTTCTGTGAAAAATCAGACCTTGGCGATGACCTTGAGCAGTAGGATATAAATAACTCCCATAAGCTTACTGTTCCAATAAGGGAACGCCAGGCATAAATGGGTTAAAACACATCTCATTGGTAATTAGCAGTGAGAATAATAAAGACATTGCATCCGTGAAACAAGAACAGGCTGATAAGGAAAGAAAGCATCCAGAGAACAAGAAAGAGGATGGGAGAACCTAAAACATCATTGCTGAGGTTATACACATGCATGTGCATGCTCTTGCATGCCTGGAAGAGCAGAATGCATAGAGATTGAGCCACGCAGACACAAACAGGAAGCTCTTCTGGAAAGAAGAGCGAAATGAGAGATGTGTTTCCATGGTCAATAGATGAGTGTGTCTGATTCAGACCACAGATCTTGCCCCGTATGTATATCCAGGTAGCTCCTGAGAAAGTCTGTCTTACTCCTTCCTCTCAAGGCCATTTGGCTGACTTTTCTTCTCTACAGGTTTGCTGAGTGCAAACATCACAATGCTGACCACTTGACCCTAAGACACGTAACAGCACCATGGTTTACATGATGGATACAGGGAGGCCACCACATGGGGACATACAGATGAACTTGGAATACATGGGTTCTTGGTATGATGTTACAATACACAGTACAATAATGGTCTTCATATTTTTCATAGTTATCCAGGAAGAGGGAGGAGAGCACAAAGATGTGGAAAGACAATGAGAGGAGAACCGCACCCTGTGAGGGTGGATATTCTCCAAGCACCCCAAGCTGGGACAAATGTTCTAGGCTCCTAAGAAAAGGACGAGGACACCTGGGGAGACAACAACTGTGGACAAATCGTCCCACAGAAGGGCTCTTTCCTGGAATGTCCCCTTAGAAGTCCCTTAGTAACAGGAGCATCCAATGCCTAGTGGCACCAGCACTTGCTCAAGCTCATTGTGGGCTTCCAGCCCAAACTCTCCCACAGCCTTCCAGCCCAAACTCCCAGACAGCCTTCCAGACAAACCCCCAGACAGCCTTCCAGACAAGCTCCCACACGGCCTTCCAGACAAACTCCCCCTACAACCTTCCAGCCCAAACTCCCCGCACAGTCTTCCAGCCCAAACTCCCCCGACAGCCTCCCAGACAAACTCCCCCCAGAGCCTTCCAGTCCAAACTCCCCCCACAACCTCCCAGACAAACTCCCCCCACAGCCTCCCAGACAAACTCCCTCCACAGCCTTCCAGTCAAATTTCCCCCATAACTTTCTAATCCAAACTGCCCCCACAATGTCCCAGATAAATTTCCTCCACAGCTGCCAGACAAACTCCCCCCACAGCCTCCCAAACTCCCCCCACAGCCTCCCAGATAAATTTCCTCCACAGCCTTCCAAACACCCCCCACAGCCTCCCAGATAGAACTCCTCTCACAGCCTCCCAGACAAACTCCCCCAACAGCCAGCCAGACAAAATCCCCCAACAACCTTCCAGCCCAAACTCCCCCCACAACCTCCCAGACCAAACTCCCCCCACAACTTTCCAGTCCAAACTCCCCCAACAGCCTTCCAGACAAAATCCCCCAACAGCCTTCCAGTCCAAATTCCCCCCAACAGCCTTCCAGCCCAAACTCCCCCCACAGCGTCCCAGACAAATTCCCTCCACAGCCTTCCAGACAAACTCCCCCTACAACCCTGCAGACAAACTCCTCCACAGCCTTCCAGACAAACTCCAGCCCACAGTCTTCCAGAAAAACTCCCCCTACAGCCTTCCAGATGAACTCCCCCACAGCCTTCCAGACAAACTCCTCCCCAGCCCACAGCCTCCCAGACAAACTCCCCCAACAGCCTTCCAGACAAACTCCCCCCACAGCCTCCCAAACTCTCTCCACAGCCTTCCAGACAAACTCCCCCACAACCTCCCAAACTCCCCCCACAGCCTCCCAGACAAAACTTCCCCACAACCTTCCAGACCAAACTCCCCCCACGGCTTCCCAGATAAAACTTCCCCACAACCTTCCAGACCAAACTCCCCCAACAGCTTCCCAGACAAAACTCCCCCACAACCTTCCAGACAAACTCCCCCAACAGCTTTCTAAACTTCCTTCACAACCTTCCAAACTCCCCCCACAGACTTCCAGACAAAACTCCCCCACAACCTCCCAAACTCCCCCCACAGCCTCCCAGACAAAACTCCCCCACAACCTTCCAGACAAACTCCCCCCCGCCACAGCCTCCCAGACAAACTCGCCCAACAGCTTTCCAAACTTCCCCCACAACCTTCCAAACTCCCCCCACAGACTCCCAGACAAAACTCCCCCACAACCTCCCAAACTCCCCCCACAGCCTCCCAGACAAAACTTCCCCACAACCTTCCAGACCAAACTCACCCCACAGCTTCCCAGACAAAATTCCCCCACAACCTTCCAGACCAAATTCCCCCCACAGCCTCCCAGACAGAACTCCCCCCACAACCTTCCAGACCATACTCCCCCACAAACTTCCAGACAAACTTCCCCCAACAGCCTCCCAAACATAATTGCTCCCACAGCCTTCCAGCCAAAACTCCCCCAACAGCCTTCCAGCCAAAACTATCACACAACTTTCCAAACCAAACTACCCCCTCAGCCTCCCAGACCAAACTCCCCACAGCCTCCCAAACTCCTCCCAACAACCTTCCAGACCAAACTCCCCCTACAGGCTCCCAGGCAAACTCCCCCGACAGCCTTCTAGCCCAAACTCCCCCACAGCCTTCCAGTCCAAAGTCCCTTCCCAGCCTGCCAGCTAAAACTCCCCAACAGCTTTCCAGTCAAAACTCCCCCTACAACCTTCCAGACCAAACTCCCTCCACAGCCTTCCAGACAAAAGTACCCCCACAGCCTTCCAGACAAACTACAGCCTCCCAGTCCAAAGTCCCCTTCCCAGCCGCCTGCCAGCCAAACTCTGCACCCTTTCTTGTTTCATTTTTTTGATAACTTGGCAACAGGATAAACACACATTCCTTCAACAAAATTACTTAACTTTGCTTTTCCAACTCACTGTGAAAGAGCCTTAGGAAAAAACTGTTTAATGGAAAGGAAATGATTAACAACCTTAACTTGTGTTTCTGAAATTCTAATTCCAAATATTTATCTACTTAAAAACTCCAGTAGAATCAACCAACCAAGTACTAGAACTAATAAGGGAATGGAGCAGGGCGCTTGATAACAACTCAGTCTGTAAGAATTGGTCGTTCTTCTATTCACCAGCAATGATCAGGAAAAAGGAAATCTCAGTCAAAAGAGTAACAACGTGATGAAATGAACACCCAGGAACAAATAAATTAGGAAACGCACAGCCTGAAGGTTTAGACATCCATACCCACACAGAGCTATTACACAAACGCCTTTACAGAATGCCCTAGAACAAACGAAGAGATACGGAATGTGTCTTGTTCCCAAAAGGGAGGTCCTGGTACTAGAAAAATGTAAATGCTCATGAATTAATTCATACATGCAAATAATCTATAACATAATCCTGTGATAATTTGTGATAAACTTCAGCAAGGTATCTATAAAGTTGATATGGGAGATAAAATGTAAACTAATAGTAAGGAGTTTTTTTTAAAACATAGTAGTACTAATGAGATACTTGCCCTACCAGATATGAAAGCAAACTATGAAAATATAGTAATTAAATCTGTATGGTATCAATATAAAGTGAGGCAGACTCCTGGGAGAGAACAGACAGTTCAGGAACAGATTCACATGTAATGACACGTGATATTTGGAAACAGTGAGGGAAAGATGCATTATTCAACAAGTTTATTCAGAAAATCCCACTCTATTTTGTGGTATGCACCTTAGTAGACTCCAAAGATGTGCACACTCAATCCCTATAATATATTCCTTTAAATGGCAAAAGGTACTTTGCAGATGCGATTAAAGTTATGGATCTTCATATAGTGAGATTATTCCAGAAGACCAGGTGGGCCCAAACTAATCACAGGAGTTCTTAAAAGCAGAGAGGCTTTCCTGGCCATAGTCAGTGATAGGGACTTTGAGGAAGGGTCAGTGGAAGATGTGTTGCTGGCATTGAGGGTGGACAGCGAGACAGGGAACACAGGAGGCCTCCAGAAATCAGGAAACACAAAAATACAGACCCTTGCCTAATAGCCTCCAACACCTCAAGCTTAGTCCGGTGAGACCTTGTTGGATTTGTGATGCACAGAACTGTGATAGAATAACTTTGCAGTGATTTAAGCTACAAAGTTTTTGGTAATTGGTGACAGCAGCAATAGGAAAGTGATACAACTCTGAAGAAGAAAAAGTAGGATTTTACCTTAAAAATACCTTTAAATACCTTTAAAATACCTTTAAAAATATATTTTTAAATTTCAGATTATTCAGCCAAATACAATGAAACACTGGGTTAGACAGCAACACACACACACACACACACACACACACACACACACACACACACACCATTTGTAAGAGGGGTAGGGGAGACAGAAGAAGCTTGAGTAGAATGGACATATACATTTAAAGTGCAGAAAGCCCTGTAGGCAACACATACAACCCAGAAACAATGAAAAAAAAAAAGATGGATAAATGTGACCTCCAAAATATTAACATTTTCTGAAGGACAATAAAAGCATAAACAAAATAAAAACTAAAAACAGACTGAGAATATTTTGAACATATGTAATTGACACAATGATACTATTGTTACCATATAAAACAGGTACTAAAACAAGCAAGAAAAATAACAATAACTGGAGAGAAAAAAGGTATACAGCATAAGGGCAGGAAATTTCCAGAATAAGCAATTCGAATGGCTGGGAAACACGTGAAAAAAAAAGAAATCTGGGCAGTGGCAGGGAAGCTAATATGAGGCTTCTCTCATCAGACAGGCAAACCTTTCAAATATTGACAACTCATTGACTGAACATAACATACAGACTTTTCTCTTTTCATACATGGTATGCAAATTTATGAAAATCAAATAAAATAAAGCAAACCTTCTTGTATGTAACTTACACCACGATTGACTCCACCCTAACTTTTTTTTTCTTTTTCTTTTATTACACAAGATAAACATGTACACACACACGCGTATGTATCAGAACAACTGAGCTGAGGGCCGGAGAAACTCAAACCCAGAGACAGGAAGTCAGGTGTCCCTTGCTTCATTCTGCTATTTCTGGAAATCAGTGCCAACCTGCCCACCTTTACAGACTCAAGCCCATCTGAGAGGCGAGATCTTCGCATTCTCGCCAAAGCCTTCCTGCCTTGGCCTCCATCACTGGCGAATCCTCCCTGCTGCTGGTGGTAACACTCTGCTTTTGCCCTTTTTCTTTCTTTGGGGAGATCTGAAGGGACTTTAAGGGTGGGAGAAAATCACGCCTAAATTTTATTAATTTGAGGCATTGCTTATGATATTCTTTTTCCAGGAGTGCAGAGTCTTAGTCCTATAAAAGAACTCAAGTAAACATTGGAGCTGAGCCTGTCTTCTACCGTCTACACCCTCAATAAAGAGAAACATTCTCCCAAGCAGTATAAATGGGGCTGACATTTTGGAGGGTGCTTGGGCCTAGGCACTCCACGAGGAAAGAAAGATATATGCACAAGAATGTTACTGCAGCTTGGTTTATAACAAAAACTCAGAAATTGGAAATGATTAAATGATCACTGACACGGTGCTGGCTGAATACATTATTACTCAGCCCATCTCATTAGATGTGAATGGTATGTGTATGTGTGTGTGTGTGTGTGTGTGTGTGTGCTTCCTGTGGGCACCATGCATTATTATTCAGCCTATCCCATCAGATACTATGGTGTGTTGGGGGGGGGTTGGTGTGTATATGTGTGTGTGTGGGTGTGCATGCTTCCTGTGGGCACCATGCATTATTACTCAGCCCATCCCATTAGACACTATGGGGTGTGTGTGTGTGTGTGTGTGTGCATGCTTCCTGTGGGCATGATGCATTATTACTTTCAACCCATCCCACTAGATACTATGGGGTGTATGTATGTGTGTGTGTGCATGCTTCCTGTGGACACCATGAATTATTACCCAGCCCATCCCATTAGATACTGTGGCGTGTACGTGTGTGTGCACATGTGCTTGTGCATGCTTTCTTTGGGCAACCATGCAGGGGCTGATGGAGAATGCCTCCACTATGCCTTGAACCACACTCAGGTGCAAAATTGCAGGTGCTTATAGCAGATGCTAGGTGTGCAGTTCCCTACACCCACTTACAAGTATTCCTTCCTGTGTAGCACAAAAGAACTCCCTTCAAACCAAGCAATTGTTTTAGCAGGTATGTGGGAGGAAGACAACATCAAAGTCCATCTTAAAATAAATTATGAAGCATAATAGTTTTTAGGTTTCTGCCCTAAATATTTTATTGGTTGTATTTTATCATTTCTGGAGTTGAGGAGGGAGTACATGGATTCTCCAAAATGAGCACAAAATGTGCTGTATATATAGCTTTGGGTTTGAATTGCAGCTCTGCTGTTGCTAAGCAAGTAGCCTTGGACAGTTTGTTTAATTCCTTGAACCTTGGTTATCTATTTCTTGGAGTTGCTGGGATGACTAAGAGAAATATATGTAAAACTTTATATGATGCCTAACCTTTGACAAAGGTCTGTTGTCTTCTCTTTCCTAGAATCTATCTCTGGAATTAGCAAACTACAGCCTGAGGGTTAAATTCAGCACACCACCTGTTTTTGTAAATAAAATGTCATTGGAACACAGCCAGACTAACTTGTTTATGTATTGTCTGTGGCTGTTTTTCTCCTCAATGGCAGCAGAGCTGAATATTTGTAACAAAGACCGTCCAGCCCACAAAAGCCTGAAATTTTTTCTCTCTGGTCCTTTACGGAAAAAATTCCTGGACTATGTAGTGGGTTACCATCTCTACCGCCTGCTCTCCTGTGAGCGTTGCAAAATGATTAGACATGTAAAGAAGGAATATTGTTACTAATTACACATGTTCATTTGTGAAGAAGGGCCTTCTTTATACTTCTGCTACTAATTATACTTTTAACTTCATTTAAATCTTTTTCCACAAGAGCTTATCCATATGTGATAATAAGCTGAATTTCCATATGTTTTATATTTCATGCATCTTTTATTAGAAGACCCAGATTCTTTTAACATAGTCTTAAAAGGGAAGTTTTAGTTAAGGCATATCCTATCAAATGGGATTTGTTGGTTGCAAGGAATAGAATTCCTAACCAAACGTGGTTCAAATGGCACCTTCATGATTCACCTCACTTTATAAGACATCAGGTGGCTCGGTTGTCTGATGGTTATATGGTATCACCAATGATCCTAGTTCTTTTCATCCTTCTGCTAAGCCATCCTTGGGTCTGGGATGTCATTCCAATAGTTTTTGTCTCCTGGTCCGCTCCAGACAGCCATGTCCGGGGACAAGACTTGTATTAGAGGTGTTGGGAGGGGAGTGGCGGCAAGAAAAATAAATGCTCCTCATCCTGAACTCTCTCCATTTACTGGGGAGGATTATTTTTTCCCCAGAAATTCCGCAGCTGACTTTCACATTACCTTTTCTTGGCCCAAATTGACTCATGGCAATGCCTCTGAGCTGCCATAGATGCTGGGAAATGAGTCTAGGTTGTTTGTTGGCTTGCTTGCTTGTTTTCAGTCTCATGACAGATAAGAAAGCTGAGAAGGGGTTTGGGAGGCCAACCAGTGCTCTCCACCAGATTGACCGACCTGGGTCTAGATGTCACCATCCAGGTGGAAACAGGGCCCCGGATAAGGAACCTGGGAATCCTCCTTCTAAGTTGGGTCTTTGATGTCTGCCTTTGTGGTGTCATTGACACGGAAACTCTGTTCAGAGTGTTTTCAAGGTGGTTTTCTAGTTGCTGGGGTGCAGACAAATGCAGTGATCATAGGAAGTGGCCAATCACATCCTTGCAGGCGGAGCCCATGGAGCCTCTTCAGTGTGTTTTGTGTCATCTCTGTCCATTTCCCTGAAAGGACAGGGCTCCTTGCCAGATGATGGGGTCCCAAGTCCAGGCTCCCACCCAGCATGGATGCACTGATGCTCTGTCCCATCCTCGCCCAAGCCTCACTTATTCCTTTTCATCCAACTTCTTCTAATGATTGTAGTAAAAATAAGATCCCCTTCCCTCTGAATGTTGGTTACTTTTTTATGTGAGACTTTTATTGCTTTTGGCCAAAGTCCTGCTGCAAGATTTACAAATCAACTGCTGATTATGTGAGTTACGTATAATCTCCAGAGCTAGAGGGAATTTCAGACCCTGGAAGTGGCTCTTGTTGCAGAGGTGAGCTCATTTCATAAGAAGAGACCATGAGGTCACAAGACAAGCACTTCACCATGGAAGCCTCGTGGAGTCATCTCTCACTCCTCCAGTCCTGCTGTTTGAAGCAGTCACTGTTAGGCTGAGAGTAACATGTTCTCTAGCAATGAAGAAATGTCTGTGACATATTCAGACATCAAGAGCTAAGGCAAAACCAGCACAGGCGATTGTGGGATGTAGCCATTCCCCAGTATAAGTTTAAGAGTGTGAGCAGCCTGATGTAACATGAGAGAAATCTGACTTCTGCTCAGATAAGGAAAGCAACAACAAACATGACAACACACAAAGAAAGTAAGAAAATAGATTTAGCCGCCAGTGTCTCACAATCCAAAACAACCAGTTACATGCTGATCCACTTTCAATCTTCCTGTTACCTTCCTGGCCATTTGTTTTTTTCCAGGCATCATTTGCATATATATTGCATATGTCTTTTGTACTCCTTTTCACTCAACATTTGAACCAAAGGACTTTTCCATCATATGTAAGAGGAGTTTTGACTCAAATTGCTACAGAGGTCATTTGGTGTTGCACATCGTAAGTTGCCAATTCCCAAATCTCTTCTCTATTTGGAATTGAGGCCACTGATTTGGCATAGTCTCAGAGGAGAGTCAATCCTTGGCACGAATGCACAAGTCTTAGTCCATCAGCTGAGGCTTTCAACATTCTGAGACAGGATGTACTCACCATTACCACACCTTGAAAACCAACCATCCAAGATTATTCAGTTGGCCATTTTTCCTGTTTGTTTTTTATTTTCAAAACAACTCTTTACTTTGAATACATAATAATGATATTTGATAAAGCAATGCCAGCAGAATATATCAACAAGAGACTCTTTAGCAACCCCAAGTTAGACAGGAGCGAGCAGGTCAGAACTTATAAATAAGTATTGCCCACATGCAGGAAGAAAATGCTGTTTGGGAGCCAATTAGTGGACAGAAAGATTCTGACCCACACACATTTGGGATGAAACCACCATAAGAACAGAGAGCACTGATTTACCCCCCATGATCCAACAGAAACAATTTCTGTCAGACAGCAGAAAGCCTCTGGTGCTCCTTGGGCAATGGTATCACAAGAGAACGGCTGAGGTGAAAATGCTGTCTCTATCTGTCCTTATTATCATCAAGAATGTGAGCTACAGTCAGTTCTCACTGAAAACACCTATACTACAAAAAATAGTCTCTACCATTTGCTGAGAATTTATCTTAAGCCAGAGCTATGCTCAAACCTTCACCCACATCCCTCTGTGTTTTATAGAGAAGGAGGCTAGAAGGACAGAGGTGAAGCAGCTGACCACCAGCTTGTGATTTCACTCCCTCTCTAGTTACTCCCAAAACCCACATTTTTTTCTGCAAACCTACAAAGTGTGTCTTTAAAAAGCAGCACAGTAATGTCTTCTAAGGTGTCACAGTTTTTAGGTTAGATAACAATGTGTTTAGTAATAGTCCATCATTATTCTTTGCCCTGTAAGCCAACTTACTTGGAATAGCTACTCCCTGTCCTCTCTGAACCACAGCCATTGCTACAAGCTGGGGGAAGTCTGGGAGACAGGATGTGATAAGTATGTGTGTGCATGTGGCTAGGATGGGCAGCTGCCATGCATAAGTTTATTTGTCCATTCATTCAACAAATAGTAAGTGGGCATCTTCTGCATACCTAGCGTGTCCTCCGAAGATCAGTGAAGGCTGATGTCTGTGTGGTTCATAATTGGCAGTACCTTATCAAGGGCAGGTGTCCCAGCCGTGTTGCTGAAGAACACACCTCCTCAAAACTTAGCAGAGGTTAACACATTCATGTTGTTCATCAATCTGCAACTTGCACAGGGTGTGATGAGTCTGTTTGCTTCCCCACCATATCAGCCGAGACAGCTCAAAGGTTGGGGATGAAATCACCTGACAGCTGGGCCCCTCACCCGATGGCTGGCCCCCTCACCCATCTGGTGGTTGAAGCAAGCTAGACACTGGCTGAGGCTGTGGCTGGAGCACCTGTACGTGACCTCTCCATGTGGCTGCTCGGCCTCCTCAATGCACGGTGGCTGCTCCATGATTGAGTATGCAAGTGTCCAGGCAGATGCTGCACCACCTCTTAGGATTTTGCCTTCGGTTCCACAGTCTCACCTCCTGGGAGTCATGGTCCCACCCAGATTCAAAGGGAGGAGTGTGAGCATCATGCTGTGCACAGAGCAGGGTGTGGGATAAAAGCTGGTGCAGCCAGCTTAGGAGAATCCAATCTGCCACAGCAGCTCAGAGGCTTTCCTGCAGGCCCCATGGTACAGAGTTGGCTGCTCCTCAGCTGTGCTGTTGAAAGATGTCAGAGTAGTTTAATAAGAGGAGAGCTGACATGTGGTTCTGGTCTTATCTGGGGAGACAAGGAATGCTGGTGTCACATAACAGTTAGGGCAGCTTATTCTTTGTGCCTGGGGCATGTGTGGCTGTTGGGGACCAAGAAGCTTCACACCCCTTTCTCTCAAGCCTTTAAGCAGCTCAGGTGGGAGGCTAGGACCTCAGACTCTGGAGAAAGACCAGGTCATTTGCTAGTTAGTGGGTGTGGGTCCCTGACCTTAGCCCCAAAAAACATCTGCAGAGGCTGAACCTCTTCACTGATGCTTTGGACACAATGTCATTAATTAAAACTGATTCATAGTGATTTTTGTTTCTCTACTCAACCAAAAAGAGTGTAGTGTGACCATAAAGTCTGAAAACAGAGATACTATTATTTCATCACCTACTATAATATAGTATCAATAAACCATGTGTTGTGTGGTTCCAGGCTTGGTGGCTACCCTGATTATTCTCATAACAACCTTTAAATTAGTGCCCCTGCTTCGTGGATGTAGAAACTAAGACAGGAAAAGATTAGTCATTGCCCAGGGTCATGTACAGACCACCAGGATTCAACCTCACTTCCGTTAAGTGTTAAACTTGTAGTCTGTTCAATGAGCTAGCTGACAACAGAAAGAACGTTACAAAAAAAGAAAATGCATTGTCTCTCCCCATCAGGAAAGGCTCCCATGCCCCCATTGCGGGAACTATTTGGCCAGTGTGGTGCTCACTACTGAGGAATTGTTTAAATTGCTCAAAGTTTCCACACTTCACTGGGGAGGGACTCGGTGAAGGCTTTGATATCACTTATGCTGTATGGGGTCCCCAGAGATGAATTTAACTGTGAATCCTAGAAGATATCTCACCAATCTCTTCCTATTGCACCTGCTATTGGCATTCTTCTCCCCAGACTGCATAGTATCCCTCACTGGAAACACTCAGGGCTCCTCATCTAATAGAAGACCCACTATGCCACCCACCTATTTCCAAACTGGGACCAAAGTGTCGCCCTGAAAATTCACAGGTGCTAGTAACGTGGTCATTGAAAGCTGTTTTCTATGAAAGTTTAGAGACATGGTAAACAGCATTCATTTTGAAGGCAAGGACTCAATAGTTGAAAATTCCCATCTGGGTAGCAAAAGCTCTGCTTTTAAGATACCCAATCACGAGTATTCTGAAGCTCATTACCATCCATGAAGGAAAAGGGTATGGAAAATAACTAAGTTCTAAATGTCTATTCTTCCTGTTGTCACTCTAGCATTGCAAACACCCTCTCATTGGCTGCCTATCCCCTCCACCCACGCCCATATTTTAGGTCAAAGAGTCCCTTCTGTGAATCAGAGCAGTGTCTTTCTCATCTTTTCTCTTTTTCATGCCAATCTTGAGCAAGTCACAGAGCTGACTTTGTGAGACCAGGTGGCAATTGTTCGCCACGAAAACCAATCATACACTAATGCTGAGTGCCTCAATAGCAGTGAACGTGGCAGGGCGCCCTCGTAATCAGGCCCTGCATCAATGCGCCTGGTGCCTGTGGGCAGCTCTTGCTCTGTGTGGGAAGGCGGGGGCCTCTTCCATCTGCTAGGAGCTAAAGCAATGACTGTGTGCACTGACACAGCCTCGGCTGCCTCTGTGTCCATATGCTGTGTATTCATGGCACGTTAATGAAGAAATCTTCTGTCTTGCCTGGACTAATGGGGGCTGGTGAGAGCGTGGAACACCAAGGGAGCTGGGGAAGGTATTCTATCCAAGAGGTACTGGCTGACCAAAGAAGAGAGCATTAGGGGGTGATGCCAGGGTCACTACACTTGAACCCATTTCTCTACCAGAGCAGTTGTGCAATCTTGGGTGAGTGAATTGAGCTGATCCTCCAGTCCACAACTACAAATGCAGTTTTCAATAGTCACTTCCTCTCAAGGAATTTATAAACACGAAAGGGACCACACGTATGTGGGATGGTTTGGGAAAGCAGTTGTAATTAGAAGTGTGATGCAAACATAATGTCAATAACGGCTGGCTTACCGTTTTGCCAACCAGGTACATTTGGGAGCCATTTTAACTGCTGTATGGCAGGTGAACCGCTTCTTTACTTGGAGGAGCAAAGCTATACTTGCTCAACGTAGAGCAATCTTTCTAGAGCATGAGTCCCAGATGTGATAGAACTTCCTAGAAAGTTCCATCTGTTTCCTTTGTCACATACTGAAGTCTAGGCTTGTAAGAAGAGCAAGTGCATGAACCTAAATTCCACACTGCAGTATGGGTGCTACACTGGGCAGCTAAGTGCTGTATTAAGCTGCCAAAATGTTCATCAGTGGCCTTGGCTGTTTCCTTTTGATTCCATTTTCTAAGCACCTAATTCTCTCCTCAATCCCATTGCTCTGTCTCTGTTACGGCAATTTCCACAAAACCTTGAAATCATTTTTTGCTGCTCTCTCTTTTCCCCTAGACTTTCCAGGCCTTTCAGGTAGAATAAACTGTTGATTTCCAGCGGGTCAGAACCCTGTGAGTGACATTTGCAACCGTTTACCTTTGCTGCATAACAAACTATCACAAATCAAGTAACTCAAAACAGCATGCATTTTATAGTTCCTATTTCTGTTGATCAGAGGTTGGGCAGGTGGGTGGATTTTTCTGCTTGGGGTCTTGCAAGGCTGAAAACAAGGTGTCAGTCAGCCTGTCTGGGAGGAATCTGCCTCCAGGGTCATTGGGTTCTTGGCTGAATTCAGCCTTGCAGCTCCAGGACTGAAGTCCTGTTTTCCAGCTGATCCCAGTGACCACTCTTGGCCTCTAGAGGCCACACCCCAGCTTCCTGCCATGTGGCCCATCCATCTCCAGTGGAGAACCCCACCCCTGCTGAATTCACTTCAAGCTATGACCTGACCTTCCTGGCTGTGACTTGCAGACAGATTGAAAGGGCTCCTGTGGCTGAGTCAGGCCTGCTGGATAATCTCCCCATCTTACAACCAACTCACCTGAGAACTTCATTACTTCTACGGAATTCCTTGATGGCCCAACCTCAATTCATGTTTCATTGAGTGACTGAGGGAAGATGAGCAGGCCTCTTGGTACCAACTTAGAATTCCATCAGTCACAGCACACAAAGTCACTTCAAGAAGTATTTGTAAAGTGAAGGAAAGGCATCAAGTCACATTTTTCCCTATGAGAAACTTAGATTGTAAGGTACGTCTTTGCAGTAGCCCAGGATTTCCAAATGCACCCCAGCCTAAGCCTGCCTCCAATGAAACCACAGCTCCCCTTTCAAATGCAGATTCCTAGACCCAGGGGATTCTAGTGTCAAGCAGGCTATCTGCCTTCTAGCAGGCTACTCCTTGGGGGCGTGTTTCCCTCTACACCTCATCTGGAAATGACTGGAAGCAGCCTTTGCACCTGGAGACTTTGCTAGATGGGCAATGAAAAGCAGCACTCAGCAAGGAGGCTCTCAGGAGGGATCTTCGAGCCCCCATCAGGCAGCCTGGGCCTGGGGCTACCACGGATTAAGGATGCCACCCAAGGAAACAAAGGATCCAGGGAGAGAAATGTAGAAATTAGTACTCATCCAGAAGATGAGTAACAACAGCTGATGCTTACATAATACCTTGCTAATAAGCATGAGCAACTACTCGTGGAAATGGCAGCACGTTCCATCTGTATCATAACATTGGGAGTTAACGGAAGGGGGTCCTAGAGGTACCAGTGGACACAGCATTTAGCCAGTCAGCAAACATTGCTGAGCCAGGTTCGGAGAGATGCCCCTGCCATCAATAGCCCATGACTCCCCACAGAGACAGGTGGATACACAAATGACAGGGGCTAAGATTCCATACATCCTGTCACCAAACGGAACTCGGGTCCTCCTGCCCTGTGCAGCAAAACCAAACACTGACATCAGGACTGCAGCAACAGAAAGCCAGGCATTTATGGAAGAACACTATGCAAGGAGAATCAGGCAGCTCAGGCTTGAGACCAAAGCTGCCCTTGCAGGTAAGGGTTTTTAAAGGCAGGGAGGCAGACGTCACAGGCCAAGTCATCAATCAATGACCCAAAAAAGGCAGAACATCTCCAAGTGGGGATCCACAGGTCGTAGGTGGAGTCAAAGATGTTCTGATTTGCAATAGGTTAAGGAAGGAAAGTTTGTCTAGACTGGGGGTCAGCAGAAAAGAGTGTTAACTCTGGCCTGTGGGCATGACCTTCAGGCTCCTCAAGAAGAAACTGAGAGCAAGGAAAGGCAGGCAGAGCTCACTCCTCAGTCCCCCTTATCTGGGGTCCATGTGCCAGCATGTCCATTTGTTGAGGGGTGTGGGTTCCTGAAAAACAACTCAGGGTCATATGTTAGCATGGTATCTTTAGTTTCTATACGGAAGCAAACAGCCTGTGACTTTAACTTCCTTGGCTACTGTTTTAAGTTACTATTACCTTCTTGCTTATCAAGTTGCTCATTTACTTCTCAGAGCTAGCTGGGTGTTTGGAATTTCCCTTGAAGGCACTCAAGATTTTCCTTTATTTCCACATTTAGGAGCTGGGGGATGGCCCCCCACTAAGAGTGGTCCCTGCTGTGTCTCCGCACTAATGGCAATACATACAAAGCAACAAGTGGTTCTGCTGCATCCAAAGGAAACCTAGAAAAGATGTAAAGGCCAGGTTACATTTGAGCCCAGGTTTTCCATTTCTTTAGCCATGTTGGCCACATCTTCACTGGGTGGCCAGTGTTTCAACAATAAAAGTGGACACCACCGCCCACATCTGAGACCACTGCCCCCAGAGGGGCTGGTCCGTACTCAGCTACCTAACAGGACCGGAGGCTGGGCTTCCTGGGGCCGAGTGACACAAGGTCATTATTAATAATTCTACCCACTCAAAGGACTTGATATACACCTAGTGAGCTGAAATGCTACTGACACAAACTCATATCTTACTCTGATTGCTAGTAGCCCCCTTCCTACCCGCTCCCAAGAAGGTAGCCAGACTGGGTGTTCCTTATCTGGGCTGGGGGTGAAAGTGGGAGGATTTCTGCTACTGAGCTGAAACAGCAGTTTCTAGGCACCCAAAAGACAACCACCCCTTCTTTTTGTTTTCTAGAAGGCCAGTGCAGTGTAGACCAGACAGGAGGGAAGTTTAGAGCTCCCCAAGACTGGAAAGGTGGCTGTGGCGTGTGGGGCTCAGATTGGGCACCTGCTACCCAGGGCTGCTTCCAGCACTGACAAAGTGGATAGTAGAGCTATCAAGGACCCCAGCATTGACTTTAACTACATGGTCTGTATGCTCTAGTGCAGTCCTACCAAGGCAAATTCAAGAGCTCCTTCAAACGGAGGGCAGGAAGCCTGTGATCAAGGACCTGTCTCCGTCGTCTGTGAGCAGCCCCCCTCCCAATGCCCCTCCCCCGCCCGCGGCATGCAACGGTGATGAGCAGCGGAGACCACCAGAGCTGTCAGTGCCTTAGAGAAGCTGGGCTCCTTTGAATGGTGGAGCCGCAGGGTCAGTGTGTTTGCCACTTCTTTGAAGTCTGTGTTTGTCATGGGAGTCAGGAATGAGAGCAGAGCTGCCCCCAGACTCAGCAACACCTCCTGCACCATGAGTCACTTGTCCGCTCTGTGCTCGAGCAACTTTAGCAATGTTGGCATCACGGAGAGGCTTGGGACCACAGTCTACACCATCCTGCCCTCCAGAAGACTCTGCGGCTAACTGTGGCAAGGTGGACATGGAGCTGCTCAAATGCCAAGGCAGCAGGCAAGGCCATCCCTGAACTGAATGGGATGCTCACTGGCACAGCCTTCTGTGCCTCCATACCCACTGTGCCTGCCACTGAGCTGACCCACTTGTCTGGAGAAATGTACCAAACACAATGACACCACAGTGACTCAGTGGGTGCCAGAGACCCCTACTGAGACTCTTGCTTCCCTAAGAACAGGTTGTCTTCTGGGACTTGAACAGTAGCACACACCCACTCCCCCAGCCTTGGTCTTGGGCTGGCACTGCTCTCAGTGATCCCTTTATCCAGCCCATTTCCTGGCATGATAATGCATTTGGCCACAGCAGCCTCTTTGTGGACCTCACAGTCCTCATGGCCTCCAGGACACAAGAGCCCTGGACCACCAGCCCCAGGAGTGACATGAGAGGAAGAGAGAGGCCCTCAGCCAATGAGAGTCCTGGCCTCTAGCGACTCCACCTCCCAACAACTGATGGTCTCCTATTCTGCAGTAGGCCTCGCATCAGGCTCTTGAGGCAGCAGTAGGGCTTCCAGAGCCCTGTTGTGCCCTGCACCGTTGGTGCTGTCTGTGCTGACCTCTCTAGCCTGCGCAGCGGGAAGCAGTGCAGCAGCATGCTCTGATGGCAAGGAGGGAGTGGGCACATACTTGAGAGTAACTGTGAGCTGCCCCTGGCGTCACATCACATTGTCAAGTTCAGGTTTTCAGCTGCAGTGAAAAACTTCTTGTAGGGAACTCAACTAAATTGTCTTTAAATGACTAAACCCTAGGGACGACAAATGCTATTTGGTCATGCATTTTCCATGTGGATTCCCATACACTGCTGCTCCCAAGAGGGGATTTTCTGCCACATGTATTGATGGTCTTTTTATTTTGGGTTTTGCTCTATCTGGAAGGATTAACAAGAACGACATTAAATCCCACACGAATCCCTTTGCCCTTGTAGCGAGAATGACCTTGAGAAGGCCAGCCCTTCCTAGCTCAGGGAGCAGCTTTGTGGGAGATGAGTCTCAATTGCCAGGACTCCCCAGGGCCAAGCGTCCTCCACTCAGGCAGGCTGCTTCCCCTCCTTGTCCCAGCAGCCCTCACATTCACTTCCTGTCTTTCTATCCAAGCTGCTGCCCTTGACTTCAGCCCTCCTTTCATCTGTTACCCCAAACCTCTCAGCTCCACTCTTCTCATTCAAGTCAAATATTACCTAATTAACATCACTCTCTTCAGAAACTTGGCTCCTTCTTGCCTGGAAGGTACAGTTTAGGGGACAACCCACCTTGGGCTGTGTGAACACACTCCTCCCCCACTGACCTCAACCTGTGTCTGAGACAGCAAAGGTTACACCACTGCCCTACCCACAGTGCTCCTTCCTTTCCTGCAAGGTGAACTCAACAGGAACTTCAGAGCTGGAAGTTGCTCCCTAAATAGTGGGCCACCTCCACCTGCCATGAGGTGGGAGACTCCAGGCTGGCTTCTGTGATGAGGCTGGAAGGTGTCATGCACCCTGCACCCAGCAGCAGAGCCCCTCGGGCTGCCTGTTCGCCCTGAGCCCCCTGCCTTCGCAGGCACACACTCCGATGTGGATCACTGTTGCAATGGGGAAAATGAGTTGTTTTCCACCTGGGTGGGTCTGAAGGGAGGAGAGGAGTCGTCCTTGTCTCCAAGTTCTCCTGTCACTCATGCTGCCTCAGAAGCCTATTAGGGTCACCATACCTGGAGTAGTGGATTGCGAGGAGCTTGGACTGAATGCAGGGCCTGCTGCTCACTGCTTGTAGAGTCCAATTAACAAGAGTGAGGTCAGACAGAGAGAAGGTGACCATTCCAGAGCTTGGCTAAGGGGAAGAAGATACAGGCTTCTGCCTTAAGGGAACAGCTTCACCTGTACAAGCAGAAAGCAGTAGCTTTAAAGGGGAACTTGGCATGAAAGGCATGCAGGGGACTGGGGAGGAGATGGTGGGGTCTGCATGACTTATTTCAATATCTTATCCACTGGGTGGTCCTGGCTGGTGCTATCGTGGGCAGAGCTAGGTCGTAAGTTGGCCATTGTCTCGAGGCAATCTCCTGGTGGGGCTGAAACCCACAGGGTGCCTGGTTTGGTTCAACATTTGGTCCTCTGAATTTCCAAGCAAACATACAGTGAGATAAGCTTGCAGTGCAGGGGGTGCCTGGTGGGGAGAAAGGAATGGTTATAGTTGCATTCCTAAAGAGCTAAGTAAAAAGTGAACGCACAGGGAAAAAGAGAAAAGGTAAAGATGATTTTTAGGAAAATGGGGTACTTGGTTACAGTCTGAGGCCTTAGGCTGTGGCATCAGGTCTGATGAGGCGTAAGCTTTAGTAAACATGGAAGCAGTGGGTACAGAGCAGAGTCAAAGCCTGGAGAGAGGGTGACTGCTGGAACTGCCCCGCCTCAAGATGGGAGTAGAGATAAGACAGTGGGCTGGAGGCTGCACCTGAGCTCATAGGGCGGGTATCAGGGGGTGCGCAGAGGGTAATAAAACAAAGGTAAAAGCCAGAGGTGTCTCCAGAGCAAGAGGCCACTCCTGGGGCCGAGAGGCTTCCAGCTGGCACCCAGAACATGCCTCCAGCCTCTGGCCTCTGACAGCACCGTGGGGCCGAGGGGCAGTTCCTGTCAGTGACCACTCATAGTCAGAAAGGGAGTCTTCCCCCAGCTTGTTCATTTTCATTTTTCTTTGTGCTAATTTAAAACATAACTGCCCCAGGGAAGGGCTGCACATGGAGTCAGTCATGATTCAGTGTGGACTGGCAGCTGGGACCCTGAGCACCCAGGAAAGCGGGATGGTGTGGGGACTTGTTCATCTCCCAGCTGTGACTGCAACTTCAAAAGGGAAAACACATCACATTCACAAGGAAAAGAACCTCATCTACATCACATTTTTTCACACATTTGAAGTTCTGCAGCTTCTATGCTATTTTTTATTGTGGTGAAATACACATAACCTAAACTTTACCATTCTAATCACTTTTAAGTGCACAGCTGAGTGACATTAAGTACATTCACATTATTGTTCAGCCATCACCAATATCCATCTCAAGAACCTTTTCAGTTTCCCAAACTGAAGCTTCATACCCATTAAACAGTCACTCCCTATCTCCATGCTCCCCTGAGCTCCTGCACTCACCCTTCTGCTTTCTCTCTCCATGAATTTGAAAACTCCAGGGACCTCACATAAGTGGAACCACACAGTATTTGACCTTTTTTGTCTCGCTTATTTCACTTAGCATAATGTCTTCCCAGTTCACCATGCGTCCTAGCACGTCAGTACTTTATCCGTTTGCAAGGCGGAATATATTCTATTTGATGTATTCACCACATTTTGCGTATCTGTTCAGCTGCTGATGGGCAGTTGGTTTGCTCCTACCTTTTGCTGGTGTGAATAATGCTGCTGTGATTACGGGTGTGCAAATATCTGTTAAAGTCTCAGATTTCAGTTATTTTGGGGAGATAACCAGGAGCGGAATTGCTGGATCACATGGTGATTCTATTTTTAATTTTTTGAGGGATGGCCATACCATTTACCACAGCGGTTTGACATACCCTCCAGCACTGCACAAGGGTTCCAGTTTCAACTTCACATCCTCAGTCACACGTGTGATTTTCTGCTTTGTTTTGTTTGTAATAGCCATCCTAGTGACTGTGAATTGGTATCTCATTGTGGTTTTGGTTTGCATTTTCCTGATTATTAATGATGTTGAGCACACAAGCTTATTGGCCATTTGGTTATCATCAATGACGAAATGTCTATATTTGCCATTTTTAAATCAGGTTGTTCGTTGTCTTGTTGTTGAGTCATAAGAGCCCTTTATATATTTTAAATGTGTATACATACACACACACACACACACACACACACACACACACACATATATATATATATATTTTAGACAGAGTCTTGCTCTGTTGCCCAGGCTGGAGAGCAGTGGCACAATCTCAGCTCACTGCAAACTCCACCTCCAGGGTTCAAGCAATTCTCCTGCCTAAGCCTCCTGAGTAGCTGGGATTACAGGCACACACCATGCCTGGCTAATTTTTGTATTTTTAGTAGAGACAGGATTGCACCATGTTGGTCAGGCTGGTCTCAAGTGCTTGACCTCAGGTGATCCACCTGCCTCGGCCTCCCAAAGTGCTGGGATTACAGGCATGAGCCACTGCGCTTGGCCTATTTTAAATATTAACCCTTTATCAGATACATAATTTGTAAATATTGTTTCCCATTTCATGGCTTGGCTGCCTTGTCACTTTGTCAATAGTGTCCTTTGAGGTACAAAAGTATTTAATTCTGGTGAAGTTTTATTTCCCTGGTTTTTCTCTTGTTGCCCGCACTTTTCGGTGTCCTATTATTCCCTATGCTTTTGAGACCTTTGAAATCTAGTACATTCCCATACCTGCTACTGGGCTTAGGAAAGCCCTGCCCGTTCACTGTTTCTGCGGCACACACACTTGGGCCTTTGGAATTCCATAACCACCTTGTCTAGTGACATGTTAGCATTTCTTAGTCATCTGGTATTCCTCTTATTACCCATCTTACTTGCCCTTCCAACACTGGGGTGTGTCGGATAGGAAGTAGTAAGCTTTCATCTTTCTAGGACATTTCCTGGGAGATACCCCAGATCTCAGTATGTTTTTAATTGGACAAATCAGACTTTTTATTTATTTTCATTGTGGTTTGTGATGCTTTTAATGGGAATTAACTAGACAGAAATGACAGTTGCACTGTTATGAGGCTGATATTCCTCAGAGGAAGGTGGGCAGCAGTCCAGCTCGTCAGCTGCTGAAAATGTCCCCCTTGAGCTCCCGGTGGTGCTCTAAGGCCATGTAGCTTCTGCTGCAGCAAAAGTAATGAGATCCTTGGCAGAATGCACTTGAACATGCTGTAGAGAGCTTTTTGTATGCATTAGGCACTGCCAACGACATGCATGTCCAACACAAAGGGGCACGGTGGACGTAGAGCATGGCAGGTCCCAGTCTCTGAGTGGAAAGGGCCCAAGTGCAGATGGTAACCCACTCAGCACCAGGGCAGCTGCTCTGGCTGCTGAGGACTGGTCCCGCAGCCTTTCTGGGCACTGGTGGGGCTTCCCCGGGAGCTCTGGGCTCTTCCCCACTGACACCAGCAGTTCTGTTTCCGCCACGGGCTCCTGGGACTTATCTGCACCCCGAATGCTCGCATGTGTGAATGCCTACTCCTGCTCTCCTTACTGCCTCCCTATTTGGTGCTGAACCTCCAGGTCGTGCTCCACTCCCCACAGTACACAGCCAGGCATCCTTTCTGTGTCCACTGTCCTCTTCACAGGGGCTCTCCTTTTCATGTCCCTTTCAAAAGAGCAGCCAGGCTTCTCCTGGTCAATTTCTTCTTCTCAATTTGGTGCTGACTCCTGGCTTCTCAATAGCATTTTTATTTTTGCAAGTTTATAGTAAAAATCAGCAATGCATTCTGGTTCCTCCATGCCAAGAATTTGTGCTCATGCCTGAATATGAGAATCTTGACTCATGTCAGTAAAAATGATGGCCTCAGTAGACCCATGGCAGAGCCTGCAGCCTGGTGCCAAAGAGCACCTTCCTGCCAGCTCAGCCATTCACCACTGCCACTGCCGGCACACACAGACACACACACATACATGTACACACTCCTGCATGCACTGACAGGCACTCACATGCTTGTATGCACTTACATGCATACACTCACACATACACACTCACTCTGTCACTCATACACACTCCCACCCCTCCTGACAGGCAGCAGGCACTGCTCCGCAGGCACTCCCTTGGGCCCCTCACTCATGTTCTCATTCTCAACTTTCTCTGCTACCTGCCCTTTATCCGCTGATGCAAATCCTCTCTGCCAAGCCTCACTCCTGATTTACCTTGAAAAGAGTCCAATGCCTAACCCACTTTCCAAGGGCAGTCGAGGTGGGAATCATTGCTTTTATATAGGGCATGGCTCTGGCTACACTTGGGAGATGCCCTCGTTTCGTTTCAGAGAGAGGCTGTTCTCGGCTCACTCACTCCACTTGTCCTCCAGCCATACCCCTGCACAGAACCCGCTGTAGCCCAGGCCCCCAGTGACTTCTTCGAAGCCCTCAGGGTGGCTCTGTCACTAGGGAGATATGACCTTGAGGTGTGATGGCAGCTGGTGGGACTGGGCGAGGCCGGAGCTGGCTGTATCCCTGTAGTGCAGGGCCTCCTGTCTGCCTTAGGGTATTCATGTGTCCCACATGTCTGGCCCCTGGTTGTGAGGATGGCACCCCCTCCATATCTGCTCCATGGCCACTGGCTTTGCGGATCTCTACTTCGCTGTCTCCCAAGGGACATGTGGCTGTGTTCCAGCACCTGGCCAGGCCCTTTTCTGTTCTCTCATTACTCCTAACCCAAGCAATGTCATCACGCTGTACATCTGTCAGTGGGTCCAAATGTCAAAGACTCCCAGACCTCCCAGATCCCAATCTCTGGCTCCAACTCCTGCCTCATTCTCCTGCCATGGAACAGCCACTGGAACTCCTGCTCCACCTCCAGTGATCTCCACCCACCATACTACAGTTCCTTCTGCCCCAGGGCTGATGGCCACGGCCACAGGTGGAACCAGGCAGCTTCTGCCACACACCAAGGAGCCACTCTTGGTGGCCCCCTTTCCCTCCAGCCCTTCTTCACCCACCAGAAAGTTCTCCTGGCTCTGCCTCTGACCCGTGTCAGATGTGTCCTGTTCCCCCCGCCCTCAGTCTGTTACCATCACCTCACTCTTGGACTGTGCAGTCATCTCTGGACTGCTTGCCCAGGTCCTGCCCTGCTCCCTGCGGGACATTCTCTCAGCAGCAGCACAGCCCAAGGTGGTATTGTTGGATAGGTAAGATCAGCCTGCCTTCCCTGTTGAGGGCCCTCCCTGAGCCCGCACCCCAGCCAAGGCTCCTTGTGTGCTCACAGGAACACCCAAATGCTAATCATGTCCTGCAAAGCTCAACACCAGCCGCCAGCACTCACTCTCCAGCTGCATTTGAGGCCACTCTCCTCTGGTCCCAATGCAGTCTGGCTGCACTTACCTGCTTTCTGTTCTTCAAATAATCCCAGGCCACTCAGACTTAGGGCCTGAGCCCCTGCCCTTCCCTCTACCTGGTGTGTTCTCTCCAGGAAGCTCCCATGGCTACTCCTCCCCATCCTGGGGTCTCAGGTGGCGGGTCCCCCATGCAGTGGGACACTGCCCCACACTCCTTCCCATCCTGGGGTCTCAGGTGGCAGGTCCCCCATGCAGTGGGACACTGCCCCACACTCCTTCCCATCCTGGGGTCTCAGGTGGCAGGTCCCCCATGCAGTGGGACACTCCTCCACACTCCTCCCCATCCTGGGGTCTCAGGTGGCAGGTCCCCATGCAGTGGGACACTCCCCCACACTCCTTCCCATCTGGGGTCTCAGGTGGCGGGTCCCCCATGCAGTGGGACACTCCCCCACACTCCTCCCCATCTGGGGTCTCAGGTGGCAGGTCCCCATGCAGTGGGGCACTCCCCCACACTCCTCCCCATCTGGGGTCTCAGGTGGTGGGTCCCCCATGCAGTGGGACACTGCCCCACACTCCTTCCCATCCTGGGGTCTCAGATAGCAGGTCCCCCATGCAGTGGGGCACTCCCCCACACTCCCAGGAGCTGCACCTGCCCATCACCCTGTCTCTATTGTCTCACAACACTTGGCATCATCTCGGGATTCCTTTCTTTCTTCCCCCAATGGAACATGAGTTCCCCGAGTACAGGGACCAAGCCAGTCTCGTACATATCTTACTTCCAGTGCCAAGAAGTGCCTGCCATGGATAAGGCAGTCAAAAAACATTTGTTAAAAGTGAGTGATTACATAACTGAGTGACAAATGCCCACCTTCTCCATCTGTGGTTCTCAACCTTGGAGGCACATAAGATTCACAAATGACCTTTAAAAATACAAATGCCAAGGTCCCCCTCAAACCTTGAATTTCTGACTTAATGGTTCTGGGGAAGAGCCTGGGTATCACGATTTGTTAAAACTACTAATGTGAATCAGATGTGGATCCAAGGCTGGGAATCAACTGGAATGTAGGTTTCAACCTGCAGAAAAGTTGTCATGATCCAGATAATGTCCACTCCACTCCTTGAAAGGACCCCAGAAAAAGACCTACTGCAAAAAGAAAAACCTCCATCTTGATGGTATTAGTTCTCAAAAGGGCAAAGTCAGGGGACCCTATGTATTGGTTTCAGGACCTGAGCTCAGTGATTGTTAAGGCAAGTCCTGAAAAGTGAGGAATTGGTTGGAACTGGCAGAGTCTGACAACACAGTTTAGGATTAAAGGGCACAGCAAAGGGAGGGTCTTAAATGAGGTGTTAGTGAACAGACTCTTGAGTTGAGCCTTATGTTCCGAGAAGATGGACTCTGTGGAGCAGTCTCCCAACTTTTTGCTGTGTTTGCTTCTTTGGAGGTTTGTTTTTGCTTCGTCCCAATACTGCTTAACGCATGAACAGGAATTCCTGTTGGTTTCTACTCTCAGTATTAATCAGAAGGAAAGCTTAGAAGCAAGTTTGAATCCACGCAAACAGAAGTATATTCAGAAAGAGTAAATGAAAATCCATATGGTCAAGAGGAAAGAAAAAAATCAAGCACTACGCCATTGCCTCCACAGTCAATGGGGAAGCAGAGTCTGAAAGTTTTCTGAATTAACTACTAATTTTTATTTTAACATAAAACCATTGCATGATTAATAATATAACCCAATCTATTAAGCACAGTTTAATAAATCAACCTAATATTTTTGCAAGGAGTGAAAGATTAAGAATATGAATGTATTAGTGAAACAAATGATTTATTCTTAAAAAATGCAACATAACAATTCGAAATTAAAATCAGGAACCTAATTAGAGACCATCACAAAAAAATATTGATTTTGTTAAACATGTAGAAGATGGTTGGCTAGGAAAGCACATAGCAAGTTGTTTAGATGACTGCTTCACCAAGATACAAAGAGAGGTGCACTTGAGGAGGGACCATCAGCAGCCACCTGTGCTCCATCTACAAAGATCTGGCTGTGACGGCATGGCTCAGGAGCTGATCAGAAAATTTCTGGTAGACACTCTCTCCACTCCAAGCTACAAAGACAACTAACTAACCACTTCATTGAATCTAGATGCCAAAGCAAGCCATCTTGATTTAGATCCTTAATTTCCCTATTCACGAGGTAATAAAATAGAATTTTCTTTCTGAGAAGATGTTTTAAATCATGAAAATATTTAAACTGATCACAAAGCTAAGTGAAATACAATAAAACACAATGTCTGCAAGTATATATCATTTTAACGTTTTTTTAAACCAAATTCTTCATAACAAGATTCTTGTTGGGAGACCAGCAGGATGACCCCAGGACCCCACCCCAGCTGGCTGGGCTGGAGGCTCAGCCCCACGGGGTGGAGGCTGTGCCTGGCCCTGACCCTGGGCTCCAGACACAATTTCCCTTCTTTGACCCCCAGTCCCTCATTTTACATTCCTTCACAGCAGTTCCTCCCTTTGCTTTGGATGTTCTTGGCTTCGTCTCTTCCCCACTCCTAGACCACAAGCCCTTGTCAGGCAGAAGCTGTGTTTGAATCATCTTCTACCGTAACATCTAAGACGACACCCTGAAGTTACTGAGTGTTTGCTGAGTGAACTGTGTCTCTTGACTGCCTGCTTATCTGAGGGTGAGCTGTTCCCCGTAAACTCAGATCTCCCTTTTCCAGGACCGCTCAGGAGATTCTGCTCATGAACAGCCAGGCTCAGCCAGCCCTGGAAAAGTATGGTCTGCATGCAGGCGAAGAAAGAAGAATATAGTAGAAAAAACAGCAGTTGTCCTCAGTCCATTGAAATTCAAAGGATTCCCTGGGGATTTATTTTCTAAATGGCTTCTTACTTCCCTAAGTGTTTTGTCCTTTTTCCTCTGATGTGTGGGCATCCAATAAGCAGGCACTGGCGCCATCAACTCCTTATGTTCCCTCCCTGGAAAAATCCTCTAATTATAAAGCATCACTTGCTGCATGAGCCAAAGGGAAGAGTAAATTATTACACTTTTGTTTGTACCATTGACTCCAGAGACAAATGTCTTCTTGTCCCCTGGGAAGCCAAAGCCATCCACGTTGACCTTTTGCAGAAGCGGGTGCGGATTCTTGTGCTCACCACTCTGTGAACCCCACAGCCCGTGAATTCGGGTGCCTGCCTCCCTTCTCCTCAGAAGCAGTCTGTGTGTATTCCAGCTTCCACTGTCCTCTTTTCAGAATGTCAAGGACACTATCTCCTACTGTTTGAGTCCCTCTGCCTGTTCCCATCTCCCAAGCAACAGGAGAAGGGCCTCTTAAATCCCTGATTGGGATACAATTCTCCTAACAACATTCCCAATTGCCTTTAGGGCTACATTGTACACAGAAAAAGCGTAGACAGCAGAGAGTATTTAACGCATGGTGACAATTAGTGTATACCGAATGCAAATGTCGCCTCCATACCAAGACATTATATGCATGGTGTCATGGAACCTCCCGCAGCTGATCCATGATGAAGAGATGCTGTTGATGACTCCATTTCAGTTTCAGACTAAGTGACCTGCCCAGGGTTCATCTCTCTCTCTCCCTCTCTCTCTCTCTCTCTCTCTCTCTCTCTCTCTCTCACACACACACACACACACACACAGTCACACACATGCACACTCTTGTAAGTGTCAGAGCAACCTTTTGGCCCCAAGCACTCTGACCCCTCAGCAGGATGTCCTGCTGTCTCCCTAGAGCATCTTCCCTTTGTGTGTCTTAGCTGTAGTCTCAGGAAGTTAGAACTGGCAGAGGCACTAGCTTAAGTGAGAAACCCAAGCACAAGGGTGGGTGAACAACAAGCTTGGGCCACAGGGAGATTATCCAGATAGCCTCTGAGACCTTGAGCAAGTCACGAGATCCAAGTGTCCTAGGCAGGTTCTTCCAGAATCAGACTTCTGATGAGAATCCACAGGCAAGTGATTGATGACGGGAGAGGCGCCAAGGGAGGTCAGAGAGGGAGCAGGAAAGGAGGGTGGGGAGGGGGGAAGTCAACCAGGCACAATCTCAAGAACAGTCTTGTAGGGGGATCTTCAGCCTGATCTTGAAGAGGCCTCTGGAGGGCAAGCAAGGACTCTGAATTTGTCCTGCCTTGAAGCAGGGAAGCTGGACTTTCCCATTCCTGCCTGTCAGTCATGAGTTACTGACCACTAGGAAGGACATGCACCCACAGGCCCTTGTAGTTCTCTGAACAGTGAAGCTAAGCAGCTCCCGTGGCCCAAGTCCCCAAAGAAAGAGCATGGGCTGCAGTTAGAAGAAAAGCATGCAGAAACTGCAGAGTTGGCATACAGATCAGACACGGGCATCGCAGGGCATCTGAGTGGAGACTACCAGGATCCAGGATACTCGGCCCCAGTCACTAGTACAATGCCCCACGCGGGGCCAGAGCTGTGTCTGTGACTGGGGCCCCCATGACCTCATTAGAAGGTCTGGGGATTTGGGAGGTAAAATCGATTAAGGGGATTAGAAAGTAGGTTTTGAAGGAAAATTGACACAATTAGAGTATTTCACCTCCAGAGAAGACTAAATAGTAAGCCAGTAACTACACAAGTACATAAAGACTTCTTACCAAAAAATGATGGCTGATTCAAGGACTGCAGAAGTAGAATAATTGACATACTGCACATACAGAAGGGCTCCTACTGCACAAAGGAAACCCCAGCCTGACAAGGAAGGGAAGCCCCAGAAGACTGTAAGGAAGGGTACATGGTCCACATGCCCAGCATCTGTCTTGCAGGATTACACAGGGTCCCTCTGAAATAATATGCTCTGAACAGATAAAGCACGACAACCAGGAACATTTCCTGTGTGTCTCTTATGTGGGAGGGTTTGGAAGCAGAAGTTCATAAAGTACATGAAAATGAGGATGAGAAGACCAGGATGAGCAGATCTTCAACACTGCCCTTGACCCTATGTTGGGAGAGTTGAGGCAGGTCAACCCTTAGAAGCCTGAACCTAGCATCAGAATGCTGCAGGGAGGGCCCTCTCCAGCCCAGAAGCTCCATACTGACTCCTAGGCAGTATGGAACCTCTTAAAGAATCCATCCCTCATGTGAACAACGGCAGTGATACTGTCCCTGCCCCACTGGGCTGTGATCAATGGGTGCAGACACACTCAGAGCTCTTGCTACAGAGCTGGGAACAAAATAATGAAGTGTCAACTAGAATGGGTCTCCACATGTGAAATGTATGCCCAAGCCTGGTAGAAAGGTGGCATTCACTGCTGCTTCAAAGGATTCAAAACACTCCTCTGCTCAAGCAGAATGTGAGTCAACACAGAACCATCAAGGGACACCCAATGTGTCCCACATAGCCAGCTTATATTACTTCTGTTTCTTCCAGTTATTGACACAGAACCTTCTAGCACATGTACTCTGCAGAAACACAAGCTCATTCATTCTCCCCATGTCCTTCCGTGTTAGGTAAAATCTGGAAATTAGAATCCCCATTTTGCAAATACAAAATAACTGAGAAACAGATCAAGCTGCGACTCACTGAATCTGGAGCAAAAGCAGTTTCTATCTCCTGTCTCCTTCCTTGCAAGCTCAAGTTCCTGCTCCACTAGCCTAGATGTCAAGGTGCTTTATCCTTCTCCCTGCTCTGATATTTCTTTCTTTCCTTTTTGAAAAAAATGAATGAATCTTTCTTGATAGGAGTGACAAAGGAGCGTACAGAAGAGGTATGGAAATTTCAGAAGGGATGAGGTTCCTTCCCGCAGAATCTGACACTGGATCCCTGATTTACACAACCTGGGCACTGCCCCAGGAGCAGAGAAGGAAAAGCGCAAAGCAGGCTGTGCACATCCCCATCCATCTGATCGGCTCACTGGATCCAAGCCTGGGAGATGCCTGCTGGAGAATTGTCATCTGTTCACTCTTATGCACTGCCCACAGATGGAACCCTCCAAGGTCAGTGGATGAGGGACAGGCTGTGGACAGGAAGAAAACCGGGAGTCAGGGGGCCTGGATGCAGGGAGTATTTCTTCCAGTTTCCAAATGTGACTTTGGGTGCCTGGCTCTGGGTTCCAAAGGTCGTGGTGAGCCCTGAGTGCTGCCCCTCCTCTTGCTTATACTGAACAGGGTCCTATTCTCAACTGAGAGGGGAGGCTGTCCAAAGCAGGACAGTGAGGATCATGCTCCAGACTGTTGTTGGGAGACGCTGTGTCTGACACAGGAGAATGATGTCAAGTCCAAAGACTAAGGAAGGGGAAGCAGAGGGCTAGATAGCAGCTGGGGAAGTCAATGCCAAAGGAACTAGGGGCAACATCAGGTTTCAGACTGTGCTTCAGAGTGAGCCCCCGTCTGTGAGTGTGAGCTAGTGCCTCTCTGGAACACCAGCACCACTCCAGGAGCCTTGCGGCCTCATCTGCAAAAGGGGTCATCGTACCTGTGGAAGAGGCATCTCCTTAGGAGTAGAAGAGAATTTATGTGAAGGAGCCTCTGGTCAGTGCTGAGTCCAGATCACGGGTGGCTCCGTGATGACCTCAGGTGGATCCCAAATGTCAGACACTCCCCTACTCATTCCACAGTTAGCCGAGGGCCTCTTCCTCACCATCAACAGCAAATGGGCACACACTGAAAACCTTGGCTGTGCCACATTTCTTACCTATGTTGATTCTTTTACTCTTTGCAACAATGCCATGCCTGGGGCCCAAGAGGGAAGGGATCCACCCAGGGTCGCTCCACCGCAGACCTTGTAGCCAAAGGGAGCCGCAGCCTGGCCACACCCTCACTCTTGGTCTCCATGCTGCCACCTTGCCACCATCCTGGTCCTGTCCTGATCTAGGAGGAAAGTGAAGGCTGCCAAGGGATCTCCAGCAGAACCTTCTTTTACAATTACAGTAGAAATTGGATCCTTCTTATTTCACCGCTCTGGTTTTGTTAACAGGCTATTTCTGTGTCAGTAACTGCCCATGGGTGTCAACTCCCCAGTGGGCTAGAATAAAGGGAAGATGTGACGTCCTTTCTTCTTCAGCAAAAAAGGATTGCCAGTATTGCTCCTTTAAACTTCCAGCCCACTCATCTGGGAGGTTCAGCCTGCCCTGTCACCTCAGAGCGCTCAAGCTGCTGGGCATGTCCTGACTTTTCCCTTTTCACATTCCCTTTGACTCTGCAGGAGGGAAGCGGGTCCAGTTGATCTGGAGAGGCTGAAAGGAGAAAGAACTGAGGCAGAAGTAATCAGTGGAAATTCCAGAGGGAGATAGATCAGAACCCACTGTCTAAGCACAAAGGGCTGCTGGCTTAGTAAAGTGAGGCTAAGGTGGGGAGGTCAGTGAGCCAGGGAGCCTGCCCACCTGCAGAGTGGCTCTGCAGCTTCGTCCCTGCAGGATGAGGCCCTGAACTCTGCACCCACCCTGGTGGGCTGCCAATTATGTGCTGGGAGACCACTGCAGGTGCAGGCTCAAAGCCCTGTCCCTGCAACTCTCTCCACCAACGTGCCTCCTGAGAGGCAGGTAAGGAAGAGGTAGGCCTCACGGAGCCACCCCCACGAAGTTGCGGGCGCCCTGTTTACTTCTCTGGACTCTGCCTTTGCCTTGATAACTAGGGGACAGTTAGGTGGTTTGCAGGAAAAAGACATGTTGCTGTTGAAAATTCTGTTTTCAGGCTGGGCACGGTGGCTCATAACTATAATTCCAGCATTTTGAGAGACTGAGATAAGAGGATTGCTTGAGGCCGGGATTTTGAGACCAGTCTGGGCAGCATAGCAAGACTTCTCTACAAAAATAAATAAAATTTTCAGTGCAGCATTTGAGGGTTTTTTTTTTTGGTTTTTTGTTTTGTTTTGTTTTGTTTTGTTTTGTTTTTTGAGATGAGATCTTGCTATGTAGTCCAGGCTGGACTTGAACTCCTGGGCTCAAGAGATTCTCCCACTTCAGCTTCCTGAGTAGCTGGGACTACAGGTGTGTGCCACGGCACATGGCTAGTAGTTGTTGTTTGTTTATGCTGTGTTATGAACAGAATGTCTGTGTCTCCCCCCAAAATGTATACACTGTAGCCCTAAACCCCAATGTGATGGTATTAGGAGTTGGGGCCTGTGGGAGGTCCTTAGGGCTAGAGGAGGTCATAAGGATGGGCGTCCATGATGACATTAGTGTGCTTGTAAGATGAGGAAGAGATTGACCTCTTCTGGCTCCGAGTGAGCGCAGTGACACGGCAGCCACCCTCCACCAGGAGGAGAGTCCTTCTCTATCAGCATGCTGAGCATGGACTTCCCAGCCTCCAGAATTATGAGAAATAAATGTATACTGTTTTTTAGGAGTGTATTTTTCTATTTGTTTGCTTTCAGGGAGCCTAAACAGAGTTTCTTGACGGGACAAAGTACATTATTATTAGAGATAATGCAAATTATTAATTACCAAATATATTTGTATAGAAAGGGAAAAAGCCACAAAATATCTATGAATTGTAAGAAATAAGCACTGTTGCAGTGCAAATATCCCGAAACATTCATGTGGTGCCATGTTCAGCTCTCCGAAGCTCTTTAGCTCTTACCTGGAGCAGCCGTGCTCAGGTGATGCTGCTGGGAGTCTGGAGATAGATGAAGACACTCCCCCTACACCCGCCTTCATACTTACACATGCACCTGTACACTGGGACACACACTTGTGCAACACATACGCTGGAAAGGCCTCCAGTCCAGTAAGTGAAGCACAAAAGGTAAATAAATAACAAAGCTCCAGACAGGAGAGGGTGCGACCCACAGAGAGGGGGGCAGGCCCGCTGCCATGTTCCCAGGAAGTGGGATATAGTCAATGGACCTTCCTTCCAGGGTGGGTTGGCCGTGCAGCCAGGAGAGGGGGATAGGAAATGGGAATTCAAGGGGCCACCCTAACAGGGAGTCATGGCACATGCCTTCAGGTGTTTGTCCAAGGAAAACGCGTTGCAAAGAGTGTGAGAAACATCAGTGTGACTATTTCAAAGTGACGTGAAGAATCAAGGTTCATCAGCATTCTCTGCTGTCTGGGGAAGATCACTCACAGCTTACCTACACCAATCCAATCCGATTCTATCACTCTATTCACAGGTTGCTCACAGCCCAGGATGAGGCCCAATCCCCTAAAACCTGGTATGACGCCTTTAGTGATGAGACCACTACCCACCTTTCCGGTCTTATCTTACGCATCCTACACTCGTGCTCCGTGCTTCTTCAAACTCAAAAACCAGAAAGAGCAAAACTGCCCCAGGAGCACTGCCTTCCCCCACCCCCAGGGTCATAAACACCCACACGCAGGCAGGCCCTGCTCCTCGTCCAGGTCTCAGCTCTCTTGATTACTCCCTGTCTTCATGGGCCCCCCTCCCACTCTGCTCCCCCAGGACCCTTTCCTCGCCCCTTTGGAGCAGTCATCACTCTGCACAGTCACTGCTGTTTACTTGTCCTTTTGGGCAGGGCCATACCTGCCAGGCTCACCTGCTCCTGTGCCCCCAACAGCTGCTCTGTACCTGTCCAGTAGCAGACACCAACCAACACTCACCAAGCCAATTGACAAACACACAGGCAAAGAAAGAATACACCTGGGGACTGGGCCTCCCCAAGCAGTGTGACTCTACCACTGTGGATACAACAGCTTCTTTGTTCTTGGTTAAATCACTTTGTTTTGCTATTTTTTCACCATGGCTGAGGGTGAGAAAAGCTTTATGTACATTCGGCAAGGTCTATCTTAGCTGGTGAGTCCTCTTTCAATCAATTCTGTATTTTCAGGTAGCTCTTGAACAGAAGGAGCTCTTCTTTCTGCTGCTGGCCAGGGCAAACGTGTCCTGTACCCCCAAATTGGATAGATTCTGTGAGGCCATGCTTAATATGTGCTATGGCAGGAGACCCTTGTGGGACCCGGGTGCCTGATAGCAAGCAAACTGCATCAAAGGAATGCCCCTAAGGACCAGCTGCCAGGCCAGCTGTGCAGAAGCAGAGTAAGGGCTCTTTGTGGGCTGGTGCTGATCTGCATGACAACTGCCCAGGGAACACAAGCCAGGGTGCAGCAGAGAGCTGCCTTTGGTTCAGGCACTTGCCTGAGTGAGTTCCTTTGTTTAAAAGGCATTCTTTTCTTAAAATATGAGTGATAAACCGAGAATCACAAAAATGAAATTGCTTACCTTTGTGTTTCCTCCCTTCAGTTCCACACGCTGCAGAATTACAGAAGTGGTAATTTTTGCAAAAGAACTTTTTTTCGCTCACAGAAAAAAAGCAAATGCAGCAAGAAATATGTTTTCTTGAGCCAAAAACAAGTTCTTAGGCCTTTTAGAAAGTGCCAGCAACCATGCTAATAATTAATGACATGTTTAAATGCTTAGTGCTGCACCAGCAATGTTTTCAAGAATCCCAATCTCTTAGTTTTTCTTGACGTTAGAGTTACACTTGTACAGCAAGAAAAATACAGTCTTCCTTTATCTTAGTGAGAAGGTGCATTGCACTGTTCACTTGGTGCCTGGATTGAAGTCGATGTCTGTGTCCATTTTTGGAAGCTCGAGTTTTTGAGCATATGCTACAAATTCTGGCCTCACAGGTCATCCTGTAGCAAAGCTTTGTAAAGCTTTTTCTTCTTCTTTTTTCTTTGTTTAATCTCTAATGGTCCTGAGAACACTCGTGTTTTCTAGCTTTCAGCTGAACTACAATTTTCTTAAAAATACTGAAGCTTCTGATACCACATTCAGTCATAATAATAGGTACGTATTATGGGACAATTAATTGGATCATAGAAATTAATACCTAGATAAAATTCAAAGAGAAGCCATCTGCTCAGGCAGGACAGGGGTGAGGCAGGTTTCTGGGGGACATGAGGACAGCCAAGTTGGTGACACAATGAGGATGCAGGCTCTGGTGTGGACAGGCTGGGTCATTACCCATGGTAGCCGGAAATGCCCGGGAGAATGTAAGGCCAAGTGTGTGTTCAGGTCAAGTGACAATCTAAGAACAAGAAGTGGAAGACAGAGGTCAGGAGAGAGCAGAACAACTGCAGGGCCAGCCATACAGGACAACAAAAGAAAGAGCCACCATGTCCTTATGGGCAAGTGGGGGGCTTGAACTTTGTTCTGGCTTACCTGATTTCTGGCTGTCTGGTGTGTGAAAGGGCTGCCCGCTGGTGATGGTTTACGATCTCTCCCAACTGGACAGCATAAACAAAACCTACCTGTGCGACTATCTGCTATAAGCAGCCTTATGGCCCAGGCTCCACAGAGGCTCATATTTAGGAAAAAGATCAACTGGACACCTAAAGTCTTGAATTGAAATACAGATCTCTAATGTAGGCTTGGGTGATGCAGGAATTCCACATCTTAAACGACACAGCAAGATTTCCCAGGATCCTATTTTGACATCTCTTTTCTGTTAGAGGGAACCCACTTCACACACTCAGGTACCACTCAGCAATACGGGTGATGCCTCCTCCTCCCCGGAGGGCAGAGGCTGATGCAGGTGCATCTCCTCTTCATCCCCTGGCTGGGTGATTCTGAGAAACACTCTTTTCCTTCCAAAGGGATGGAGAGTGGCTGCTGCCTGCAGTGGTGACCAGCTCAGGGATTCCTCTGCCATCTGAATCCCCTCCCACCCTGCTGGCCACCCACTGGCCCCTTACCCCTTTTTCCTGGGATTATTTTCCAAATAAATGTCCTGACTGAGCTCTCCAGCCCTGGTTTTGGGAAGGGAGACACAGGCCAAACGTCACATTCTTTCTGGGTATTTTAGCACCTCTGGTTTACTGAGGTGTGACAAATCTTATCCAATTTATCCAATTAAGGTTTGCGAAATTGTGAACTTGACTGAGGGAAACTATTCCAGCAAAGGATGGGCATAAGAACACCAGATAATAGGTAGTAAAAGCTGCTATTTTGGCTTCCATGGGGTATTGAGGAAAGAAGACGGGTCTTAGAAGGGTCTGCTGACAAGCGCAGTGCTGCGCTGTGCCCATGGTGACCACCGTTCCTCTTCTGTGTGCCCACGGCTGTCAGTGCCCCGGACACGCCTTCCATGCTCAATGCCAGTATGCCCACTTTCTAGATGGAGAAACTGGCATTTCAAGAAGATGAGGAGTGGCCGGGCACGGTGGCTCAAGCCTATAGTCCCAGCACTTTGGGAGGCTGAGACGGGCGCATCACGAGGTCAGGAGATCGAGACCATCCTGACTAACACGGTGAAACCCTGTCTCTACTGAAAAATACAAAAAAAAACTAGCTGGGCGAGGTGGCGCCTGTAGTCCCAGCTACTCCGGAGGCTGAGGCAGGAGAATGGCATAAATTCAGGAGGCGGAGCTTGCAGTGAGCTGAGATCCGGCCACTGCACTCCAGCCTGAGCGACAGAGCCAGACTCCGTCTCAAAAAAAAAAAAAAAAAGAAGAAGAAGAAGATGAGGAGCTTGTTGAATGTAAGCAAGTAAAGGTCGGATGTGAGGGAGTGGAGTTAAACTCACCCGGCCTGCCTCTGAGGCTGGCATCCTCTCCACCATATCATGCTGCACTGCCCACCCTCTTAGATAGGCCTGGGTGGCTCTTCAGGAGCCCACATTTTCATACTCTCAGAAGAGAAACTAAAGCTGTCCAAGGACTAAGCATAATACTCAAGACATTTTTGGCGTGAGCCATTGAGCAACAGAGCCCACAGGAGCTAGGGGCAGCCAGATGGAATCAGCCACTGAGATCTGGGGCATCTGATCCAGACATGACAGTGTCTGCTGCACTCAGCCTCTGCCCCCTTGAAACAAGAAGAAGATCCCCAGCTGAGGGAGAGACATCAGTCATGGTCTTAGGTTCTGAGGGTCTTCACACCAGCATCGGCTTTGTGCCAAGGATCTAGACTTTGCCATTTCTCTCAACTTCTCAGAAAAAGCACCAGCAGCTCTTGTCTTGCCAACCATCTTTAAGAAAGGTGACCAGCCAGCTCCACTAAGGAAGGCGCTGCCAGCACTCTGAGCCTGCCCTTGCCTCCTACAATGCTAGGCAGCACATAGAATAAGCTCATTTCAGAGGTGAGGAAATCCAGGTGCTGTTAATCAGGATAGAGTGTGAGAGAGAGCAGCAGACACTTGCCTCCAGCCCAGGCTTGGCTGGCTCTGAGATGTGAGCTTCTACTCTCGCAGGGAAGCATTCAGCTGATGCCTGACAGACAACCCCTATTAATGTTGGCTACTGGGGACCCCACCCCACTTCTCACAAGCAATGTGAAGACAGAAGAGCCACTCTGTTCTCAAAATTCAGCTTCTTCGTCTTCCTGGAATCATTCCAAATGGCCCCACGGAGCGTAAGATTCAATGAGGTTATATTTATAAAGAACTTATCTCATTTCTAGACATGGTAATTGAAAAAAAAGGCCACAGATTCCTCCTGTCACTCACTGCAAGCCCACTTCCAATGTGACTTTATAGCCACAGTACAGGATGACTCCCCAACTCCTGAATCTGGCCTGGGCCACTTGATCTGCTTTGGTCAATGAGATGATGTGATGTCACCCTGAAGAGTCATGCACATTGAGGCTTGCCTTCCCTCATTGCTATCGGGCACCCCGAAGCCACCACTGGGTGAAGAACTCTGAGCCAGCCTACAGGAAAAGGAGAGACATGGCCCATAGCCAGCCTACTCCCAGAAATGTAAGGTCTTTGGCTGCCAGCTGACCACAGATGCCTGAGTGAGCCCAGACAGCACTGTGTGAGGCAGAGGCAATCCATCCCAGATGGCTCAGCCCATATCATCAACCCACAGCACTGTGAGCAAATCAATGATTATCATTTTAAGCCACTGAGTTTCAGAGTAGTTTGTTCAGTAGCAACAGATAACTGATACACCAGCACTATATAAGTTGCTTAAAACATAGTATCTTTCTCTCTTCCTTGTTTCTTTCCAAAGTGCTGTAACTAATGCATGGGCAACACTGCTGATGCTGGAACTGAGCAGACCCAGACGTGCACTTGACCCTCTACTTTGGGAGGCTGAAGCAAGAGGATCATTGAGAAGTTTGAAACCAGCTTGGGTAACATGGCAAAACCCATGTCTCCACACAAAAAGAGAAAAAAATACAAAAATTTTCCGGGCACAGTGCTGTGTCTGTAGTCCCAACTACTCAGGAGGCTGAGGTGAAAGGATCACTTGAGTCCAGGAAGTTGAGGCTGCAGTGAGCCACGACTGTGCCAGTGCACTGTAGCCTGGGCCACAGCGCAACACTCTGTCTCAAAAAACACATTTACCTACATAACAAAACTGCACATCCTGTACATGTACCCCTGAACTTAAAAGTTGAGAGTTAAAAAAAAAATGTTAGCTGGAAGGTGTGGCAGCTTGCTCGGTGCCTGAGTGACAGTTCTTCCCAGCACAGGAGGTGGTCCACAGACCTCTCTTAACTCTGAAAGTTCTGTAACTTCCTCTGAGATAAGCATTGTTGAGGTTACCCCAATTTCCCAGAGACTTGGTAATTTCTACTGTGTCCCATTGCCTAATATGTGACAGCTCCTCGCTGACTTTCTTGAAAGTCTCTATTTCAATGCTATATCACAGCATACTAGATAATATTTCAAGCCACAATAAGGGAATCACAGGTAAGAGAAACTGCCCATCGTGTGCTGGGCCACTGAGGTTCCCACCAGGAGCCCTTTTGAGCTGCTATATCTCCCAGGAGTGGGTGACATCCGTCTCTTTACATACACGTCCCGGCCCTGTGAGTTTCTTTTGCAATGAAGTGCAAGGCCCATTTGAATTGCATAAACACTAAGGGGTGTGTGTGTGTGTGTGTGTGTGTTGGGGGGGGGTGTCAAGAAAAGACAACAGACAAGACACCTGGGGATCTTGCAGCTAAGTGAGCAGCATGGGACAAATAAAAATAATAGTATATTTTTAAATCCACTACATTGATTTCATGAATTTTCTTCCTTTTTCTCTCACACTACTGTCTTTCTTCAACAGACATCAATTTCTTGACACCACAATCCAATGTGGTTTGTTTTCAGTAACTATCAGCTGCTAGGTATTTGTTCAGCACTTGGGATGTACCCAGGCAAAGAGATGTGCAAGTATAAAACAAGGGAGCCCACCCTGCAACTGGGAAAGAGGAGTTACATGTTCATTCCAAAACAGAGAAACAATGTAAAAACAGGAAAAAAAAAGAAAGAAAGAAAGAAAAAAAGTATCCATGCTCAACTCATCAGCTGGGAAAACCTGTGTGTAAAGTTCTGAAGCCTGAAAACTTTCAAAGAATCAAGGGTATAAAGGGTCCAGAAGAACTCAATACAGGACACAATTGCAAAAGTATTTTCTTCCTTTAATTTCTGCAACCCTCACTTTTGGAGGGAACACAGCCAGCGGTGACCTGGGGCCCCACGGGTTAGGCTGCACTCAACAAGGTGCCCGCTTGCTATATTAGGAAGAGTCCACTTTCAAATTCAAACTGCACCCAGGAGACAAAGGCAAGTCCTGGCTGCAGCCCAGGCAGGTGTTCTCTTGTCAAAACAAAACCTGCCTCAAAAGTCAATTCAGAGACTGGGCAAGTGAAAGAGCAGTGACTTAGAGGCAGGGAACCGAGCTTGAGGCTACTCCTGCACATTGGGTCACTACGGAATCGTAATTACCCTTTTAAAACTTCAATTCCTTCGTCTGATAAATGGGATCAATGACGCTCCACCTCAAATGGGTCTAACAGTATCTGCTCAACCTAATGGCTTAGATGGGAAACTGCTTTATTCAGGAAAGGGCTCCGGAACAGTAAGCTGCTTTACTAAGGTGTGGTGGCATGTTCTTCCAAGTTGAGAAGTTCTGCTAGATGGGAGAAATGAACAGTGCCCGTTTCTGAGTGTTCCAGACTACAGCCTTGCAGCTCCGGAGACCTAAGGGAAGAAACATCAGGCATGTCTCGCGGGGCTGCAGACATGAAGATGGGGATGGAATTCAGGTGATGGTACTGGTTGCACTCACCTGCTCCTCTTTCAAATGCCTCCTTCTGGCACTCTGCATTTCAGCATTCTCTTTGGGCTGTGGAGGCTCCCCAGAAGCCACGTCCCCTGAAAGGAACATAGGAAGGACCTCTTGTTCCCGGCACCACCTTTAACTCCTGCCCTTGCCCACCTGGGGAAGACGCATCGCAATGGTGGGTTACCAGGCAGGAGGGAAGGCTCTAGGAGGGTTGGGAGCCGTGGAACCCTGGAGCTTAACCTTTTCTGACCACCAGAGAAGGAGACTGCGGTGGCAGGACTGAGGCCTCTGCCTAGTGTTGAAACGGGAGCGCACAGATGCTTTTCCAAATAACTTTTGACCCCCTTTCTGGTAAATCTTTTTTTCATACTTGATTCTCTATGAAATCTAGACTGCAAACACCACCTCCTCCCCTCCTAGAACGCAGACTGGCTTACCACCGCCCTAGTTTCCTTCCAATTCCAACTGGGGGGGGGGCCCGCCATGGGCCAACAGCAGGCTAGCTCAGGGCTGAGGGGGTCTCTGGAGTCTGAACTCCGCGCCCGCTTGCTCCTCCATGGCTTAGCTGGTCAGGACTTGAACATTCGCCGGACCCATAAATTGGGTCATTTTGAACCTCAAAACCGAACCGGAGCCTGGGGAGGCCTTTAGGACCGAGGGGAGCCATCCCTTCCTCTAGTCGGGCAGCAAATTCCTGTCCTCCTAGTCCCCCGCAGTTACCCGCCGCCCCCAGCCTCTGTGGCCCTCATTGTCAGACACCGGCCCCGGGCCACCCTCTGGACGAGATCCCCCGCTAGGGCCTCCCTGGTCTGGGGCAAAGTTGGTGGCCACCTTCGCGCGGGCTGCGCCTTCCTCCTCTTCCCTGCCCTCCTCCCCCGGAGCCCGCGCCCGCCTCCTCCAGCACGCGCGTTGCCAGGCTCCGAAAGCTAAGCTGAGCGGCTGGCCCCAGGGCGCCCCTAGCCCAGCCTGCCGGCCAGGCGCGTGCGACGATAGTCTCCCAGCACCCCTTCCTCTCCCGAGAGGACTGGGCTCCGCCCCGGCGCCGCAGCTCCCGACTCCCCGCCGCTCGGGCTGCAGCCGCTGCCCCGCGCCCGGCGCTCGGGGCAGCCGGGGGCGCTGGCGGCTAGCGCAGGGCGGGGAGCGGCGGGGGGAGCGGAGCGGCGCAGAAGGGAGGGCAGAGGAGGAGAGAGCCTGGGAGCGGAGGAGCAGAGGCGGGCGCCGCACCGCCCCGCATGCTCGCTCGCTGGATAGACTCGCGGGCGGCCGCTTGGGCGCACTTGCCGGGTCACCTTGTCCCGGAGGTAAGTCCCGACCTCCAGGCCGCGGGGGCGGGCGGAGGGGCCCGCAGTGGGCGGGGTCGCGGCGGGGGCAGCAAGCTGGCGGCGGGAGCGGGAGGCTGCCGGGCGCTGGCGGGTGTCCTAGTCCTGGCTCCGCCTCGGAGCGCGCAGACCCGGCGGCGGCGTGGCGCCCGCGGTAAGTCCGGGTGGTCGCCGGGACGAGACTTGGGAGACACGGGGTCGGCGGGCGGGAGGAAGAGCTGAGCCGGCGGAGAAGATGCTGAGGAAAGGGTCGGTGCTGGCCCGGGCTGCACCTTGGTGCCTTGCCACCCCGGGAGACGCGAAGGGGCTGCCGTGCGAAGTCGATGGGAGCTGCTGAGACCGAGAACTGGGAGCGTAGTGGAGCCAGGCTGCCCAGCAGGGCCATGGGGGCGCGCGGCGGGCCAAGGCTCTGCGGGTTCGCGCTACCCCTCGGAGTGACCCGAAGGAGACCAGCCGGGGCTGGTGAGCCGGGCGGCCGCGGAGCTGGGGACCTAGGTCTGTTTGGGAATAGGAAGGGAAACAGACTAATCCTCCGAGCGGAGCGGCAGGCAAGGTGCAAGCGCGCTTGGGATGGGGAATCCCGACGGGCGACCGGGGCGGAAGCAGGGACTCCGGGAGCCTCCTTCCTCTAGCCAGAGCAAGACCTGCCTTCGAAAGCTGTCTGGCCCCTGGCAGCCGCGACAGCCTGCAGCCCTGGGAGCCAAAGCCCCGGCGCCGAGATGGGAGCGAGCACATACGCTGTTTTGGTTCCAGTTTGAATCTCGCTTTTTCTTAGTCGTGATTTCTGCCTCTTCGTGTGCGCTCTCTGGGCAGTGGGGAGGAAGGAATGGCTCACTAGATGAGTTGGGCACTTTTCTTAGGGAAGGGGCTTTGGTCCCTTTGCGCTTTTTGCAAGACCCTAGTAGAGTGGCTCTGGCAGCCGAGCTTTGAGGAGGCGGCCAGAGGGGCCGTTTGGCATCTCTGAAAGACGAGAGGAAGGAGTCTTCTGGTAGTCCTGTTTTCCTTTGGGGGTTTCCTTGCACGCAGAGGTTTGGGCGCTTGGCACCCCGACTTCAGGTGCGCACAGTCCTCCTGCGACACCAGATGCGCTGGCGCCGCAGCGCTCCTGGCTCGGACCGATGCCTGCGACTTCCCTGGCCATGTCCTGGTGTTTAGTGCAGCAGACACCGGCCGAAGGCTTGGCTGATCGGGGGTGTAGTGGAGGGGAGGGCTGGGCATTACACAGTGGCTCCGTTTTCTGGTTGGAATCAGTTGGTGGGGCGTGCTCGCGCGCGTCTGTGTATCTGTCCGTTCCCCTCCTACAGCCCAGCGTGTTTGGTCTGAGTCCAAAGAAGGAGGTGGTGTGTGTGCTGCGTAGACCTGCGCCTGTGGGGTTAGCAGCCTCATAACAGCCCCTAGAGCCGGCCAACTTCTCAGTGCTAGGCTGCGACCTCAGGGGCCGCCGCATCGGGGATCGGAAGTGGTCTTCAAAGAGGGGTCTGGGTCTCGAAGTCCTGGCAGCAGCCGAAGTGAAAAGGAGCTGCCAGGAGGCGGGCGGGCAATCTGATGTCCGTTCTGGCGCGGACAGGAAGAAACTGAAGTCGAATTTTTAGATGAATTGCGTGCTGTGTTTGGCGGTGGTGTGGCCCGTTCTTTCGGAGGTCCACACCACAGGTGTGAGGCCTGTGGGCCCTGAGGAAGCGCCCTCCCCTTGTTTTCTCCCTCCCCTCTCTCTCCATCTCTCCACCGCCAGCCCCTCTCTTTGCGAGGAGCAAGCCTGACTTAGTAGCTGATCGGCACCCTCTCTCACCCTGCCCCCGTATCCTGCATGAAAACGGAATCCTCATAATCAAGAGGGCCTTGTTAAAAAAAAGATGGAGAAATCTATTTTTAAACTTTTTTATTATGGAAAATTTCAGTGGTACACAGTGGCAGACAGAGAATAGTGCCCTGAAGCTTTGTGTACCCCCCACCCAGTCACCACCTGCAGTTACCTTTTGTGGAGTTTTGGAGGCCTTATTTGATGAAGTATTTCAAAACTCATTCCAAAATGCTAAGTATTGGATAGTATGTTAATTAGCTCCATTCAGCCATGACACATTGTATACACATATCACAGCATCGCTTTGTACCCCATAAACATATACAATTATAATTTGCTAAGGTCTGATAAAATAAACTAATTCATTAAAAATACAAAATTACTTTGATATAAACTTCAAAAAAAAAAAAATTCCAAACTCACCTCACCTCTAAACACATCCCTCTGTATCTCCAGCTGATGACATTTCATTTTATGTTACCTATCAGAAATGTCAGTTTTTAATAACCCCATTAGAGTATAGGTGATATTAAAATAAAAATGAAGGCCCCCTCCATTCCCATTTTAGAGTAGAAAAGGAAAACCTGCTAACTCTCCTTAAGGCGTACAGGGGCGAGATATTGAAGGAAAGACAAGTCCAGATCTCTGGAAGAGAGACATGTTAGCAATAGGACCAGACTTATCCTAATTCATGCAGGGTGTAAACATGATTCTGGTTGAGTCATGATAGGCAAGATAATTTTTTTTTGATAAAAACTTTAAAACTCAGTTCAAAAATTATAAGCAATTAATTTCTTCCACATTTAACATTGAGATAAAGGTGCTCTACCAGACTTATTTTTCTCATTAATTTTAAATCATATTTTCTAGGGAGTTATTACTATGATCAGAGAATAGAAAGTTATTTTCTTATGTAAGATTTCTATCTGAGGCACTAGTCAGTGCTATGCTGAGGTTCACGGAGCGTACTGAACATTTCATTGTTTAATTAGAAAATGTTTGGTCGTCCTCCAGGTCACACCTGCTCTGCCCTCTGAAGAGGCTCTGCGCTTGCTGAGATGTGATGTCCAGTGTGACTTTTACTGGCTGGAGAGGTGTGGCACACAGGGAGGCACTGGAGGCAGTGGGAGGGGATGCCCTCCCTCCACCAGCCCCCTCCCATCCTGCACACCTCTGTGCTTTCCTTTATATAAAAGCAGTTCCTAAAAATTGTCAATGACGTTCTGAGAGGAGTCAGTCAGACTTTTGAGTACCTTTATAAAGTGCACTATTTAAAGGCGTCCTTAGTTAACCTCTTGTAAGATGAATAACCATCTTGTAGGTGAGCAGTTTTATGTCCTGTCACTCCATCCCCAAATAAAACCTTGTCTTTTCATGACTCCAGCTTGGCCTGTGCCCCTCACATTGGCCTTTCAGATCCTCATGCACATTGGAAAATGCAGGTTCCATCTCAGAGTGAACGCACTGCTGTGGCCTGTAGTTTGAACAGATGTCACATTATCAGCAAAATTCTTTGAATGAGTGGGTAAAGTGGCAAGGACTGAAGTATGGGGTTTTAATTTGACAACACCAGCAAAACACGGGGGTAAGCGACTGGCACAACAGCCTGTTGTATCAGTGGAAAGTTGCATAAGGTCATTTTGGGGCAGTGCATTGACAGAAGTCTTTGGAGCCATAGCTCTTGACTCAGCATCACTACACTAGAGGCATGGTGTCAAAATCTCTACAAAGCAGTACTGAAAACATTAGAGATAGGCTGACCAGGTCTCTAACCATGTCACTGGAATTAGAATAATGAAGTTGGCAGTGGGAGGTTTGAAAAATGTGGTTTCTCAGCATTCTCTATGCAAGATGCCCATTTTGAATGATTCCTAAGAGATCCTAAACTTGTGTTCAGAGAGCAGCTGAAGTAACCCGGTCACCAGCTATGATTCAGTGCCCTCGTGACTGCTTTGCTTACATCCAGGCAGCATATCGGATTGTGCGGAGAGTGGAGGAGGGATGCGCTGGGGAGACAGGTGTGCAGAGTGTCTCCTGTCCCCAGGCTGCTCCCTCTTTCCCCTTGGGCCTTCCCTGAGTGCCATGAGCAGACATAGGCTCCAGAATCTGGAAGGTCCCATTTGTTTTCTCAGAATGCCATGTGAATACAAACTTTACCCAGAGAAACTTTGAGACAATGAAATGTCCTCAATCCAGTGTCTTTTTCATTTAACAAACTGTGACAACATTAACGCTTGGTTTTCAAAATCCTGGAAAGAATATGGTTAAAAAGAAACGATCTCAGAAAAGTGACATGGTTTGTCTAAGATCATTCAGCTAGCAAGCAGCAGAGCCCAGAGTCTGGAGCCTACAACCTGTCGTTGGCAAGGGTGAGGATTGGGACAGTGCGTTTGCACTCACTTGGGATGGACGGACACATGCACAGGAATGTGCCCAGGGTGCATACATAGCCATGTGGGCTAAAGATTTATGAGAATGTATAGGAAAGGCATGTGAGCAATAGCTTATGAAATTTAGCTTTAACATAACTAAATTTAGATTCATATTACCTTATAAACTTACGTGATGCATTCTCTAAGATGGAAACATTTTTAAAACAGATTACCAACAAACCACCACCCTCCATTTGTAGTATGTGATGATTCAAGATGCAAGCATGATTCAGATAACAAAATGTAAATCTTCTTAAACTATTGTATGATAAATGACCTGTTAAATTACCAAAAACAAAGAAAAATGGAAATTCTAAAGAACAACAACAGATAAGCTTCGGGATCAAAAATAACTGTTAGAACCAAAAATAACAGAACCAGGAAACATTATACACAGGTAGAAAATAATAAAAATAAAAGCTGCTTCCAAAGGTACAACCCAGGGGATAACTTTGCCTGTTTAGTTACGTAAAAATAATTTAAGAGTTCAATTAGCATTATTTCAGAGGCATGGGCCTTTTGCTCTGGAAGTTGCAATCAGTGTTCAGTGTGAAAACACTTTTTGCTTGGTTTTTAGTTCTTAACTGAATTTTGTGTCAATAAAATTCATTTTTAAATACTGGTGTGGCATTTAGAGAATGAGTCTGAAGGAGAGAGTACTTGTGTGGATTTTAAACTGGGTGTTTCAAAAAGTGCTCACTTAGGGTAAATTTCTATTTTGAACAATTCTTAGGTCTCCAACAAGTTCAGCTGTTATCTATCACTTGACCTCACTGGGCAGGCACTTTCAGATGTTACCTCCATCTGTTACTTCCTTAGGTTTCCTCTCTTTCAGAAAACTCCAGTGCCCAAAACAAAACCAGAAAGCAAACACATTTCAGATCATTCTAACTACAAAAGTTTTATTCCATTGCCTCAACTTTAAACTACAGATCTTTCTGAAAGGGAGATACAGTAATCTTACCTCAAATACATTTGGAACCACCCCCCACGCCCCTGCTTGGAAAAGCAAATAAATGAAGTGTTATAGAAACTCACTCTTCTGTCATGCATACAATAGTCAGTTTTTAACTTCCTCCTATAGGAGGAAGTTGGTCTTCACATGTTGGTGGTACAGACCCTCAGCTGGCGTGGGTCTGAGAGACAGGAGTTTATCCCTGAAGATCCTAATGGGATTAAGTCCTGGGACAGTTTCCCAGTGGAAACCCAGTAGCCATGCTGTGGGGTGGCCTGAGGCATTAGCTTTAGGGTAGACCCCGGGGAAGCCCAATTCATCCTACAAAAGATTGGTACCAATTCCACTGTTAATTATTTGCGGTTTCTAAAAGTGCATTTAATAAAGCCTATGTGTTTCTGTAGCCAACCTTCATGTCTGACATCTCAGCCTCAGCCCATCACCCATGTGTCTCCTTTATAAGAAACCTTGTTGTTCCGTTGAGTGCCCCATGGGGTAATGGCACAGCACGCGTAGGGCAGTCGAAAGAGTCGAGATGTGATAGGTGGTGTGCGTGGTTTCTGAGATGCTGTCTAAGCGCAGGGACTGGCCTGGGCTGGTAGGCATAGATGATTGACTGTCACAGATTGACTGTAAGAGGCACTCATCTGCTGCAGATCTCCCGTGGAAACCCTGTATTTATGAGGACCTTGGAGAGGACCCTGCACCGGGCAATCCCACCAATCCTAACCCAGTCTTGGAATGCTTTCAGATACCTCTTGCCTCTTTTGGCTTTACTTTTCTCTCCCAATTCCTCACCGTTTCCATAGTGCCTTTGTGACAAGTGGCTCCACAACAAAGAACTATGAGCTGATTAATGTGCATAGTGTCTTTTTTTTTTTTTTTTTTTTTAATGGCGTCTCACTCTGTCACCCAGGCTGGAGTGCAGTGGCACGATCTCAGCTTACTGCAACCTCCACCTCCTGGGTTCAAGCACTTCTTCTGCCTCAACCTCCCAAGTATTTGGGACTACAGGTGCACTCCACCATACCTGGCTAATTTTTCTATTTTTCGTAGAGACAGGGTTTTCACCATGTTGGCCAGGCTAGTCTCGAACTCCTGACCTCAAGTGATCTGCCCTCTTAGCTTCCCAAAGAGCTGGAATTACAGGCATGAACCACTGTGCCCAGCTTAATGTGCATAGTATCTTAACAGGTTTTTTCTTATATACTAAACCTAGAGATACAGCTCATTCATTTCAGTACTCTAATAATAGTTTAGTGCTCTAAATTCCCTCACAAAAACAGGTTTTTGTTGAAAGCTAACTTTGAGTCAAGGGAAATAATCTTCTTTGTTATTTCTAAGTTTATTCTCTGCCCTTCATTCTTATCCTGACCTTTAAAAGCTGTGGATATTGGCCGGGTGCGGTGTCTCACGCCTGTAATCCCAGCACTTTGGGAGGCTAAGGCGGGCAGATCACTTGAGGTCAGGAGTTCAAGACCAATCTGACTAACATGGTGAAACCCCATCTCTACTAAAAATAACAAAAAATTAGCTGGGCTTGGTGGCAGGCACCCCTAGTCCCAGGTACTCAGGAGGCTGAGGCAGGAGAATGGCGTGAACCCGGGAAGCGGAGTTTGCAGTGAGCCGAGATCCGAGATCGTGCCACTACACTCCAGCCTGGGTGACAGAGCAAGACTCCATCTCAAAAAAAAAAACAAAAAAACTGTGGATATTATATTAAGTATCACACCTTCACACAGTCCATTGTTTTCACTTTGTTCACAATGGGATCACTAACTGGAAGCCTCTCCTAACTGGTCTGGACTTGGCAAGGACCCTACAGCCTGCAGCACAGCTGTCTATCCCACTCAAGTGGCCTGGAACAAGGAGGGTCATTTGTCCAGCTGCATTTCTGTCCTGCTGCCATCCGCTCATCCGCTGTGGCCCTGCTCGTGTGGGTCCTCTTGTGTAAGATTCATTGGTACACTTGCTAATCTGAATGTTCTGGGTGTAGCTGTATTAGCTGTGAATCGGAGCCCTGGATGTATTTGAGGACATCACAGTCTATTTTAGAACCATAGAGATGAAATGTATCTCTTGACTCAATATGTGCAGAATTCGGTAGCTTCCTTCCTTGCCTATTGCTAGACCTCGAATTTCTGATTTGCCACATACCTTTCCAGGAAAAACATGCGTCACACTCTTGGGACACAAAAAGAGTTTGCATCCCTAATCCCAGCAACGATTCTGTCTGTTGCTCTTCACATGCCTACAGGGCAAAGTGGCACAGCGCTGCTCAGTGAGTGCTGGGGTGACCAGGTGGCCCTACCGTCTCACCATTGGTGTTGGGCCATAGCCCGTCCTCAAACACTGTTTTTTTTTTTTTTTTTTTTTTTTAACCAGAGCAGGGCCACATGGGCACCTCCCTCCTCCCTAAGTTCTCCTGCATCCCATTGATTGTCTGCAGTCACCCATCTGTCCCACCCAGAGTCTGGCACTGCAGTCACCAGCTAGTCTATTCTACTACTTCAGCCTTGCCCCAGGTGCACCTGGGACTGTAGCACTCAGACTCACAGACAGTGGGAGCAAAGGGCTTCCTAATGGTCTCTGGATCAGAGAGCCAAGCTGTAAACCATCTGTGACTGCCCTGCCTCCCCATCATCTTGTCCTCCAGCGATTGCAATGCCCTGGATACCTGCAGAGGTTACTGAGGGGATGGGGTACACTGCACCCCACTGCCCCTGGCTCCAGTGTGTCCTGGACATTATGCAGAGGGCCAGGTCAGTGCATGGAAGTGGGGTAGGGAGAGCCATGGCTCTGGGAGATACTTGCCCTTCAGGGGAGACTGAGGCTGGGGTGTGATGGAGTGCGATGGAGGGGCTGATGGAGAGCCCAGCATTGGTCAAAGGATGGACCTCAGTCACTAGCACTTCTACACGGTTATAGATATTCCAAACTCCAGGCGTTTCTGACCTGTCTGGACCTAAGACACAGACATGGGCTTCCAGCATTACTGACCTCAGGATTTGGCTCTGGGCTGGACAAGAACTCCACCCTGCCAGTGGCCAAGCATCCTTTCTTGGTAGAACCAGGTAAGCCCTATGCCTCACCACGGAGCCGCCTGGCTGCTCTAAAAGGGTGGCCCTGCTCTTCAGATCCAGATGAAATAGAGGTGAGCTAAACAATTGTGGGGAAATAAAGGGAGCTCAACCCTAAAGGGTCAGATTAAAGCTGGCAGGACCTGTTTGGATGTTGTCATGAAGGTGATTCAGGAAGACCACCAGCTTCAATTGGTGCCTTGTTGCTTCGGTGTCTCTCTTAAGGACCAGAGTGGCAGCGCCAGGCAGGGCAGGGAGGAACCCTAGGAGGGAAGGGTGGAGACTGAGCTTTGTCTGCTATTCCATGTGACTCCCTCGGCAAGCTCCCTAGATGCCTGTTTGACACTTGGTGGAAAGAAGGGACCCAGAGGGCTTCCCCAACGTGCCATCCAGCCTCTGCATCTCCCAGATGCAGAGCCAGGGCACAGGGACCCAAGTTTTTAGGGCTTGTTTGCTTTTGTATTTGTCTCTAAAGTGCATTTTTTTTCCTCACCCACCATGCTCAGTTTTCTTGGCATTTCTGGAACCCAGAATACTGTTTGGGACAATGACAGACCCCGTGCACTGTAGACAAATAGATGCAGACAGCTCTGGCTTCCAGCAAGCCCCAAGTAGGACACAACATGATGAGGACGTTCCTCTATCTGTGCTTTTCGGTGGTTTCCTGGGAGGAGAGCACCACAGCCAGTCAGGGGCACCATGGGCGAGGGGAAGCCCAGGTCCTAGGCCAGGCCAGGAGTCATGCACCTAGAAAAGTCTAGGAGAACAGAAGCCTCCCACAGAACTCCCAGGCAGGCAGAAGGGAAGCCGCATTCCTGTAATGCCAGAGGCCCAGACATTTAGAGAGAACGTCGCATTGAACTCCGCAGGACAGCGGGTCAACTTTTAGACCTCGTGGGCACTGTGTTCTTGTCTTGCTCTCAGCATAAGGCTTTTCCCGGAAGATGAAAATGTTCTTTCTCCTTAGACACTGCCCAGAAATGCTGATCTTCCTGGAATTTCTATTCAGAGCTTGAAATATTACAGAAATGTATATTTGGTGAGTTGGGCTCTGCCAACTGTTTCAGTCGCTCCTTAAGACTAAGTTGGTGCCTAATTAGAGTAAAAACAAAGATGCAAATTGTTTCTTGGGGACCCAAATCAGAGGGTCTCTGTCTCCACCAGAGCCTGGCCCAGCCCTGGAGAGTGACTTGGGAGCCCCGTCTTGACAGGTTCTTCCCTCTCTTCTGAGACCTTCTCCCCAAGCCCTCAGCCTCCTTGGATTCCACCCACCAGACCTTCTCTGTCAGAATGGAGTGGCCCCAGGGGCAGGACTCACCGCTACCAACTGAGCTTTCCTATGTTCACAACTGGCTGCCCTGCATATCTTCCTGTTCCTACCCCTTACCCAACGTCATCTCTGGGAAGTTCTCTGGGGCAGCAGCCTCAGTGAACCCATTCTCTGTCTGCTCCCTCCAGCCCCTTGGGCTTCCCTTTCCATGCCCCTCCCTCTGATAATGATACTTAGTAATCCAGGAATCCACACCAGAAACTCCCTCAGCCCCTGTGCTCCTTCCTCTTCCTCATCACTAGATCTAAGTATTTCCTGCCTCTCCCTTGCATCTTTTCCACCCTTGGCCCTGTATGCACACTCCTCTCTTGCTGGATCATCTCAGTAGCTTCCTGCAAGCTCTCCCTGCCTGCTGCATTGTGCCTCTTGCCTCCAGGACTGCCAGGAGAGTGAGCTGTCTCAAGTGCAGATCCGCCTCTGGGGCCCTCCTCTCGAAGCCCACTACTGGCACAGAACAGGCTGCTTGGGAAAGATACAAGGCAAGGCTGTCCTATCAGTCCCTGTTCACCCTCCAGCCTCATCCCCATTTCTCTAGGTGCCCAGAACACCGAGTTACTCCTGCCCCTGCCATGCACAAGTACATGTGCACACACAAATGCCTGCACACACACACACTCCATGGTCCCACATGTGCACATGCACACACACACACATTACATAGTCCCACACCTCCCCCACCTGCAGTTGGCTGCCTCTTGCCTCTTGCTAATCTCCTCTGAGGTTCAAAGGCTTAGCTTGATCATCACCTCTTCCCAGCATCCTTCCTGCAAGTTCGGCATCCCCGCTTCTAGGTGCCCTTGGCACCTGGGCCCACACCAACACTGGTGTGGCGTTAGCAGAACAATCAAAGATGAAATATCTACAAAAAACTGTCAAGAAATGTGTAAGACCTATATAATGCTATTTCAATCAGAATGCCAATATTATATTGCCTTTTGAGCTTGACAGAATTATTCAAAAGTTCATGAAAGAATAATCAGGCTACAGTACTACATTTTTTTCAGTGAAGAAATGTCCTACCAGATAATAAAACGAAGTGTTCAAATTACATTAATTGACCTCAAATCCATTAGTATGGCTACTGTCAAAAAATCACAGAAAATAACAAGGGTTGGTGAGGATGTTTAGAAATTGGAACCCATGTGCACTACTTGGGGAACTGTGAGAGGATGTAGTTGCTAGGGAAAATAGTGTGGAGGTTCCTCAAAAACACTAAACATAGATTTGCCATATGATCCAGCAGTCCCACTTCTGGGTATATATCCAAAATAATTGAAAGCAGAGTCTTGAAGAGATATGCACATGCCCATTTTGATAGTAACATTATTCACCACAGCTCAAATGTGGAAGCAAGCCAAGTGTCTATCAGCAAATGAGTAGATAAGCAAAATGTGCTAAACACATACAGTGAAATATTGTTCAGCTTTAAAAAGAAAAGAAATTCTGTCATAGGCTACAACATGATGAACCTTGAGGATACTAAGCTTCGTGAAATAAGCCAGAGACAAAAAGGCTCATACGATATGATTTCACTTATATGACATACTGAGAGTTCTCAAACTCAGAGGCAGAAAGTACAATGGTGGTTGTCAGGGTCTGGGGAAGGGGAGATGGGAGTTATTATTTAAAGGGTATAGAGTTGCATACGTGCAAAATGAAAAAGTTCTGGAGAATCCTTGCATAGCAATATGAATATACTTAGCACTACTGAACTCTATACTATGAAATGGTTAAGATTATGTAAATTTTATGGTGTGTGTGTGTGTGTGTGTTTTGCCACAATAAAAAAAAAACACATTAATTGGAAATGTAAGATTCTAGTTACTGGCATGTAGTTAACAGGCTATTCTGATTTTCTACTGTTGCATAACAGACTGCCCCCAAAACTTAGAGTTCATGGATCTGTGTGTCAGGAATTTGAAAGGGCACAGTGGGGACGGCTTATCTCTGCTCTGTGGCTCCTGGGGCCTCAGCTGAGAAGACTCACATGGCTGGGACTGGAGTCTTTGCCCAGGCTGGGCTCACTCAGAGCCTGGACCAGGAGCACCTACACGTGACCTCTCCCTGGGTTTCCTCCCAGCATGGTGTCAGGATGGCCAGACTTCACATGCCGAGGCTTCTGCTCCAAAAGTGAGTGTGAACACGGTCAAGGCTGCACACTCTCCTGCCCCATCTCCACAGCCACTCTGGGTCAGTGCCGCAGGATTCTATTGATTATAGGCAAGTTTCTAAGCCAGCCCAGAATCAAGGAGGCAAATTAGACTCCACTTTTGAAGGGAGGTGTGTGAAAGAATTTATGAACCATACATTCAATCTGCCATGCAGACAAGTAGGTCAGACAGAGAACTCTGACACAGATGCCAGCCCCAAGAGCCTAGTGAATGTGTGGGAGCCGGTGGGGAGAGCTGAATTAGTCAATGTGGAGCACTTTGGAAGTAGGTAGGTGGGCTATAAAGTCAATTTATACCTCCCCATTTCATAAAAAGTTCTGAATGTATTTTAAAAGCATGAATAAATTCAGCCTGAACATCTTACCAGTAATCCCAAGAGAAAAATAATTGATAAAGATTAAATATATGTACACATTCTGTACAACAGGCACTGTAAACAAAATTGAAAAGCATATAATAATCTGGAAACAAACATTTGCAACAAATTAAATGCTTAATAATCTTCCCACAGCAAAGAAGAAAACACAAACAACCTTATTAAAAACTGAGTTCATGCAATGGAGAAAAAGGTGGGAAGAAGTGGAAATAACTAAGAAACAAATATATGGAAAAACATACGTGCATCTTTTCTTGTTTTTTGGTTTTTGTCGTTGTTGTTTTTTCTGAGATGGAGCCTCACTCTGTCACCCAGGCTGGAGTGCAGTGTCGTGATCTCTGCTCACTGCAACCTCTGCCTCCCAGGTTCAAGTGATTCTCCTGCCTCAGCCTCCTGGGTAGCTGAGATTACAGGTGCATGCCACCACACCTGGCTAATTTTTTCATTTTCAGCAGAGATGGGGTTTCACCATGGTTGGCCAGGCTAGTCTCGAACGCCTGACCTTGTGATGCACCTGCCTCAGCCTCCCAAACTGCTGGGATTACAGGCGTGAGTCACCATGCCTGGCTGTGCATCTTTACTTGTAATGATGAAAACACACATTGAAGTTAGGGAAGATACATCTTTCCAAAATGACTGCCCAGCCTCAGAGATTCCAGTTGCTCAGTAAAGGCACCTGAGGCAGCTCTTGGGATCTCTGGGGAGGTTGAATCTCTTGTCTTGAAAGTTTCACTGAAAGGTTCACTGAGGTCCTTCCCTTATATCCTTGGCCCCATAACAGAACCATTAAAACATTTCTAAGATACACGCAGAGTATGTGCATCTTGACTTCAAGTAATGAACTGTCAGAAAAAAACTAAATGTCTGTCAAAAGGGGATGGTTAAATATGATGCAGCTATCATGATGTTCTTAAAATAATGATTCCATTATTTTAAATCCCTGGCCCATTGGCCAGGGCTGTGCTGAGTATGTATTTATATGGATCAATGTCCGTGGTAAACTACTAAGGATGGAAAGCTAGAGGAAAATATGTTAAACATTTGTGTGAATATGTTATTCTCTGGGAGTGAAGTTTAAATATTTATTCAGATAATTCTTGAAAGCTGTTCTCCACATTGTTAATGGTATGTAGTCATGAGGAGTAGAGTGGAAATAGGAACTTCCATGGTTTTAATTTTCTATGCATTGGTATGATTTCAATTCATAAACATAAACATGTTGTTTTTGCCATTTAAAAAAAAAAAACCTATTTAAACACCTATCTATCCTTCGGAAATAATCAGAGGTCTGGATGTAGTGGTTTGGCTACACGTTCACATTCATACCTGATTGGGGAAGGTGGAAAGCCTGGAGCCTCCTAGAAGTTGAGTGAAGGGTGTCTGTGTCAAGCATGCAATGCACGCTGTGGCTGCAGTGTGATGCAGCGGGAATCCAAGCCGTGGGCACTTACACGCATGCAGAGAAAGGTGTGCATGTGTGGGAAGGGACTGCAGGAGACGCCAGTACCACCATGAGTAGCTCCAGGCATGGAGTTACATGTGGATTTCATTTGCTATGTTATGTACTTTCCTGATTTTCAACTTGATCCTTGATTACTGTTTTGATTTGGAAAAAAACCCAAAAGTTTAGAAATTATTTTGTTGCCTCTCTCATTTGACTGAAAATCTGTTTCTTAATCATATTTTATGTTCCCACGTCCTATGCCCAGAGCCTAGCACACATTATGTGCTCAGCCAATGTTTACTCTTCCTGGGCTTCTCCTGGGCACCTCCCTGCCTCTTGAAAGAACGTGCTCTGCATTCCCCCCCAGGACTCCCAGTCTGAGGAGGCCCCTCTCCTCTGAGCATGTGTGTGCATGCTCCTGCCTGTGGCTGGCAGCCTTGGCTCTAAGCCCCACGACAGTGGATACGTTTTCAAGAGTAGTTCATTCACCATGTATTGAGGACTTGCCATTTGCTTGACCTTGTGGCAGACCCCAGAGACAGAGATGAAAGGCTGTGGTCCCTCATGGAAGAAGGGCGTTCAGAGGCCCTGCCTAGTGTGCGAAGCCTCACTTTGCTTGACATGGTGCAAAATGGCGATCCAGGCGCAAAATGGCGATACAGGCAGGCACCGGGGCTGCAGGAGCAGGGGTGCTTCGGCAAGATGCAGCCAAGACTCAGAATGCGAAAGTGACTAGCCTGGAAGAGTAGAAAGAAGGGGTCTTCTCAGCAGAGGGTGCAAGATAGGGCAGAGGTCACAGAGGCCTCTGTGCACCTAGAAGGTGGAAGTTGGATGTGGCTTCAGAATTCAGTCTGCACCAGTGGTGTTTGCTGAGATCCAGGTGCCCACACGAGAAACAACAGATGGCGTCAGACGAATTCAAGTACAGTCCTGGCTACCTGTTGCTGCCCAGGTTGCCCCAGAATGTATAGCATGAAAACTGCTGAGGGTTGGGAATATTGGAGGGGTGGGCTGGGCGCATCCAGCCTCATTCTCTCAGGCAGGTGCTGTCAGAGTGTATCTGCAGCCAGAAAAGTGGGGGCCTGGGGCTACTGGGGGGTCAGCCGGGTAACTGTAACTTCTGGTGTGCTGCACGTGGTCTCCCCACATGAACGACATTGGCCTTTCTCACAGCATGGCAGCCTTGAGGTATTAAACTTCGTAAGAGGAAGGCCAAGGCTCCGATTTGAGTGTTCTAGTAAAAGACAGGTTGCATGATCTTTTCTGACCTAGCCTCAGAGGTCAGGTCACGTCACACTCCTTCTATTCAGGGTGAGTCTCAAATCCACCTGGGTTCAAGGGGAGGGAGCAGAGACCCCACGTTTCACTGAGAGGAGTATCAGGGCCATATCCAGGAATAGATGTGGGATGGGAAGTAGTGTTGTGTCCACCTTTAGAAAAGATGATCTGACACAGATACTGAAAAACAAAATACTCCAATTACTTGCTCTACACACAGTAGGTCTTTAGATCACAAAATAATGAAAAGTAGAGCCTTTTCTTACTAGAAATTCATCTAGATCTATTTGTTTAATACATGGATTTTCTGGAGTGCTATGGTTTGAGTATGAATTATTTATTCCCACCAAAACTCATGTTGAAATGTGATCCCCAATGTGGCAGTGTTTGGAGGTGGGGCCTAGTGGGAGGTGTTTGGGTCATGGGGGCAGATTCCTCATGAATGGCTTGGTGCTATTCTTGAAGTGGTGAGTTCTTTCTTCCTTGAGGCTGGATTAGCGCTCCAGCCAGAGCAGGTTGTTATAAAGAGGGTTCCTCCTTCTGTTTGGTCTCTTTCCCTGCGTTTACGCTTCCCTTTTGACCATCTCCGCCATGTTATGATGCAGCACAAAAGCCCTTACCAGAAGCCAGGGCCATGGCCTTGAACTGAGCTAAATAAACCTCTTGCCTTTATAAATTACTCAGTCTCAGATATTCTGTTACAGCAACACAAAACAGACTAAGACACATAGTCTTAATTATTTTCCATTGTCTGTATAAATTCTTAGTGTGTCAACTTTTCTTAAAAAGTATATTCTAGAGTGTGGTGCTATACTTGAGTCCATAATGCAGAATCTGGGACATAGATTTATAGCACCAATTTTGTCCATTAGATGGATGCGTTCGTCATTACATAAGGGAATTACAGGTCTTTGGAATTTTGTTCAATTCCGTCTCTCTCCAACGTTTTCACTAAAAAGACAGAGAGGAAAAGTGGGAAAAATTTTGAAGTTTCAGGTCCTTGTAGATCAGTGACTTCTCCAGACTTATGCAGAAATCAGTGGCAAAGCTAATTTCGATATAATTTGGATACAGTTTTTTTTTTATTGCCTTCTTGTTTTCTTTATTTCGTACGGTAATATCTCCTTTAAAGAAAGAGCCCTTTTAGCAAGTGTGTGTATACAACATAGAAATGGTACCACAACAAATGACAGAAGACTGAACATGGCTGAGTGTTATTTAGGAGCTGAACAATGGAGTTTTCTATACCTGGAAGAGTCTGGAAGCAGGAGCTACTGACTCAGCAGCTCAGTGCGGTTGGAGCTGGATCTGTATAGTCCTTGTGGTCTTTCCTGGCTCCCAGATGGCTGCTACTGCCCCCGATATCACATGTGAGGTCAAGACAAGAAGTGAAAAAGGTGGACAGAGACCCCCCAGGAGACATCTTTGGCCCAAGCTGTGTCTCATGGCCACCCTTGGTAATAAAGTATGGGGTACACGTGAGGATTTCATGAGAACTTAACTCTTCCAACCTCCAGGTGAAGGTGGGCAGGGTGAAGCATTGACATTCAGCAGTGGGTCCTCCACTCAGCCAGGGAGTGTCACCCCAGCTCTCAGTGACAGCCGTGCCAAGGCCACATCACAGGGTAGGTGTGGGAAGGGAAGACTGGGTGTATTTATGAAGTCAAAAGAACAGTCAGTGGTTTGCTGGTGGGTGTGAAGTTGGGTGTGGTGTGTGGGCAGGACGGCACAAAAGAGGGCAGGGTGGGTGCTGGAGAGGCGGCAACCCCCATGCCTGGGCTGGGTAGCCAGGTGGAGGCCCTGGGCTGCTGCCATTGCTGCTGATCCATAGACTTTGAGTAGCACGGGTCCAGAGTGATTCTCAAGTTTCGCTGCATGTTAGATTCACCTGGGGTTATTTAACAATTGGTTTATATACAAATAATGTAAAGACCAAAAATTGAGTTTAGTCCATAATATTAAAGAAGCAGCTGAATCAGTTTTGCTTACTGAAATATCTGTTCAAGCACCATTCCTCAAACTCTAATGCACGCACACAACACCTGGGGATTTGCAGGCATGCGAGCTCTGGTCCAGTGGGTCACTGGAACCCGAGAGTCTGCATTTCTTTTTTTCTTTCATGTATTTATTTATTTATTTAATTTTTTTTTTGAGATGGAGTCTCTCTCTGACACCAGACTGGAGTGCAGTGGCATGATCTCAGTTCCCTGAAACCTCCACCTCCGGGGTTCAAGCAATTCTCCTGCCTCAGCCTCCTGAGTGTCTGGGACTACAGGTGCGTGCCAACACGCCCAACTATTTTTTGTTTTTTTAGTAGAGACCAGGTTTCACCATGTTGGCCAGGATGGTCTCGATCTCCTGACCTCGTGATCCACCTGCCTTGGCCTCCCAAAGTTCTGGGATTACAGGCATAAGCCACCGCGCCAGGCCGAGAGTCTGCATTTCTAACCAGTGCCGGTGATGACAGTGCTGCTCTCCCGCAGGACACGCTTTGAGCAGCCAGGGAATCACGGGCCAAGGTTAGCGGGGAGGGTCGGTGGGTGTAGGGTGGGGGTTTGAGAGTAGTTGTCCCTGGCTGGGCCACGGGAGGGAAGAAATGGCTTCAGGTGGAGAAGCTAGCAACACAGAGCTTGCAGACTTTCACTTATGGTTTAATTTGCCTTAAGTAAACTTATGTAACCTGGATTTTGGGTCAAGAAATATAATGCTTAAAATTTGTCTTATGTAACAATATAATAAAAAACAAATTTTTACCATCCTTTTATTTAAACATTTGGAGGTAGAAAATCAGTGCTGTAGTTGGCAACTGCTGTGCTTCTAGGTTTACTGAGGTGAGTGTTGCAAGAGACACAGCAAGAGCCCAGGCTCACAGGGGATGATGGTCCAGATGCCAGCTCTGTCCCTTATAGCCCCATGGCCATGCTGAGTTATCTGCTCTGGTTCCCCCATCTCTAAGTGAGAGTTGAGTGCTATTATCTCAAGAATGTGAGTAATGCCTTGCAAAGGGTCCAGCACACTTTTTTCATATGGTGGGACTAAATAAATGAATCCATGTCCACATGGAAATGCACACAGGTGTGTTTGTGTACATGTGTATGTGTGTGTATAAGTATGCATCGACGCATGCTAATCTTCCTTCCTTCTGGAATATTTGGCCCCATGTGATGTGTTTGTAACAGGGGCTGCAACACTTCCTCTCATCCTGCTGCACACAGCCCTTGGCACAGTGACATTGCCACAGCTCCCGTCAAGAAGAGGAGGTCCTGGGATCTGGATCTGGACTGAACCCATAACTGTCTTGGAGCACTAGAAGGAAGCAAAAGTGGCAATGGACCCTTTCTGAGGTAGTGCAGCCAGCAGCTGTCACTCACCGCCAGACGCGTCGATGAGGCTGTAGTGTGCCGATCTACTCCAGCTGACTGCAGCTTCATCAGTGACCCCAGGAGAGACCAGCCAAGAATCAAGCATCCCAGCGCAGCTTCGCCTGCCAACCCAGAAAATAAGATGACTGCATTTTAAGCCACCAATTCTTAGGGTGGTTGGTTGCACAGCAAGTAATAACACATAGCTAGAAAAAAATGAGCTAGAAATATCTCTGCATAATACTCTATATTTACACTCAACTCAACAATATAGCCCTTGAGTAAATGTTGGAAGGGAATTCAGCTGGTCATTTATTGCTCCTGCAGAGAGGAAATGTGAGAAATAATTTAGCCGGGATCCTGGCCTTGGTAAAAGGCAAGACACCATTCGAGGCACTGCATTCACAATGAACCAGACATGAGAGGCAAACAGACATTTCCCAATTGTGCACGCATACAAAGTGCTTCACACAGTGCCTTGTGGGGTGCCCCTGCTTCTCTTCAGTGCTCCACGTCTGCTCGTAACTCACTTAGCTCTCACTACCTGGTGGTGTGCTAGAACAGTGGGAGACCAGCTGGACAAGCCCCAGAGTGAGGAGCAGAGGGAACAGTTCATCCACTTCAAGCCCTTCTGCAGGCTCCAGGCACAAACTGATGAAGGACAGAATTCTTTTGTCCTGCCGGAGCCAGTGGGTGTGAACACCGGAGGAGCCATCCCCAGGCATCACATTGGCTCCTGCCCAAGAAAGGTGAGTCCCCGTTTGTTCAGCCTTTGCCAAGAACTCTATACCGCAGGGAGGCCCACGGTGTCTCATCGATGAGCTAAGTGGGACCAAGGTGTGAGTGTTTCACAGAACAGAAGTTAAATATGGAAGACTCTTCCTGCCTGGACTCTCAGCTGAAATACCTCTCTGGTATCTGCTGATGTCTTTAATGCCAGGCCTGGTGCCAGAGCATCCCTGGGTGCTCGGAGGAAAGGGACACGCCTCGCTCCACAGCTCTGGAATGGGGCATCAGTCCTGGGGTCAGGATTTTCCTCCTGTTCTATGTGAAAAGCCTCTTCCCCTGTTAGTCATCATTTCCCCGCTGTGACTGAGCCCTGTCCCTTGGTCTTGGCAAGTCTAAGCCCCTGTGGAGGCTGAGATTCCCGCAGGTGTCCTGACCCAGAACTGAACATCCAGCTTCTTTTAGAAGGCAGTGTTCTAGAAATGTGGAGGCCACGTTCCCGTCTGTATGCATGCACGCACACAGACTCATGGGGGCATACAGACACATGCACACACCATACTCAGACACACAGACACATACATGCACACATACAGTTACATGGACACAGACACTTGTATGCACACTGCCACATAGATACACATACACACACAGACACAGACATGCATGCACACACATGCTCACAGGGACAAGCACAGTCACATGCAGGCACACACAGACACATGGGCACACAGATATAGATGCATGTGCACACACACAGGTGCATGCATGCATACACAGACATGTGGACACAAGATACAGGTACATGCACACACAGACACATGGACACACATGCACACACAGACGCATGCACACAGACACATGCACACACAGAGACGCATGCACACAGACACATGCACACACAGAGACGCATGCACACAGACACATGCAAGTACACATGGATGGATGCACAGACACATAGACACAGATACATGCACACACACAGACACACATGCACACATATGCTCAGAGGGACAGGCACAGATACATACGGGCACACACCATAGTCACATGACCACACAGACACATAGACACATAGACACAAGCACACACACAGATGCATGCACGTAGACACATGCATGCACACATGGAAGGACGCACAGACACATGGACACATAGACACAGATACATGCACACACACAGACACACATGCACACATATGCTCAGAGGGACAGGCACGGATACATATGGGCACACACCATAGTCACATGACCACACAGACACCATAGACACACAGACGCATAGATACATGCACACACAGAGACACATGCACATAGACACATACACGTACACATGGAAGGACACACAGACACATGGACACATAGACACATATACATGCACACAGAGACGCATATGCGCACATATGCTCACAGGGACAGGCACAGACACAGGCACACATCATAGTCACATGACCATACACAGACATATATGAATGCACACGCACATGCTTAAATAGACATACATTCACCACACACACATACATGGACACAGAAATGCACACACAGACACACTCATCCCCTGAACAGTAACCGCCCACCTCTGTGACTGTCACTGCAGCATGGAGGGAGGAGGCAGTTGCCACTGGGGAACCAGGGGCCTCAAGTCAAAGGACAGTGTGTGGTTCAAGGACAGACTCGAGCGCCAAGTCAAGAACAAGAAGTTCCAACCACAGGCACTGGAGTGCGTTAAGAAGCCCCGTGGGCTGTTTTGTGTCGTCACTGAGCAGGCCTGGCCGCCAGTGGCTGCAGTGCATTGGCTCCCGGGTTCATCTGGTGAGGGTGAGGCGTGCCATCTGTGTGTGGCCCCCGAGCTGAATCCACCACATCTGCTCTCACAAATAACAGAAGAGAGAGGCAGGGGGTGCGCAGCCAGGGACAGGGATCAGAGAGGCACCCTCCAGGATACCTTTGGGGCCCTGCACCCTTTCCTGTTCCATCCGCACACTCTGGGCAGTGACAGGGGCAGGGCAGAAGGCCCAGGGGAGTGCCTCTGTGGGGTCTGATGTGTTGTGGAGGGATCAGTGTGTGTCCATGCCTGAAAGAGGAACACACGGATCACAGTTTCCAGACTACTTTATGTAAAGCTTGTCTTTGCGGCTTCTTGATTTTTATTTATAGAGAGCTATTTCACCTAAAATAGCAGTTACGCCTTGCCTATGAGCCCACGAGGATGGGATTTGCTTCTGGAAGTTTGGAAGTGAAGAGAGGCCTAGAGGAGGGGAAACCAAGTCACAGTCCTCATGGGAAAGGTGGTTTGGGGCTGCCGCAGGCAGTGGAAGGAGCTGGGCATAAAGGAGGCTATGCCTGGGGCTCTGCTGCCAGTGTGCCCGGACTTGGATCCTGGCTTGCCCCTAGCCCTTGGGAGATCATTTAACCTCTCTGTGCCTCAGTTTCCTTATGAATGAAGAGAGCACACCAGTTACACCTCCATGGTGTCGTCAGGGCAATTCCCTGGATGAGAGATGTGCAGTACTCAGCAGAATTGGCACGAAGCAGGGGTGGGCATGACAGCTGTGGCTAGGACTCCTTATGTGGGGCCTCAGCCAAGGCTAGCACCAGGGAATGAGCTGATTGGAGCCCATCGTATGGTGGGTGAAGCTCTGCTAGGAACCTGGAAGTGCCAGGCTCCAGGGCGGCACAGAGGAGGGCAGGCAGATGCCAATCAGCAATCCAAGCCGCACAGTCTGGAAATTTGCACCAGTCTGAGTGGAGGTGGAGCCAGGGAGGAAGTAAATCCCAGAGGAGAAGGCCTGGGCCAACATTTTAGAGCCCAGCAGCAGTACTGAGCCCACGTATGGAGGTGCCATGGAGTCATGGCCCCTGGAGCTCCTCGTGCATCTGGTTGCTGTGGCAGGTAAGGGTTGGCCATTGAGGTCCAGGGCCAGGAAAGGACAAGCGCCATGGTGTGCAACAACCCCTATGGGACTGATAGTAAAACATACAGAAAATAATGTTTCAATAGCAAGCACTGCTGCCTCGGTCCGTAAGATGCTAACCAGTTGGCCCCAGTGAGTGTGAGGTCAGCCTCAATCCATTTTGGGAATTCTTTGAAGGCACAAATGGTGACTCGTGGAATACTTAATAAAGCAAAGTTAAACAGAGGTCTGTACAGGCTGGGAGAGCAGCCAGGAGAGGACAGGATGCTGGAGCCTTTTTGCAGGGCCAGTCATGTCCGAACAACACCAGTTCACTTGCCGTAGGTTGACAGGTGCAGCAGATGAAAGAGTGGCGAACCTCAGATGCTATTGCCTTGATGTTATTAGCTCCTGATTCTGACAGCGCAGGGCCTGGCCCAGGGCACAGCCGCACACGGGGTTAGCAGCATGCCCTGTTGCAGGAGGGAGTTGCCTTGTCACCATCCCCATTGCAGAGCCAGGACAAGGTCCGTCACGTTCCTGATGCCAGGGGATGTGACATGTACATCCCTCAGTGGCTTCCAGGTGCAGACCCAACACTGACACTGACCTTACAGTCAAATGGCAAAGTAGAAAATCCAACCATAACATCAGCAAAGGACACTAGCTTGACAGAACTTTGGAGTATCTGGAAGAAATTAAAAGTATGGTTATGCTCGAAGAGATTTCATTGAGTCACAAGTCTCTGGGCTCCTGGGCACATCAAGATTTGTGTCGTGCACTTTCTGGGAAGAAAATATAATGGAAAATGGAGACCTTCCATCAGGAAGTTGATAGTTTCCTTCAATGCAAGTACTCTTTGGAAACAAAAGCAAAACAAAACAAAAACGATAAAAAAATACAAGAACAAGAAATGCTGAAGACAGGTGGAAGGAATGAAAATAGGCCTGAAGCAGGCACGTGCCCTAGGCAGAGCAAGGCACACACCTGCTGAGAGGACCCCACCAATAGGTGACCCAGCCTGGAGGCTCCCAGCCAGCTCCGTGTGAGCAAATCTTCCCATCCTGTTGTGTCCGTGTCCACAGCGAAACTCCAGGCACCGCAGGGATGCTGGGGAGAACCTTCTCCATCCACACCCCCTTGGAATGTGCCCACCCCTTTTCGCTGTTCTAGTGGGCTTTTGGGTTCTTGTCAGGGTTGGGGCTCTGCCAAGTAGCCACAGTGAGCACAGAAAGCAGCCCTTGAGCCTGGCCTTCAAAGAGAGTTGCTAAGGGGTGACTAGGAGATGAGGAGGGTAGGCTCAGCCCCGCCGCTTCTGCTGTCTGGTTGGAGATCAGCTGCTGGCCACCGCAGGGGACATGTGCATTGTCATCTATCTTGGGAAAGACTTTGGTAAACCTCCAAGTTTCAAAGGAAAAACAAAACCTCACAGTGGCTCCCCTGCAGGATAAAGGACAGCACCGCCTTCTGTTTTCTTCAGAGGCTGGCTTGAGCCAGGTTTGCATAATCCCCCGCCTAGCCCTGAGCTGGAGAGAGAGTGTAAGAGCAGCTTCAGGTCGGATCCTTACATCCTTAGTGCAGTTCCCCCCAACCATCCCCTCCACCTCTCCTTCCCCGTTACATTGCTGGAGTATGAGAGGCCTCCATGGCCAAAGGGCTTCCCAGGGGAGGGGCCCAGCACCCAGCTTACCACCTGCACATCCAGCCCACTTTCTCCCTCCTCCTTCCCCTTTACCTTGCCTCTCCTTGCATCCGGCCAAAGTCCCACTCTGCCTTTCTACCTGAAAGCCAAATCCTCTAAGCAAAAGAATGGACACATTTTGCAAAGTGGCAGGAATTCAAGGTGCTGATGCACACGATGCTGGGCATGGCTTTGTGTGAGATTGAAGCATTGGTGGGGATGATCCTGCTGTGCTAATTTCACTAACGACTGGAGAAGAGAAAATCTACAAAGCTTCAGGCAGGTAAGGGATATTGAAATTCAAGGCCATCAAAATATTGAGATGCCCTCAGAAAATTTAGGGAAGCCTTTGAATATTTCTGCATAAGTCATTCTCTTTCCTGTTTCTGTCAAAGTCAGTTTCGTTGGAAAAATTACACAAGCAAAAAACCTCAACGACACTTGATCATTTTTCACTCCAACAATTAGCACATACTTATAATTATAATTCAAGTCATGTTAGAAGCTAAGTGAACTCACTTTCCTAGTCGTGGGTTTCCTTTATTGGCGTGAAGCTGAACTGGCCCTCGTGTGCACACACACAAGGGCACACACGCATGCACGTGCACACACATCCACACACAGGCATGGACACACACATGCATGCACACACGTGTGAGCACACACAGACATGCACTGGCACATACATGCATGGGCACACACACATCCACATGCACACATGGACACACGTATACATGCAGGTACACACACTGTGGTGAAGTTTGCTTCCTGGTTTAAGTAGATTTGTTTTAACTACATCTTCACCAATATTAAATATCCTTGAGGGTTTTGAGTTGTAGGCTCCATGAGGGAGTTTTTGTCTGGTTTTGTCACTGCTCTGTCAACTGGGCCTGAAATCTAGCACCTAGAAGAAGGTGCTCGAATGCTCAGTGGAGTTGGTGAGCTGTGGAGGGTGGTGGAGGAGGAGCAGAGCTGTGTCTCGACACTGTAGTGTGAGGAGCTTTACCCCCACCCTCAGGGGACCTTTGGGCAGCCGCAGGCTCAGAGGGGAGGTGTGGCCGGGTGCTGGGGGCACCACCAGCATTGGAAGAGCACTGAGTCCCCAGGCTGGCCAAGCTCAGTAGGTAGAGAGAGAAGGAAGAAAAGATGAAGGAAGGGTCTTGGATTCATCCCAATGTGTGAAGGCCTAGAGGAGGAGACCCAGCCCTGGAAGCTGATGATAAAGCTTCGGACACCGGCGTTTTGAGATTCCTGGCCCTGGCAGCTGAGCCGGGTGCATCCCGGCCACACCCCCGCTCGCTGGGTATGGGGTGGGAGGATCTGGGAGAGAACTGGGTTTGAACGCAGCAGAGGCTTCACCAGCAAAGTAGAAGGGCAGGGAAGAGGGCTGGGGGCGGCGTGCACGGCCGAGGACTGGATCACTGAGTGCAGATTGGGCAGCATGGCAGGGCAGCGTGTGTGGGACTCGTGGTGTGGGGGAAGGCAGTGAAGGATGGAGGATTGAGCGCACAGTGTCAGGGAAGCTGCTGGGGGCGTAAGCAGGGAGGGATGCTGAGAAGAGCGGCCTCAGATCCATGCAGCTGGAGGAGCTGGCGGGTCCGAGGGTGACTGTGGGAGCGGACGACTCAGGAGGAGCAGTGGGAGAGATCATAGAAGTGGGGCGTGAGGAGCTCGAGAAGCTAGCACATTGGCTGGGCATTGAAGTCACAGAGAGTGGTGTAGGCAGTGGTGGGTGAAGGGACGGGGCGCCTCGTGTTGACAGCACTCATTCCTGGGGGACTGGTGCCACCAAACGTCTGCGAAATTGAGCCCCAAGGGACGAGGAGGAACAGGATACAGGGAACAGGCCCCCCCGGGAAGGGTGCAGGTGGCTGGGGAGGGTGGGCAGGACTGGAGGCAGCAGGGACCGGGGCCCTGAGGAGCCACCCTACTCACCCTGCCCCTTTGCCCTGCAGAAGGCTGGCTTGACTGCCCAGAGGAACCCCTACTGTGCTGGCTTCGGGGACCTCAGACGTGACAGACACCTCCAGCCTTCCCCATGTCCTGAGAGAGTACCTGGTGGCCCTCTTCCCCTCTGAGAGAGGCCCAGAAATGCCCTCGGTGCCCTGGCAGGGCGCAGGGCCTCAGCCCTCTGAGTTTTTGCATTATTATAGGAGCCTCTGTCAGGAGTGACTCCCGCTGCCTAAGTCCAGGTCCTGGGTTCTCATTCCTTTTATAACCATGCCCTGGTCAGTTAAAAAGGTAGAACCCAATTACAAGAACAGTCACAAATGCATCTGCGGTAGCCATGGTCATTGACAGCTGTATTTATGACGCTTCACACTGTAAATTTAAACTAAGACAAGGATACGACGCGGTACAATGGCCATGTTCCTCTACTAGGGTGGGGTTTACCACTTAAACTTTGTGACCCACTTTTATGACATTCTCAGGGACACACAAGGGGCATCACAAGGGAGGGTGGATTTCCTGTCAGCTGTTTCAGAAGACAGGACTACCCTCCAGGCCCTCAGCTCACTTCTCACTTGCCCTCCGGTCTGCCCCTGGCTTGCTGGAGGCCAGCCACTTGGCCACTTTTAGAGAGTCACCTCCCCATTCACTGCACATAACACTTATCCTTTATTGCCACCCCCATCCCAGTGTATCCTCAGGCATCACCACAGTTATGGTCCCAGCCTGCCTCGTCCAGTTCCCCGAGCTGAAAAATTCTGTCATGCAATGGCAGCGAGGCTGGGAATGTGGCCTGTGGCCTGGGACCAGGAGGGTGGCTATGATGCTCCACCTTCCACCTTCCCCTGAGACGCCAACTCACAACCCAGCCTCCAAAGGCAGTGGGCATAGCTGGAACGAAGACACCAGAGAACATACCCTTATAAAAGTGCCTTGGGGTTTTATTCGGACAGAACAAGGATCAAGTCCTAGGACTAGAACTTCACTTTCTTCATGCACAAAACGAGAGTAATTGAGTTCTAAAGTTGACGGGACTCACATGCGATCACACTGGTGAGGTGGGCCAACCCCCTGGCCAAATGCTGGGCAGAGAGCTGCCTGGGAAATGGAGGTAGTTATTATTTCTGTTTTCAAAAACTGAGCTTGACACCATGTTTCAGGAGTAGCAAGAGAGGGAACCCATCCTTCGCTTTTCCCTGTGAATGTTAACGTGAGGATACACTTGTCCATTCTGCCAGCTGTGGCGCTGATGGGACTGCACTGAAGCAATGGCTGAATTTGAGAAGTGTTGCCATCTAGTGATACTCAGTCTTCCAGTTCATGAACAAGGATATCTCTCCATATATTTAGGTCTTCTGTGATTTCTTCCAGTGAGATGTCTTGTGGCTCTCAGCATAACAAATGTTTCATTTCTTTTGTTAAATTTAATTCCTTAATATTTTGTCCTTTTTGATTCTAAAAGCATGGATTTATATAGTGGAATAAATGGGGATTTTGGCGTTGGTCACACCTGGGTGTAACTCTTACTGACCAGGTTTGTAAGGCAGGGCAAGATACTGTTGTGTTTTGTTTTGTTTTTTTTTTTCTGGACATCTGTTTCCTCATCTATAAAATGGGCATCATAATTTATTTCTACTTGGCTTAGTGAGATGATCACTTGGGATAATGTATATGAAAATACACAGCACAGGCCAGGCGCGATGGCTCACGCCTATAATCCCAGCACTTTGGGAGGCCGAGGCAGGAGGATCACGAGGTCAGGAGATCGAGACCATACTGGCTAACACCGTGAAACCCCGTCTCTACTAAAAATACAAAAAATTACCCAGGGGTGGAGGTAGGCGCCTGTAGTCCCAGCTACTCGGGAGGCTGAGGCAGGAGAACGGCGTGAACCTGGGAGGCAGAGCTTGCAGTGAGCTGAGATCACGCCACTGCACTCCAGCCTGGGCGACAGAGCGAGACTCTGTCAAAAAAAAGAAAGAAAGAAAGAAAGAGAGAGAAAAAGAGAGGGAAGGAGGGAGGGAGGAAGGCAAGCAGGAAGGAAGAAAGGAAGGAAGGGAGGAAGGAAGGGAGGAAGGGAGGAAGGGAAAGAAAGAAAATACACAGCACAGCAGCACAGTGTGGTAAATACGAGTTTCCTTTCAGATCTATAGTAAAGCTATTATTTTTTTCACATGTAACACCTTATCCCTATCCCAACACCAAAGCACAATATCCCCTGACACAATATCCCCAGAGTTGGGGGAGAAAAAAAGATCCGTTTGCTTTCACTTTTGTACTTTAAATATTTAAGATTTTTCTTACCCTTATTTTTTCTTTAGTGATGTAATTTTTATCTATTTCTAATTCTCAATTTCTACCCCTTCCCCCCCAAAATCCTCCTGGTACCTTTGAGTTTCTAGATCCAGCCTTAGTAGGCTTATTAGAATTTTATATCTTCATAGTAGCACTAATACCGTTTGCTTAATTTACTATTTCATTGCTAGCTCATATTTTCTTAGGAGACAGAATTTTATCAGAATTTTATTCTTCTGTTCTTACGTATTTGAAATGAGATGACTAATGTCCAGGCCCTGTGAATCAAGTAAGTTTCTTCTGCTTCTCTGTTTTTCTTTTCTTTCTTTCTTTTTTTTTTTTTGAGACAGGATCTCTCTGTGTTGCCCAGGCTGAGTGCAGTGGTGCGACCTCAGCTCACTGCAACCTTCGCCTCCCAGTTCAAGCAATTCTGGTGCCTCAGCCACCTGAGTAGCTGGGACTACAGGTGTGTGCCACCAAGCCTGGCTAATTTTTGTATTTTTAGTAGAGATGGGGTTTCACCATGTTAGTCAGGCTGGTCTTGAACTCCTGGCCTCAAGTGATGTGCCCACATCAGCCTCCCAAAGGGCTGGGATTACAGGTGTGAGCCACTGTGCCTGGCCTCGGTTTCTCTTAATTTAGTATTTGTTTTCTTTTAAATCACAAATGGGCTTCTTAGATTTCAGGACAGTTGGGGTCTTGGAAGAGATTGGACTAGTCTTCCATGTGCACTGCACTGCCCATGCCATAGAGAGGGAAGGTAAGAACAGATGGAAAAGCAGCATTTCTTCAGGAACCTGGGGTCTCTGCCTAAAGTTAAATGGATACAAGGGCTTCTAGGCAACCCTGAGGCCCATTGCTGTTAAAAAGAAAAAACTCGCAGCTGGTGAAGAATGTCAGCTACAGGGACTGAAGAGCAGAGTTAGCTTATGGTCCCAGAGTGTATTTGAAGATCATGCACTATTCTGATTTCATATGTGATCTATGGATCTATTTCTGCCTGAACAAGATGGAAAACAATGGCTAAGTGCTGACAGTAAACAGCTTTTTCTTTTTTTTGAGACGCAGTCTCGCTCTGTCGCCCAGGCTGGAGTGCAGTGGCCGGATCTCAGCTCACTGCAAGCTTCGCCTCTCAGGTTCACGCCATTCTCCTGCCTCAGCCTCCTGAGTAGCTGGGACTACAGGCGCCTGCCATCTCATCCGGCTAGTTTTTTTTTTTTTTTTTTTTTTTTTTTTTTGTATTTTTTAGTAGAGATGGGGTTTCACGGTGTTAGCCAGTATGGTCTCGATCTCCTGACCTCGTGATCCGCCCATCTCGGCCTCCCAAAGTGCTGGGATTACAGGCTTGAGCCACTGCGCCCAGCCAGTAAACAACTTTTTCAACCTGGATTGTCCAGATCCATGATCTTACACTGGAATCTCAACACAGGCTGTCATATAGAGCAGACTTGGCCATCAGCCAAAGGCACTGGCAGGTTATTTAACTAAACACCACAATCTCACAGCCCTCATTCCAGGGCAGTTTCCCACATGCTGATCTCACAACCCGGGCCCTGAAGAGGTGTCCAATCAGCAGACTCTTTAAACAAAAACAAATCAGCTGACTTTACTGAAGTTTGGTCGACACACAAAAAGCTGTGCATGTTTAATGTATGCAACTCGAGGAGTTTGGACCTCAGTGTACACCCCCTGAAGCCATCAGCATACTCTGTGCCATAAACCTATTCATCACTTCCAAAAGCTTCCTTCCCCCCTCTTTATTTATTATTATTAGTAGTATTATTTGTGATAAGAAAACTTAACATAGGGTCTACCCTCTTAGCAAAATTGTAAGTATATATTATATAGTACTTAAAATCTTGTACTTTAAATGTCTACATTAGCCATAGGTGCTGAGCTGCACAGTAGCGTGCTAGGACTTTGTCATTTTATATAACCAAAACTGTGCCTCTTGACCAACGCCTTCCCATTCCCATCTCCCATTTCTTGGCCCTGGCAGCCACCATTCCACTCTGTTGCTGTTAGTTTAACTATGTTAGATTCCTCATATCATATATGTAGATGTGTCCTCGTGTGTCGGCCGTGTTCCGCTTAGCATAATGTCCTTCAGTCTTGTCCATGTCACAGATGTCAGGATTTCCCTCTTTGGTAAGGTTGACCAGTGTCCCATGGTGTGCACACCACTTTTCCCTTCATTTGTCTATCGGTAGGCCCTTAGGCTGCTTCCATGCCTTGGCTGTTATGAAGAATGCTGCAGGGAACATGGGTGTGTGGCATCCAGATGTACAAGAAGAAGCAGGATTGCCAGGTCTTAGGGTAGTCCGAGTTTCCATTTTTTGAGGAACTGTTTTCCCCGGGGGCTACACCAGTCAGTAGACTCTCAGTAGGCACTAGTGTCTCCTGTTTTGTTTTGTTTGTTTGTTTGAGACAGAGTCTCGCTCTGTCATGAGTGCAGGCTGGAGTGCAGTGGCGCGATCTCGGCTCACTACCACGTCTACCTCCCATGTTCAAGCAATTCTCCTGCCTCAGCCTCCCGAGTAGCTGGGATTACAGGTGGGCAGCATCATGCCCAGCTAGTTTTTGTATTTTTAGTAGTCATGGGGTTTCACCATGTTGGCCAGGCTTGTTTCGAACTCCTGATCTCAAGTGATCCAACCGCCTCAGCCTCCCAGAGTGCTGAGATTACAGGCATGAGCCACTGCACCCAGCCTAGTGAAAGATGGGAGTCTTTCCTGATCCAGTTCAGCCACGAGTGGTCAGAAGAGGAACAGGACATGAGGCTTTATGTTCTCGTTCTCAGGCGCAGTGGCACAGTTATTTCCAGCAGTGTCGAAGGATAATTAACTCATATTCACCACTACCCTCCTCTGCTACCCAGGCAAGGCTGCACCGCATGCATCCATAAATGACAGGGTGTTTACCTATGAACACGAGAGAACTACCAACATGTGCCAACCTGTGATGGCATAAACACAGCAACTAATGTGGACTAGAAGTGACATGTATGGACTGAGTCGGTACCTGTCCAGATTCACTGGCTTTGCCAAGAACCTAACTGTCCAAACAGCAATTCTCCATACCCTTCCTGGGCAGAGGCTGCTCACTGGTGGGCGAGAAAGCAAGAAAGCAGAAGCACTGTTGATAAGGTAAGGTATGAGCACTCTCCCATCACGTAAAAATTCTATACAACACAATGAAAATCTTTATACAAAGTTGATATCAATATATGTAAAGCTGATTCCTGATTATCAGCCAAGGGAGTGGGGATAATAGATGCCTTATAAATCATGCCAGTAATTTTCACTATTCTAATGCAAATAGCTGCACTGAGAAGTGCCATCGCCACTCACTCCATACCCACTCATCTCCCCGGATTTAGTGAGAAGTGAAATGGCCCAAAGGTGGGCATCAGGAAAGGGAACCCAAAAAAGGCCAAAGCCAGCTAGCCAGCCACTTCTGGGTTGTGGGTTTGCTGCCAAAGACTCCAGACTCAGTTTCTGTGCATCCTTGTTGACAAAAGCACCAGAACTTGCTAGCATCCCTGGTCCTCTCAGTGGTGGTGATGTTTGATTTATGCATATGTATCCCTCAAATGGCATTTTAAATGATGCCAAATGTGACTCCTATGTTTCTTTAAAAGTGAGTAAATATATTTCACAGATGTCATTGATAGAAAATGGCAGAAAAAATACAAATACCTTCTATGCTGCCGAAGAAACGATGGAGTACCTTTCTATCAAGTGCTGTTTTCATCCTTTTTCCACGAGTTTCCACAAAGCAATGGGCTGTTCAGGCATTTCAGTATCAACTTAGAGAGTTGGCTGTTTCTACTTGGAAAACAAAAGCAGATTCTTTTCTTTCTTTCTTTCTTTCTTTCTTTCTTTCTTTCTTTCTTTCTTTCTTTCTTTCTTTCTTTCTTTCTCTTTCTCTCTCTCTCTTTCTTCCTCTCTCCCTCCCTCCCTCCGTCCTTCCCTCTCTCCTTCCTTCCTTCCTTTCTCTCTCTCTCTTTCTTTCTTTTCTTTTTCTTTCTTTCTTTTCTCTTTCTTTCCCTCCCTCTGTCCCTCCCTCTCTCCCTCCTTCCTTCCTTTCCTTTCTTTCTTTCTTTCTTCTTTTCTTTCTTTCTTTCCCTCCATCCCTCCCTCTCTCCCTCCTTCTTTCCTTCCTTCCTTCCTTTCTTTCTTCCTTCCTTCCTTCCTTCCTTTCTTTCTTTCTTTCTTTCTTTCTTTCTTTCTTTCTTTCTTTTCTCTTTCTTTCTTTCCCTCCATCCCTCCCTCTCTCCCTCCTTCTTTCCTTCCTTCCTTTCTTTCTTCCTTTCTTTCTTTTTCTCTTTCTTTCCCTCCCTCCGTCCCTCCCTCTCTCCCTCCTTCCTTCCTTCCCTTCTTTCTTTCTTTCCCTCCCTTCCTTCCTTCCTTCCTTCCTTCCTTCCTTCCTTCCTTCCTTTCTTCTTTCTTTCTTTCTTTCTTTCTTTCTTTCTTTCTTTCTTTCTTTCTCTTTCTTTCCCTCCCTCCATCCCTCCCTCCCTCTCTCCCTTCCTTCCTTCCTCTTTCTTTCTTTCTTTCTTTCTTTCTTTCTTTCTTTCTTTCTTTCTTTCTTTCTTTCTTTCTTTCTTTCTTTCTTTCTTTCTTTCTTTCTTTTTCCCTCCCTCCCTCCCTCTCTCTTTCTCTCCCTCTCTTTCTCTCTCCCTCTTCTTTCTTTCTTTCTTTCTTTCTTTCTTTCTTTCTTTCTTTCTTTCTTTCTTTCTTTCTTTCTTTCTTTCCTTCTTTCCTTTGTCTTCATTCAAGTGATGTGTGCCATGCTTCCTACAGATGATAAAATGCAAGTGCACCGCTGTGTGCAGACACCACAGATCCTTCTTTAGACTTGGCCTCCTGTCTGGCTTCACAGTGGGCTTAGTTAAAGCTCAGCTTTTAAAATGATGGTCCTGTCAGCCATGTCCATTGGAACATCAGCAACCTGCCTGACCAAGGAGGGCACTATAGAGTGTGGGATTTATATTTGGAAGCATGTGCTGTGGAAGATTCATTCCCCATAAAGCAAAATAAATTGCATTTACGATCTTAGGCTGATGAGGTGTGTGCACAACTCTGGGGGAGCCCTGAGGGAAAGTTTTCTAATTAGTGAAGAAATATTGAAAACAGAAGTGGGGTAGCTGACCAATTCTACCATATAAACACTAAAAAACACAAGAAATGAAACTTGAAAAAGATATTTCCTCAAACTGGCAAGCATACTAAAATAATTTAAAGCTTTTAGGAAAAGAAATCTACCTATCCATCTACTTATCTACCTATGTAGATATCCTCTATCTACCTATGTAGACAGCATATTTACATATTCCATCTATTTTTGTATATGTAAAGTTTATTTTGTATTTTACATATGTAGTGTGTGCTTTGCTTTGCACATTGTACTTCTGCTTATAATCCACTAAAACTCTTGACAATGGCAATTCCGCTGGGACCTAGATGTCGTACCTGTAGCCTCCATATCCTCTGCAGCATGCACAGGGCAGTAGCTCCGGATGACAGCGAAGATAGCACGTGTGATGTGCCCTGAGCAGTAGGAGTGGATTCCATGGATTGAATCTGTGAATCCAGTTCACAGATATCGTTGATCACCCTTCAAGCTTATTTCAGGCCCTAAGCTGTGCTGTGCCCAGCTATTTATATGGCTGCATTTCTGATGGGAAGCTGTATAGAGTAGGGACTGGGGACAGAGGTCCCAAGGCCACACCAGCTAGGTTCAGATTCCAGCCCTGCCACTTATTAGCTGTGTGACTGTCATTGACATACTTTGCCTCTCTGTACCTCTGTTCCCTCTTCTGGAAATGGGAGTAGTAATATAATGTCCATGTCACAGGGGGTTGTGATGTATTTCATGGTGAGGTGCTTGGCCCCTGTGCTTCTGATAGTGTTTATCTGTCATGCACTAGCCTCTGTCTTACAGAGTTAAAGAAGCACCCACTTGTGGTGTATCATCTAGGAGAGATTTATGCATCAGAGCAAGTAAGGCCAGTGCCTCAGGTATACCCACTGGGCACTCACCTCTGCAGGCCCCAAGCTGCTTCTGGCTGACACCTGTGGGCTTCTTCCTGGGGATTCTTTTCCAGCAAAGGGAGACTGCTCTGCCCATGCCAGGGCAAGCTAAGGGCCAAGAATGAATGGTCCACGAGCAGTCCTTGCCCAGTGGCGGGCAGGAAGTTGCTAGGCAGATGCCCCTGTCCTGATAGCTCTGAGTGAATGTCCTACACAGTCCCCCAGACGTTCCCACAGGGCTGAGCCCCAGCTGCTGGCAGCAGCAACTGGCTTAACTGCACATACCTCTCTCCTTCTTTCTGCTCCCTACTTTGCCTTTACCCAGTGCTTTCTGGAACCACCTCCCAAATGTACTGTGTACACTCAGATCCTCGTCACAGGGCCAGCTTCTGGGAGGTCTTGGGCATCATCCTGGATGCAGGAGTCATAGCCTTGTGGAAGCGGCAGGCCTGTTCTGCGTCATCTGCTTTCTCCCCATCACTAAGTGAATCCTTTCCAGGACAAGTGGTGAGCAGGGCTTGGTGTGTCACGTGGGAGGCAGTGTCTCTTGGGAAGCAGCTCTGCCTGTGCATTGATGCTGCTCTGATTCACAGAGCGTCGTCCTGGCCTCTCCAGGATGAATCATACCCCGGGCACAGACAGGAACGAATGTCAGGGAGATAGAATCTTTCAGAATCCTCACCACTGAATCTTGCCTGCAGAGTGCTGGGAAAGAATGTCTTTGAAACAATTATTTATTTGACCCTGGCAGCTATTTCAATGACTTTTAAGCAAGCTTTTTTAGTGACTTTTAAAAGTTAGTGTCATTCCATGGATGTCCCATTCAAATCTTTGTTAAGAACATGCTAGTTTGCTTTTCTAGATCAAATGCACATCCTCCAAGTGCATTGCCATTTGGCTTCTGGTAGGATGGTGTGAAGGCCTTGGGGCTGTCCTCTCTGTTAAAGGAAATAAAACACAAAGGTCACTGAAGAAGAGAAGTACCAGCACTGATTCATACAGTGCCTGCTGATGTGTCTGGAGAGCAGAGCGCTGACATGGGAGTTTTGTCTTTGCATTTATGTTAATTCTGCTTTAAACTCTGGTAAATTAAGTGGATATGAACTTAGCACAGTTATGTTCAGTGATCATTCAAGATGCCATAGCATGAAGCCCATCACACTTCCAAGTTTCAAGGGCCCTTTATCTGGGATGCATGAATGGACAGATTCATGGTCAGTGTCTCAGAAGCTTTGTGATCTTCAGCTGAGCTTGGGAAGCAGACTGTGCCCTCATTCTTTCTTCTCCGTTGCTCCTTCCTGAGGACTGTGGGGGAAGGCAGGCGTCCCCTGCCAGAAGGCAGCTTGTGATGCCTGGAAATATAGCTGGGGATGCATTGCTTCTGCACGGTACTTATCACACGAGGCAGGGCAGACAGGTGGCAATATAACAAGATTGGCTAACCAGCTAACTAAATGCACAGGTGATCCTAACAAGCTGGAGGAAAAAGATTAGGAAAAATGAGATCACACCAAGAGGGAGGTGAGTACCCCAAATATATTTTGGTGTCTAGAGCTGGCTGTATGCTCAGCAGCAGTGCTGAGAGGGAGACACAGTCAGCAGCATGACTCACAGTGTCCACGCGGTAAAAATAGACCAGGGGCTCAGGAGAAGCTCATCTACTTTTACTCTGATATGGGATGCAGAGTTCTCATAGAAGCAATGAGTGTCATCCCCCAAAATCCCCCACTGGGAATGCCTCCCCAGCCCCCCAGCGCTCCAGTGCCCTGACCCTGTGCTAGCTTTCCACCACTCTTATCTGCAGAACTCATTTATTGAGCTCATGATCTCAGTCCCTTGGCACTTCAATCCCCCAACCCTGTGCTCACTTTTCTACAGCTCTTATCTGCAGAACTCACTCATCGAGCTCATGATCTGCCTCTCATCTTTAGGTCAAGTGTGAGCTTCACAAGAACATAGGCTTCTTCTGACTGCTTCCCGGACACCCCCAGCACTGAGAGCAGTGCCTCCTGCAGGGTGGGTACCTGGGCATGATTTATTGAATGACTGGATTGAAGACATTTCATGGGGATTGCTGCTTACAAAGCAGATCCATGGGACCCAGGGAGAGCAGTTTTATGGTTTGTGGACGTTCATTGGTGTGACTCTCTGATGGCTTGTTTCACTGCAGTGTACATTGTGGCATAGGTAACCCAGGGAGCAATGAAGTCGTACATAATAAAGACACCCTATGCATAGCAAAAAGGCTTAAAGGAGCCCCTGGAAAGAAAACAGGGAAAGACAGGACAGAGACACAGTGAAAGAAACCCAAGCCCAAGCAAGCCCGACTGAGCTCCCTTGGCCCTCTCTGTATGCCACCCTCACCCTGGCTCTAGGTCTCCATCTGTGGCTCGGAGGCTGCCTGGGCGCTGGGACCTGGGGCTGTATTGTCCCTGTGGTGGAACATGGGTATTCTTAGTTTTCAGTTTTCTTCAGAATGAATCCGGATAAAAACTTTAAAATCCGTAGCTCATGAAGAACAGCTTCTGCTTCAAAGAAGACCAGTGACGCGGGAACATAGAGAGTTGGGGGATGTCCGAGTTGAGACGGAGGTCTAAACGGGAATTGGTATATGCTGGCCCTCATGAGCCTTTGGTCTGTGCCCCTGGAGCTGTGTCACTGAAGAATTCCTGCAGAGCTGTCACAGAACCAATTCCCCTTCTGAAAGACCCTGTGATTGCTGCACTAGCCTAGTAAGGAAGTGGGGAAGTAAGTAGGAGATCTTTGAAGTGGCCTGGGTGAGAGGATGGTAGCTTGGTCCAGGGTGACGAGGGAGAGGAATCAGTAGGACTTGTTGATGCTTTGATTTCCATGGAGGAGGTGGTGAACAGATCCCAGGTGTGGGGCAAGGCCAAGTGAGCAGCGGCAAGGCTGTTCACAGACGTGGTGGGTGAGGAGCCAGCAGAGGGTCTGTGCATGTCCAGCTTGCTAGCCGAGTGGTCACTGGTACAGGACAGGTGGCACCACGGCCTACAGGGAGATGAGCTGGAAAAGGCTGAACAGAGGACCTGGGAAAGAGCCATTGGGAAGACCTGGTGGGGGAGCAGGAAAACCAGCCGAGGGCACGCAGCCAGGGGATCCCTGGGGAAATTCTCTCAAGAAGAAGGAAGCTGCTCAGGGTGTCATGTTTGTCCAAGGTCGGGCCTGGTAGGGAGAGGTGGCCATTCTGTGGGTTCACTGACGTTTAGGACCCCCTCAGCAGGGACAAGGGGGGCTCAGAGTGGCTCCTACATATCCAAATCCCAGATCTGCCCCCTTACTCAATCTAGCAGCTAAATTGGGGCGGATTTTAGGAATCCACATGGATTGTTCTCTTCTGGGGTTTTTGTAAATGGCACTGCAACATTTTTAATAAAATTTAAATTGCAGAGCAGACTGGATCCTCGCTTCCGCCCATATTTGCTGTTTCCATGTTTACTCCACTCGCCCGGGTCAGGTGTTTGTGCTGTCTGGATGCCTCTCAGTGTTCTCCTTAGGAGACCAAGTCCTGGACATCAGGACACAGTGGGGCTGGGACTTATTTTAGAAGATCAGAAATCCAAATATAGAAAGTGAGATGCTAGACTTTCCCTTTGCAGCACTTAAAGCAAAGTTGCAAAAAATCCTGAAGCTAGAGACATGCCATTAAAAGAGTTGCAGTATTTTCACTTGTCTCAGTCTTCCTATTCTGCCAAATTCTGTGGCTTGTTAGTAGCTAGATGCAGTCATGAAAACAGCACTGCTAAGGGGAAATACTTTCTTTGTAACTGATCCAGAACATCAGTGCCAGGATGGCAGGAATCAGAGAGGGGCCATAGCAAATGCTGACCCTCCAGTGCCGACCCCAAAAGTACGACTTAGCTCCCACCAATTCTCAAACCCTGGCCCCAGTTTATCGTAAGTGCTTTAATTTGGCACCACCAGGTCTGGTTCATAAATAACCTCAGAGAGGAATTTCCATGAAGGTGAATGCAGCTGCAGCTGGGACCATACCCATTGCCCAGGTAAAGGTCTGTCTGTCCAGACATCCATATCCTTAGCAAGTTATAAGACAAGGGGCACGTGGAATAAGATGAGGTGGAAACCTCTATCTAACCATGCCACGTGCCAGGTGGCAGCACACCCACATACCCAAAAAGGGAAAGCGTGACTGTGATGCCACGTCTGAGTTGTCAGGAAACCACTCCAGGTTTAGGAGACAGAAATTCCCCCAAGCGCCAAAGAGAGGGAGAGCATGGCCACAATGCCCCTGGTGCCACCAGGGGCTGAGCTGAGGGTGGCCAGTGCTTTGAGGTATTGGCGCTATTATTTTTTTCTTTGAAAACTGAAGCAATAAAATCTCAGACTCTGAAGTTTCTCTTGAAGTCCTATTAAGGTCCACCAGCAAAGGTCCTTCTCTGGAAGCCCCAGCCTGGCCCTGCTGCTGGGATGGAACTATGGCCCTGTGGGCCTAATCTGGGATGGGCCACATCTAAAATAAAAGCTCCTGTGGGTTCCCTCTCTTTATTTCAAATCCGCTGATGCTGTGGTGTCCAGGGCAGTGGCTCCTCCAGGACCCGGCAAGCCATGTTAGTGTGGTCCCAGGCAGTCCCACATCGGTTCCCAAAGTCAGGCATACCTGAGCCCTGTGGGCCCCAGTTGCAAGTGAGGGGCAGGTTTGAGTCACTCACACGGGCAGAGAAGCTGGGCAGTGGGCAAGGAAGCCCGGGAGCTCATTTAGTCATGAAGGGATTCTAGAATAAAGGAAGGATTTGGCAAGAGGGCCCAGGTATCTTAGATGGGCTCCCCAGAGTCCCCTGAGATAAGAATTTGGCTGCATGTAGCTTGCATGGGAAGTGATGCCAGAAAGCACTGGAAGTCAAGTGGGAAGTGAGCGTTCAGGGAGGCTGCCCGACACCCAATTCGTCATCAGCAGTTCCCAGCTGGGCAGGGGCCCCAGTCCTGCTGGTGACCGTGGCAGGTGGAATAGGACCTCCTCTGAGTTACTGGTGGTCCATTCTCCACCTCTGCCTGTCAAGGCTGTGACTGTTCCTGGGCACTGACCTCCCCCTACAGTCTGCCAAGGCTGTGGCCCACAGGAGCGTACTGCGTGCTGGCCAGAGGATGCTGCCAGGGCTTGCCCAGGGATGAGAGCTGAGACACACAGCCAGGCACCAGGAATGCCTGAACCTTTCTGATTTATCATCTGTATTCCCGCGTGGTTCCTGAAGGAGGAACAAGTAAGACTCAATACCAATTTATCCCTGGCTGGTGAGAACCAGGACTTTTCTGGAAGGAGCTGTGACGAGCTCAGCACAAAGCCCCTCCTTTGTTGGAAGCCCTGTTCCTAGCCCATCCCTCTCCAGCTTCAGGAACCCAGCCCTTGCCACACTCTGCTGTGCCCCGGAGCCGGGAGTGTGGCCCTTAGAAGAGGCCCCTTGCCCGCACGTGCTCAGCAGGAAGGCGGCAGCTTCCTCCTTTGGCTGCTGAAGGTCTATGGGTGTGGGGGAGCCTTCCCTGCTAGAGATAAGAAACTGAGCAGGAGCGGGTGTGAGCAAGACATCTGAGCTAGGCTGAGGCTCCTCCCCCATTTGACCAGAAGAGAAGCAGGCAGCAGGAGCCTCCTGCAGCCATCTGTTTCCTCCTGTCCAGGACACGCTAATGGGCACCATTGGCCCAGAATCCATGGGTCCCACCCAAGGAGCTCATCTCCGAGAAGGGCTGGTGGGACAGCCAGCAGGTGAGCTATTCCACAACCCAGGCACCCTCTGCAGGGAAGCTGCCTTCGTGCAGGGAAGCACCCTCAGTAGGTACAACAGTGACCTCTCAGAAGAGCCTGGGGCCCAGGAGGACCACTGCAGGCCAAACTACCAAGTGTTTTGGATCTCCCCAGGTACCTAATGTGATCCGAAAAGCATAAACCAATAAAAAAAGAAATGGAAAGAAAATGCCTGAGGAAAAGAGAAGATAAAACATAGATAAGAAACGTGAGAAGGTTAAGAGATTAACACAAAAATGTTAACCATGGGGTAAGTGAAAAATTAAAATTAAGGAGGATCTTTTCTTTTTTCTTCCTTGAGACAGAATCTCACTCTATAGCCCAGGCTGGAGTGCAGTGGCACGATCTCGGTTCACTGCAACCTCTACCTCCCGGGTTCAAGCAATTCTCCTGCTTCAGCCTCCCGAGTAGCTGAGATTACAGGCATGCACCACCACGCCCAGCTAATCTTTGTATTTTTTTTTTTTTTCTTTTTGAGACGGAGTCTCGCTCTGTCGCCCAGGCTGGAGTGCAGTGGCACAATCTTGGCTCACTGCAAGCTCCACCTCCTGGGTTCACGCCATTCTCCTGCCTCAGCCTCCAGAGTAGCTGGGGCTACAGGCGTCCGCCACCATGCCAGGCTAATTTTTTGTATTTTTAGTAGAGAGGGGTTTCACTGGGTTAGCCAGGATGGTCTTGATCTCCTGACCTCATGATCGCCCTGCCTAGGCCTCCCAAAGTGCTGGGATTACAGGCATGAACCACCACACCCGGCCAATTTTTGTATTTTCAGTAGAGACAGAGTTTCACCATGTTGGCCAGGCTGGTCTCAAAGTCCTGACCTCAAGTGATCTGCCCCCCTCAGCCTCCCAAAGTGCTGGGATTACAGGCATGAGCCACCATACCCTGCCCAGGAGGATAATATTTAAATGTCAGATAATTTCAAAGCCCCAGTGAAGAAAAAGCTGAAATAAAAGAGATTTTAAAATAAATGTTTAAATGAACAAACAAAAAAAAACTAGAGCCAACAAAATTCAGAGGAAAGCCTAGAAGTTGAAGATCAAATTTTGAAGTAAAAATAAAAACAAAATGAGCAGGTAAAAGTTAAAACCAGGCTAGGGGCTGGAAGAGCAAGAAAAATAGTTCTTCAAACTGATAAAAACCATGAATGTGCACCAGCTCCCACTCCATTCCCCTGCAGGCGCAGGCTGGAGTCATATGAGAACTGAAGAAAAGGGAAATAAATAGAGGTGGAAGCGGGAAGCTGAAGATGAAATCGAGGGTGTTACTACCAGGTCAGCAAGAAATAAAAACCCAATTGCCCAGATGCCAGGTCCCACAACCCAACACGTTCATGGTAATTTAAGAAAGTAACATGGAGTCAAAAGACCATCAGTAAAAAATGTGAAGAATCCCCTGGGCTTTAAGCATAAACCCCCCTGCAATGAGCATTGGTTTACTGTTTCACGTCCCTTGTTCCCTGTAATTTTAGCAGAAACCCCTGATGCAGACACCTTAGTGTGAGTTTACAACCTGATGGGTTATGGGCATGTTTTATTTAGCCCCTTGAGGGATTTAGTGTACACACACACATGTGTATGTATGTATATGTGTGTGTGTATTTCAATTATTTGTGATTATAAAATAATTCTGGAGCTCCAGTTTCTCTGAACTGTTTTTCTTTTCCGTCTACTGGCTTATATTTTATTTCTATCATTAGATGTTACCCTAAAATTTTTAATATGCATTTCTTAATGTGCAAATTCTAGAGTTAATACTGTCCATCTTTCTTCCTAACAATACAAAGAGTTTAGCATCTCCCTGCTTTCTTACGTTATTGTTCTGTATTTCAGTTCCTTCTAAATTTTGTTCCAGCAGAATTAACCATCCTGAGTGTGGTTAGTTTTGCTGTTGTTTTCTATGGTCAATGCTCATTAAATATTACTCGTGTTCTTTACTTCCCACCTTGCATCTCATTTTTACTTTGATCAGTTTTCTTTTTTCTGGAGAATATGCTTTAGTAGCCTTAATGAAGGGCTGTTAGTAGTCCATTCAATCTTTGTACAAAGGCCTTATGTTCTCATTTGTGAATGATGGTTTAATTAGGTATAGAATTCTAGGATAAAGTATTCTCTTTCACAAACACTGAAATTATTTTTGATTTCCTCATGGTTTCTAGTATACTTTGGATGTGTGTCCCCAGTCCAAATCTCATGTTGAGATGTAATCCCCAGTGTTGGAGGTAGGGCCTTGTGGGAGGTGATTGGATCATGGGACTGGTTTCTTCATCAACAGTTTAGCTCTGGCCCCTTGGTGCTGCTCTCACCATGAGTGAGTTCTCGTGAGATCTGGTGGTTGAAAGGTATGTGCCACCTCCCCACTCACTCTTGTTCCTGCTTTGGCCGGGTGACCTGCCTGCTCCTCTTTTCTTTCCACCATGATTGGAAGCTTCCTGAGGCCTCCCCAGAAGCTGAACAAATTCCAGCACCATGCTTCCTGTACAGCCTGCAAAACCGTGAACCAAATACACCTCACTTCTTTATAAATTACCTGGTATTTCTTTATAGCAATGCTAGAATGGCCTAATGCACTTTCTGTTGCTCTTGTTGAGAAACCTACTCTTGGTTTGTTTTTTTTCCTATAGGAATTTGAAATTATTTTCTCTGGGTTGGGCACAGTGACTCACGCCTATAATCCCAGCATTTTGGGAGGTCAAGGCAGGCGGATCACCTGAGGCCAGGAGTTCAAGACCAGCCTGGCCAATACGATGAAACCTCATCTCTACTTAAAAGATTAAAAAAAATAAAATAAAATCAGTTGGGCATGGTGGCGAGCACCTGTAATCCCAGCTACTAGGGAGGCTGAGGCAGCAGAAACACTTGAACCCGGGGGGCAGAGGTTGCAGTGAGACGAGATTGTGCCATTGCACTCCAATCTGGGCGACAAGAGCAAAACTCCATCTCAAAAAAAAAAAAAAAAAAAAAAAAAGACAAGAAAAGAAGTTGAGATCATATTTTTGACTTTTGTGTAGTTACTATATTTAGTGTGGGATAGCTTTAATTTACCTTGTATTATATATGTCTGAACCTGCAAATTCACATCTTTTATTAGTTCTGAGAAATTCTCAAATATCTTCAGATGTTGCCTCTTCTCCATTCTCAATGTTCTCTCAGTCTGAAATTCCCAGGCTATTCATCTGGATTTTCTATTAGCAGATTGGGAGACCTTCTCATTTTTATCTTCCTACCTTTTAATGTGTCTTCCATAGTTTCCAGATTATGCTGAATTCTAGGTAGTGTCATCAGTTCCATATTCCAGTTCAAGTCCCTCATCAGATATTTCAAGTTAGCTTATTAACTCACCCATCATGTCTTAAATTCAGTATTTATTTTTATTTCAGGAAATTCCAATTTGCCTTCTCTCTTTTGATAATGTATTTTTCCCCACGTGGATTTGGTTTCTCCTTGTGTGCTAGAATATCTTAAAAGAGACTTATTTTATCAATCACTTGAAATTCTTGGAAGGCTACTCTCTCTGCTGACTGAGGCTCAGGGCAGACCATTTCTTGGTAGATTTTAAAATTTTGAATGTTGACCTTTCTCCATGGCACTTTAATTGAAAACTGTCATTATGCATTTCCTGAAGTGAGGATGCAATACCAGGTACCCCTCAGAATCACTGACATGTCACCACTTTTTATGTTAGTTCCTCAGTGTAGGGGTTTCCTAGCTGCACAAATAATATAATCCCTAACCCCTGATCCACATGGTGCTGTGTTTTCAGCATAGGACTTTCCCAGCACCAGGCCAATGGGACGACCCCATGTTTTCCCTCACTGAACTGATGGGAAGAGTGATTCTGAATTCCGAGTTTTCACTGGATACATTATTCTCTGAGCTTCCCATCTTTGTTTGGGGGTCTGGTTTCCACTCCCTTCTTGAGGAGACCCAGGCCCTGTCTCCTCTGCTCCCGCCACTAAACACATGCCCTGTTGCCAGGACTAGCCTGTCTCCCCACGATGAGGCAGCATCAGCTTGGGCTAAGGCTTCATATCCAACTTTCCTCCTTAATTCCAGCCCCTGAAGATTTCCCTTGCTTTCCTATGACCTTAGCTGTGGCTTATAAAAAAATGCTATATTATGCAGTGTACTTACATGCTTTGTTGCAGGAAGTGTTTGAAGTGAATCTGGCACCATGTTTATAACCAGTTTCTGCTGAGAAATTTGAAGATCTGGCAATATGACATCTGTCTTTCAGCAGGACTAAAATTTGCTAGAAACTTGAGTGGCAGGGGGCATGTACTCTCTGTTCAGTCTCTAACTTATCACTTGTAATATTATTTTGACTCCTGTGTAGGCATTTATGATTCAGCATAATATATTCCATCTTTTACCCTTTTCCACGAAATGGATCCTAACAGCATCCAGTTCATATACCAATTCTGTACCACAAGACTTTAGTATTGATAAAGGAGAACAGCAGTCATGTGGCGCCATTGGTCTTTTGAAAAAAAAAAATATATATATATATAGTTTGTTTGTTTGTTTTTTGAGAGGGAGTCTTGCTCTGTCACCCAGGCTGGAGTGCAGTGGCGCAGTCTCGGCTCACTGCAAGCTCCGCCTCCAGGGTTCACTCCATTCTCCTGCTTCAGTCTCCTAAGTATCTGGGACTACAGGCGTCCGCCATCACGCCCGGCTAATTTTTTGTATTTTTAGTAGAAACGGGGTTTCACCGTGTTAGCCAGGATGGTTTTCATCTCTTGACCTCGTGATCCACCCACCTTGGCCTCCAAAAGTGCTATTTTTTAGGACTTCGAAACTGACTTCCATTGAAGCCCACTAGCCAAAGACCAATAGAAGCACACTTATAGTCAAATGAAATTGGTTGAATTTAGCTGCTGCAGCAAGAAAATGGACTACATGGAGTCTTGGGAGCACCTTCAGTAGGAGAAGGTTCTTCAAGAATGGGGGCCTGTGCTAAATCATATTCTCAGGAGAAAGCAGGGGAGGGGCCGGCTCTGGACTGGTACTAGGGAGAAGCATCGACACCTAGCAATGGGGAATCTTTGCAGTCTCTGTACAGACAGTGGAGGAGCTGTCAGGGCTGGGACTGTCACCGTGAGAAAGGGCATGGCTCAGAAGCAGGGATCGAGGGCAGTTTTGCAGCTGCAGGAGGGTTCTGCTGCAGAAACACAGTTTATGGTCATTGTCCTTGTCCTGTTGGCAACACTGTGTCACCAGCAGGGCTAAATTGCACTTCCTGTCTGGGGGTTTAGCTAATCTTTCAGAAAAGTATTTTTGTCCGAGAGAAATTCCTTGTTCCAAAACAAAGCTCACTTCTTGTGACGCCCTGGGCAGAAGGTGCTGGGAGCAGCTTTCTGGGTGGCCCTGCTCATGTCCCAACCTCTGGCTTCCTGCTGGTTCTGACTCACAAGGGCCCTGAGGCTGTCACAGAGGACTCATCTCCATATTCACTGCTTGAGCATGTCTCCCAGCTCCATGTTTTCACTTGTGAAAGCATGGTCTTCAGGACATAAAATAATTTACCAGGAGAAACCAGTTTCTGTCTGTTGGCATCCTGGTGACAACAACGAGGACCATCACCACCTGTCTTCCGGCAACCACCGACACCTCCGAAGAAGCAGCGTGCCCCCGCAGGGTCTCTGGAGTGAGAACACTCTTCCAATTTGGGTTTCTTGACCTTGCTAGGTTCGCACAGCCCACTACTAGCTGGCAGAGAATAACTCAAGAGCAAATGGCCCCAGGAATAAACTTGAGATATTAGCATGGGAATGCTGGATTGAAATGTGACTCATTTTCTCATCAGTCAGCATGCTGATGAACTAATTTCAGCTACTGATATTTTTTATGTTTCCCAGACTGAGCTGTTGCTCTGTTTCTCATACACAGGACCGGGAGGTAGTCTGAGAGTTTATGATGTTAATTAATTGGAAGATGGACCATGATACTGTCCGAGAGACTGTGTAGTCATTTCTGAACCTTTGTAATAAAGAAACTGTGCTTCCATATTGAAGAAGCACTTAGTTAAAGGAAAAATGTGAGAAATAGTCACTTTTTGTTTTTATGCTTTTGGTTTATTTCAGCAAATCTGAGGTTTAGTAAAAACCAATGGCACAGGAAAAAGCAAGTCACTCCACCATTTTGTTTCTGTGGGTACTTAAGATCTCATATTGCATCCTAAGGATTTTTAAATAGATCATTTATGATGTGAATAATGAGCTGGCCATATTGTCACTTCTGGGTTCACTTCTGTGAGCTTGGGAAGATTAGAAGCACAGTATTCTTCAAGTTTCTTTTTCACCCTCTTCCACAAAATGGATCCTGGCAACAGCCAATCCACATCCCAGTTCTCCACCACATGCCTTTACCGTTGATACAGAGAATGGCAGCCATGTGGCTCCTTTGAGCTTTTGGTAAATTTGTATTACTCATGCAACTCTGGGCCTACTGAAAACCCTCAGTGCATAGTGGATTTTTCTCTTTCTCTTTCTCCCTCCTTCTCCTTCTCCCCCTCTCTCTCTCCTTTAGACAGACAGACACACGCATGCACATGCACACATATACACACACAAACACACATACCCCATCACCACCACCATCAAAAAACAGAATGTCATCACTGTAGATTAAACTCATTTAGAAACTAACCCATGCTAAGGAATTTTCCAAGTAGTGTTGCAGTCTGTGGTTCTTTCTGTCTTAGTTTATTTTCTATTTAATATTACATTTCTCCAATTCTAGGATGCACATTCCTTTCTTTTCACTTGTTCCTATTTCTGAAATTCTGAAACAGTGATGTGCCTCACAGTCAGTGGCTTCTGACCCTTGATGGAGTCCGACAAGGCTTTTCCCTGAGCGTGCTTTTATGTATATAGGTAAATCTAAGTGAATAGTGACTGAATATAAAAACACTAACAAAATATTGTGGTGCTTATATATGTTGAACATATATTATTTTATATGTTTTTATATCTTACATAATAGTATATGTATATTATATATAATTTAAAATAAAGCCAACAATAGTACTACAGTACTAAATTGGTAGATTGTAATCAGAATTAATATGTTTGAGGTTCTTATATTTTCCAGAAAGTGAAGAACTAACTTACATGAAATTCCAGTAATTTCAGGCCGGGCGCGGTGGCTCACGCCTACAATCCCAGCACTTTGGGAGGCTGAGGCAGGCAGATCACTTGACTTCAAGAGTTTGGGTCAGCCTGGGCAACATGGCGAAACCCTGTCTCTACTAAAAATACAAAACTCAGCTGGACATTGTGGTGTGCGCCTGTAATCCCAGCTGCTCAGGAGGCTGAGGCAGGAGAATCGCTTGAACCAGGGAGCCAGAGGTTGCAGTGAGCTGAGATCACGCCAGTGCACTCCAGCCTGGGTAACAAGAGAGAAACTGTCTCAAAAAAAAAAAGAAAAAAAAATTCCAGTAAGTTCAAAGATACTATACTTGTGCCTTTGTATACTTGTACCTAACGATGTTGTCTTGTACACCAACATTGTTACTTCTTATTTTTTTGAGAAAAGTGCTTTTTTATTGTAGTAAATACATATAAAATATGCCATTTTTCCCCTTTTTAAATGTACAATTCGGTGGCGTTAAATCCATGCACATTGCTGTGCAGCCATCACCACCGTCCATCTGCAGAACTTACCATCATCCTAAACCGAGACCTTGTCCCCATTAAGCAGTAATTCTCCGTTCCCTCCCTTCTGCAGCCCCTGCAGCTGTGTTCTATCTGTGAGTGTGACTACTCTAGGTACCTCATGTAAGTGGAATCATGCAGTATTTGACCTTTTGTGACTGGTGTATTTCACTTAGCATATTGTCTTCAAGGGTCATCCATGCTATAGCAATGAGGAAAATTTCCTTCATTTTGAAGGCTAATACTCCAGGGTAGCATATGCCATATTTTGCATATTCATTCCTCTGTCAATGGACGTCTTCATTGTTTCCACCTCTGACTACTGCTGCATCATGATGCTGTGCACTTCAGTGTCCTCAAATCTGTGTTGGAGTCACTGCTTTCAATTTTTTTTTGAGACAGAGCCTTACTCTATTGCCCAGGCCTGGAGTACAGTGACACAATCACACCTGCTTTCCATTTTGGGGAGTGTATACTCGGCAGTGAAATGGCTGCTGTATAGTAACTCAACGTTGAATCTTTGAGGAGCCACCATCTTGTCTTCCACAGTGGCTGCTCCATTTGACATTTCCACTGGCAATGCATAGGGTTCCAATGTCTCCACAATAATATGAATTTTAAAGGCTATTTTCATATGGTTATTCTGGCTAGGATAATAAAGGCATATTTAAAAATTAAGTAGTACCTTGCCGGGCACGGTGACTTACGCCTGTAATCCTAGCACTTTGGGAGACCGAGGCGGGTGGATCCCCTGAGGTCAGGAGTTGGAGACCAGCCTGGCCAACAGAGCAAAATCCCGTCTCTACTAAAAATACAAAAATATTAGCTGGATGTGGTGGCACATGGCTGTAATCCCAGCTACTCGGGAGGCTGACGCAGGAGAATCACTTGAACCCAGGAGGCGGAGGTTGTAGTGAGCCAAGATCGTGCCACTGCACTCCAGCATGGGCGAAAAAGCAAGACTCCCTCTCAAAAAAAAAAAACAAAAAAACAAAAAAAATATTTAATTAATTAAGTAGTACCCCAAAATAGTAATGAAAGTTACAAACCTTTCCCCGTGGCCCCTAACATATCACTTCATATGCCCAGACACTCCTCAGAGGCAGCTCCTGCCCACCTTCCTGTTTTGACTGTTATTGCCACACCCTGACAACTGTGTTCATCTTGTTCTATCTTTTTTCTTTTTAGAGATGGAGTCTTGCTCTGTTGTCTAGGCTAGAGTGCAGTGGCATGATCACAGCTCACTGCAGCCTCAAACCCCTGGGCTCAAGTGATCCTCCGGCATCAGCCTCAGCTTCCTGCCTTAGTCTCCCACCTGTAGCTAGGACTATAGGTGCATATGCCTGGCCAGGTTTAAAATTTTTTTGTAGAGATGGGGTCTCATTATGTTACCCAGGCTGGTCTCCAACTCCTAGCTCCAAGCAATCCTCCCACCTCTGCCTCCCAGTGTACTGGGATTATAGGCATGAGCCCGTGTACCTGTCCGCATCAAGTTATTTCTTGATCCATTAGCTTTAAATTCTACCAGTGGACTCCCTACTTTGAAAGGGTAGAGACTAGTTCACCTAAGGTTAGAATTTAGTTCACTTACACTACTGCCCATCTCCTCCCCACTTCTCCCAACTTCTTAGGGATGTATTATTTTGAGTCCTTCCCTTGGTTACTGTCGTATTCATCTCCTCACTCTGTGGGATGAGGCTGTGGTTAGCATGCTTACCCACACTGCTTCTCTCTTTCCCATTGGCCTTCTGTATTAGTCTGTTTTGTGTTGCTATAAGGGAATACCAGAGGCTGGGGCATTTGTAAAGAAAAGAGGCTTATTTGGCTCATGGTGCTGTAGGCTGTACAAGCATGGTGCCAGCATCTGCTTGGCTTCTGGGGAAGCTTCAGGAAGCTTTTAATCATGGCAGAAGGGGAAGTGGCAGCCAAAGCATCACATGGTGAGAGGGAGCAAGAGAGAGAAGTCAGGGTCTTTTAAACAAGCAGCTCGCATGTAAACTAACAGAGCAAGAACTCACTCCTTGCCACAAGGATGGCACCAAGCCCTTCATGAGGAGTTCACCCCCATGACCCATACACCTCCTGTTAGGCCTGCCTTCAACACTGGTGATCACATTTCAATAAGAGATTTAGAGGGGACACACGTCCAAATTGTATCACCTTCCTATTGAGGTTGGTTGTGTCGTCAGTTTTACATGAGAATGAGTCCAGCTTACTGGCTATGAGTGAGACCCTAAAGCCAGGCTTCCTGGCTGTGAAATCCAGCTCTGCGGCTTGTAGGTGAAAGACCTTAAACAGGTTGCTTCAGTTTTTGATGCCTTAGTTTCCACATCTGCAAAAGCGAGGATAATAACTATACCTACTTAATGGGGTTGCTATAAAAATTAAACAGGATAGTCCTTATTAAAAGTTTAGCACGATGCTTGGGATTTAGGAGAAGCCGAACTCTTGGCCAACATGATAATGTTATGGCTATAAACCCAAGTTTTGGTTATAAGTTAATGTTGCCTCTGGATTCAGCTCCAGCACCATAACCCCTGTGCCAGATAAAGGAAAATATAGAGTCCAGGTCAAATGGATTCTGTCATTTTAAATTCCACAGCTGTGTAAAATGACGGGAAATTTTGTTTTGCTTTATATTTGGACCCATGGAGTTCCTGTACACCTTTTCTGGCTGTGTGTGTTTTTCTGGAGTTTCTAAATGGCACTCTTTTCACATTGAGGACAGAAACCTGCGCCTTCCTCACAGCATCCGTCTTAACTTCCAGCTGTGCGTGCATGCTGCCGTTCTTGCTCACAAAGATGGTCTTTGTGAAGCCCACGGTGTTTATTATAAATGGGACAGATTGCTGCTGGCCAGCTGCCATGCAGAGATTGCTTTTTATTCATTTAAGCTATTCACTGCTTTCTCCTTATCTTCTATTATCCACATCCATGGTTTTCACTGCCATTTGTTTCTGGAGTAAATCTTTAAGTTACTTATTCAGACAGGCTGCTGTGAGACACATTTTCTGATTCTTGAAAATATTTATTGTCATCCATGTTTTGTCTCCTTTTTGTTTTTACTCATCCTTGGAGGAGTGCTTGATGGAGTACATACTTTAAAGGTTTTTCTGTCAACTTCGAAGGTGCTGTCCCATTGCCTGTCCATGTACACGGTTTTGATGAATGGTCTTCTGCCAGCCCGTGTTCCTGTGTCCTCTTGGCCTCCTGCAGGCTCCAAACATGAATTCCTAGCTGCAGCTTCTGCCCACACTCCTTCTTCTCTCCTTTGGTTAGATACCTCATCTACTGTTATGCTTTAAAATTATTTATCTTGTTAAGGATGATTTTTTCCATTTTCTCTTCCATTAAGATTCTTTTTGCTCTTTCACTAACATTTTAACGGGGTCTTGGAGAGAGGGGAAGAGTGATGTGTGTCCACTTCTTCGTCTAGCCCAGAAGCAGGCTCCCTGGTTCTCTCTTTACACAGCCTCGTCAGACAGTTGTCTTTGCAGGGAAAAGACTTGGCCTTGTGGATCCTGTGTGGTATCTTTGCTTTCTGATTCACTACCTTCTGCTCTTACCTTGTTACCTTTTCTCATATATTCTTTGCCTTTATTATTATTATTTTGGTGAATTTATTAATTTAGATAGGGGCTCATTAATTTTTAACCTTTTAAAAATAATATATGCATTTAAGGCTACATATTTCCCTCTTCTCCTGCATCCCTAGGTTTCAATAATTTAGTTTTCCAATGATTCTGTCCTAGATATTTTTATATTTTGTTATGATTCCTTTTTGATCAAATGGTTATTAAGAAAGCATTTCTTTTTCTTCATTTCTAAATGAACGTAGTTTTTATTAATTGTATCAACTTTTATATGAATTGCATTGTGGTTAAAGAAAGTGATCTGTAAGATACTAATTTTTTATACATACATCTTCTTTTTTTTTTTTTTTTTGACGGAGTCTCACTCTGTCACTCAAGCTGGAGTGCAGTGGCATCATCTTGGCTCACTGCAACCTCCACCTCCCGGGTTCAAGCAATTCTCCTGTGTCCACCTCCTGAGTAGTTGGAATTACAGGCACATGCCACCATGCCTGGCTGGTTTTTGTATTTTTAGTAGAGACAGAGTTTTGCCCTGTTGGCCAGGCTGGTCTCGAACTCTTGACCTCAGGTGATCTACCCACCTCGACCTCCCAAAGTGCTGGGATTACAGGCGTGAGCCACCATGCCCAGCATACTTCATGGCCTAATACTTGATCAATTTTTGAAAGGAAGAAAGAGAGAGAAGAATGGAGAGAGAGCAAGAGAGACAGAGAATGAGAGAGAAAGAGAACAGGTATGCCTAGAAGAATTTGTATTCTCTGTTGGATGCCAAGTTTTATACATGCATTTTTGATCAAAATTATTATTCAAATATTCTGTTTTTCTTCATTTGGGCCCGTTTATTTCTCAGCATAATTGAGAGCATACTTTGCAGTCTCCTGTTGTGATAGTGAAGATATTACATTATCCCCATAATTCTATAGATTTTGCTTTATATAATGTGATATAAATGGATTGTGTACATAGAAGTTGAGAACTATTGTATATGGTTCATTGGACCTCTCTCTGTGTAACTATGTTACTATATAATAATACTTTCTACTCCTTAATGTCCGCTTTGTTTTATATTCATTACACCATGCCAAATTTCTTATTTGTTGCCTAGGATTTTCCACATATATATGTTTTCCATCCTTTTGCTTTTAGCGCTTCCATGTCCGTGTGCTTTAGGTCTATCTCTTATGAATAACATATGTCTGGATATTATTTTAAATCCAAAGTAACAATTTATTTTAATTGACAATTTAAATTAATTTGTACCTATCGTGAATACTGATATGTTTGGATTTGCTATTATCCTCATTTTGCATTTGGAATTTGGCCTACATTTTTTCTGTTTCATTTTTTTCTTACCTCTTTCTGTTTGATTGAGGTTTCACTGTTTTTTTCAAGTCTTACTCATGTACTTCTCTCCCCTGGTTTAGAATGATTAGAAATGTTTCCATTCATTTGGTAGTTATCCTTGACATTTGCCTATGTATATTTAAGTCTAAAACTGAACATGTTAACACACTTCTGGAATATCAAAAGAATCTTAGAATCACTCACATCCTGATTTGCATGCTATTGTTTTCCTGTGTTTAGAGTTTTAAGAATAAACCTAATGATTTACGTTTATATATATATATATAGAGAGAGAGAGAGAGAGTCAATGTTTGTTTGGATTTATAAATATGTTGTGAGTTTGTGGGCTCATAAGTCCTTGCATCTCAGATCATCACCCGGCATTATTTTTCTTCTTCCTAAAGTGCCTCCTTTAGAATTCCTTTTAGTTTAAATCTCTAAGTAGTTTTTTTATTTATTTGCAAATGGATTTTTCACTTGGCTCTTGAAAGATAATTTCATTATGTCCAGTTCAAAGTTGAGAGTTAATATCTGTCAATATATTGAAGATATTAGTCCCTGGTCCTTTGGCTTCCGTTATTGCTTGATATGTGTCTTGCCATTCTAGTTTTTGTTGCTATGTAGATTATCCACTATTTTCCTTTGACTGCTTTTAAGACCTTTCCACTTAATCTTCAGCAGTTGCACGTAATGTGTCAATGTGGTATCTCCTGGATCAGTGAATTTGTGTTTCTCATCAGTGCTGAACATTTCTTAGGTAGCGTCCTTTGAAGTGTGGCTTCTCCTCTCCCAGGCGTTCTTTCTCCATTTCCGAGACTCCCACTAGAAGAGACTGATCTTTCTCATTCTACCTGCCAGACTCTTTGCTGCTCATTGCTGTTTCCTATCTTTTTTTTTCTATTCGTGAGGTATTTGGGGTTTTTTTCTCAGATCTGTCTTCTGGATTACATTTTTTTCTTAGCTGTGTCTATTCTGCTGTTAGATTCCAAATCTTCTGTTGTGCTTTTTACTTCAACAAACATATGTTTTGCTTTTTGAAATTCACGTTTCATTTTTCTGTTTATTCTCATAGTCACTTGTCACTTGCTCCTTCTTGTGTTTTATTTATGTAAGTGTTTCGTGAACAATTGTTCTGTATTTTCTTCTCACTATAAAAATATGTAAAGTCCTTGATGGTCCAGAGTTTTTCTCTCTTTCTCTACAGATGCTCATGGTGGCATGCACTCTTTCGTGCATGATGATCTTTCTCAGCTCGTTGTTTGACCTTATTCTGTGGTTAAATTTGGGGGAAGGGGTTCTCTTAGAGGTGTTTGTTTCTATTTCTGCCTGTAGTGAGGGGTCGTCACTGAATTGCTCTATTGCAATCAACAGAACAGTGGTTCTCAGAGTGTGGTCCCTGGATCAGCTGCAGCAGCATCACCTGTGAGCTTCTTAGAAATGGAAACTTGGGTATCCCTTTCCACACTGAGTAAGGAACTCTACAGCCTGGCAATCTGGGCTTTAACATGCCTTTCAGGTGATTCAAATGCATGCTTAAATCTGAGACCGCATCCATAAAGAATCTTAGCTTAGAATAAAGTTCAGCCTCAACTTCTCTATCTTGTCTTTCTACAAGGCTATAAAACTTACTATCACTGTTACTGTTGAATCCTAAATCAATCCTAAATCCTAAATCAATCAATGCTAATCAATCCTAAATCAATCCTAAATCTGCCCCTTCAAGTAATCTTCTATGGAAGAGTGGTGATATTTGGAGATTTTCCTTCACAATCAATAATGTCTCAAAGTGTGTTCCAATCCTGCATCTAATTTTGTAACAAGGGAATCTCTCAGAGCATCTAGTCAATTTTAATGCCAAAAATAACAGTTTGTCCATTGACTTTTAATTTCACTGATGTGTTTTTATTTCTAAAAGTCCTAAATATTTCATTTGTAAAGTATCCTAAGTATGGTTATTTTATAATCTTCATCTGAAAGTGTTAATACCTACATTCACTGTGAACCAGATTTGTGATATTTCTGCTCACCCTTGCTTATTTCTTCCTGTGTTTAGTGCTTGTCTTAGTTCACTTCTGCTGTTACAACGAAATACCACACAGTGTAATTTATCAATAATAGAAATGTATTTCACACAGTTCTGAAGCCTGGGAAGCCCAACATTGAAGTGCTGACAGATTCAGTGTCTGATAGGGACTCACTGCCTTCTTCTAAGAGAGCACCTTGTTGCGTGTCCTCTGGAGGGGATGAGCACTGTGTGCTCACATAGCAGAAGCGAAAGAAGGGGCTAACTCTTCACCCTCAAGCCCTTTTATACAAGCACTAATCCTATGGGTGGGGGCTTAATCACCTTCAAGGGCTCCGCCTCTTAATTCCATCACCTCAGGAATTTAGTTCCAACATATTAATTGCAAAGGGACACATGCATCCAAACCATTAGCAGTGCTCATTTCCCTCCCTTAAATCCCAAGCTCAGTTTGCTTTCTGAGACTATCCATGGGCATTTTCTAGGATACATTATCCTAGAGGACATTTGCATTTGCTTCTGCCAAGAATCACAGTGGTGGATTCCCAGCCCCAAACACTACAAACTAAGTGTTCAACTGTGTTTTTTAAGGCACATTAAGAGTGTGAAATCTCAGAGAGAGTGTGAGTGCGGGCTTGTGGTTAGAAATTCTCAGAGATGAAGCCCCTCTGGCCCTCCTCCAAAGAAGAAAAAAACAGTTTTACCCAAAATAATTTTAGAGATGAGAATGCTTTCAAGGCTTTCTCTTTCTCTCCTTCAGTGGGTGGGGAGGAAGACGTCTTGGCTGAGGCTGTGTCCACATTCACAATCTTATCACTTAAATCTTTGGTCACATGGGAGCCTCTGCATCTCTAAACCGTGGACTGTGTGTGTGTGAGAGGGCGTCACTGGTGTTGATGGTAATGATGACAATGGTACTGGTGACATTACTTGTACCAACAGTGATGTTAGTAGTAGTAGTAGTGGTAGTAGTGATATAATGGTGGTTGTGGGTCTGATTTCTGGTAACGATGGTGGTGGTGGTGGTGTGGAAGGAATGATGGCTAGGAATCAGTAAAATTTTTCTGTAAAGAGTCAGATAATATTTTAGGCTTCATGGACAATATGGTCTCTGTCACAAGTGCTCAGCTCTTCCCTTGTTGTGAAGAAGAAGCCATAGACATATGTGCATGAATGGTTGTGGGTGTAGTCCAATAAAACTTTATTTATGGACACTGACATTTGAATTTCACATAATTTTGGTGTGTCATGGAATATTCCTATTTTCTTCAACCACTTAAAAATGTGAAAGCCATTCTTAGCTTGTGGGCTGTACAAATGCAGGTGTTAGATGTGTTTGTCCTGTGGCCTTAGTTTCTCAAATCCTGGCAGTAGTGTCAGCAGTGGGGATGATGGTGGCAATGGTGATGGTAATCCTATTGACAGTGTCAGTGGTGGGGATGATGATGGTGATGGTGGTGAGGGTGATGGTAGTACACCTGGTGATGGTATCAATGGTGGGGATAATAATGGTGATGGTGTCAATGTTGGAAATAGTGTTGGTGATGGTGGTGGTGATGGTGTCAGTGGTGGGGATAATTATGGTGATGGTGGTGGTGATGGTGGCAATACCCCTGGTAATGGTTCCAGTGGTGGACATGATGACAGTGATGGTGGTGGTGATGGTAGTACTCCTGGTGATGGTGTCAGTGGTGGGGATGGTGATGGTGGTGGTGATGGTAGTACTCCCGGTGATGGTGTCAGTGGTGGGGATGGTGGTGGTGGTGGTGATGGTAGTACTCCCAGTGATGGTGACAGTGGTGGGGAGAGTGGTGATGATGATGGCAGTACTCCTGGTGGTGGTGATTATGGCAATGGCTGTGGCAGTGATGCTGATTATTATGGTGATTGAAATTCTGGAGGTGATGGGGTAGTGAAGGTAGTGATGGTTGTGGTGGTGATGGTGGAGATAATGGAGATGGTGGTCATGGTGAGGGTGGTGGAGTTGGTAATGGTGGACATGGCAGCGTCACAGGGGAAGAAGCTGCCTCCCTCCACATTATCCTTAAAAATGAAGCAGAGACTCACAAAGCTACAGGGAGTTGGCACAACTTTTAAAAGCAGCAATGGCCTGAAAGGTTTCCTTATTTCCAAAATCACATCATATTTGCTATACATGTCTGAGTGCTTATAAATCAGATTTGGAGTTCCTGTGGACTGTGTCCCAGTGGTGCTGTGCTATGACAAAGCATCACTCACCAGCAGACGTTTGGGTTGGCTTTGTGAACAGGAAGTCCCAGGCCACCAAAAATGATACATAGGATGATATAGCATTTTGCAATTGTAATGTGCCATTTAAATGCTAAATAGTAATAACTGATCTAGTCCCAAATGCTTCATTAACTCTCTCCACTGCCAAATCACAGGCTTTTCTGTGTGTTTGTGCTAAAGGCAAATTTTAATTGTTTTAATGAGGATTTGCAAGCAGCTCTTTTCTCTCTACACTTGGGCCTTGGTGAGTTACACATATCATTCGCTTAGCAATAGGGAAGTTTTGCTATTTACACAAAAGGCTTCTAACAGTGTTAGGGTTTGGGAAAGACCCAGCCCCTGGTGCCCTCCTAATGCCTTGCCAAATTGAGCTGTATAAGAAGGGTCAAGAGCAGCCGTACCTGTCAAACATGGCAAACACTCTGGCTAAATGAAACTGCAATTAGTTTTGTGGGGGTTTTGTTTGTTTTTTGGGTTGTTTTTGTTTTTGTTTCTGGAGACGGAAGTCTTGTTCTGTCGCCCAGGCTGGAGTGCAGTGGTGCAATCTCTGCTCACTGCAACTTCTGCCTCCCGAGTTCAAGCGATTCTCCTGCCTCAGGCTCTGGAGTAGCTGGGACTATGGGCGCATGCCACCATGCCCAACTATTCTTTTTGTATTTTAGTAGAGATGGGTTGTCACAGTGTTGTCCAGACTTGTCTTGAACTCCTGAGCTCAAGCAGTCCGCCTGCCTGAGCCTCCCAAAGTGCTAGGATTACAGGTGTGAGCCACCACGCCTAGCCTGCAATTAGTTTTATTTTCTCCTTCAGTTGCATAGATAGCCAACTTCATTCTGTTTCTACTTGGAGAGGCTGCTACACAGGTGGTCTTATATGTTAAATGTGACTGATACTGCACAATATAATTGGCATTTGAGGTTTCTAATTAGCAACACAGGGATGGACATGGAATACTATGCTGTGAAGTTCCTTCCGCTCCATACAGTAACAAATTGTAAACCAACAGTGCAGATCTTTAAGTCATTCTGTGAAAGGAGTAGGTATATTTAAGAAAAGGAGAAGGGTGGGTGGTAGGGTGGGCGAGACATAGACTTTTTAAAAAATCTAGACTTATTTGCAGGTTCAGATAAAAAGGAAAACTAAGAGAAAGTTTTGATACTCCAGTTTTTCTGTATTTCTTTATTCATGCATTTGTTTGAAAATAATTGCACTTGCAATACTGGTTCCCAAAACATTCACTGGATTTTTTTCTAGCCAATTCCTCAGAGAAAAACCATCTATTAAACATTAGAAACAAGTTTGAAAAAAAAAATGCTACCTGTAATGAATAATCCTAATTTCTTCATGGATAGGTCCATGTATAACTCTGTCACGTTTCCAATGCATAATTCCCCCTGGAGCAGGCTGGGCTTCTTCACAGAAGGTGTGTGCTGTGTGTACTACATGCAGGCTGAGCATGAAATTTCTCAGATCCCATTTCTGGCGGGGAAGGTGGCTTCTGCGTGTGCTGGCTTATTCTGATGGGACACTCGGCATGCAAAAGCATCTGCTGTATTTAGGGGACTGAGTTTTTCTATTTCGCAGTGAGTAAGCAGGCCCAGCCTGCAGCGTTTTCTTCCATCAGTGGGTAACAGAGGCTGCCTCCAACGGGATTTGTCTGGTCCATCTAATGTTTCTGAGACCCTGCCTCTGTTTCCAGAACATCTACTATGTTGTCACTTTGTGTTCCGGGCCATACACAAAATGCCATTCCCTCACCCCAGAGGTACCCACTGAGGACTTTGTTTTTAAGATAGTTTTATTCTCACTATATACATGCCAGAAAAAGAACACACTGTCTTATCAACCATTCAGCCAAAGACCTGTAATCATAATTAACCCCGTATTATACAAGAGCTAAAGGATAGCAACCACCATTTCCCTGCAAAATGAAAGCACAGTGAAGGTAAACACAATGCAGTGCTTCCATACTGTGGAGTATTATCCCGCCATGAGAAGAAATTACCTCAAACACATCATGCCAAGTGAAAGAAGGCAGTCATGAGAGACCACATAGTATATGATTCCAGTTATATGAAATGTCCAGAATAGGCAAATCCATGGAGACAGACGGTAGATCAGTGTTTGCCAGGGGCTGGGGAAAGGAACCACATCATGGGCATGGGGTGACAGGAATGTTCTGGAATCAGACAGTGATGAGGGTTGCACAACTTTGTGAATATACTAAATCTCACTCAATTATACATCTTTAAATTTGGATGAATTTCATGGCAGGCAAATGATATTCCAGTAAAGCAATTATTTTAAAAAATGGATGAAAATACTAATCAAAGTTAAAGAAAGCAACAGAGTTGGGATCTTCCTGCACTCCCAGCCTTTCAGCCGTGAGCGTCCATGCGCAGCTTCGCAGCCTGAGCTGTTTCCCCAGCTTTCCAACAGAGACCCGGGGTCTTCTGCTTCATGAGGACTATAAGGCTTGGAGTCAGAAACGCCTGGGCTCAATCTCCACCTATTTCTCTTTGTGTCTTTTCTATCTGCATTTAGATCAACCACTGTTAGGATTTAGGACCTTGTGAAATCCAAAAGACACCACCAGGGTGCATCCTGGAGGTTGCTGGGGCAGTCATTTTCTTGGGAAGGGGTTGGTGGGTCTGAGTCTTCCTTCTCCAGGGCCTCAGAAGCCAGGAAAGCTAACTGTTCCCCAGCACGTGGGAGAGAATCCGTCTTTTAGGGGCAGATTTAGATTACTCCACCTTCTGAGACTGCTCTGGAAAACCAGAATGCCAGTGAGTACTGAGGAGTTTTTCTCCAGGGAACTGAGGACACCAAGACATGCTCTCCCTGCAATCAGGCAGCTTATACATTTGCAGAAAGAATTAACTGTCCTGGCCTGTTTCTCACTTTTGTTGTAAGAAGTGTTTGTCCATGTAGGCACATTACCTTCCTTCTTGCAGGCTGGGAGGGCTTCCAGCTCTTTCTGGTGGTTTCTGCTTGGATCTGTGAAGGCAGATATTTACCACCTTCTCCAGTTCTGACCACAGAAACGAATTGCAGTCATCTAGTAATATTTACAGAGCTGTAGGTTTATAGACATACAAGTTGGCCTGCTTAGCTTTCTTGTCCATACGGAAGTTGTGATAACACCTGGCAGGCTTGTTGACAATAGTCTGATGCCTTGGGTTTGTCCTCAAGAAACAAGCCTGGGGATGAGAATTTGGGAGGGGGGGGGATCCCAGGAAACACCAATCAAGGACCAGGGAGGGAAGACCTTAGACAAATGCTGTGTTATACAGCAAGCTGATCTCTGGGGGGCGCTGGGGGAGTGTGAAACACCAGCCCCTGAGCCGTCCCACCCCAGGACAAAGATGCTGGATGCTGATCCATCAGCTTCTCACTGTCACTGACTGAGGCTGCACCAGGCGCCATAACCCCTTTGGCCTGGCCTGACCTGTATGTGAGCCATGATGGCACCATCAGTTCCTGGGATGATGGGAGCCAGGGCACGGGGTGGGGCACCCACGGATTCAGCCCCTGTGTTAGTCCATTTCGTATGGCTATAAAGGAATACCTGAGCCTGGATGATTTATTTTTAAAGGAAGTTTGTTTGGGCTCATGGTTCTGCAGGCTGTACAAGGCACAGCACTGGCATCTGCTCAGCTTCTGGTGAGGCCTCAGGAGGTTTTTATTCATGGCAGAAGGTGAAGGGAAGCAGGCAAATCACACGATGAAGGGGAAGCAAGAGAAAGAGGAGGGGGTCCCAGTCTCTTCAACAACCAGCTCTTACGGAACTCATTACCCTAGGGAGGGCACCTCACTCCCGGCCCCACCTCCAACACAAGGGATCACATTTCAACCTGAGATTTGGAACCCATAGACATCCAAACTGTATCAACCCCCTGGTTGATGTGACTTTATCGTCATCCCTTTCTCTAATCCGAGGGCCTAAGCTAGAAGCATGAGGGCTCCCTCCTCACAGCCTCCACACCACCCCCCTCCTCAGGCACTCAGGGTCTCCTGAGTATCGGGAGAACCCACTCCTGATGGTTACGTGGGTTCTTTGCTATTTCCTAAGTGCCTCGGCTGGGTTGAGAAATAAAGGGAAAGAGCACAAGAGAGAGAAATTTAAAGCTGGGTGTCCAGGGGAGACATCACATGTCGGCAGGATCCGTGATGTTCCCTGAGCCGTAAAACCAGCAAGTTTTTATTAGTGATTTTCAAAAGGGGAGGGAGTGCATGAATAGGGTGTGGATCACAGAGATCACATACTTCACAAGGTAATACAGTATCACAAAGCAAATGGAGGCAGGGCGAGATCACAGGACCACCGGATGAGGTGAAATTAAAATTGCTAATGAAGTTTCGCCGGCATCTTATCAGGAAACAGGGTTTGAGAGCAGACAACCTGTCTGACCAAAATTTATTAGGTGGGAATTTTTCTCCGCCTAATAAGCCTGGGAGCGCTACAGGAGACAGGGGCTTATTTCATCCCTTCGACTTTGACCATAAAAGACAGCACGTCTTAAAAGGGGCCATCTATAAGCCTACCTTCAGGGCGCATTCTCTTTCTCAGGGATGTTCCTAGCTGAGAAAAAGAATTCAGCGATATTTCTCCTGTTTGCTTTTGAAAGAGGAGAAATATAGTTCTGTTCCGTCCGGCTCACCAGCGGCCAGTTCAAAGTTACCTCTCTTGTTCTCTGAACATTGCTGTTATCCTGTTCTTTTTTTAAGATGCCCAGATTTCATATTGTTCAAACACACATACTCTACAAACAATTTGTGCAGTTGACACAATCACAGGGTCCTGAAGCAACGTTCATCCTCCTCAGCTTACGAAGAAGATGATGGGATTAAGAGATTAAAGGCAGGCATAGGAAATTATTGATTGGGGAAGTGACAAGTGTCCATGAAATCTTCACAATTTATGTTCAGAGATTGCAGTAAATACAGGCATAAGAAATGCAGTAAATACAGGCATAGGAAATTATAAAAGTATTAATTTGGGGAACTAATAAATGTCCATGAAATCTTCACAATTTATGTTCTTCTGCCACGGCTTCAGCCAGTCTCTCCGTTCAGGGTCTCTGACTTCCCGCAACACCTGAGGTTGTCAGGACGAGCCCCGGGGCTCCCGCCTGGGCCTGTGCCCTCCCTCTCCTCTTTCCTGAGCCTCTGCACAGGTACCTCTGCTGGCCTTTGCCTCAAGGCCCAGTGTGCTGGGCGGGGATTTCCCCGGCCGGAACACTGTCCCTTGGTCTGGCCCTGGCTAACTCCTCACCCGTTCAGGGGTTGCCATCAGCGGGTCTTCACAGGTGATTGTGCCCTGTGTTTGTCCCCTCAAGGCAGCTTTGTCTTGCCCACTGGTCACACATTGGTGCTCGTTCAAAAAATTGTCTTTCTCCTGTGCTGCGTGCAGGGTCCCTGCTGGTGGTCGCCTAGGTCCCCAGCTACACCCCCGCACTCAACGCACTACACACTGCCTGCACACGGTAGGTGCCCACTAAGTGCCTGTCAGGTGGGTGCATGGAAGTACCTGCCACATGCTCGTGGTGTGGTAGGGGCTGGACACGGACGGGCTTCCTTTCTTCCCTGGGTTTGAGGGAGGGAGTTCTGTTTTGAAACTTTTATTGGTGATGTTGCATTAGGACTTGAGGCCACCTCTGCTCTGAAGAGCTGGTTTTTGCCCAGCTGGAGTATTTTGTCACCAACCCCTGGATGGTTTTCACTTGCGTTGAGAGATGATTGTCATTTGGTGTGCGGGGTGGTGTTTACTGGTTTAAGTTTAGGTAGCTTCCAACATGCAGAGCCATAAGAAAACGGTGGCTCTTTAGATGTTCTGATCTTGGTTTCAGTAGGCCATTACCTCGAGTTAAGATAGGGATGAGATGGGAACCCTTGCCAGTTCTGAAGCAGGACCGTAGTTATTTGCTGATGCTTTCTGCTGGCTTGAGTGCAGATACCTCCTGGTGAGAGCATAGGGGTAGCTCTTCATGTCAAAGGGAAGTTCTGGGAAATTGCTTGATGAAAATCCAAACCTCGTCACTGAATGTACAGCAATGTGCTTTCCTCCTAAATGCTACTGAATTTCTGGCTAGAATAGTTCCTTCCTAAATGGAAGGTTTCTTTATAAATCAAGAAAAGCTACTAGGGTTTAATAACTTAGTCCAAGATCGATGGGTTTTTAAATTACACATCTCTCTAGGTGTCAACCTTAATCATAAACAGAGAGAAGCTCTCTAAAAGAAAAAATGTTTATCTGGGCATAAAGCTTTGCAATGGGAACACACATGCCATAGTAAACCATGTGCACATTCAGGAAGGTAAAGGAAGACAAAGGTTTTTCATGAAAAAGAAAATGATGAAGATTACACAATTGTTTTGAAATAATTATCCTTGGCTATAAAGATTAATAACAAGGAGGACACCACTCTGAGGCTGGGCGGGCAGTTGCTGGGCAGATGTCCTTGCAGAAGTGTTTTTTTGTGTAAAATGCTGTGGGTTTTGTAGTCTTGTTTTGTTATTAAGCATACAAGCATAAGAACCCGCTCTTCATGGCCTCCCCTGGCTGTTTGTCAGGGTTTTCTTAACGTTATTGACTCCATTTTGATTCTGACAACTTTCACTGGGGTACTGACTTAAACAAGTAATTTTTCTTCATTGATGAAGAGTCATGTTTTGTTTTCATCAATGAAGTTCTTGACACACACATTTTAGGATTCATTTGTGGCTGGTGTTAGCAAAACATCACTTCGTTAGTCATCAAGTGCTAGTGGAACAGGTGAATTGTCCAGGATGCATCGTCAGAACTGCAAGGATGGTTGAGATCATGGCTGTGATGGGAGAGCCTGCAGTGCAGCCGCGATGCCTTGTCCCCAGCAGAACCAGAGGGGCATGGCCGTGCTGTCACCCAGGCCTCAGCTGGGCAGCATGGGAGTCCGGATGACCAACTCTGCTCCAAAAAGAGGCGATATCTGAGTGTGGTCACGAGTGAAATTACTGGGCAGCCACATCCCTGTGGATGTCAGTGCACTCAAAGGCCAATTCTGAATGGACATTTGTCTCCAGAGGCAGGGAGGAGTTGGGCATCCTGAGTCTTGCTGTGTTCCTCAAACACTCTCCAAGCAAGAAAGATCCCACTGAATGTGTCAGTGCCACCCCACTCAGGAGACCCGCCTCCCTGGGCCAGCTCCTTCAAGGCACTAAGAAGCACCCTGTCTGTCTGGCTGGGAGCTCTCCCTGGGCATATTGGAGATAGCCTCAGGCACCACAGCCACCTCTGTGTTAGAAACTGGGTGTGCCCTTCCTAAATATCCTCTGGGTTTTGAAGGTGTTTGCTGCTTACTCAGGTGAGCCAAGCTGAACAGCATTCCACACACAGCCTGGAGGAGTGGCTGTACCTGAGAGGGGCAAGTGAGAGCCCCAGCGCACTTTCATTCGCCACTCCTACTGCCAGCGCGGTCGCAGGCCCCCATGTCCCGCAGGGAGGACCCTGTGGTCTGAGCTGCTGAATGTGGAATCCTCCAGCTGCGGGATGAGGCTACACATTTTGCCCTTCATGACCCATTTTTCAAATACAATACACAAAGCAGGGAACCATCACTGGGGCTCTCTTGGATCATGGACCCCAAAGTTTCCTGCGGGGCATCACACCCTTCTTATTGCCCGAAAGCCCGTTGAGCAGTAGAGGACCACCATGTTTGTCAGTTGTCCACATCGCCAGTGCTTATTGTGCTTCTCCTTGTACCCATTCTTCATGCTGTTCACACATCCATCTGCCTGAACTGCCTCTCTGATGATCACATCCCACTTAAGCCTTTCTTCCACAAGCCTGTTGCTTACTAAGAGCCTCTAAATGAGACCCACCCTCCTAACTTTATCTCTCTGGTCTCCTCCTCTGCTTCCCAAACACTACCTATGCTGCTGCCTCTGCCTGGAACACCTTCCCTGCACAGCTTAACTTGTTGATTTCTTCAAACCTCTCTATTACAGAAAATTTCAAACACACACGAAAGGAGAGAGGATTGTATAATGGATCGTGTGCGCCCATCAGCCAACTTTGGTGGTCAGCCCACAGCCAGTCTTGTTTTCCCTGTATAGTATATACTCCTCCTTCAGTGGTCAGCCCACAGCCAGTCTTGTTTTCTCAGTATGATATACACTCCTCCTTCAGTGGTCAGCCCACAGCCAGTCTTGTTTTCCCTGTATGGTATACACTCCTCCTTCAGTGGTCAGCCCACAGCCAGTCTTGTTTTCCCTGTATGGTATACAACATACCTTCATTCATCACTCCTGCTGCCAGTCTTGTTTTCTCAGTATGGTATACACTCCTCCTTCAGTGATCAAAGATGGTCAGAGATGACCCAAGGTAATGGCTGTCAGATGGGGCTCCAGATGGCAGTGCTGGTGGGTTCATCAGGGATCCCTGCTGTCCCGCATCCCATGAGACAGAGAGGTCATTGGCCAGATAAAAGAGGGATGCGTGATCCTAGAGCCACATGAGGCTGGAAATGTACGTGGGGGGGACACTTTGGAAGGTGTTTTTGCCGTCACCTGTGGTTCCTTGACTTTCTACTGTCACTGAATTTCAGATGGGAATTCCAACTGAGATGATCAGTGGTCAGCCCACAGTCTTGTTTTCTTGGTATGGTGTGCACTTCTCCTTCCAATCCAGATGATTTTTAGAAAGTCCCAGACTGTGCATCTTTTATTTCATCTTTAAATACTTTAGCATGAATCTCCACATAGATAGCTCTTCTTTTTATGTTTGCTTTTAGTTCAGTTTAATTGAGTTTTTCTAATTTTTATTATGTTAGCATAAAATTTACCAACTTAACAATTTTTAAGTGTACAGTTTGGTGGTATTAAGTACACTTATAATGTGTAAGCATCACCACCGTCTATCTCTATATCCCTTTTCCTTCCACACCTATTAAATAATAACTCCTCACACCACTCCCATCCCCTGGAAACCACACTTTTGGTGACTTTTGAGTACTTTTGATGACTCTAAGTACCTCATATTGATGGAATCCTACAGCATATGTCTTTATGTGAGTAGCTTATTTCGCTTAGAATAATGTCCTCAAGGTCCATCCATGCTGTGGCCTATATCAGAATTCCCTTCCCTTTTTAAGGCTGAGCAATACTCCATTGAATGTAGATAGCACATTTTGCTTATCCATTCATCCGCAGACACTTGGGATGCTTTCACATTTCAACTATTATGAATAGTACTGCTATGAACATGGCATGCAAATATCTCTTCAAGACCCTGTTTTCAACTCCTTTTGGTATATATCCAGAAGTGGAATTTCTGGACCATATGGTAATTCTATTTTTAATTATTTGAGGAACTGCCATACTGTTTTCCAAAGCGACTGAACCATTTTTCATTCCCACCAGCAGTGCACAAGGATTCCAGCTTTTTCACATCCTCACCAACACTTGTTATTTTCTGTTTTTTTAAAAAAACAGTAGCCATCCCAGTGAGTATGAGGTCATCTCTCATATGCAGTTTTGATTTTCATTTCCCATTATTAGTGATGTTGAGCATCTTTTCATGGGCTTATTGGCCATCTGTATATCTTCTTTGGAGAAATGTCTATTCAAGTCCTTTGCCAATTTTTGAATCAGATTTTGCTGTTGTTGAGTTTTAGCCATTCTCTGTATATCCTGGGTATTAATTCCTTATTAGATACATGATTTGCAAATGTTTTCTCCCATTCTGTGGCTTACTTTCTTACTCTGTTGATATTGTCTATTGATGCACAAAAATTTCTAAATTTTTATGAAGTCCAACTTGTTTTTTCTTTTGTTGCCTCTGCTTTTGGTGTCACGTCCAGGAGATCACTGATAAGTCCAATGTCATGAAGCTTTTGCCCTGTTTTCTTCTAAGAGTTTTATGGTTTTAGATTTTACATTTAGGTGACTGATTTATTTGGGATTGGTTTTTGAAGATGGTATTAGGTAAGGGTTCAACTTCATTCTTTTGCATGTAGATATCCAATTTTTTAGCACCATTTGTTGATAAAAATGTCCTTTCCCTATTGAATGGTGTTGGCACCCTTGTCAAAAATCATTTGATTGTATAAGCAAGTGTTTATTTCTGGGCTCTCTATTTTATTCACTTGGTCCATATATGTGTATTTATGCCATATCACACTGTTTTGATTCTAGTGCCATTGTAGTAAGTCTTAAAATCAGGAGGTGTGAGTACTCCTACTTTGTTCTAAGTCCAGCCTGTGCTCCTTGAGATTCCATGTGAATGTTAGAATGGGTTTTTCTGTTTCTGCAGACAACATTGTTGGGATTTTGCTACTGATCACACTGAATCTATCGATAACTTTGGGTAGTATTGACATCCTAGCAATATCAAGGTTCCCAATGCATGAATATGGACTCTCTTCCCATTTATTCATGTCTTCCTTAATTTCTTTCAGCAGTTTTTTTTTTTTTTTTTTTTTTTTTTGAGATGGAGTTTTGCTCTGTCACCCAGGCTGGAGTGCAGTGGCATGATCTCAGCTCACTGCAACCTCTGCCTCCTGTGTTCAAGAAATTCTTCTGCCTCAGCCTCATCAGTCTAATTTTTGTATTTTTAGTAGAGATAGGGTTTCACCATGATGTTGGCCAGGCTGGTTTCGAAATCCTGATCTCGAGTGATCCACCCACTTCAGCCTCCCAAGGAACTGGGATTATAGGCATGACCCACCACCCCCTGCCTCGGCAATGTTTTGATGACTTCATTGTACCAGTCTTTCACCTCATTGGTTCAATTAATTCTGAAGTATTGTGTTCTTTTTGATGCCATTGTAAATGAATTTTAAAAATTTCTTTTCAGATTCTTCATTATTAGTGTATAGAAATGCAGCTGATTTTTGTGTATTAACATTTATCCTGCTACTTTGCTCACTTCATTTATTAGTTCTAACAGATTTTTTGTGGAATCTTTAGGGTTTTCTATATATGAGATCATACTTCTTCCTTTCCAATTAGGTGCCTTTTATTTTTTGTTCTTGCCTAATTTCTCTGGCTACAACTTTTAGTACAGTGTTCAATAAAAGTGGGAAAAGTGAGCATCTTTGCCTTGTTCTTGATCTTATGGGTGCTTTCACCATTGAGTATGATGTTCACTGTGGATTTCTTCAAATATAGCTTTTATTTTGTTGAGGTAATTTCTTTCTATTCCTAGTTTGTTTCACGTTTTTATCATGAAAGAGAAAAGCATCCATGCTTTTCCAGAAATGCTTAGTAGAAAAGCATTAAATTCTTTTTCTATGTCAGTTGAGATAATCGTATATCTTTGTCTTCCGTTCTGTTAATATGGTGTATTACAGTGATTGATTTTCATAATTTTAACCCTCCTTGCATTCCAGAAATAAATCTCACTTGATCATGGTATATGATTCCTTTAATATGCCACTTAATTCAGTTTAGTAGTATTTTTGTTGGGCGTTTTACATCAGTGTTCATAAGGGATATGAGTCTGTAATGTTCCTCTGGTGTCTTGTCTGGCTTTGGTGTCAGTAATGCTGACCTCATGGAATGACTTAGGAAGTGTTCTCTCCTCTTCAGTTTTTTGGAAAAGTTTGAGAAGGACTGGTATTAGTTCTTTAAGTGTTTGCTACAATTCACCACTGAAGCCATTTTGTGAAAAATCTCTTATCTATTGCCATAAAACCCCAGAACTCTTGGACTAAGACGTAAAAAATCATAGAGCTGAAAGGGACCTGAGAACTTTTCTTGGTCAAGCACCCCATTAATAATTCCACTTTCATAAGCCACTTGCCCACAGTCAGATATTTAGTAGCAAAACTGGGGCTGAATTCCTGGCCTCCTGACTCTTAGTAAAGTGTTCTTTATACTGCGACAGTCTCCAAGTTAAAATATATATGTATATATATTTTATATATATATATATATATTTTATATATATATATATATATCATAAAATTTGTATAGAATATGTTGCATACCTACTTTCTGACTTTTATTTTCCTTTCACAATGCCTCAATTTTCCCATTCACCTGATATTCACCCCAACTCATGGTTAGGTGTGCATGTTAGTAACTCCCCAGAAGAGTTCTTACAATGGTGATAAAGAGACTAAGAACTAGGAACTCAAATGCAAGGCCACAGAGGCCCCTCTTCATCTTGTCTCCTCCTCTAGCTGCCTTCCTCGATAAAGAAGCAGGTGGGGCATAATTGGCCAGTGATGCATTTAAAGCTCTGCCAAGCTCAAAACCAGACTCCAAGTCTTATAAGAAGATGACACGGGGAACTCAGTGGTTGATGCAGCCCAGAAAGCATTTGGTCAAGAGAAGGGAGCATCTTAGACAGAGCAGAGACTGCTTATGCAGAAATAAAGGGTCAGGCAGGAGGCTTTCATCTCTGTAGCTACTGGTTCTGAATATCATCAACTGAGAAAAAATTTTTTAAAAATCCCACAAAAGTTATAAAGGGAATTGGAGGAACAGTAGCACCGTTCTGGGGCAAGACTCCGGAGTGCATTGGTGCAGAGCCATGTGGATAACCCCGGATGGCAGCCTCATCAGAGGCATTCTCTCTCCTCCCATCAACCCAGTTTCATCTCTGAGTGGATGAACTGAGGCCCAGGGAAACGCTCTAAGCAGGTGGGAGTGGGTACCAGCAAACCTGGAAGGAAATGAGTTAATGGGAATTATGAAGCAAAGACAATATATATGACAAACCAGCCTGTGTTGAAAGAGGTATCGAAGGATGCGGCAATGACAAAAATAAAATTTCACTAATTTTGATCCCTTTCATTCATACGTATCATAATTTATGATACTCAAAGTTGAAAAAAAATTCACTTCAATATGAAAAAAGTTGTTCTGTAAAAAACAGTTTGATACAATTTGAGTACATTTTAAAATTTAGTAAATAATCGGTTGTAAAATCAAGCCAACTTGTTCAGCAGGCCAAAACTTGCAATATACACTGTAGCCCAGCACCTCCTCAGCTTTAATGTGCAGACTCATCAGCTAGGATCATGTTAAAATGCAGATTCTGATTTAGTAGATGCAGGTGCTACTCAAGATTCTGCATTTCCAACAAGCTCCCAGCTGGTGCTGATGCTGCCGGTTCTCAGCAAATTCTGAGTGGCAAACTGTAGAGAGCACCCTAAGAGACCAAGCTGTGCCTATCTCAAGATGCCTCAGTAGCAGATTCGTGTTTGGGACTTGACACCTCAAGATCATCACTAAGTAGGGATTATTGCAATCACATAATTTCCTGCTTGAATGAATAGCCATGTACCTGGGAAGAGCTAATCCCCATTACAGATTTGCAGTTCTGTTTTCCTATGGACTTGTCGGATGCTAATGTGATTGGGTTTACCCGTGGGTTTCAGGATGTCTGCTAGCAATCAAAGGTTCCTCTAGGCTGCAAGGGAGCCAGCTCCTGCAGTCTCCTTCATTTGGAAGCAGAGACTTTATAGAGATTCAGGTAATCAGTTTCTGCTACCTCTGGCTAGCCACCCCGACAGATCCTTTTTAACATTCACTGAATAGGTAGGACTGCATTTTGTCTAACTCTCACAGTTACTATGCATTTATCAGCTGATTGGTACAGTCTGAAACAATGTGGGTCTGGGTGATTAGCTTGTTTTTAAGTGTGATTCTCTTGTCTCATCTCTGTTTTCTCCTCCTCCAGGAGAAATGGGTTCCCTGAGACAAGTGTGACCTACGTGCCCAGCCCGCCAGCCTGACGCCTAGCCAGAGAGAGAGGACCATGGATGGCATCATTGAACAGAAGAGCATGCTGGTGCACAGTAAAATCAGTGATGCTGGCAAGAGGAATGGCTTAATTAACACCAGAAACTTGATGGCCGAGAGCAGAGATGGTCTGGTGTCTGTTTACCCAGCGCCCCAGTACCAGAGCCACCGGGTGGGGGCCAGCACAGTGCCGGCCAGCCTGGACAGCAGCAGGAGTGAGCCGGTGCAGCAGCTGCTGGACCCCAACACCCTGCAGCAGTCGGTGGAGTCCCGCTACAGGCCCAACATCATCCTCTATTCAGAGGGTGTGCTGCGTTCCTGGGGGGATGGTGTGACCACCGACTGCTGCGAGACCACCTTCATCGAGGACCGATCGCCCACCAAAGACAGCCTCGAGTACCCCGATGGGAAGTTCATCGACCTCTCAGCTGATGACATAAAAATCCATACCCTGTCCTACGATGTGGAGGAGGAGGAGGAGTTCCAGGAGCTGGAGGTTAGAGGATGTGTTTGTCAGAGGCCCTCTAGGAATGTGTGATGGGGATTCTAGGGTGGGCAGGAGCCATGAATGCCTATACACTGTAGCCCAGAAATTAGGGAATGAAACTAGTGTGCAAAAATGCAGAAACCAAAGGCAGTCTTGGTGCCCTTCACTCTTGAATGCTTGTGGAAGATAGAAGGAGAGGAAAGACTTAGATTAACAGAAAGCCAGTGATTCTGGTATGAGATGACCCCAGGTAATGGCTGTCAGATGGGGCTGCAGAAGGCAGTGCTGGTGGGTTCATCAGTTTTCCCTGCTGTCCCTCATCCCATGAGACAGAGAGGTCATTGACAAGAGGAGGGAGGAATGCTTGATCCCAGAGCCACATGAGGCTGGAAATGTATTGGATGGGAGACACTTTGGGAGGTGTTTCTGCTGTCACCTGTGGTTCCTTGACTTTGCATTCCACAGTTACTACTGAGAGATTGTTGATAGAGCTGAACCACGCTGGAAGAAAGTGTAGGTACTGATAGCCTAAAGGGAAGATAAGCTGACTTTTTTAGAGGACTGGAGGGCAGGTGACAGCATTTGAATTACACGCACAGAGATGTGCACATTGCACATTGGATATAGCATGGTAGGCACAGTGGTTGCTGGGTATGTGGCACACTGGCCCCCTAGGGCAGCACTGGGTGACAGGGTGAGAGCAGCGGCTACAGGCCATGGACTAGTGGTTTGCTGCCCATGCGCTCCCAGACTTTCCGCTGCAGTGAGGCCAAGGATGTTTTCCCAGGACGCGATGTCAGGGAGACTTGGGCCAGGTTTTCCGTCAGTTTGGTGGGGGAGGAAACCGCCGAACAGGTCCGACCTTCAGAGGCAGTGTGTGGCCAAAGGGGGAAGGAAGGGATGTCTGTTTTTCACTAAGGTAGGTGAGAACATTTTTGTAAGTAGAGAGGAAATGTTCAGAATGGAAAATTCAGGATCGCGGCCGGCGGCTGGGGAGTGGTCTTGGGGAGGCAGGAGCTGTACTCCAAGCATGTATGTGTGAGAGATGGCCTCTCAGAAGAAGTCCACGTGCTGGCCTGGGAGAGAAGAGAAGGGTGGGGTAAGGGAAACTTTCAAGCGCTCTAGGTTGAAGAGGAAGGAAAGGAGGGGTTCGTGTTGGCTGAGTATCAGCAAGCCAGAGAAGCTCTTGGGGTGTGTTGGGGTGTGGGGAGATTGCAGACAGTCTAGAGCAGTGATCTGGGGGAAGTGCCCATTCTAGAAAAGACTTCTGGAGAAACTGCCCAGTTGCAGTATGAGTTCGTGTGAAGATCTGGTCAGACCCAGGGCTCCGTGACTTTCTCCAGCCGTGTGGGACCATCTTTAGCAGGTGAGGCTCTCTTGGCAAGGTGTACTCTGCCTGGAAGGTGGAGGAGGCAGGAGAAAGCAAGAGGGAGGAAGTTTGGAGCCGAATCAGACCCACAACCATGGGACCCACGCTTGATAGAAAGGCCGGAGAAATTGCAAGGGAGTGGCAGGTCAAGGAGACCAGAGGATCAGGATTGGAGACCTCAGTGAGAACTAGGAGCCAAGAGATCCGGCTTTAGTCAGGAGGGAGGATCAGCAATGGAGAGGGAAACTTCGGTGCAGCCCCAGCCAGTGGAGCCTGGGAAGCCCACTGGCAGGGAGTGGAGAGTCGTAGCATGGAAGAGGACCAAGATGTGATGCCTGGGCATCTGCGGAGGTCCTAATGCCCTCTGGTGACCCCTGTAAAGGGAGGGTGCTCATGATGCAGCTGTGGAAAGTTGGGAGCATGCTTGGCTTCTGTTCAGAAGCCTCTGTCCCTGTCTACTGTTTTGCAAGATCTGAGGGCTTTGCTGACAGCGAAATATAAATAAATACTGCCCAACCCGCATGGAGTGGAATTAGGGAAGCGAATGCACGAAAACGCAGCCCCAGGAGTTATGGGAACGGAATACCCCATCAGCTCTGAAGAGGGGCTAGGGCCCTGAGCTCAATGCAGGGTTCAGAAGTCATCACACAGGCAGGAGCCCTCCCCCGGCTATATCTTGAGGATGAGTAAGAGGAGGCTTGAGGGGAGCTGGCAGAGAAATTCCAGTCCAAGAGGACCTGGGGAGCACAGAGGCAGCAGCTCCAGAGATCTGCAGGGAAGAGGAACTGGTCAGAAATGCGGAGGCCTATGGGAAAGACGGGGAGGAGACAGGTTGGAGAGGGAGGGGGTTCCCATCAGCAAGGACCTTATCAGCCACCTAAGGGAGACTGGATTTATGCAGAGTCACAAACTCAGATACGTGTGAGACAGAAGGGACCCACCAAAGAGTCAAGAAGGAGCCCTGGGAGGGGGGGGCCTGGAGCCTGGAGAGCCAGGCCCCACCCAGAGCATCTGTCCCCTCTGCTTCAGGGTCACTGCTGTGCCCCACCACACAGGCCGTGTTGCTGGGAAGCCTGAATAGATTTGTTAGAGTAACCAAGAGCCAGAATGCACCAACATTTAATCCACAAGACAACACAAAGTGAGCAGGATGTCATGTGGAGGACCTGGGAATCGCAGGAGGAGGCCTTGGCACCTGCACGTGACCATGCAGGTCCATGGAAGGGTCTCATGCAGAAGGGCTGTGGTCAGATCTTGATCTGTGTTTTCAGGAGCTGCTCTGACCAGGAGTGGGACAAGGATGTAGAGGAGATGGAGGCAAGAGGGGAGGCAGCCTGGGGCTAGGACCAAACTGGATGTGCCCCCTGCCTCTTTTGGGGGGCTTGTCATAAGGGCAGGTGAGAGAATAAGGACAGCATTAGAAATGGTGAAGAAATATCTAAAAGGTGAAATTTGTCGTTAATGGAGATGCGAGGGTAGAAAGGAAGGGATCAGAGATGTTCCCAAGCCCCCAGGGGGCCAAACTGGCTGGCAGAGGATTTTCAGCTTTCTTAAGGGTTTTTGGAAAATCCCCTCCAGGACACAATATGCCCCAGTGATAGAAGGCTTGGGATGGTTGATTGAAACCAACTAGATTGAAAAGGACATTTGAATGTCTCCATCATTTCTTTCTCACCCTTGTGGGTTCCTCCCCACCCCGATTGCATTCATGCACTTCTCTTGAATAACTACACTCTGCCAAGGTCAATGGGAGGAGAGAAGGTGGGAGGAGAGCAGGTGGGAGGGGAACAGGTGGGAGAGGAGCAGGTGGGAGGGGAGCAGGGAGCAGGTGGGAGGGGAGAAGGTGGGAGGAGAGCAGGTGAGCAGCAAATCTTCTTAGTCCTCAGTTAGCCTCCCTCCTGGTACTTCACAATGGACTACATTCAAAAGAATTGTTTATCCTTCTTGAAGACTCACGTGGGCTTCTGATGGAGCTTGCACATAAACACAACCAATATTTTAATGCAATTTTTAAAAAATTTATAGTATATCTGAATCCACATTTTTGTCAATCAATTACTGAATCCATTTTATTGCAATGATTTTTCACACAGTGGCTTCAGCAGGTAATAGATGTGGTTTTGGAACCCTGTAAGGGTCTGAAATCTACTCAGAGACAATGTTTTAAATAAAAGCTAGGAAGTGGGTGGAGGCAGACACAGACTTGTCTGTCTTAGTAGGTCCAAGGCTCTGACAAGTAGTATAGTATACTTCTTGGGAGGTAACTTTCCCACCCAGTCCTGCTCCTCTGATCTAGCAGCAAAAGTGGAAGCCCATCAGAAATAATTATTTTAATAATACAGTAATAAGAGTCTTTAGTCATAATAACAGTGCCTACTCTGTATTAATATTTCTAGTGACTTTTGACTATAACGTAAGATGGAGCATGTTGGCATTTATACCTTGGCCACAAAAGGCACTCCTAAAATAACATCAATGGAACAGCCAGTTGTTTACAAATCGAGCTGCCTTTTAGGCACTTTAGTGAGACTTTCTGGTCGACATCCAAGGAGCTCACCTGGATCAAGAAATGGCCCTCCCACAGGCTCTGAGCGGAAGGGATGGAGACACATTACAGCTGCTGTTGCTTCTGTATGCGGCTCAGGATGCTGAGGAGGA